>NC_136061.1:927628711-928343711 GCF_964261635.1 Lissotriton helveticus
GGGAGAACTCACTGAGCCTTTCAGGATAGAGAGGGGTCAGACAAGGGTGTGTTCTGGCCCCCTTTCTATTTACATTATACCCCAACGGGCTGGAATTAGAGATGGTGAAAGACAGTCAAGATCTACCAGCAATACGTCGTCGGCCAATTCCAGCATTACTATATGCCGACAACGCGGTCATCCTGGCAAGAACCCCCATCCAGCTCCAGCGATCACTAAATAGCTACTGCAACTTTATGAGCTCCCTGAACCTTAAAGTTAACGTAACAAAAATATACACCATGCATGCTGGCCCGAGACCAAAAAAAACTAAGGACATAGTTGGTAATAATTCTAGCCTAGAGGATACAACATCCTATCCTTACTTAGGGATTCTAATAGACAATAAGCTTAAGTGGAAAAAGGCTATTCAAGCTAGGAAATTAGCATTTTTAAGGACTACAACAGCATTGGTGGCATTTGCGCAAAAGCTAGGAAAGAGATCTCCTCAAGAAATGTTAAAAATCTTCCAAGCAAAATGGATCAGTGTTGCCAGCTATGGTTCAGGCTTATGGGGGCACTTAAACTCGGACGATCTACAGAGAGTAGAGAATTATTTTCTGCGATATCTTCTCGCAGTCCCCCAAGGCACTACGACATATGGATGCCATTTACAATTAGGGTTGGATCATATTTCAGACATCTTAAAGATCCAACCAATAATGTTTTGGCGGCGTATCTGGACCACTGAACAGTGTGAGCTAACCCGTGGCCTTATTGAGGAATGCATGGCACTTGACAACATGCAAAAGATAAGATGGTTAGCCTATGTAAAGTCCTTCTTTAATGATTTAGACCTTTCGAGGTATTTCACTCACCCACTTACTATCTCTGAAGTGTCAAGAAAGGAGTAAAAAAAGTTGTGTCTTCTCCATCTAGGTGAGCTTCAACTGACCCAAGAAATAAGGAAAAGTTCAGTGCAACACCTGTTAGCCATTCAAACCACCTTTTCGATCCAACCCTACTTAAAATATAACCTGAATCAATTTGAAAAATTCCTGCTTACCCGATTCAGATCAGATATTTTTCATAGGTTGATTTCGTTCCCCCAGCAGAATGATTGGTCTAGGAATCTGCCATCTTGTCCGTGTGATTGTAATTCCTGGCAATCGTCAATCCACATACTCTGCAAGTTCTACGAAATCCCACGTAGACGTTGGATTATTCCAATACTAAGAATAATGGGGCTTCAAACCAGCCGCCCTGCCTTTTTAGCACTCCAACTGTTAGACAATAAACTATATGTTAAATCTACTGCTTGTTTTTTTTAAATGTTGTGTTAACCACCGTCCCAATCTTAATTCTAATTAAATGCTGCTCCTATGTAATTTCACAACAAATCATGTAACTTTTTAAAATTTTGTGTCAACTACCGTCCCAATCTTAATTCTACTTAAATGCTGCTATCATGTAATTTCACAATGAATCATGTAACCTTTTAAAGATTTTTATTGTAAATATGTTTTATCTGTACTTTTATGGCTTTCTACGAATTATGCAAACCGAATAAAGAAGATTTTGACTTTGACTGTGTGTCTTGTGGGGCCGGTAAGTGGGTACCTATCTGGTTTGGAGTACAATGCACGGGTGAAGGTCCCATTCGGAAGGAGTCAGCGGTCCATATTGAAACCAGGATCATCAGGGTGGCCGTATGTGCAATGGTTGATTGCCGTAAGGTGCGCTGCCCAGTAGTACCTTTTAATGTTGGGTAACTCGATACCACCGTCATACCATCTGAGTGTAAGTTTTTGGGCGGCAATATGCGGTCTCCCACCCCATCAAAGGTCTCGCTGAATCCCTTCAATCACTCTAAAATACATGTTTGGAACAGGATCAGCTGAATTTTGTACGGCTTTGAGGAAACGTGGTAGGGATATTATTTTAAAAAGGCCCGCCTTGCCTTAGAGAGAGAGCGGGAGTGTCTTCCAATGCATGATGTCACTTTTAAGTCTCTGCAGGGGGGGTACAAGTTTGCTGGCATATCAGGTCCAGAGAGATACATATATGTAGGTATTTGAAGCCTTCTGAAACTATCGGTATGGGGCAGTCCCTGAGAAGTGGAGGAGGACCCCCATAAAGGACATATAGGAGAGATTTCTGCCAGTTAACACGGAATCCAGAATATCTGCCAAAAGTGAGAAGAGAAATGCGGTCTTCCCAGGTTGCCGACCATCGCATCCCTCGAATCATGACATCCTTACGGATCCACGCTTCAAGGGGCTCGAGGGCCAGAGCGAATAGTAATTGGGAGAGAGGACACCCCTGACGGGTACCTCGGCTAAGTAGAAATGTCTCAGATTTTTTATCGTTGATGACTACTTGTGCCATAGGCACACTATATAGCAGGTGCACCCATCGGCAGAAAGTCGGTCCAAATCCCATTTTTTGAAGTACGGCGAAAAGATAAGGCCATTCAAGTGTATCAAATGCCATAGTGGTGTCCAAGGAGACAATGACTGCATCCTCACGTATGGTAGATGCCCTCCCTAGCACCCCGTGCAATCTGCGTAGATTTAGAGCGGTGTTTCTTCGTGGCATAAACCCTGATTGGTCAGGATGTACTATCTCCCCTATTACCTTTATTAGTCTGTTGGAGTGTACTTTAGCTAGGATTTTGGGTTCTGCATTTATAAAGGAAATGGGGCGGTAGGAGGTGCAGTCTGTCTTGGGCTTTCTGTCTTTATGAATTGTGACAATAGTGGCACTTCTCTGATCAAGGAGCAGTGATCCATGTTCAAGGCTGTCTTCATACATGGCTTTCAGATAAGGGGCTAATTGATCGGGCGGAGCTTGTATAGTTCAATCGGGATTCCATTTGGGCCGAGGGCCTTACCCGGGTGGAGTGCTCGTGTTTCCAGAGTGATTTCGTCAGTGGTGAGGGCACTCTCTATGATTGTTCGGTCAGCCTCTGGGAGTGTTGGGAGGGAGATATCCCCAATTAGGTCTGAGGAGTCTAGTTCTGTGTAGGGCGCGACCGAGCTGTAGACTGTGTGGAAATGGATTGCAAAGTGGTTGACTATGTCTTGGGGGTCCGTGATGGGGGATCCGTCAGTGCCTCTAAGTTCTGGAACGAGTCTACTAGCATGCTCTTTTTTGTCAAGCCAGGCAATTCATTTCCCAGCTTTGTCTCCCCAGTCATAGATTCAGCCTAGTCTGTCCTGTCCCAGTAGTTTTGCACGGTCGGTGACCAGAGCCCGGTATTCGTCCTGACACAGACGAAGTAAGTGAAGGGCTTCCAGTGTAGCGTCAGAGTTTACTTCTTGTTCAAGACGGTAGATCTCTTGCTCGGTATTGGAGATGGCTTTAAGCCTATCATTTTTTGATCCTGCTATGAGAGAGAGGGCCTGACCCAAAACTACGGTTTTAAAAGCCTCCCACAACACCTGAGGGGACTCAACTGTATGGTAATTTTCCAGGAAGTAGTTGTCTATAGATTTGTTCAGGTCTTTACGGATTTTTGGGGTTTTGAGGTACCAGGGATTTATAGGGGTAAAGCGCTCTACTTGTGTGTGATCAAGGACAATGTGAACCCATAAGGGGGAATGGTCAGAGATACCTATTGCCATATGTCGAATCTCATGAATATCAGAGACTTTTGAGGCCGGAACAATTAAGTAGTCAAGGTGTGAAAGACTATTGTGGGCCCCCGAGTGAAAAGTGTGCGGAATTTTGTCTGGGTTGTAAGTCCTCCAACCGTCCACTAAACCCATCGCCTCTAGAAATCTGGGAAAAAGTGGGTGGCCTGGGGTATTGTACGAGGAGGTTGTCTGTCAAGCGAGCCAGACAGGACTGAATTGAAGTCACCGCCGAGAACTAAGTGCCCATCTGGGAGTGCTAGCAATATACCACTGAGGTCAGTGAATGTTGCGGCTTGTAGCCCTGGGGGCGCATATATTGACATGAAGGTAATATTTCGGCTCTCCAAGGTGTCTGTGATCCCAGAATATCTCCCACGATCATCCACATAGGTGGATGTAATAGATAAGGGGAATGATTTATTGTGCATTACTCCTGCCCCTCTTGAGCAGGCCGTGAACCCCGCATGTGCCACTATTTGTTATCCCCATCTGTGCACTGCCTTGCATACATTGCCTATAAGGTGAGTTTCCTGAAGCAGTACAATGTCTGGCAAGAGTCTCTTGACATATTGTAACACCACCGTTCTCTTAATTTTGTCCCCCAACATGTTACCATTCCAACTTAAGACTTTAACTTCTTCGTTCCGCTGTGTACCCATGTATCTGTGTGTGGAGTGTGACAAATCGTATTATAAGCGAGGACTGCACAGTCGAGATAAAGCGAAAGATAATGAACATGAAAAAACAACCCCTCCCAACAGCCCCCCACCCTGCGTCCCTGCACTCTGGGCTCAGAACTGCCCATTAATATAAAAATGCAGAGTGCCTGTCGCCCAACAATATGACTGAAAGAAGAACGTAGGGGGAGGCCTTAGTACCCCATCAGCCCACACCTCCCACCGTTGTGAATTATTGGTGCATTATAATAATAGAAAGCCTAAACATAGAATATGAGATACTTAAGTATGCAAGTGTCCAGTTCAGCGTCATCGAGTGTCAAGATACCATGGGCTAGACCCAGACCACGGAGAGAAAAGGAGGCCCGGGACTGTCAAAAGCAATCCGAACAAAGAATACTTCCCGTCTCACTGGTCACTGGGGCTTCGCTCCGGCGAGGTACTCAAGGTGTCCAACCAGTCAGGTGAGACCTCCGGCAAGTTAAAGAATATGGTTTTGCCATCCACCTTCACACGCAAACGAGCGGGGAAGAGCATGGCGTACTTGAGACCTTTTTCTCGTAGCCGTCTCTTAACATCCAGGAATGAGCGTTGGCGCATCTGCACTGTACGAGTGAGGTCAGGAAAGAGGTTGATTCTGAATTGTACAGCTGGACTGGAGGGGCGACCCTGGCTGCTTGAAGAATGGTGTCCCTATCTCTATAGTTCAGCAATCGGGCCAGTATCAGATGAGGCGGGGCACCCAGCCTCGGACAGCCTCCTGGTACCCTGTTTGCTCTTTCGATCACAAACAGCATGGACAGACCCTTCGGCTGCAGCTTTGTCGTGATCAAATTTTCGATGAACAGATCAACGGCATGTCCCTCCGATTTTTTTGGCACTCCAAGGACGCGGATGTTATTGTGTTGCAAGCACTCCTCATAGTCGTCCAGCTTATCTTCAGTGAATCTACGGAATGCCAGGAGCTCCTTTACGTCCGTCTGCAATTGCGAAGTGTCTTCCACTAGGCTGGCAGTGGCGAGTTCCAACTGCTTAACCTGATCCTCTCCCTCACCAACGACCCCGCCACCGCCAGAGCCAACCTACACAAAGGGATGAAAGACGTAGCCGAGTGGATGATGAACAGCCGCCTGAAACTGAACTCAGACAAGACGGAAGTCCTCATCCTGGGATCATCACCCTCCACCTGGGACGACTCCTGGTGGCCCTGGGCAGCGCACCCAAACCAACAGACCACGCACGCAACCTCGGCTTCGTCCTGGACTCCTCCCTCTCCATGACCAGACAAGTCAACACCCTGCGCATGCTCCGTAAGATCTTCCGGTGGATCCCCACCGAGACCAGGAAGACGGTCACCCAGGCCCTAGTCTCCAGCCGGCTGGACTACGGCAACTCCCTCTACGCCGGAACCACTGCCAAACTCCAGAAGAGACTCCAGCGGATCCAGAACGCCTCAGCAAGACTCATCCTCGACATCCCCCGACACAGCCACATCTCCGGTCACCTGAGAGACCTGCACTGGTCAACAAGAGAATCACCTTCTGTCTCCTCACCCACGCACACAAAGCCCTTCACAACCAAGGCCCAAGATACCTCAACAGCCGCCTCAACTTCTACACGCCCGCACGCCAGCTTCGATCGACCAGCCACGCCCTCGCCGCCGTCCCCCGCATCCGAAGAGCCACCACAGGAGGAAGGTCCTTCTCCTACCTGGCCGCCAAGACTTGGAACTCCCTCCCGACCCACCTCCGCCAGACCCAAGACCACCTCACCTTCAGGAAGCAGCTCAAGACCTGGCTGTTCGAGCAGTAGCGGACCCCCCTCCCCAAGCGCCTTGAGACCCTCCGGGTGAGTAGTGCGCTATATAAATGCATTGATTGATTGATTGATTCCCTGTTTTTGGCGAGGTCAGCCCTGATCAGTGTCACTTCAGATGATAGGGCGTCAATGGATGTGCGAACCCCAGTTATCACCGCCATTAGGGCCTTCAGTGTAGGTTCAGAGGGATCCTGCTCAGTGCCGCCATGCTGCATGTCGCTCGCCCCTCTTCTGTCATGTACGTCAGCCTTCGGGCAGATGAAACGATAAAGCCTACTCTGTTGGGAGGCCTTCGCCCCTTTCATGCTAGACATGATGAGAGCTCAGTCAGCGCGCTAAAGTCAAAGATGAACTGATTGGTGGGTATGTCTGATGAGAACCACCTTTCCTCAAAAGCCAGCACAGGCCAGCGGGCCGAGAGCCACTCTAGGATGGGTGCCCAGCATGCTGGATACAGTCTTTATGCCTCCAACTGCCCCTCACTGCGATTCCCTCCTTGCCATGCGTTGTGAAGGCTCCCTCAGGCACAGAGAGCAGGCTCGGCATGGGTGGCCTGAGAGGCTGTGCTCCAGGACACAAGAAGCACAAGAGCCCCTGGGTCCCTCTGTGGCATTGGCTTGGTGATGCCGTTAAGATGAAGAAGCCAGAGGGGGGCAAGAACAGGAGTGGGGCGTGCAGGGGGGCCCCAGCAGCTAGGACAAACGAAGCAAAAGGATAGGGGGGCACCCAACCTGCTCACCTCAATTCAGGCCATCCCGGTGCTCCCACCAGCCTGCACAGAAAGCTGCACGTTCAGGCGGGGTGAGCGAAGGTCAGCAAGGCCAATAAACAAGGGGCCACGAGTCCCACAGTCAGGGCCTCCCCCTCAGGCATTCAGTCATACTAGAATGGCACCAGAGCGGCTCGTTGGTCTCAAGTGATGCCGCTTCAGTGATTACACCCGCAGTGGGTGCCGACCCGTATAGCGAAGGAGTCAGGCTGCCCTTGTCACTGCCACGGCCTCAGACGAGGCCACTATTGTGCCGTTGGGCCCAACACCACATCACCGATGGTAGCATTAATCTGGCTGATTCGGCGTGCGGGGCCCAACTCAGTCCCGCCCGGTCCCACGCTCAGATGTTGTTCGCCAAGCAGGATGGTGCGCGGCTGTTGGATTCAGCACCGGGGGTGGTGGAGTGGGACACGCCGGCTCCCTCAGGGTGGCAAGTTCCACCACTCGAGGCACAGGATTTTCCTCTTGATAGGCCCCGGAACAACGATACGGATAGTTCCGGACCGTGACGTCTGTTTTCACCCCGGGTTGCAGCATCAGGCACCGCTTTCCTTCCGATATTCAAATCGGCACCTATGAAACGATATATGTGGCGGATTAATGGGGTGGGAGAGGAGGGATCTGGAGAAACCCTAGCAAGAGGCCATACTGGTTTGCCGCGAAGCCACGCCCAGGCCTCATAATTCTAGAGTAAAGCAACTCAGCGCAGATCGCTGCGTCGCCTTACTCTCTATCCGGGAGGCATTTCATGGGCGTTGCAGTGGGTTTTCCCATGCAACACCCATGGATTTTGATGCTGCCCCAAATTTCCAAAATCGTGTAAACCTGGGGAACCGCCAAATCTGTACACCTCCCGAGGTGAAGCATAATGAGGAGAAATATGTTTATTTCTCCTCATTATTCCTCTTTCTAGGTGTGCTGCTTCCTGCGAACCAACAATGCTGCATACAACGGAGGCACCAATGCACTGGGTGCCTGAATTGGCCCTAGGCTGCCGGAACAGCACCAGCGCAGGGAGAAAGGAAAGGAATGCACCATATTGCATAAATACTTTGTATTGCTCCCCTTTCTCTTAGGTGTAGGGCAGTGCAGCAAGGTGCCTGGCTTATTGCTAATATCTAGTTTGCTATTTCTACATAGAAAGAATATATATTTTCTGGACAGAAGAGTTTTAATATTTTAAAATGAAGCTTTTACCCTTGATGGTAATTCATGGAAGTAGGGGCATGGACCACCACTAATTAGTCTGCAAATGATTGATACAAATGTGTGTCAATGCGCAGAATGTGGTATTTGCATGTTGCAGTGATGAATTGCTGGGGACCATTTAGCTTTCATGTTCCATCTTTTGAGGTGAAGCCCTTGCAACCACAGGAGTCGGCTACCCAACTGGCCTAAATATGAAGGAAAAAAGAAATCCGCAACAATGTTCAACATAACATTTGCAGGTTCAGCTAAACTAACAGGCGTGTTTCATATTTGTTAGTTTTTCTCCAATGTGGGTATTTTATTACCATGATGGTATCTGTGTTAATCTTTCACAGAAGCCACATCACATGAAAACCTCCACTCAGTGTATTATGCTTAGAAATAAGAAGGAAATATGCTCAGTACATTTTTCCTTGAATTATACATCGAATGCTCTCCCTAACAGAAGGACCCTCTCAACATCGTATGCCAGTGGCAAACAACCGTGGGGTAACACAAGCTCTTCCTGGGAATTAAAACCAGTAACTCAGAATACACAGATGTACAGAAGTATAGTAATTTGTAAACCAGTTGTAAACTGCTACAGCTAAAACTGCATTGACTAACATACTAAAGGTCAAAACTCACAAAGATTCAAAAATACCGCAGGGAACCTAATACATTACGAGTCAGTAAATTTGCTAGAGGAAATTACACTTCCCTATTTGTAAACATCAAATAGTTAATTGCGCTATTCCAAAGATGAGCAAATTGAGAATAGTTGCAACACAGACATGCAAATTAGCGTTAAATGGCAGTAGATGGAAACAAAAAGCAAATTCTAACATGCTTTGGCAAAGCCAACAGGTCTTGTATTACTAATGCCTGTTTTGTTTTGTGACAACTTTTGTAAAGCTTAAGGGCCTTATTATGAGCTTGGCGGTCTTCCTGTCGGACTGTTACCGCCGTGTCGACAGGAGAACCATCAGGCCAATCGAGCGCCTGCCCACAAGATTTCAACTGTAATCCACGGCCGTTGGGCGTTGCTGCAGCAGACTCACGGTGGCAGCTGTACAAGGCTCAGAGGTGAGCCTTAACTGCAGATGCCGCCTTGACAGTGCCTGCAGCACGTTCCTGCCCAGTGTGGCATGCAGGAACTGGGGTGCAATTCAGGAGGGGCACAACATGTGCCCTGCATGCACCCCCAGGCCCGGGAGGGGGAAGGGGTCCTTTAGTTGCCTCTCTGCCACCTTTTTAATAGTGAACTTGACTGGGGCGATGGACAGGCAACTTGTAATATGGATGGTGGTTCCACAGCAGTACCTCTAGCATATTGTTGCCCCCTTCTGCTGCGTGACTGCCGCAGGATCCTGGATCCCCTGCTGTGTTGTGGCGGTCTGACCACCATGCTCTGAATACTGTGGGTGACCTGTGGACTGCTGTACTCGTAATAAGTGTTGGCTGACCCTAACAAGAGTCTTTTTGCTCTCAAAAAGCACATATTGCTAGCCCATGGCAATGAGAATTTTTTTTCACTCAGAGTGAAATTAGCCAATGGCTGAAGTGAGCTTACCAAGTGTTTCATGCTGTCTGCTGCAGTGGAAATAAATACATTGGGAATGACAAAACAGATCAATGGATGAGGAGGGCTGGCTAAAAGCCCCAATATGTATAAGTATTACATGTATAATTTTTCTAAAATCAATAGATCTTGGCTAACCACAGACCAAAAAACTGTCCAGAATGCAAGTATATCTTCCACAATGGCTACTCTGCATGCTCTAGCAAGGAGGAAGTGAATACTGGTTGGACAGTGATAGTTGGAGAGGCAACAGTAAAGAATTTTCAAACATAGGGGTTCATTAGGATGACGGGCTGACTTACGTCCGCCCGCCACCCTAGCAGTGCTGGGACCGACCGCCAGTAGTGCAGCAGTCCCCACGACGAATTAGGATGTGCCCACCATACAGACGGGTGCATCCTGTCCTTTTAACATTGCAGACGCTGCTGCTGGCTGCAGCACCATCCGTGATGGTAAAAGTGCAAGTGCAGCATTTCCCTGCACCATGTGGCAGGCACCACATGGTTCCTGCCACTTGGTGCAGGGAACTGCAGGGGGTACCAGGGATACCCCCCAAGTGCACCCCTTACACACCCAACGCCCCGGTGCCCGCAACTGTCCCCCAAAGCCAAAGACAGCATGCCTTTCCATGAAGGTCTTGAACCGCCTACATCATAATATGACGGGCGATGCCTGCTAGACACCGCCACCATATTATGGACAAGGTCTGCGCGGCAGGCAATTGTAATACGGCGGGGCAAATGGCGGGCAGGTGGGTGGGTAAAGATGTCAGGCAGATCGCCACCGCCGGTTGGGCGGTGGTGATCCGCCCAACATTATAATGACGCCCTGAGTGTGATACTCTTTGGCCAGACAGAGAAAGAGGTTTGTGACAAATATAGGCTAGGCAGACATGTCATATTGGAAGCCAGAGATGAACTTGACGCTGTGCTAGTGACACACACTCATACCATCTTAAACAGGTTATTTAGATACTTTCTTGAGGCCATTGGCCTCAAGATCAACACCAATATAGTGCTTCCCAGCACCCCTGTGAAATTTTCAGAACTCCAAAGTGCAATTCTGTAGACTTCCCCATTTGATAGGTTGTGTACTTGAAGTGAATACTTTTGTCAAAATCACTGGCTTCAACACTCAATATCTAGATGGATTGTGTGATACATGCTGTCTCATTACAAAAATTGTAGCTCGCTACCCTGGTAACATCCACAATTTGTATGTGTTCAGGCACAATGGAATCTATCCCGGCCTTGCAAGAGAAGACCTTGGTGATGGACTTCCACTTGGTAAGTGGATCAGAAACCTGTAATTATATGCTATTCATACACCTTTATGCATATGAATGAACTCCATATTTCAAAATGTTGTGTGTGTCAATGCCTGTGACGACCATCCCTGGATAACTGAACTGTAACAAAGTAGGTTATCAATCCCAATGAATGTGAGTCCTTCATCAGTAATAAGACAGCAACCTTCCCTTCTCTGGGAACCAGCTACTCCATTGTAGCACTTGACTGTCTCAGGGTAGTGAAGCAGAACATTCCAAGACCTACTCAGTGGTGGTTAGCGGGCTTGTACCCCAGCTGATTGGCACAAAACAAACAAAACTCAATAAACAATTTTCCAGTCATTGCTTTTTACGCACACAAAACTGAATACTACACATTAGTTTACAAATATCTACAAGTAAGCAGTTGGAAATACCTATAATATGATGGATGGTACATATAAAATGTGTCCCAAACCACTCCATAAACTATATACCATTCATGGTGAATTTCATCACACCAATATTCCTTTTGTTTATAGTACACTTCCTAATAAGGCAGTACCTGCATGGAAGTGCCCAACCAAATTAAACAACATACAAACAACTATTACCTCCAAAGAATTATAATTGACTTTGAGCAAGCTATGATTCAATCTATCCTAAGCAAATACCCCAACACAGCCATACCCGGATGATAGTACCATTTTAATCAAAGTATATGGCATCACCTACAAAATTTGCACTAAGGGCTTGAATTCAAGTTCGACGGTCTGATTGTTGTAGCACTGCGGCACCACTCTTCCCCTCCCCTTCTCCCCTTTACCCTCTGCCATGTTACAATTTCACCGCTGGCCCAGCGGCACTGTTTCTGTCAGCAAGGAATATTTTTTCTTATGTGTTGATGCATGTATGTATATTTTGACTGCAGTGTACATAGGTGCATGACACGTGAAAAACTACATAATAAGAGTACCTTCCTGTTGTTGGAGTCTACACTATATCTGCCCAATCCAGTCAATGGGTAAATAGTGCAAAACAGACTTACCTGGATTCCAGCACCAACAGGGGCATTTTCTTTGGTGTCAAGATGCTGCTGTGTAGGGGGACACTGGAGGAAGGGATCCACATGGGAGACTGAAGGGAAGAAAAGGAAATGGGTGAGTATGCACCCCAATTCTTTTGATCCCGTCGACTTGAAACAGATAGTCTTTTCGCTACGGTCGGCTCATCGGAAAGCCAACTTGTAATTTAGATGGCAGTGAACTTCTCTGTACCACCCTCTGTCAGCTGCTTTTCCTCTACCTTGAGTGTGTCAAAATATCTGGACGACTAAAAGTTTCATTGATAAGCCTTATATTCGTAACAGTGACAAAAAGATTACATTAGCTGTCTTCGCTCTTGCAGAGCCTGTGATAAGAGAAGATGTGCAGGGGAATCTGAAGGGAGGGGGTGAATACAGGAGTAAATGACAGAAGCAGCATCCATTTTATCCAAAATGGAGTTTATCAAAATGTGGCATAACATATTCATGTTAATAAGCACAGGTCTAAACTTCATTTTGCTTTTGTTTAAACTGTAATCATATTAATTCACCTTTTGCGTATTGGATTAATTATCATTATTATTTGTTTCACAAAAACTTTAAAACACTTTCACAAATGCATTTCTCGATATCACCGGGGAACTAGAAGGGATGCTTTATAGCAGGAGCTCACATAATAGGCCCAAATGAAGGGAAAGGCATAAAGGAGATGAGTGGCTTGCATGTCAGAAATTGGAAGCAAAAATATCCTGACCAAACAATGTGTCAAGATTGTTTACAAACATATCATCCCATTATGTGTAGATTGTTTAATATTAAAAATAGCGAGGCAATATTCTTTTCAATGATAAATAGTACACAATATTGATCAGGCAACATTCATTTTGGTTATGATATTCTGGTGTCATGACGATGAGAGTAGGTGCAGAAGGAGCAATAGGCAGGAATAAACCTAAGATGTATGATGAAGGTGATAAACAGGCAAGGCAAATCTAAGTACAAGGGTGAAGGGGATGAGTTGGAAAGGGATAACACAAGTAAAAGAAAAGAGATAAGACCCCCACCTACCAAGATCACACAAAGTTGAGTGACTGAAAGGCAGTGCCAATCACATAAAAAGTGTGTACGAAATGAAAAAAGGTCAATACATTTTGTTTGATCATGATATAATATAAAAGAGACCTGATACATCCACTCCTTCCGAAAACGTAAAAATGCAAGTTGTAGCATGCCGAGAGAGATAGTAAATTGGACAGGAATAACACCAGATCAAGGGTGTCCAGGTAAAAATCTGCAAAGTCAGAGTGCACTGTTTGGCAAACCTGAGGAAGAGCTCAAAGGAGATAGAGGCTAAGCAGTGACATCATGGTGTGGCACCTTGAGGAAAGTGCAACCAACAACCAACAACAGGAACGTTGCATACAATTCAAGTTCACATTAAATTAGTTGACGTACTACATCAGCTGGCAACAGCTCCTTCCAGAGTGCATGCCAGAAGTAACTTGGAGGCCACAAAGTGCACCATCTGTATTCCTGACTCATATATTAGAGACAGTCTTGTCCACCATACCACTGGCCCTTAGATTTCCTAAACCATGCCCCAATCAGCAAGAAGTGAAGAGATACTTATTTACAATTGCCACCTTCAAACATGTCACCTGCACATATAGAGGCAATTTGGGATGCCAACTCCTGCTTCGCCAATGTTGCAGTTGAGTACCAGGGTAGTATATTTGACTCATAAATATTTAAGCATTGTATCATGACTAAATTCTTTAAATAATGATGTTTACAGCTAAAGCTTATTATTACGTAAGTATGATATGTATGGCCAGGCAAAACCATGAGTATTTCACAGTTCTTAAGCAAAATGTGTAATCTATAGTCAGGTATCCATAATACATGAATAGGGTTATGTCTGCAGGCCACATCTGAGGACACAATACAAAAATCTAAAGACCCCAGTAGAAGAAGTCTACACCACACCTCAGAGGACATATGGCATCACAGACAGTTATTTTGGCATACTCAAGTCCAGGTACCATTACCTAGAGCTGTCTCAAGTTAGACCCTTTCCTGGCCCTAGGATTTTCTGTGATATGTTTCTTGTGTGTTTGACACTTCTCCTGAGAAATACAGAGATAACAGCGTGCAATAACATGATGACACCAAGAAAGGTTGTAACACTGACAATTTCACAGGAGGGATGTTTGAGGACACTGTAAATTGTATGGATTTCTTTGCTTCTAAATGCCATGAGAAAATCCATTACGAACCTATGTCACTGACCAACATTAGAGTCTCCTTTGTCTATACACAAACAAGTTCATAGGTAAGGCAAAGTAAATTATTAGATAGCAAATGAAAAGATGAATGAAACATTAGTCTGCATACAGGTCATGAATGCATGCTAAAGTTCCATGACTTTGGGATAACGGTGATCAGGCATATGAAAATTACAATTTGAAAGATGCATTAGTACAATATAGAATATGCACTGTAAGTGTTTTAGGCATATACAAATGCAACTGTAATGCATGTGAGAGACCTGGGGCCCACTTAAAAATCCCTACTCACCAGATGGTCTTTTTAGCTTCTTGAGAGGTAAGAGGGAGGAAACAATCACAATTTAAATTTCAATACAGTGTAACCAATACAGTCACACAATAATCCACTGAACAACTGAATCTGAGATTAGTAAAATTAGTAGATAAATAATTATAGATTTAGAAACAAATTGATATAAATCAACCACAGCATTCTCATGTAGAAATACAGAACAAACAAAACAAGTCCACATTTTCTAAAGAGATTTACCTTAGATAACAAAAACAACTAGTTTAATAATGATGATGCAAATAATCAGGAAAAAGAATTGGACAATAAATGCATCAAGTGATTCTCAAAGGTAAGCATGAGCATGTTATCTCTCCCTACACTTCCTTAACCCCTCCCACGCTTGTGACGGAATTGCTCCATCACGCCCCTCGGGTGGGCTGTGCTGGTGACGGAGCGGTTCCGTCACGGCCCGCTCGCCGCACCTGCGTGGCGCGTTCTATTGAGCGGGCGGGGCCGTGACGGAACCGCTCCGTCACAAGCACAGCCCACCCGAGGGGCGTGACGGAGCGGTTCCGTCACAAGCGTTGGAGCGCCGCGCGCCCCCCCGCCCCTTAGCGCTGCGGCTGAATTGCCGCCGCAGCAAAAGGGTTAAAAGGGACAACCCTAAACTAAGATGTATTGAATAAGAATGAATATTAAAAAGATGTCAGCTGTCAGATTCTTCAGTAGAGAATCTCCAACCAAGGGCCAAGTAGCATGAAGCCACTTACAGCAGAAGCAGAGGTATGTACCTCATGAAATCCTAAGATGTCTCTCTGACCCTCACCATGTTACAGAGAGATACATTAGTTGCGCTCAAGGTGCATCATGTGTTTGTCTCCAGTAACTTTCCACAATTGCAGCACAAATTGGTTACTGGCACCTAATTTTCCACCTGAATATTTGACGTTACAACACATGTCATTAGATCGCATGCTGTTGCAACGCCAACCTTTACCCCGTCTTTCTGTCAGGGGAGCCCTGGAAGTTGGCATAGATTAATGTTCGATTTCAACTCCAGTGTGTGCAACAGTAGGTAAGGTGTTGGAGATAAATCCAACACCTTCTACCCACTGCTGCACACCTTTTGCATTGCAACGGCATGCAATGTAATGACATGCGATGTAATGTTTGCTTTACAAAAATGCTGTTTCCCTTGCCACATCGATAAGTTGCTTCTTCATTTGTCCTTGGCTAATCTTCTTCTCCTCCATGAGAACCTGCCTCTTTGCTCTGTACCACGTTTCTCCTTGCCAAGATCCATTTTCTCATACCTTGCAATCTAACGGAAACAAACATCATTCTTTTCTAGTTCATAAGGTTTTGTCCGTACCTGCAGTAGAAACAAAAATACAAGCAAATGCAGTCTACGTTGAAGGTTAAATATGAAATATATGTTAGACTTTAATCATGAGCTTGTATGGTAACAGTTCTTGAAGCCCAAAAATGTATGTAAAGTTAATAGTGCAAAGGTTTACAAATACGTACAAATTTCTACACACATAGCATATGCAATGAACAAATTACAAAAGTTAATAAAACATCATTTCATATACATCAAAATTAATATAATTTCTTGTTTCACTTATAAATGCTTAAACATTAGACTACACATACACTTTATTTCACTAGCTTCACAACGAGACACATCTAAATGTTAACGTATCCTAAAATATTCATATGTAAATGTTACAAAGACCTTTATTAGTCACATTTCTAAGCACACAGTTTATAAGTCTCATTAGTTTTCATGTGGAGGACTTAAAATATACAATACCCCATCTTTTCTTAGTAACATTAATCACACAGAATATATCAGAGTGCTGACTATGCATGATTATTACTCACTCCTACAGTATCTTAGGATGGGATAAAAGTTATGCTGCTCCTAATGCAACCACTATTCCTTATCTTGCTGGATATATAGCCCTTGTTATCTTGGCAAAACAGAGAGAATAGCTGCTTGCATCTCTTCACTATTCTGCTTCCCCATGGTTGACTTCAATTGAAGGATGTGGGCACATGGTTAAGTACACCAGTGATGCATGGAAGATCTCTGGTTGTGTCTCTTTGGGATTTGCCATCCAGTCAGTTCAGTTCAGTTCATTATGTCTTTATTTAGAAGTAAAATTCATAAAAGACAGCATACAATACATAAAAATATGTTTAAAAAAACTACAGACATCTCATATGATATATAAAAAGTTGTAACCATACAATATGTGCTTCATGTCATAACAGTTAGTTGGACTTCATGTTGTAACAGTTAATTGATAGTTTCTTAATACGGATCAACCACGCCCAACCCAGGAATTTAGCCACACAGATCACAAAAAGTTCGGATCTAATATTACGAAACTTCAGCAGAGCTTCAAGATATCCCCCACAATCCAAGCTTCTACATAAGGGTTTCAACCATTTGATTCGTGGGGCTCGATAAGCTGGGCAGGCGAAAAACAAATGGCCAATACTTTCTACATGATCCGGACACCAGGGACATTTGTTACTTACATTCTTTGCCCACTTAGTAGTAAAAGAATTAATGGGAAGTGTGCCTACTCGAAACTGAAGATACAGTTTCCGATCCTGAGTTTTGCATATCAGGTCCCAATAGGGCTCAAGGGAGGGTGTCAATTTGTGTATTAAAAAAAGCCCCGTTAGGTTCGTGTCTGAAGAATGGATAACCACAGTAGATTTTATCAGGGCCCAGAATAGATCTTTGAAGTCTTGTTTTGAGGGGAATCTGTAACACCCGGGATTTAGCCACAGCTCAGGAAGGCCCATTGCATACAAAACATGTTTGACTTCCCTGAGCCAGGGGATTCTGTGCGCACCCCACAAAGATTTAACCTCATTCAACTCACGGGCAAAGAGGCTAAGCTCTGGAGTCGTCCATAACCGTCGCCACAGTGCCACTAAACGAAACTGTGCCATCTGGTCTAACGGTCTGCATCCTAGGTCTAATAACAAGGGGAGTGGATTGGGGAAGCCCCACCAAGTTCCTCAGAAACCTATTCTGGGCTGTAGTCAAAACTGACAAATCCTTGTAGCCCCATATGTCTGCTCCGTAGAGGGTCGCTGCATTAACCTTGGCCTCATATATCTTTAATGCTGGAGTAATACGTTTGGTCAAGGATTTCTTCTGTTCAAGCAATAGGCAACCCGTGAGGCGAACAAATTTTAGGTTTAGTGCCTCCAGCTGGGGTTTCCAGCTGAGTTGGTAATCAAGGGTCACACCCAAATACGTCATAACCTTGACCTGATCAATTGGAACACCATTCAGACTAACAGAGCTTTTGACTGGGGTTTTATTACTAAAGACCATGAATTTAGTTTTGTCTACGTTGATCTGCAAGTCATTTTTCTTACAGAACTCTGCAAACCTGTTCAGGGCTGCCTGCAACCCGCTCCGAGTTTTAGAAAGGAGCAGGGTGTCGTCGGCAAAGATTAGCATTGGATACTTTGACCCGGCCAGAGATGGTGCATCAGTCTGCGTGTTGGTAAAATATT
Organism: Lissotriton helveticus; assembly: GCF_964261635.1. Classification (NCBI taxonomy): domain Eukaryota; kingdom Metazoa; phylum Chordata; class Amphibia; order Caudata; family Salamandridae; genus Lissotriton; species Lissotriton helveticus. The sequence goes on from NC_136061.1 coordinate 927,646,786, forward strand.
CGACAACCTGGTTTATGAAGAGGAGAAACAGGGTAGGAGCCAACACGTAACCCTGGTGCACCCCTCGTTGGACCGGGAAGCTGTTGGTCACCTGACCCTGCTTGCCCCACCTCACTCGGGCGAAATTATCCTCATGCAATCTCATGACTAATTCCAGGAGATCGACAGGAAAGCCCATGCGTCTTAATGCATCCCAAAGTTTCACCCTTGGAACTAGATCAAAAGCCGACTTAAGATCTACGAATGCGGCATAGATAACCCCTCCACCCAAGAAGACCACCTTCCAATAAAGCATGGTGAGTCTGAACACCTGGTCTATAGTACTGGTACCCAATCTAAACCCAGCCTGCATGGGGGAAAGTATATTAGTCTGTTCTATCCATCCCTGGATTCTTACAAGAACCATTCTTGATACTATTTTTTGAAGTGAATCGATCAAGCTTATGGGGCGATAGTTGTTTGGCAATGATCGATCCCCTTTTTTATATATTGGCAAGATCTCAGCCCCTTTCCAGGATTGTGGAATCCTTGCCCCTGCTGAGATAACATTTGCCAATAGGGTGATGTATGGGATCCATAGATCAAGGTTCGATTTAAAAAGATCTGCAGGGATGGCATCTAGGCCCGGGGCTTTTCCTGACTGGACGGAGCCAAGAGCATGCGCCGTGTCTAGGGCGGAAAAAATAAGTGGGGCCCCGGGATTAGTGGGCTGGACCCCCAGTACAGGCTTAATTACCAGTTTAGACTCGGCGCTCGTAACTTTAAATTGGGCTGTAAAGAATTCCACCCAGTCAAGAGCAGAGACGTGGTTAACCGGTATTTGAGAGTCCGGTTCCCTACCCCACCTAATAATCTCCCAAAATTTCACTTGGTTTGATGACTTGCACGCCATTAGTAGATCAGCCCAATAAGAGTCATCCCAGTCCCTCTTGGCTATCCAAAGAGCCTGCTTATAGAACTGTCTAGCATTCTTGATGTCATGGGAAAGCCTCGATTTAACAGCTGCTATTAATTTGCTGTGGGCTTCCATACAGCTCTTATTATACCATCTTTCGTGGGCTTTGACTACCTTATTTTTTGATGGCTTGGTGAGCAGGCTTTTAAGTTCCGTAAAGCACTTCTCATGGAGATTGATAATTAGGGAGTCGGCCTCACTGAGGGGGGATAAGTCTATCATCTTACCCCTTGTTTCTAAGACCAGCTCCTCTATTTCATGAGTGAGCTCGGGGTCGCCCAAGACCCTGGGCCATTTGACCCGTCTTCTGTTGTTACACAATATTATGTCGGACGTTGGGCAAGTTGTTACCATAGGACCGATGCACAGTCCGGGGACCTTAAGACCCAGGGAGAGGGGATTGTGGTCACTCTCTGGTCTAGGCTCTACCTCCATATCTATTACATGTGACCAGAATTCTATTTTGACCAGTATATAATCGATGCGACTCTCACTGGTCCCATTATCAAAAGTTGGTTTCCCGGATTTATCAGACAGAGTACGGCCGTTCACTGCCCGAAGCCCCCACTCCAGACAAAGTCCCAACCAGTGGAGGGCCACCTCAGTTCCCCTAACACCCTTACTTATTGTTAACGGGGGGATATTCCAAGCAGTATCTTCATCAATTCCCACATCTTCGGCCAAACTAAGGATGGGTTCGTAAGAACAATTCAGGTCGCCTGCTACTAGAGTAAAACGGTCACCACTGTATTTCTTCAGGAGGCTATCTAGATCGTTCAGGACCGGTTGCTTACGACCACCCTGACAGCCTCGGGCGTAGATGTTAATTAAGAGAATATCTGTATTGTTACCCTTTCTCAGGCTGATACATAGAAGATCAGCATTCTCAACCAAGATTTCCTTAGCTTGGAATCCCCGGGTGTTTCTGATCCATATCACAAGACCGCCAGAGGTCCTGCCCTTAGGGCCCTGTATAGCGGGCTTATAATAATTTAGGTAGCCTGCTCTAAATAGAGGACCAATTGCCCAGGTTTCCTGAAAAACGACGATATCATACATGTCGATAAAGTCGGCCCAATCGTCGTTATCCAGGCGACCCCTTAGCCCTGCAACGTTCCAGGAAGCCACCCTGATTGTTCCTGCTAAACTACCAACTGTAATAGACTCCGATAAGCCCAAGTCAGCCGCCCTGTTCTCAGTAGCTCCAATAACGTGACCAGGGACTGAGCTTGGGCCGTCGGAGGAAGCAGAACTGTCTACTCGAGCTACTAAGGGGGTAGGGGTAGGAGTCACCTGAATGGGATTAGGTTCGATGGTATGCACTGAAGCATCAATCCCCCCAAGTCAATCGACCTCATCCAGACAACCATACATATTAGAAGTAGGAGCCCCTTCCCACCAGGTGTTTTGACCTAGCCAGCCATCCCTTCGTCCATTTCGTCTGATGTTTGGGACAATTGACCAGTTCCCCTCAATGTCCACATTCTGCCGTGGGGGGTAAAAAAATGTAAGGGGTCTAACAACAATAGTTGAATTGTCTCTTTGTGTATTCCAGGAACAGAGATGTTGGGCTGTGTGGGAATCCGCAAAGGAGACTACTATGCAGTCACCAGCAATAGACTTACGTGTAGAACCTACCCATGGTACCCTACGTACCATTAGTATCTTGCTTCTTAGATGGTTTGGGAGCTGTCTATTTGCATTAAGCCAGTGAATGACCTTGTTTTTTAGGGACCAATGGGTCTCTTGAGTTTGTAGATCCGGGGCAGGCACGCCAGCTAATACAATGACATAAGGCCTAGCTTCTGGTGGTAGATCGATAAAACCCCCACGAAAATTCAGGCGGCTAGGTTGTTGGGGAGGTATACACGTGTTCGCTGGCTGATAAGGCTGTTGGGGAACAGCTTGAGTCCTCTGAATGGATGGTACTATGCCTTGCGGGGGGCGGGCGGTTGGGGCTGCAGTTCGTGGGATGGTGGCTGTGGGATTACAAACTTTTGTCCGAGGTTTGGGTATGGGTTTGGGTTTCGGGGAGGGCAGGGCCGGGGGTTCTAGCACAGAGGCCTGTGGGGTGCAATCATCGCCCTTGGTAATCTTGTCTTCCATTTGTTTTAGACTAAGACTAGCTAGGGTGACTATAGTCTTGTCCATTTCTAATAAACTGTTTTCAATACGAGAAAGTCTAAGTTCCAATGGAGTTAAGAGCTGTTTTAAGGTAACCCAGACAAGTTTAAGAAATTCTTCATCACCCCCAGATCCTTCCCAGGGTTGCTCAACCTACCCTCAGTAGACCTCTCAGCGATGTTAGCAAGGGAATCCCCCGTTGTTAGGTCTAACACAGCGCTAGTTAAGCCAGAGCCAAATTCCTCTCCCAGTAAACAGGTATTAACTTCAGGGACCTCTTTGCCTACCCCATTTGAGACCAGAGGTCGACGATTATTAAAGAATTGCGACCTCGCAATTTTGGCCTTTATACGTGCATAGATTGATCTGGCAAGGCATTTCCTTTTGTGTGTGGCATCCTTTTGTTTTATACTTGCTGCCTGCTTTGGCTGCTCAAATTTGTTGGTAAAGGCCATGCCTGACCCAAGGACATAAGGCACCAACACTTGAGTGGGCTTTGGTGATGACAATGGTGGAATAAGGGGGGGCTCAGGTGATGGTATGGATGGGACATAATGAATATCCGCCTGTGTTAACAATGATCGAGGGCCAGACAGGTGCTCCGGGGTTAGGGCAGAGGCAATTTCCCCTAAGGATGATTTTTTTGAGGATACTAGGTTCTGGGAAAGTCTTCGCGCTGCTTCTAGTTCCAAGGACACTCTATGTTGCATTTTGCTGATTTCCTCATCAATGGCCATATTGTTCTTGGTAAGGAAATCATCAAGAGTCCCACTGGGCTTGTTCGTCCCCCTTGCAGTTTTGCTACGACTACCCCGTGTGCACATGATAATTGGGAAGGATGAACAGAATAACAGGCAAACAATAATGCAACAAAAACGAAAAAAAAAATATACAACCCAAGGGGGGTGGCCCAGGTCAGGCCTCTCAGACCTCGAACGGCCTCAAACGGCCCGCTCTTAGCCCGGTCTTCGCCCCGAGCTGCGTCCCGCGCTGCGGGAGGGTGGACCGTATTAATGGGGAACGTAGTGGGGTGGGGGGCGTGACAGCAGGGAGAGCGGACCGGAAGGTGTCGCTCGGTCACGCAGGGACTCCTGGGATATTGAGTCCCCGCAACGCTCGCAGCCCCGCTGCCTGCCTGCCTCGATCCAGACCCAGAAATGCTCCCTCTTAGTTCAGGATGCTGCCACTCACGCAGTAGACGATGCGGCACCCGCGAAGCGGGTGCGGCGAGCTCCAGGGATTCAGGTGCAGGAAAAGTGGCAAGACCTCCTCCAGTCGAGTGCTCCACACGGTAAGAGCAGTTCCGTGATGCAATCCCACAGGAAACAGGGCAGTGATGGTTAAAATAGCCTTCAGTGGGCGGGGGGCGTGACAGCAGGGAGAGCGGACCGGAAGGTGTCGCTCGGTCACGCAGGGACTCCTGGGATATGGAGTCCCCGCAACACTCGCAGCCCCGCTGCCTGCCTGCCTCGACCCGGACCCAGAAATGCTCCCTCTTAGTTCAGGATGCTGCCACTCACGCAGCAGACGATGCGGCACCCGCGAAGCGGGTGCGGCGAGCTCCAGGGATTCAGGTGCAGGAAAAGTGGCAAGACCTCCTCCAGTCGAGTGCTCCACACGGTAAGAGCAGTTCCGTGATGCAATCCCACAGGAAACAGGGCAGTGATGGTTAAAATAGCCTTCAGTGGGCGGGGGGCGTGACAGCAGGGAGAGCGGACCGGAAGGTGTCGCTCGGTCACGCAGGGACTCCTGGGATATGGAGTCCCCGCAACGCTCGCAGCCCCGCTGCCTGCCTGCCTCGACCCGGACCCAGAAATGCTCCCTCTTAGTTCAGGATGCTGCCACTCACGCAGTAGACGATGCGGCACCCGCGAAGCGGGTGCGGCGAGCTCCAGGGATTCAGGTGCAGGAAAAGTGGCAAGACCTCCTCCAGTCAAGTGCTCCACACGGTAAGAGCAGTTCCGTGATGCAATCCCACAGGAAACAGGGCAGTGAAGGTTAAAATAGCCTTCAGTGGGCGGGGGGCGTGACAGCAGGGAGAGCGGACCGGAAGGTGTCGCTCGATCACGCAGGGACTCCTGGGATATGGAGTCCCCGCAACGCTCGCAGCCCCGCTGCCTGCCTGCCTCGACCCGGACCCAGAAATGCTCCCTCTTAGTTCAGGATGCTGCCACTCACGCAGCAGACGATGCGGCACCCGCGAAGCGGGTGCAGCGAGCTCCAGGGATTCAGGTGCAGGAAAAGTGGCAAGACCTCCTCCAGTCGAGTGCTCCACACGGTAAGAGCAGTTCCGTGATGCAATCCCACAGGAAACAGGGCAGTGATGGTTAAAATAGCCTTCAGTGGGCGGGGGGCGTGACAGCAGGGAGAGCGGACCGGAAGGTGTCGCTCGGTCACGAAGGGACTCCTGGGATATGGAGTCCCCGCAACGCTCGCAGCCCCGCTGCCTGCCTGCCTCGACCCGGACCCAGAAATGCTCCCTCTTAGTTCAGGATGCTGCCACTCACGCAGCAGACGATGCGGCACCCGCGAAGCGGGTGCGGCGAGCTCCAGGGATTCAGGTGCAGGAAAAGTGGCAAGACCTCCTCCAGTCGAGTGCTCCACACGGTAAGAGCAGTTCCGTGATGCAATCCCAGTCAATAATGATCTGGTTAAGTTAGGCTCACATATGTATTTCCTGGAGCTCTTCCCATTTCAAATGCCTCTATGGTAAGTTCATCACAAGGGCTTCTTTCATGTCGATTAAGCTGTCAACCATTCCCATGAGAAACTAATGAGGATTACAAGTTGGTTTGAATAGCTTCTAGATTAGGATGGATGACTGTCAACAACAATGGCAGTGCATATCTGATACTGTATGATGTTGTTGTTGAAATCTATGGTCTTGTCTTCAATACTATTGGAATCCAGAGAAACTTCTCTTTGCAGGTTGCATCTTAGTGAGTCACTGACATGGACACAGTTTCTCTGATGGGCCATAATACCATGTTAAGAGTGACCTAAGGCGGTGCATTAGTGATTTACTCAGGCAACAGTGTCACAACTCCATCATCAGAGCAAGGTAGAATTGGTGTCTCTGTTGTTACGTATTTAAAAATAAGGCTGACATTGCCTGTGATTGTTGTTCAACCTAGAAAGAAGGTTAACATTTGACAATGTAAACTGCTGCTACATCATGCACACCATGATTGGGGTACAAGACTTGTGCAGATGTACTAAAGTGTGTGACATGATAGAGATGTGAATTCTTGCAATGGTCAATGGCCATCTGATTTTGTTATTGTTACATGCCATAGATTCGATGGAGCACAAAGTGGGGCTGTGAGTCCTTTAGTTCACACTGCAATCGAGGAGTGGAATATGCATTGGCTTTCTAGGTGTTTGGATGCTAGGCGAAGACCAGTCATGTTGGTTTGTATGAAGGCTCTTCATGTTATAACAGAATACACCTCACAGAAAGCCATATAGCTGCTGTATTCTTTGCACTACATTTGCTATTCTTTGCACTTGAGTAACACATTTGCATCCCTATGAGATACATTACAAACTTGATGTATGTATGTGAATGGGCAATATGGTCAAGGTGATTGGAATCTATCCTTTCCCCCACCCCTCTTCCAAGGTATGTGTTCATTTCAGGTCGGCACAGTGTGGTAGGGTCCCAAGTATGGGGTGGCATGGTAAGAGAATGAACAGGGGATCAGAAGCAACAAAGGGAAGGGTGAGGGTAAATTGGAAGCAACACAGGGTAGGGTTGAACGGTGAAGCAATACTGGAGGGAATGTAAAAGCAACGATATGAGGGCTAGAGGGGACGCAAAGCAACAGGGGGCAGGGCGGGGTGAAAGCAACACAGGAATAGGATAGAGGGTGTGGATGGGGAAAGACATAAAAAAGAAGCATGTGGGTAAGCACAAGAAAGAGGAGGTTGAGTAGAAGCAGTCAAGCAACATAGAGCAAATGGAGTACAGGGGGTGAGATGTATATGAAGATGTCTAGAAAACACATGAGCTCTTACAGAGTGCTTCACACACAAAAAAAAGTTGCACTTGAAAAACAAGCAGCAGAAGTGAAGTCAGCCAATCAAAGAGATTTAAATGAGACAATACTCTATGGGAGGAACAAACAAAAGATTGACAAGCAGGCACACAAATAAAAAACAGGCAAATGAGGGTTGTGAGAAGTTGTGAGAAGTTGCCCTAGCATATGCTGTCCACTAGTTAGAGTAGGCACCTTGCACCAGTCCAAACAACCCCTTAGAGGTGGTAGGTTAAAGACAACCTTATTTGAAAGCTATCCTAGTGGTAGCTATGGAGAGCAGCGTTCAGGCTAAGTCTTGAAGGAATGTAAAGCAGCTTGTTTTACCAGTCTATAATGTCTTGAGTGACCAAATGAATGGAGAACTACACCAGGTATATATATAAAATATATGTATTTATTCTAAACACACCCAACTAGGCTCTTTATGAGGCTAGAGGTAAAAGCACATACATTACACTTAATATCACACAGTAAATTAGCACAATATATGTTGAGCCCTAGGGGCATACCAAACCATATATTAAGAAAGTGGTATAAGAACCGCGACTTGACTAGACACGAGGCCTAAAGCTTGTAGAATTGCTGGGCCCACAAGGAACCACCCAAGGTAGTTACACAGGGGACCCACGGGGGACGTGTGCAGTGCGAGAACACAGTCGTGAGATGCCGATAGCTTCTATGGTGAAAGATGCGGTTGGAATTTTAGAGATAAAGGACACTTAGGAGAGGACTTTGAGCAAACCCCTTTAGACTTAAGGGGTTTTTAGGACCCACACCCACGGGAACACCGGAGTACTTGAGTTACCTCACCAAGGGAAGCCGGGTGCATATGTGTCTGTATCGGGAATCGTCATTGATTTCAGTTGCGATCTGCTGCAAAGTTCTGCTGCCGCTGAAGTGGAAAGTGTCCGGGGTGATCCAAACTTGGATCGAAGATGAGAAGAACCTGGAAGCTGAGGAGATAGAGTCTGGGTCACTAACCAGTGACCAGGGGCACGATAGACGAATGCCCCCGGTGTCGGGTGATTTCAGGTTGAAGAGGTGAAGCTTGACTCTGCAGCCAAGAGGACTAGGAGGCGTCGACGACAACCAGGAGTTGTATTCAAGCTGTCCCACAAAGGATGTCGAGTGCTGCGATGTTGGTGACCGGATAACACCTAACAAGTCTTGGCAACAGCAACCCACGCAGAAATGCTTCGGTGCGGACCAGCAAGGTCCGAGGGACTCACCAAGTGGTGGAGAGTCAGGGCACGTCTGGAGCAACCAGGGAAACCCAAGGAAAGTCAAAGTTGCCTTCTCAGGGACCCACCAGTCAAGATCAGGGATCGCGAAGGTACCTTGAGTAAAAACACAAAGGGCCGGTAGCCCCTGCAACCGGTTTGAACTGGGCTATGCACAGGGACACCAAATGTGCCCCCAGTGCAGACTTCAAAGCACTCTGAGTGCACCCAGCCCCAATACACTAAAGCCTGCCTGGTAGGTGGTTACACCTCCCTGTGACAGGAAACCTATTGTCCAGGCCTCCCCTGATGTAGTTTCGTCCAGCAGCAGGAGGCCAGACTCGTGTCTGTGGCTGTAACATCCATTTTGTGATGCCAGGGCTCTTTTAAACTGGTAATGGTTATACCAGTGAGCACATGTCTCTCCCTCTAGAAGGGTGGAATTCTACCCCCGCCCCCAGGACTGGCAGGGGTAGGATTCCAAAGTGTTTGACACCAAACATGACATGTTTCCGTGTAGCCAATCCACTGTTAGCGTTTACTGTGAGGTTATAATGCACTTAAGAGTATATGGTCTGACTCTATCACAGAACAACCCCAGAGAATAATTCCAAAGGCTGCAGAGGGGCCCTGCTCATGCATGGGCACCCTCTCACACAAAACCAGGCACCCTGCCTTCAGGATTGATAAGGCTTGCCATAGGGGTGACTCATAGGTTTATATGTGTCGTGATTTAAGGTAGATATAGGTAACCTATATCTAAGTAAGGGGTGTATGCACCACTTTACCCAGGCTGCAGTAGCAGTCCTGTGGTGTAATTTTGGAAGGCTTCCCAGGGGTGGCATAATATATGCTGCAGCCCTTGGTAGGCCTCTGGGGTACCTATGCCCTAGGTACCTAAGGTACCATATACTAGGGACTCAGTAACCAAACTGGAGTGTACCTAAAGTACTTGGAATCAATTTAGAGAGGAAACAGCTAGGCCGGGGCCCGGAATAGCAGAATCCCAGCCAAACTAAGTCAAAAACCACCAAAACACTAGGAAAAAAGTGGGGGCAACCATGTAGTCAGATTCTACCTTCCTACAAGGGTGACAAGGAAAGCCAACTAATGGAAATCAAAAGAGAGCCTCCAAGCCCCTCTATGTTCTTGGTAAGTCACAATATGACTTGCGACACACAGTACATGCACTGTCTAGTAGGCTTATTGTGTGCTGTCTAGTAAGCTTGACCTATAAATGAATTTGAGATCGTCAACTGCAAGGTTCACCTAGGTCGCCAGATGCTGACTGCTAGACAATGATCGATCCTGCTCCTGGTTTAGATCGGCCATACTTCCTGCGTAGTTTAACTGATACACTTACTCCTTGACTAAGAGTCGTAGGGCCCGATTCACAGAACTAACTTAAGACAAAATCCTAAATGTACTACTTTTGGTATTCAGAGAAGGCGTTTAGTAGTCTTAAATTAGGTTTTTATCTTAAATTAGGATTTTGTCCTAAATTAGCATTATGTTTTTAGTTAGGATTTTGTCCTAAATTAGGATTTAGTCCTAAATTAGGATTTTGTCTTAAATTAGGATTTTGTCTTAAATTAAACTTAAGACAAATTTAAGTAAAACTTAGGTTTAATTTAAGACAAAATCCTAATTTAAGACAAAATCCTAATTTAGGAGAAAATCCTAATTTAAGACAACATCCTAATTTAAGACAAAATCCTATCTTAAGACCACTAAATGCCTTCCGTGAATACCAAAAGTAGTACATTTAGGATTTTGTCTTAAGTTAGTTCTGTGAATCGGGCCCACCATGTCAGAACCCCTTTTATGGGTCACGAAGCAATCAGGAGCTACTGAGCCCAACTGTGGGGGAAGAGGCCTTTTACTCTGAATGTCTTGAGGCCCACTTACTATGGGTTCTGAACAACTGAGCCAAGTACTCCTTCAGCACTTGACTCTCGGTAGTAGTGTGGGTCAAGCAGTCCAAGGGTTCTCTAGGTTGAGGTAGATGCAGGGGTGTGATTACAGGTTCACTACCCTAAATACGCTCACTGGCAGCAATTAATGATTGTCCACTCAAATACTTGCTTTTATGAAAAAAAGGAGCATTTATATATGAACACAAAGTAAAATAGTGCATACACAAACAATACACACATTCCACTGTGTTTGGGGCTCTAGTGTCCACTATGTAGTTCCCTGAGTCCCACTTCCTTTCTCTAATGTTAGTGTTATTCACTACAGGTAACATTCAGGGTAATCCCCAAAAGTAGTCAGAGTCTAGTGACTAGGGACAACAAGAAGCAAATGTAGGCACATGATACTGATTTTCGTTTTGCATTAATAACACATATGGTATAATTGCATTTGCTACACTGTCTCCTAATGAGTCGAACAAGTACCTCTGCAAGTTTACAACTGACAGTGGTTTTCTTTTTGCAAACGAAACCAATGTACTGTTTTATGTTTGTATGAATAAAATTCAATAAAAATATTTTTTTTAAATAGTAGTCAGAGTCTCAGAGTCCCACTCTGACTCTTTCAAAGTCAAAAGTGTTCCAGCCCCTAAAGCACTTTGCCACAGAGCTCCACTTTATATACTCTATTTCCAGATACCAAATGTAATTTAGTGTCTGAGTCTTTGTAGTTTGTGTTTGGGGTTTGCTTCCTTTTGAAGTGCCCACTCCTCTTCACTGCCCTCCCTCCCGAAAGCAGTCTGTCACAACAGGAGTGGCTCTAAATCTTACAGCTTCACAACACAGGCTATGGGAGTGACTAGAGGTTTACACCTGGGTGTCAGCCACAGTGATATGTGCATCAAAAGGATACCCCAGAGCAACTTTATATGATTTTCTTATCAGCCCCATCTCCTTCCTGAGATCTACCTAGAACCCTTTCCAGGGGCCTCTCCCTGATTCAAAGAGCACACGTTGGAGTGTACTGAACAGTCTACCGCTTCTTTGTCCGGTGTGTGTCCCATACAGCTCACAGGCATGCAACAATCGGCAAATCTGTCTGGGAAGATTCCTATGCCTCCTCATGTTCCTCCAGTCAGCCCTGGGTCTGCCTAAATGGAACCCAGAGTTCAGACCAACACATACACACAGCACATGCATGCAACCAGACGCACTCTAAACAGCCCTTTATACTAACTTGATGTAGGCCAATAGTGAGTTATGCACACAGCAGTAGAACCTTACATGATTGGGCCTGCAGGTCTATCTCCAATGACACAGGCAAAAAGGCAGGTTCACTTCTACTGATCACTATACGGTATGCTGTCACCACCTGGCTTGTGCGACTTAACTTCTGGTAAAAGCAATATCCTTTCACCATCATGAGGGTAGCTCTTTGAGCACCCCTCCCGGTCCAACAAGACCACAATCCGTGAGGCACGCTTATGTCATGGCATACACACATGATCTCTGTTTGCCCACGACAATAAAAATCAGCACCAGGGATCCAGATACCAATGCAGCTTGGATCAGGGGTACACGCCCATCACCATGGGAGAGACTTTTTCGTCTCAACACCACACCAGAGCAACATGGTAAAACCTGCCGTCTAGAAGGACAAACTCCTAAAGCTTCACCCACCATCAATTTGAAGACACCGTGCTTCCCAGGGAGCTGCTTGGCTTTGTGCTCACTCATCTATTTTATTTCCCATTAATGTATCCTTCTTTTTCATATTGTGATCACGCCACCTATGCCCTTTATTCAGTGTGTAAGTTAGAGATATTTATAATGCATTCGGCCATTAGTACGAGCTCCACAGTCACTGCTTTTTGTGACACATGCAAAAAAGACAAATATGTATAATAAATGCAAGTGAAGTACAAATGTATTGCTCATTACATTTTTTCATACTGTAGCTACCAGAAACAGCCTGTCTGTTATAAAAGATATCTGCGCTGGACTCATGCTTGCAAGACAGATTAGTGTTAGAGAGTTGCTGAAAACCTGCACATTTAATGTCTATGCACTCAAACTCTATGCTATAAAACTACACTTATATTTCATATTCAAGTTTTATAACGAGATTAAACCAAACACCTTTCAACCGCATCATACTGATGTGGCTAATTTTCTTTTCTTGATATGTAATTGGCAAGAAATTATTCCCTCTTTAGCACCCTCTGCTGTCAATAATGGTGTACTATTGTTTAAAGGTACATAATGGACAATACCATATAGCCTTCTTTGTCTTCCATTGTTGTCAGTTCTATTTAGCTCATTGATTTGGAAGATATGTTTAATGCTACACGTGGCCTATCACTTCAATGCGTCAGTCCATAACGAAGGGCATAAGAAGTCAAATGCTCGAATTCCACAAGGTTAATACAGGGGCTCCTGGTCTGATGGTATCAATTTTAGACATTTACGTCTCTAATTAATTATATTTATTTGTGCTTGTTTATCTGTTTGGTGTATTTATTCGGATTTATTTAGTGTTTTGTGAAAAAATTTACCCGAATCTTGTATGTTCCCTTATTTATTTAACGGCTAAAACTCCACTCGCAATCAGATGTCTCATGAGTCTCATGCTTCATTAGAATAGCTTGCCACTTTTTTATTAACTTACCTGCATTTCACTCTGCACAGCTATTTTTCTAGAAGTCATGATTGACCACATCACAGATCGCTCAAAAGAAGACATATTTTTTATATTCCTCTATATTCAAAAACAATAGATGGAGAAATAGATAGTTTTCTGTCTGTAAGTATCTGTAAAAATCAGTAAAAATGAAGAGTGCAGCCTTAATTATGGACCGGTCTAAGATGCAGGCTAGATCTCTATTAGCTATTCTTCACTTACTCCCACTAGGATTTCGGATTTAGTTGAAAGCCTGACTGAAAATTTTGGTTTCCCGAACTAAGGGGCTCATTAGGATGGCGGAAGGACTTCCACCTTCCGTCCTCCGACCACGAATTTCCCCGCCAAATAAGTATGGCGGGGGAAATCTCACTGTGGCGGTCGCAAAAACCGTCTGCCACAAAACCACCTTAGGATTGCCTGGCAGAGCGGTCTTCATCAGTAATATGGCGGCGGTGCCTAGCAGGCACTGTCCGCCAAGTTACGATGTTGGCTGCAGACAGCCTTTCCATGGTAGGAACTGTAGTGGAAAGGCTGTTGGGGATTCATTTGGGGCCAGTTGCGGGCCCCCTTCTGTTGGGGGAGGCGAGGGTTCACTTGGAGGGTACCCATGGTATCACCCAACATTTCACAGCACACGTGGTGCTCTGAAATTCATGGCATGCTGTTTTAGCATTACGGCAGGTGCTGCTGTCAGCAGCACCCGCCGCAATGTTAAATATCAAGATCCGACCGCCATGGTGGCGGTCGCATCCTGATCGGGTGTGCGGGAATGCTGCATGCATGGCAGACAGTCCCGGTTTACACCAGGATGGCGGACAGACTTGAGTCCGTCCGCCATCCTAATGAGCCCTTTAGTGTTACCAACTTCTAATTGAAGTTAAGGACTAATGCTATCCCATAATTTCAGATTCTGTAGCCCCAAGGGTCTTTTGCCCTTCAAAAGATGGCTGTCTCATCTATATATATATATATATATATATATATATATATATATATATATATATATATATTACCTACTGGCGGTCGCCAGTAGGTATATATAGTTAGGATTTTTTCTCTATGGGATTTTTGAAAATTCTATGTCTAATAACTTTGGCGTTTGTGGACGGAATTGGCTGAAATTTTCAGGAAAATGGCACATTTTGTTTCTGAGCAGCCCTTGAAAATTTGGGGGGGTTCGTCAAGGGGGGGCCGAGAAAAAAGGGGGGTCCCAAAACGTGTTTTTAACATTGAGTTTTCCATAGGGCGGTTGGCCTCACTTTTAGCCCGAACGGCTGAATGGATTTGCACGAAACTTGGCAAAATTGTAGGGACTGGTAGCCCGATGTGCCTTTTGTAGGTCTCAATATATGTGCTACAGTGGATTTTGAGAAATTAACGTTTAAAAAAAGATATATATCTGTAACAGCGGACCGGGCAGCGTCCCAGGACGCGTACTTTGCGCGCAACGGAGCTTTGTGAAGCGAAGCTGATTGGTTCTTTGGCGTCTGTCAACATTCCAAAAAGTCCGTAGCGGCCGCCATCTTGTCTCTCGGTAGGATCGAGAGACAAGAGGAGGCCAAAACGAAGGGGGAAATGACCATAAGGGGGCATAGTAGATCCTCGCTGACCCCCTAGGTTTGATGTGGAGGTTTTAAAAGGGCCCCGCGGGGCAAAAAAAATAATAATAACAATAATCGAACGGCTGAATGGATTTGCACGAAACTTGGCAAAATATTAGGGACTGGTAGCCCGATGTGCCTTTGCTAGGTCTCAATATATGTGCTCCAGTGGATTTTGAGAAATTAACGTTCAAAAAAAGATATATATCTGTAACAGCGCTCCGCTTCGCGTAACGGAGGTTTGCGAAGCTGATTGGTCATTCTGTCACTGGGCTATAGTTGGGCTACATCTGGCTGATATTTGGGCTACATTTGTTTTTTTGTGTGTCTGGCGGCCATCTTTGGGCTACATTGGGCTACATTGGGCTTCATTGGGCTACATTGGGCTACATTTGGGCTCCAACATATATATAGGCCAATGTAGCCCAATATATATTTTTCAAAGTTAATTTTCGTAAAAACCACTGGAGCATATATCTTGAGACATAGCAAAGGCACATCGGGCTACCAGTCCCTACAATTTTGCCAAGTTTCGTGGAAATCCATTCAGCCGTTCGAGCTAAAAGTGAGTCCAACCGCCCTATGGAAATGAAGGAAATGAATGGGTAATTTGTAATTAGCAAATAGCTAATCGCAAACTAGGAATGCTAAAGAATCGCTATTTATTCCTTAAAGTTCGCTATTTAGGAAATGCAAAAAACTTTGATGATACATATGGCGGTTCATCTCTAACAAGATAAGAAGCATAGGGATACATTTATGATGACTGGCGCATCACCAGGGATGTGTTAGTCATTCTGTGCCGCTGTTCCGTCATCTATGGTGTGCTGCATTTACAATGCGGCGCATCATGGGGCAAAAACAGCACAGATGCGTGATGTATCTGTGCCGTAAAGGTGGCGCATTGCTGGAGTTGTATCGCAAGTGTGATGAAGCTCCAGCAAGGGTCGGGGGTGCCCCTGTCGCAGGGTTTCTGTTCTCACACAGAACTGTGGACAGAGGATTGGAACCTCGGCGAATTAGGGTGTCCCAAAACTCACGTTAGTAATCAAAAACCCCTTAGCAAGCTAGGTACAGTGTCACATTGGATATAACAAACTCTCAATGTTTAGACAATCCAGAATATGAACTTATAGTACCTCAGGATACGTGGAACTCATGAACAGTCGGTCGTTATATATTTCTTAGAAACCAGAACATGGAGTTAAGAAGAACACATGTGTATTTGAAATGTTTATTTACTAATGCCGTCTTCTCAGGCGTAGTATCTTAGATAATACAAGTACACATATTATCAGTAGCAAAATTACCAGCATAGTTACTAGTACATAAAAAGCGAATGGTGATAGTATGTTAACATGCTGTAAATGAATAAGAGTTAGCAACACTTATAAGCAGCCGCGGGCCGTGGAGGGAGTTACGGTGAGGCAGGGAGGCGGGGAGGGGGAGAAGCAGGGTGGAGAATACAAGTACACATATTATCAGTAGCAAAATTACCAGCATAGTTACTAGTACATAAAAAGCGAATGGTGACAGTATGTTAACATGCTGTAAATGAATAAGAGTTAGCAACACTTATAAGCAGCCGCGGGCCGTGGAGGGAGTTACGGTGGGGCAGGGAGGCGGGGAGGGGGAGGGGCAGGGTAGAGAGGGCTCCACCCTGCTTCTCCCCCTCCCCGCCTCCCTGCCTCACCGTAACTCCCTCCACGGCCCGCGGCTGCTTATATCTCACCCTCCCTAATACACATATTATATTATTTGCTAAGAAGGTCTCTTTGTGTTGGTTTAGGGCGTGCCCATACTTTAGTGTCTTAGATTTGAAGGAATCACATCAGCATACACCAGCTCTCTCTTCATGTGAACCGCATCAACTGTTGTGTATGTGTGTTCGGCAAAGCAATATAAAACCCGCCTCATGCCCAGAATTGGCAGAAGTTGCACTTATGTTATGAGTATGAAGTCGTGGAGATCAGACCTCATAACAATTCTGTATCGTGTTGTTCTTGAAACTTTAGCACTCGCTGTACAGATATAGTTTAACAAGCAAAGCAGATAGTAGAGCAATAACATATTATTCTCATGTAAACCACGATGAACTACTAGGTGGAAAGCTAAAGCAACAACTAAGTGTCGTGTGCAGAAGTTGCAAAAAAGGAAAAATGGCGTTTAACCGGTAATGAGCCCATGCTAACTTAACACGGTGTAAAGATATCCAGGACCTAGATGACACCTCCCCATGATCCGGAAACGAACTGAATAAGATAATAGAAGTGCCATCTCATGAGAGCAGATTGCAAGTTTATATGTGGACGGTCCGCAAGGTAAAGCATTAAAAACTAGGAAAATTTAATGCTAAAGAAAAATAAAACAGCCAAGTACTTTATCGAGTCTTAAGCCAATAGGCAAGGTAAATAATAAAAACTTGACAAATAAGTCAATGAATTGTCAATGAAATGCTAGTACTCAGCATATCAAACATGAAAAAGGTCTATGACATAACTGTGTATGCAAAATAAGCTGCAACAGCCTCCAATAGGAAGTCACCGTCTTCATCCGAAAACAGTTCAGCCATCCAATTTAAAAGCGGAAAAGAACATACGTGCTCTCCCAGCACCGGATCCTCTATCACCATCAGAGGACAGCTCGGTGGGTTTTCAAGAAAGCTCTGTTCCAAGAAAGACTGTGCTGCCGCCAGTAAATTCCAGGGACCAAGTAGTCCATGCATCAATGCCACAGCCATAATCCTTTCGCCAGGACAAACCAACTCGTGAGTAATGATAGGAGTCATCAGCTGATTAAAGTCGACGTCAGGAGAAACCGGTCCGCAGAGACACAAATCAATGGCCCAATCGAAATCACAGGTCAGGCAGTGAAATACAGGCTGGACACAGGTGAAGTAGGAGAATCGAAAAGATAATCCATATGCCGTGCTTAATATCGCCAACGACATTGTGCCATAATATTCTAGCATGCGATTGCGGAACAGTGTCAGCAGCTGCAGGGTGGGAGGTTGCATAGGAGGGACATCCATATTTAAAAATGTAAAAAAGCACAAGAGCGTCCGCTGGTAATGCAAGTAAAAATGCCAATCCACGAAGCAGAGTGGAGAAAATAGAATGAAAGAAAGCAGGGATGACTCCAAAGATTTTCTCAAATGAAGTCACGAGACCACTGGTAACAACTTTAAAAAAGTGCGCCAGGGCCTTTGTGGAGGATGCGTTAAAGATAGTCCGAACCATCTTGCTGAAATTGAAAGGCAAATCTGAATTGAGAAGGGTCTGCACCTCTGTACGGGTGTTCGCTATGTGAAGCACGAAAGTTTCACGGGCCGAACTCAAGGCCACCTCTCTCTGAGACAAAAGAGCTCTTATTCTTGCCATGCCGTTGAAATCTCTCCCAAGGTTGGTATTTGTGGCCAGATTGAAAACTCCCTATGTTCATGTGTGGGAGGAAATAGAAAATTTCTGCAGCAAATAACCCGTTCACTTACTGTTACCATAAAAGGAATACTTTTAATTAACTCAGAACAATCTTCATTATTGAGCATCAAATAACTACCATTTTCCAACAACTTGAACGTGGGGATGATAGCAGGAACTGGCGTGCCTTGCAACACGCAAGCCATATTTGGTCGGTGTTTGTTGCATGAACCGTGTAACTGTATGTGCCTACACATTAGTGAATGATCTGGCGTCTCAGTGCATTCCTCTCCATTCAGATAAACTTCTTGATCATCTTTGAAACATCTGTATGTGTATGGAAGCGACCAGACCTCATGAAGAAAAGCACTACCTAAAGGTTCATAACGACCTATTGGTATATATTTCATACAATTTGAAAACTTATATAAAGCAAAAGGCAGCGTTATTAAACCGTGGATAAGGCACGTTGTCAAAAAACCCGCAATCCTCTGCTGATGATGTCACTGAGCATGTCATGAATGATGTAATATGTGACATCATCAGCAGTGGATTACGGGTAATAGTATCTCTAGTTTACTCCCCTATAGCTGTCTTTCTTTTAACATAAGTCTCTGTTTCCTTCCCTTATACTTACTGTTTTTAGTTCGCTTCCGGTTCGCGTACCGGCGAGCGAACTGGGAAGCGAACTAAGAGAAATAGAGGTTGGCACAGTTCCAAATATTGTACCAATTTTTTAATAACGGGGAGGTAGTTCTGAAAAGAACTTTTTTTTTTATTGTTTTTGTTGTTTTATATTTTTTTTATTATTTTTCAGAACATTTTTTTACTTTTTTTGAATTTTTCTGAACAGTTTTATATTTTTTGGGGTTTTTCTTGGAGGGGGCAATGAAAACGATTCATTGTAAAGGGCTCAACAGGAGCAACAAAACAAAAAAAAAGTATTTATTATTTTGGGCGTTTCGTACAAACTTGCATATGATAGTCAATAGCTCTGTTGATCAGAGTGATGCTTCTTTCTCCGTAGCAAATGAATCCATCGCAAAATACGCAGATGTGTTTTACTTCACCAAATCTCATTTGTATATTTGGCACCATCTCCCTGCCCTCTGGTCCCGTTACTTCCGGTACAACAGATCTTCTGGCCATAATAGGGAGATTATCTAGGTCGTTCCGAAACTGTGCAGCACTGTAGTTGTTAGGATGCCACCTAGTCATATGGCGATGCATTGTGTAGTTTCCGAAACTGTATTTTTTCTCGGTTCCTCTGGACAGTCTATCTTGACATATAAGGCAAGTTACGTATCTTGCATTTACTTTTTTCTGACCTTTGGGAATTTAAAAAAATTGCCAAATGAAGTTTTCTTTCCGGTGAGACGTCCTGGGTTCCTCAGGCAAAAACTGCCTCTCTTCGTGCTCTTCCTCCTGTTCCTCTTCTTCCTCTTCTTGCTGAATTATAACTTGAGCAGGTGGTCCACTCTTCCTTGGATGTGGTGGAGGTGGTGGGGAAGCACCAGCTGAAGCTACTAAAGAAGCCATTGCTCAGTGATCACAAAGGGTCTTTCTCTCACAATGATGAAAGTCAGAGTGAGGAAAGAAGGAGGGATTTTCATCATTTGGGAAAAACAAGAGTTCTCAACCAATCAAAAGTGTTCATTTTAGATTATATGACCTAGTCTTACATCATTAGGAAACCAAAAGTGAAATGAACCAATGAAAAGTGTTATTACCAAGTCACATGACTTGCTGTGTTTACGTTAAGCGCTTTGCAGGGCCTCCCGGTTTGCTTCCAGAAACCTGCGCTTTGCGACTCGCTTCGCGTACCAGTTCGCTAACGTAGCACGTCATATGACGTATCACGCGACAACGTGAAACGTCATGCGGACGGGAGGCGTCACGATGTTGTTTTCTAACGCGGCACTTGCGGTAAAGAAACGTTTACCGGCTCGCGGTCTATTTCGCGGCATCAAGGTCAGCTAACGGGAAGCTTCCCGATTCGCGAAGCGGGAACGAAGAAAAAAAAATATTTTTAAAAAAAATTATTCATAAACATATAAAATATATTTTTGGATTTAAAGAAGAATACATTTTACAGCTACAGATATTAGCTGTTAAAAAACCAATGAAATTCACTGAAAAAACCATAGGTTATAGACCATATATAATTAGGAATTAGCATTTAAAAAAGCAATGAAATTCACTGAAAAAACCATAGGTTATAGACCATATATAGTTAGGAATTAGAATTTACAAAACCTTATTTTACTCACACAAAACCATTGAAATTCCATATATAGTTAGTTGCACTAACTATATATCGCGCACCCGCAATCCACTGCTGATGATGTCACATATTACATCATTCATGACATGGTCAGTGACATCACTGATGACATCACTGATGACATCTCAAATGACATCACTGATGACATCACTGATGACATCTCAAATGACATCACTGATGACATCATGACACACCAATACCAGTTACTACATACGCACTCACTGATTCCTACGTCTACACACACATTCACTCATTCACCCATACAATGACTCATACATACAGTCACTTATTATTACAACACTATCATATGCACTCATACACCTATGCAGACAGTCACACACTGCCACTCATCCATGGAGTTACTCACACACCAAGTCAGTCCTGTAAAGAATCAATCACACTTCCATTTCTTCATCTATACAGTTAAACACAGAACACCATACTTCAGTGACATCACTGATGACATCACTAATGACATCTGAAATGACATCACTGATGACATCTCAAATGACATCACTGATGACATCATGACACACCAATACCAGTTACTACATACGCACTCACTGATTCGTACGTCTACACACACATTCACTCATTCACCCATACAATTACTCATACATACAGTCAGTTATTATTAGAACACTATCATATGCACTCATACACCTAGTCAGTCCTGTGAAGAATCAATCACACTTCGATTTCCTCATCTATAGTTAAACACAGAACACCATACTTTTCACACATATACTAACACATACTTACTCTCTTATACAATCACTGATACAAGTACACATTGATATGCACAGAGTCACACACCTCCCAGCCAGCCACACACACACTCAGTCTTCCATACATCCAGTCATTCTTCAATATGTAAAACGTATTTAAACTTTACAAAAACACACAGACACTAGATGATGTCATCAGTGATGTCATTTGAGATGTCATCAGTGATGTCATCAGTGATGTCACTGACCATGTCATGAATGATGTAATATGTGACATCATCAGCAGTGGATTGCGGGTGCGCGATATATAGTTAGTGCAACTAACTATATATGGAATTTCAATGGTTTTGTGTGAGTAAAATAAGGTTTTGTAAATGCTAATTCCTAACTATATATGGTCTATAACCTATGGTTTTTTCAGTGAATATATATATATGTATATATATATATATGTATATATATATATGTATGTATTACCTACTGGCAATAGCCAGTAGGTATATATAGTTAGGATTTTTTTCCTATGGGAATATTGAAAATTCTATGTCGAATAACTTTGGCGTTTGAGGACAGAATTGGCTGAAATTTTCAGGAAAATGGAACATTTTGTTTCTGAGCAGCCCCTGAAAATTTGGGGGGGTTTCGTCAAGGGGGGGGCGAGAAAAAAGGGGGGTCCCAAAACGTGTTTTTCCCATGCAATTTTCCATAGGGCGGTTGGCCTCACTTTTAGCCTGAACGGCTGAATGGATTTACACCAAACTTGGCAAAATTGTAGGGACTGGTAGCCCGATGTGCCTTTGCTATGTCTCAAGATATAGGCTCCAGTGGTTTTTACGAAAATTAACTTTGAAAAATATATATTGGGCTACATTGGGCTATATATATGTTGGAGCCCAAATGTAGCCCAATGTAGCCCAATGTAGCCCAATGTAGCCCAAAGATGGCCACCAGAGACAAAAAAAACAAATGTAGCCCAAATATCAGCCAGATGTAGCCCAACTATAGCCCAATGACAGAGTGTCCCAGAGTGTTCTAAAGAACAACTAGAGTGCTAACAGTCCTACTTATTACAAAGGTATGGCACACCTGAAGCCATCTTGATTGGAATAAAGTGGTAACTCTTAAAACATTTAATTTAAAAATGAACAAAATGAGGGGGTTCATTTTGCCATAGAAAGTATGATTAGCGAATATATGCCGAAATCCCGCATACCATCAGTCCGCAAAAAAAATCCCGCATGTACTATTAGGCCGCAAATTAAAATAACGAAAACTTTTAGAACGAATATGCCTTTAGCATACACTAAACAACTAAACTACCCTAAACCCTAAAACACTACACCCAGCATGACCATACACTACACAAACAGTACAACACTACCCTAAACCCTAAAACACTACCCCCAGCATGACCCTACACTACACAAACACTACAACACTACCCTAAACCCTAAAACACTACCCCCAGCATGACCCTACACTACGCAAACACTACAACACTACCCAAAACCCTAAAACACTACACCCCAGCATGACCCTACACTACGCAAACACTACAACACTACCCTAAACCCTAAAACACTACCCCCAGCATGACCCTACACTACACAAACACTACAACACAACCCTAAACCCTAAAACACTACCCCCAGCATGACCCTACACTACGCAAACACTACAACACAACCCTAAACCCTAAAACACTACCTCCAGCATGACCCTACACTACGCAAACACTACAACACTACCCTAAACCCTAAAACACTACCCCCAGCATGACCCTACACTACGCAAACACTACAACACTACCCAAAACCCTAAAACACTACACCCCAGCATGACCCTACACTACGCAAACACTACAACACTACCCTAAACCCTAAAACACTACCCCCAGCATGACCCTACACTACGCAAACACTACAACACTACCCAAAACCCTAAAACACTACACACCAGCATGACCCTACACTACGCAAACACTACAACACTACCCTAAACCCTAAAACACTACCCCCAGCATGACCCTACACTACGCAAACACTACAACACTACCCTAAACCCTAAAACACTACCCCCAGCATGACCCTACACTACGCAAACACTACAACACTACCCTAAACCCTAAAACACTACCCCCAGCATGACCCTACACTACGCAAACACTACAACACTACCCTAAACCCTAAAACACTACCCCCAGCATGACCCTACACTACGCAAACACTACAACACTACCCTAAACCCTAAAACACTACCCCCAGCATGACCCTACACTACGCAAACACTACAACACTACCCAAACCCCTAAAACACTACCCCCAGCATGACCCTACACTACGCAAACACTACAACACTACCCAAAACCCTAAAACACTACCCCCCAGCATGACCCTACACTACGCAAACACTACAACACTACCCAAAACCCTAAAACACTACCCCCAGCATGACCCTACACTACGCAAACACTACAACACTACCCAAAACCCTAAAACACTACACCCCAGCATGACCCTACACTACGCAAACACTACAACACTACCCAAAACCCTAAAACACTACACCCCAGCATGACCCTACACTACGCAAACACTACAACACTACCCAAAACCCTAAAACACTACCCCCAGCATGACCCTACACTACGCAAACACTACAACACTACCCTAAACCCTAAAATACTACACCCCAGCATGACCCTACACTACGCAAACACTACAACACTACCCAAAACCCTAAAACACTACCCCCAGCATGACCCTACCCTACGCAAACACTACAACACTATCCTAAACCCTAAAACACTACGCCCAGCATGACCCTACACTACGCAAACACTACAACACTACCCTAAACCCTAAAACACTAGAAAATTCACTGAAAAAACCATAGGTTAGAGACCATATATAGTTAGCTGGACATTTTATTGACATAAAACCAATGAAATTCCATATATAGTTAGTTGCACTAACTATATATCGCGCACCCGCAATCCACTGCTGATGATGTCACATATTACATCATTCATGACATGGTCAGTGACATCACTGATGACATCACTGATGACATCTCAAATGACATCTCAAATGACATCACTGATGACATCATGACACACCAATACCAGTTACTACATACGCACTCACTGATTCCTACGTCTACACACACATTCACTCATTCACCCATACAATCACTCATACATACAGTCACTGGAGAAGTGTGGCTCACTGGTTAGAGGAGGCAGACCTGGAAGCAGAGGTCAGCCCGGGACCGGGGTTCAATTCCCGGCTCGGCGGGGTCTTGAGTCCTAAAATGTCCATGGACTCGACAATTCTCGCTCCGGTGCCTACTCGATTCACGGGTTCACACTCTGCGACTCTGGGCAATAGCTTGCTTAATCTCCACAACGGCCCCTCGCGGTGGGATGCCTGGCTTTCACCTTGCGGATACCCTGCCGGGGTTATCTCACAGGGGAATACCAGGACGGGTTCCCTAAGCAAGCGCTTAGAAACCGCTCGGTGATTTGCGCTATATAAATTCCTGTACATTTACATTTACATTTACTCATTATTACAACACTATCATATGCACTCATACACCTATGCAGACACTCACACACTGCCACTCATCCATGGAGTTACTCACACACCTAGTCAGTCCTGTAAAGAATCAATCACACTTCCATTTCCTCATCTATACAGTTAAACACAGAACACCATACTTCAGTGACATCACTGATGACATCACTGATGATATCTCAAATGACATCACTGATGACATCTCAAATGACATCACTGATGACATCATGACACACCAATACCAGTTACTACATACGCACTCACTGATTCCTACGTCTACACACACATTCACTCATTCACCCATACAATCACTCATACATACAGTCACTCATTATTACAACACTATCATATGCACTCATACACCTAGTCAGTCCTGTGAAGAATCAATCACACTTTGATTTCCTCATCTATACAGTTAAACACAGAACACCATACTTTTCACACATATACTAACACATACTTACTCTCTTATACAATCACTGATACAAGTACACATTGATATGCACAGAGTCACACACCTCCCAGCCAGCCACACACACACTCAGTCTTCCATACATCCACTCATTCTTCAATATGTAAAACATATTTAAACTTTACAAAAACACACAGACACTAGATGATGTCATCAGTGATGTCATTTGAGATGTCATCAGTGATGTCATCAGTGATGTCATTTGAGATGTCATCAGTGATGTCATCAGTGATGTCACTGACCATGTCATGAATGATGTAATATGTGACATCATCAGCAGTGGATTGCGGGTGCGCGATATATAGTTAGTGCAACTAACTATATATGGAATTTCATTGGTTTTATGTCAATAAAATGTCCAGCTAACTATATATGGTCTCTAACCTATGGTTTTTTCAGTGAATTTTCAAGGTTTTGAAAATGCAAATTCCTAACTATATATGGTCTATAACCTATGGTTTTTTCAGTGAATATATATATATATATATTTGTATATATATATATATATATATATATATATATATATATATATATATATATATATATATATATATATATATATATATATATATATATATAAATTCGACAGGTTGCCCTTAAGAAAGGAATCCGCAGCCAAAATTCATAGATCCTTTTATTTGGACTCCAACTGCTTGTGAATAGCAGCGCACCACCAGCTTCATTAAAGTTCTTGCACAAACACCAGACGCGTTTCTGGGACTCCAATCCCCTTTCTCAATGGTTGTGTGCTATGAGCCAAATGTTCGTTCTGTTCCATTGCACTTAAATCACATATAGTCCTGCCCAGTGGGCGTGGCTCCTGGCCTCTTGAGACATGTAGTGCCTGGAAATTTCAGCCTCAAGTGAGTTAGTAGAACCTCGGCATCATTAATACAATTAAAATCTCAGTGGGCTGAAGTCCTGGCACGTCTCAGCCCTTCACATTGCTTTGTGTTGAAGTCCCGGATTTTTGCATCCATTTCACGCTGATCCTTATGGAGCAGCGCTGGTCTGCCTTGAGGCAGCGGGATTCTTTCGCGGCCGAGCAAAGCCGCTGCAAATAAATTCGACAGGTTGCCCTTAAGAAAGGAATCCTCAGGGAAAATTCATAGATCCTTTTATTTGGACTCCAACTGCTTGTGAATAGCAGCGCACCAACAGCTTCATTAAAGTTCTTGCACAAACACCAGACGCGTTTCTGGGACTCCAATCCCCTTTCTCAATGGTTGTGTGCTATGAGCCAAATGTTCGTTCTGTTCCATTACACTTAAATCACAAATAGTCCTGCCCAGTGGGCGTGGCTCCTGGCCTCTTGGGACATGTAGTGCCTGGAAATTTCAGCCTCAAGTGAGTTAGTAGAACCTCGGCATCATTAATACAATTAAAACCTAAGTGGGCTGAAGTACTGGCACATCTCAGCCCTTCACTTTGCTTTGTGTTGAAGTCCCGGATTTTTGCATCCATTTCACGCTGATCCTTATGGAGCAGCGCTGGTCTGCCTTGAGGCAGCGGGATCCTTTCGTGGCCGAGCAAAGCCGCTGCAAATAAATTTGACAGGTTGCCCTTAAGAAAGGAATCCACAGGCAAAATTCATAGATCCTTTTATTTGGACTCCAACTGCTTGTGAATAGCAGCGCACCAACAGCTTCATTAAAGTTCTTGCACAAACACCAGTCGCGTTTCTGGGACTCCAATCCCCTTTCTCAATGGTTGTGTGCTATGAGCCAAATGTTCGTTCTGTTCCATTGCACTTAAATCACATATAGTCCTGCCCAGTGGGCGTGGCTCCTGGCCTCTTGGGACATGTAGTGCCTGGAAATTTCAGCCTCAAGAGAGTTAGTAGAACCTTGGCATCATTAATACAATTAAAACCTCAGTGGGCTGAAGTACTGGCACGTCTCAGCCCTTCACTTTGCTTTGTGTTGAAGTCCCAGATTTTTGCATCCATTTCACGCTGATCCTTATGGAGCAGCGCTGGTCTGCCTTGAGGCAGCGGGATCCTTTCGCGGCCGAGCAAAGCCGCTGCAAATAAATTCGACAGGTTGCCCTTAAGAAAGGAATCCTCAGGCAAAATTCATAGATCCTTTTATTTGGACTCCAACTGCTTGTGAATAGCAGCGCACCAACAGCTTCATTAAAGTTCTTGCACAAACACCAGACGCGTTTCTGGGACTCCAATCCCCTTTCTCAATGGTTGTGTGCTATGAGCCAAATGTTCGTTCTGTTCCATTGCACTTAAATCACATATAGTCCAGCCCAGTGGGCGTGGCTCCTGGCCTCTTGGGACATGTAGTGCCTGGAAATTTCAGCCTCAAGTGAGTTAGTATAACCTCGGCATCATTAATACAATTAAAACCTCAGTGGGCTGAAGTACTGGCACGTCTCAGCCTTTCACTTTGCTTTGTGTTGAAGTCCCGGATTTTTGCATCCATTTCACGCTGATCCTTATAGAGCAGCGCTGGTCTGCCTTGAGGCAGCAGGATTCTTTCGCGGCCGAGCAAAGCCGCTGCAAATAAATTCGACAGGTTGCCCTTAAGAAAGGAATCCGCAGGCAAAATTCATAGATCCTTTTATTTGGACTCCAACTGCTTGTGAATAGCAGCGCACCAACAGCTTCATTAAAGTTCTTGCACAAACACCAGACGCGTTTCTGGGACTCCAATCCCCTTTCTCAATGGTTGTGTGCTAAGAGCCAAATGTTCGTTCTGTTCCATTGCACTTAAATCACATATAGTCCTGCCCAGTGGGCGTGGCTCCTGGCCTCTTGGGACATGTAGTGCCTGGAAATTTCAGCCTCAAGTGACTTAGTAGAACCTCTGCATCATTAATACAATGATGCCGAGGTTCTACTAACTCACTTGAGTGCCGAGGTTCTACTAACTCACAATGATGCCGAGGTTCTACGTCGGGTGTTTGTGCAAGAACTTTAATGAAGCTGTTGGTGTGCTGCTATTCACAAGCAGTTGGAGTCCAAATAAAAGGATCTATGAATTTTGCCTGCGGATTCCTTTCTTAAGGGCAACCTGTCGAATTTATTTGCAGCGGCTTTGCTCGGCCGCGAAAGGATCCCGCTGCCTCAAGGCAGACCAGCGCTGCTCCATAAGGATCAGCGTGAAATGGATGCAAAAATCCGGGACTTCAACACAAAGCAAAGTGAAGGGCTGAGACGTGCCATTACTTCAGCCCACTGAGGTTTTAATTGTATTAATGATGCCGAGGTTCTACTAACTCACTTGAGGCTGAAATTTCCAGGCACTACATGTCCCAAGAGGCAAGGAGCCACGCCCACTGGGCAGGACTATATGTGATTTAAGTGCAATGGAACAGAACGAACATTTGGCTCATAGCACACAACCATTGAGAAAGGGGATTGGAGTCCCAGAAACGCGTCTGGTGTTTGTGCAAGAACTTTAATGAAGCTGTTGGTGCGCTGCTATTCACAAGCAGTTGGAGTCCAAATAAAAGGATCTATGAATTTTGCCTGCGGATTCCTTTCTTAAGGGCAACCTGTCAAATTTATTTGCAGCGGCTTTGCTCGGCCGCGAAAGGATCCCGCTGCCTCAAGGCAGACCAGCGCTGCTCCATAAGGATCAGCGTGAAATGGATGCAAAAATCCGGGACTTCAACACAAAGCAAAGTGAAGGGCTGAGACGTGCCAGTACTTCAGCCCACTGAGGTTTTAATTGTATTAATGATGCCGAGGTTCTACTAACTCACTTGAGGCTGAAATTTCCAGGCACTACATGTCACAAGAGGCCAGGAGCCACGCCCACTGGGCAGGACTATATGTGATTTAAGTGCAATGGAACAGAACGAACATTTGGCTCATAGCACACAACCATTGAGAAAGGGGATTGGAGTCCCAGAAACGCGTCTGGTGTTTGTGCAAGAACTTTAATGAAGCTGTTGGTGCGCTGCTATTCACAAGCAGTTGGAGTCCAAATAAAAGGATCTATGAATTTTGCCTGTGGATTCCTTTCTTAAGGGCAACCTGTCGAATTTATTTGCAGCGGCTTTGCTCAGCCGCGAAAGGATCCCGCTGCCTCAAGGCAGACCAGCACTGCTCCATAAGGATCAGCGTGAAATGGATGCAAAAATCCGGGACTTCAACACAAAGCAAAGTGAAGGGCTGAGACGTGCCAGTACTTCAGCCCACAGAGGTTTTAATTGTATTAATGATGCCGAGGGTCTACTAACTCACTTGAGGCTGAATTTTCCAGGCACTACATGTCCCAAGAGGCCAGGAGCCACGCCCACTGGGCAGGACTATATGTGATTTAAGTGCAATGGAACAGAACGAACATTTGGCTCATAGCACACAACCATTGAGAAAGGGGATTGGAGTCCCAGAAACGCGTCTGGTGTTTGTGCAAGAACTTTAATGAAGCTGTTGGTGCGCTGCTATTCACAAGCAGTTGGAGTCCAAATAAAAGGATCTATGAATTTTGCTTGCGGCTTCCTTTCTTAAGGGCAACCTGTCGAATTTATTTGCAGCGGCTTTGCTCGGCCGCGAAAGGATCCCGCTGCCTCAAGGCAGACCAGCGCTGCTCCATAAGGATCAGCGTGAAATGGATGCAAAAATCCGGAACTTCAACACAAAGCAAAGTGAAGGGCTGAGACGTGCCAGTACTTCAGCCCAATGAGGTTTTAATTGTATTAATGATGCAGAGGTTCTACTAACTCACTTGAGGCTGAAATTTCCAGGCACTACATGTCCCAAGAGGCCAGGAGCCACGGCCACTGGGCAGGACTATATGTGATTTAAGTGCAATGGAACAGAACGAACATTTGGCTCATAGCACACAACCATTGAGAAAGGGGATTGGAGTCCCAGAAACGCGTCTGGTGTTTGTGCAAGAACTTTAATGAAGCTGTTGGTGCGCTGCTATTCACAAGCAGTTGGAGTCCAAATAAAAGGATCTATGAATTTTGCCTGTGGATTCCTTTCTTAAGGGCAACCTGTCGAATTTATATATATATATATATTACCTACTGGCGGTCGCCAGTAGGTATATATAGTTAGGATTTTTTCTCTATGGGTTTTTTGAAAATTCTATGTCTAATAACTTTGGCGTTTGTGGACGGAATTGGCTGAAATTTTCAGGAAAATGGCACATTTTGTTTCTGAGCAGCCCTTGAAAATTTGGGGGGGGTTCGTCAAGGGGGGGCCGAGAAAAAAGGGGGGTCCCAAAACGTGTTTTTAACATTGAGTTTTCCATAGGGCGGTTGGCCTCACTTTTAGCCCGAACGGCTGAATGGATTTGCACGAAACTTGGCAAAATTGTAGGGACTGGTAGCCCGATGTGCCTTTTGTAGGTCTCAATATATGTGCTCCAGTGGATTTTGAGAAATTAACGTTTAAAAAAAGATATATATCTGTAACAGCGGACCGGGCAGCGTCCTAGGACGCGTACTTTTCGCGCAACGGAGCTTTGTGAAGCGAAGCTGATTGGTTCTCCGGCGTCTGTCAACATTCCAAACAGTCCGTAGCGGCCGCCATCTTGTCTCTCGGTAGGATCGAGAGACAAGAGGAGGCCAAAGCGAAGGGGCAAATGACCATAAGGGGGAATAGTAGATCCTCGCTGACCCCCTAGGTTTGATGTGGAGGTTTTAAAAGGGCCCCGCGGGGCAAAAAAAAATAATAATAATAATAATCGAACACCTGAATGGATTTGCACGAAACTTGGCAAAATATTAGGGACTGGTAGCCCGATGTGCCTTTGCTAGGTCTCAATATATGTGCTCCAGTGGATTTTGAGAAATTAACGTTCAAAAAAAGATATATATCTGTAACAGCGCTCCGCTTCGCGTACTTTTCGCGTTACGGAGCTTTGCGAAGCTGATTGGTTCTCCGGCGTCTGTCAACATTCCAAACAGTCCGTAGCGGCCGCCATCTTGTCTCTCGGTAGGATTGAGAGACAAGAGGAGGCCAAAGCGAAGGGGGAAATGACCATAAGGGGGCATAGTAGATCCTTCCTGACCTCTTAGGTTTGATGTACCATTTTGCCAAGTTTGGTGTAATTCCGTTCAGCCATTCAGGCTGTAGACGTATGTAAATGTCCTATGGAAAATTGCATGGGGAAAACACATTTGAAAGTGTTGAAATTTAGAACCAATTAAAATGTTACTTTGGTTTTGTATTTGTGTGTGATGAAAGTTAATTGGTTATGTATATATGTCAAATGAGAGGAAACCACAGCCATTTTGTGATACTACTGTCTGAGGTACATTTGTGAGGAATTTTTGGTGGTGAATTTCTGGTGTTTGATTTACACAGTACTAACACTTCTGCTACTTTTAAAAAGGTGAGTTGTTAATTTGTAAGGGGAACTATGTTGTACACTTGAAGATAATTTGAAAAATGTTTTCTGTTATTTATTTGCAGTCCTTCTGTTATACTAAATACTTGATGAAGTTAGTTTTATATTATGTATTACTAAAAACGATAAATGAAAGTGATTATTTTTTTCTGCAATTTACAGCAAGCAATTTCAAAATAAAATGGCTCACAATGAAGAGACCGTGGCAATTTCTTTTGAATTGTCCACTACATTGATTGAAATTGAGAGCACCAATAATGAAATATTGTCACAAGGAGGACATGACTTGTATGATTCCATTAGATTGATTGAAATGGACAGCACCAAGAATGAAATATTGTCACAAGGAGATGACTTGAATGATTCCACTACATTGATTGAAATTGAGAGCACCAATAATGAAATATTGTCACAAGGAGGAGATGGCTTGTATGATTCCATTAGATTGATTGAAATGGACAGGACCAATAATGAAATATTGTCACAAGGAGGAGATGACTTGAATGATTCCACTACATTGATTGAAATTGAGAGCACCAATAATGAAATATTGTCACGAGGAGATGACTTGAATGATTCCACTACATTGATTGAAATGGACAGCACCAATAATGAAATATTGTCAGAAGGAGGAGATGACTTGAATGATTTTTTTGATCAATCTCTTGATGGCGAATTTATCGAGTGTTTGGAGACCATAGAGTTACAAGAATCATCATTGCAGAATTTTAATGAGGAGATTCCAGATGAGATGATTGAAGAGGAAATTACTGATGAGGACATGTTACTAGTTGTTTCAAATTTAGAAAATTTTGAAGAATAAATTTATATTTAGAAATCAAAAATTGTTTGAGACATTATTTATTTTTATTTTTAATTTATGAGGTTGTAGCGAAGTGATTGTAGTATAAAATGAGACTTATAGTATAGAGTGCAACATTTTTATGTTACATGGTAAGTTTACTCATATTTACTTCCCTTCTGCCACTATATTATCTCCAATGTGTATTTGACATGTCTTCTTCATCTCCGGCCTCCTTTCTCTCACTGTGTGTCTCCGATGCATCTTATCGCTGGTATTTTGTGTAATTACAGAAGAGAGTAAAATAAAATAGTTCGGAACGTGAAAAGGGGGCAAAGTAGAGTACTCCTCACCCCCTAGGCCTTTTTAGGCGGTCCCAAAAGGATCAGTTTCTGCTTTCCTGAGAGATTATGGTATGAGTTCCATATACCACAATAACTTGCATTACAACATGCAAGATATCTATCTCCTATTACCAACTTTTGGAGATATTCGCGCTAAGCGCGAATATCTCCAAAAAGTAACACCTGCCCTGAGCAGTTCTTAGCCATGTTATCCAATGGGAGGTGGATAACATGGCTAAGAGTATTAGCTCGGTAATGCATGAATATCGCTGAGTTTTTAGCGATATTCATGCATTGCGGCCGTTTATTATCGCATTTGCGATAAACCTTGATAATAGTAAGGTTTATCTTCGATAATTTCTGACGATGCTTAGTGGTAAAAAATTGGTTGGTAAGCATCGTTAGCGATAAATATCGCTTAACTTTGGTAATATGCCCCAACGTCTGTTAACGTTCGATTCGAAGGAAATGAGGAAGTGTTGAAAAACATTGTCTGCGCCATCTTGCCTTTTTTGAAATGCCACACTTTTGTCGTGCACGGCAGCCATTTTAGATGTCTTGACCAGACCCACTCTCTGCACGCTGTCGATTCGTAGCATGGCTCCTCACCCTCGCAAGCATCTTCCCCAGGCACTGGTCACCCCCGCTCTCTGTCTTATGCATGGGCAATAAACCTCCCCCCATCTGCGCTGCTCTTCCCTGAGA
This sequence comes from Lissotriton helveticus, assembly GCF_964261635.1. Lineage (NCBI taxonomy): Eukaryota > Metazoa > Chordata > Amphibia > Caudata > Salamandridae > Lissotriton > Lissotriton helveticus. Next base: position 927,679,974 of record NC_136061.1, read on the forward strand.
ATCACACTGTGCCCGCCCGACACCTCCCTTTCGCCCTATTCACTACCGCACCCTGTGACACTCCTCTTCCTCTGTGTCCGATTGTCCAGGCTATCAGCTAGCCCTGCAGATGTAGTTTATGGCCCCAGCTGTAAAGAATCACCCCTCTTCAAAGGAGTTATAGTAGATCAAGGCCCACACCCGATGAGATCCGTCACACCACACGTGTTCCTACTATCTGAAAACTATCCTGTATTGTGATTGGGGAGGGGACCGAGCCTGAAGCGGAAGATTCCAGGAATGACTCTTTGTACATCAAAGTTTTTACAATTATGTGTCACATAAAAAATATATAGCACTCCAACAAAGTAGTAGGAATATAAAACTTTAATAACATATAAATATATACAACAAAACAAAAACAGTAAAAACATTTAAACAACGAAGAGACCGTGGCAATTTATTTTGAATTATCCAACAGATTTATTGAAATTGACAGCACCAATAATGAAATATTCTTGTCAGTAGCGGTCTGTTGTGCGAATAGTTCCAAGGCAGCAGAACGCGCTGAAATCTGGATGTCACGAAGGTGATGTCTAGCAAGTTGCCGCCCAGCAAATAACGGCGTGGGGCGCCGCGGGGGTGAGTGAGTCCAGTAGGCACCACAGCTATTCTTACCGGCATTGCAGAATTACTGCTGGGGACAATGCCTGTGCTGGAGCAGGGTCACAGCAGAAACAAAAAGGATTCTGTTGAAGATGTTGTTGGTTTTCAATTTGAAAACAGTTCTGGTGTCAACTGCTATGCTAATGTAGTGGTTAATGTTTTGTTTTCTCTAGAAAATGTAAAAGAGGGGGAGGCAGTCCAAAGTTCCGTTAAAAGGGCAAAGGAAAGGATCGGTGGTTTGAACTATCAGTCAAAAAGGGGAGGGGGTGCAACAATTTTTCCTACCGGGTCACACTGTGCTTTCACCGGAAGTGAGGTCTGCAGGATTCTAGTAATTCAAAGTGAGGCTGGCGCCGACGTCCCGCGGATACAGTTTCGTCACTCCACGGGTGATCATGGCAGTCATTCCCCATCGGGGGTGGGAGACTCCCGCGGCTCCTCTAGAATCTTCAAGGTCGTGGAGGACTACGGTGGTGGAGTCAACCAGTGACCGGGCCATTTCTTTATGCTGGGCCCGCTCTTGCCAGGTCGACCGCCATTTTGAGAGTTCGGTAGCTACTGGCGATCGCGGGGTCAAATGAACGGACGGGCTCCACCCTGCCGGGCGAGACGTTGCAGCATGGCCACAGTGGAAGAACTCTTTTCCGGGCGCCTGGACCGCTGAGGGTGCAGCTGGGAAGCCTACACTGGGGAGGCGGGAGAGGCCTGTTCGCACCGTCTCTCCCTCCCAGTGCACCCCACGGCGTCTCGCTTGAGATTTGTTATGGCCGGACCAGGCGATGAGGACGAGGGGGGGGTCGGAGGCATGTGCAAGACATCCCCCCCCAGTGTTGTCGCAGCCATTATAAAAGAAAGAAGTGTCCCGTCCGTCTTCGGGCCGGGCTTCCGGTGGATGTCGGCCGGACGCCCCTGGCTCTGGCCCCATGAACGGGTTTCTTGGTTTATCGGCTGCAGCCGGATTCCGTCGGCCTCGGCCCCCCGACCGTTGGTGGCCGGACCGGAAGAGCATGTGGCGGGACTACCTGCAACTCTCAAGGGCCACCGCGGCCGGACTGGGAGAGAGAGGGGAGGGTCGAGGAGACATTCCCCCCCCCCTGCAACTGTTCAGCGTTGTAAAGGCAATCCCCTGGCCGGGTCCCGTTGGTCTCGGCCTCTCCTCCGGCTACACCCTACGTTAGGATCTCCTGGCCGAGGCGTGGCAGCAGGACCTGCCTTATATGGGCTGCTCCCGGCTGGGCGTAGCCGGAACCCTGCCCCACCTTGGAAGTTTCCAGAGTGGGGGCGGATGTTCTACTGACTTGCATTTTCCCTAGTCTATCGATTTTTTTGGCGTGGCAGGCGGTGGGACAGCGAGGGGTGATTTGGTTTCTCTTACTGTTTTTCTGGTCTCTCACCACTGGCATATTTTAACGTTTTCTTGTTTCTAGGACATTAATAGGTTTTATCATTACGTTATGTTATCGTTTCTTTGTTCGTTGTTTAATAAAAGTTCATGTTCATCAGTGGCCTACTGATTTTCGTTTTCCTATTCTTTTCTTTCCAGGTTGTTTCATGCTAAAGTTTCTGTTAACAGGATACAGTGATCACTTCGTTATTATTGCATATGTCCTTTTCACTAGGGGTGCTCTCTGGTCGGGCCAGATGACGTATGTCTAGTAAATGGTCCGGGTGAAACAGGTGCATCAATCAGTGGGGATAGGCATGATAGATTACAACGGGGGAGAAAGGTCCGCATTACGTACCCTTTCACTACTTGCAAAGATTTTCCTACGTTTATTTGCAAACAGGGAATACCTCCAAAAAGAACTAATTCCCAAACAGTCAATGTTCGGACAATCAATCAATCAATGAGGAATGAAATAGGTACGACGTGTTAAAGGCTTGCGTTACCTACCCTTCACTATCTGCAAAGGGAGAGAGAATATTCCTATTCTTCCTCGTTTGCAGGTAGAGAAGATCCTTAAGAGAATTAACATCGAACAATTCAATGCTCGATTGAAACAATCAACAAGGGGTACTGTGAACACAAATGAACGCCGCTTATGTACATACGCATTGCTATTTTCAACAGGTTGTTCCTAATGTTTCTATTTTAGCGAGGTCAAAAAGAGATCCCATTAGTGGCCTACTGATTTTGCTCGATTCCTTTTGTTTTTTTACACGATTTTTCGCTATCTGCAAAGACTAAACAGAGTATTGCGACTCTGTGCTTGTTTGTAAATAGAGAATGAACCAAAGAGAACAATCAATCAAATGGAGAGAGAAGCAGGCACGACGGATTACAAAGGGGGAAAGGGCTGCGTTAACTACCCTTCACTATCTGCAAAGAGAGAGTACTCCTAATAGAAATGAGGGGTGGGGGGCAGCAATCAAAGCAGATCAGTGTGCATAAACACGAAAAAAAAAATTCTTACCACGTACTTGACATTCGACAGCTTATGATATTTGCTATTAAAAAACCATTGAAATTCACTGAAAAAACCATAGGTTATAGACCATATATAGTTAGGAATTAGCATTTACAAAACCTTGAAAATTCACTGAAAAAACCATAGGTTATAGACCATATATAGTTAGGAATTAGCATTTAAAAAACCTTATTTTACTCACACAAAACCATTGAAATTCCATATATAGTTAGTTGCACTAACTATATATTGCGCACCCGCAATCCACTGCTGATGATGTCACATATTACATCATTCATGACATGGTCAGTGACATCACTGATGACATCACTGATGACATCTCAAATGACATCACTGATGACATCTCATTTGACATCAATGACCACATCACTGATGATATCATTCATGTGACAATACAATGCATCTCCTCACATTTTAATATAACCTCTGTTTCACCCAGTGTTAAAAACAGAGTATAATTTTTGAAACCATTGACACACCAATACTAGTTACTACATACGTACTCACTGATTCCTACGTCTACACACACATTCACTCATTCACCCATACAATCATTCATACATACAATCACTCATGTTTACAACACAATCATATGCACTCATACACCTATACAGACACTCACACTCTGCCACTCATCCATGGAGTTACTCACACACCTAGTCAGTCCTGTAAAGAATCAATCACACTTCCATTTTCTACTCTATACAGTTAAACATAGAGCACCTTACGTTTTCAACCATATACTAACACATACTTACTCTCTTATACAATCATTGATACAAGTACACATTGATCTGTACAGAGTCACACACCTCCCATCCAGCCACACACACACTCAGTCTCCCATGCAAATACTTGGGCAATCAATCAATAACCCATATAGTTACTCATATAGCTACTGATCAACACATGCAGCAGTTTACAGAACAACAGACATAATGATGCACAAATTAAGACAGTTTAGTCACTAACCCATGCACTCAGTGAGACACATTTAATCACTCACTCATACATTCAGTCATGCACCTACTAAATCCTTCGTCCAGACACTTATACATCCACTCATTCTTCAATATGTAAGACATATTTTAACTTTACAGAAACATAGTCACTGGATGTTGTCATCAGTGATGTCATCAGTGATGTCATTTGAGATGTCATCAGTGATGTCATCAGTGATGTCACTGACCATGTCATGAATGATGTAATATGTGACATCATCAGCAGTGGATTGCGGGTGCGCAATATATAGTTAGTGCAACTAACTATATATGGAATTTCAATGGTTTTGTGTGAGTAAAATAAGGTTTTTTAAATGCTAATTCCTAACTATATATGGTCTATAACCTATGGTTTTTTCAGTGAATATATATATATATATATATATTAGACCATTATATTACTTTATTAAAATGTTTATAAAGGTTTTCATATCATAGTATACAATGGGGCCAAAATGTTGTCTATGATAGGTGGGACGTTGAAGATGTAATTGCAAAGTAAAAAGCATAAGCTGCAAGGTGACAAAAACATGTTTTCAGTCCATAGGCTGTAGCACAGTGGTTGCTACGTTGCACAACAGTGTTAAAAATAAGGACCCTCATCGTGACATGGACGTATCTTTGAAATATAGACATCAAACGCAGAAAATAACAAAATAAGGCATCACAGATATATAGTCAATAACCTCATCAATTGTGAGCATGTGGAAAAGTGATAGGTGTCATGTAAGGCTGGGGAAACGGGCCTTTTCAACGTGTGCCATTTCTCTGCAAGCGTATCAACACTTGCCTGAACCACGCATATGCGTGGTTAAGGCAGATGGCGGTCTAGTGCTCCAAATGAGTGGGGAGATTACGAGGAAGTGTCGTAACAGGAAGCTCCGGATGCTAACATGTAAGTGGGGAAGGGGTGGGTTTGGGCGGGGTAGCTTTTAATGGTGGGGGGCGGTTTTAGGGCTCAGGGCGTGGAGGTAAGGGCAGACTTTTTAAAAGGGGGCAGGGTTTTAGTACTCAGGGCTGAGGGAGGGGTTGGGGTAGTTTTAAGGGCTGGGCTGGGTTTGGGGAGAATTTTTAGGAGTGGGTTTGAGTTTTAGGCCTCAGGGCGTGGGAAGGGGTAGGGGTAGTTTTAAAGGCAGTGCATGGTAAGCTTTGGGGCTCAGAGTGGAGGGGCTGGGGTCAAAGTAGCTTTTGGTAGGAGTTAGGATTTTAGGCCTCAGGATGGGGGAGGAGAAGGGTGGTTTTAAGGTCAAGGGTAGGTTTTAGGCCTCAGGCAAGGGGGGTAAACAACCTTTACAACGCAACTTTTACATCGCAGAGCCTTTACAACACAACCATTACAACTCAACCTATTACAACGCATTGCTCTGGGGGGCTCTCTAGGATAGGGAATAGGTTAATTTACTATCCAATAACCTTCCCTAGTGTCCACGGGGACTGGAGTTTGAATAGTAAATTAAACTATTCACTATCCAGCACCCCAAAGCACTATGCGTTGTAATGGACTGCGTTGTAATACTTGCGTTGTAAAGGCATGCGATGTAAAAGCATGCGTTGTAATGTCATACATCCGGCAGGGGGGCATAGTAGGGGGATAGGATTTTAGGGCTTAGGGAGAGAGGAGGGGTCGAGCAGTGGTGATATTTACCACGCATATCCCTTTACCAATCATGCCTTTACAATTAAGTTTCATGGTAAAGGCATGCGTGATAGAGGCATGCATGGTAAAGTACTGCATTGTTAAGACATATTCATGGTTGGGACTAAGCATGGGCGGATCTAGCGGATCTCGCGTACGCGAAATTGCGGATTTACGGATTCGCAATCCGCGAAGATACGCGAACTCTAGCGGATTTGCGGATTTTCCCGTTTTTTGTGTTGGCGCGCGTTCGCGACGATTTTGGGACAATTTCGCAATTGCGAACTTACTTTTCGGCACGCAACGGCCGCGACTATGTTGTTTCTACGTCTGGTTTATCATCACAGGTTCACAGCACCCTCTGCTTCACCACTGCCACCCTCTGGGACACCCATGCCACCCTCTGGTACATCCTCACTGCCACCCATTAGGTTTGTTTATCACTGTAGTTTATGGGGGGTGAAAAAAGCAAGCACACCTCCCCTACTTCAACTGCCATGAATTAATTGGGGGTTGATTAATGTGTCAGTTATTTAGAAAGTTCCAGTCTGGCTGGCACCTGCTTCCTTCCTTATCTGTAATTTGCTTTCTGTTGCAGTGAAATTTTTTTTCACAGGACCTTTATGGTCTACTTGTAGCTATTCTATGAGCCTGCTGTTTGGGTCATAGCAGGGTCATAGAATAGTTGCAAACTCTGGAGGGGCCCCTCAGGAAGCACTACAGTGAATGTTACAAATGTTAAGTTTGAACTTTTGCACCTGCTCATTGCTTTCAGTTTAGCAAAAAACGTTTTTTCTGCAATTTCGCGCGTTTTTTGGGGCGCGAATCCGTGCGAGATCGATTTCGGGAGCCGCGAATGCTTGCGAATACACTTTTTTTTTTTTTTGCGACGTGTATGTTCGCGGGCTTTCGCGCGTGTTCGCGAGGCGCTTGTAGCTATACGTTTGCCAAGTTACCCTAGCGGTCGTACACGGGCGCGGCCATCTTGTTTGCGTGACGTAATTCCGTTTCCGGCCGCTATGTGTAATCTCGCAAACTGTGCTGCTCGCTAGTACAATTTCGCGCGTGCTCGCGAGGAAAATCTCGCGCGAAGTTACCCACGCGGTTGTGAACGGGCGCGGCCATCTTGTTTCTCATTCATTGCTATGGTTCTGGGCATGCTTTCTGTATCCTCTCTGAATCTCTGCCATCCTTTGCTTGTTTGAAGTTTATTTAATCTATTTTACTTATTATCTATCCCTCTATTTTTCTAGCTGTATATTTTTGTGTTTTCTGCTACTTTTAGTTACTTTTAAACTACTTTTTTAAACTCTTTTCTTTTCTTCTTCACTATTCTATTTCTTCTTTATCATTTAAGTTTATTTCTGCCCAGACCATGGTAAAGGGAGCCGGGAAGCACCCTGAGAAGGGGAAGGGTCCCGCACCCCGTGCCCGGCTCCCGTGTGGGCGTTTGAGGGGGGAGCAAGTGGTGCCGTGGGAGATCTTCAGCGCGGAGGAAGTGGCGGCACTCATCTTCCACGTCCAGCGCCGCCTCCCCAAGACGATCCTGGGAGGCGGCAAGATCGCGACTGGCTATGGCATCCGGGAGCGCCGGAAGCGGTGGGAGAAGGTGTGCCGGGCCATGTTTCAGCTCTCTGGGGTCCGGCGCACATATAACCAGGCCACCCACCGCTGGACCGATGTCATGGACCGGGAACGGGACTTGCTGGATGCGCTCGGCGTAGAGGTCCCCGGGCTTGGTGAGTAGTAGTAGCTATTCATCACTACTCTGTTTTATCCGGCTCTGTTATTTGCAAATCTTTGTTTTTTACCAAGAGCAATAATGCTGCCGATTGCATTGTAGGTAAATTATATTTCAAAATCTTCTATGCATTTCAGGTGCACTGCTCTCCTTCTCAGTAGCCTTGCTTGCTACTATGCTTATTTGTTTTGTACGTTGTGTTCATTTCATTGGCCTGAGAAATTATGTATGAGTGTAGTGTAAAGATAAGAACTGCGTAATGCTAGACAGTAAGGGTCATATTTTCAATTAACGGCGCATCCCTGCAAAGTAGCAGGGATGCGGCAGTAATTGTGTGCCATGCCACCATCACCACCCATTGGCCCAAAACGTCACAGAAGCCTTACGCATCTGTGCCGTAAAGGCGGCGCATTGCTGGAGTTGCGTGCCAACGATGGCGCAGCTCCAGCAATGCTCTGGGGTACCCTATCTCCCCAATGCTGCATCAAGCCGTACGTCGGCTTCAAGCGCGCAGGGTTTGACTCATGCATCATTGTCTTAAAAGTGACTGATTGACATCTTGTAGATTTCCCTCAGCCACTTTTAGGATTCGTCCCTGCGCAGGTACGCCCTCCCTTGCGCCGGAACGCCCCCTGATGGCGCAGGGCTTTACAACGTGATGCATCGCCCATAATTTCTTTTTTTTTAATATATACGCCGCACCAACACCATGGCGAGTCTTTTGTTCTGCCGCAGCGTCACAAAAGTCACGCAACAATGGAGGAAAATGAGCCGCAAGGGACTTCTAAATCAGCCCCAACAGACTGAAGTCCACTCCTTCCTTTAGACACATGGCTATAAGAAGAAATAGTGGTGGTGGTGGGTGGATTGATAGTTTGAGTATTCACTGATCTGCAAGCAGGATGGACTTTGTCTGTCACTTCGCGTGCTGCGGACTGCTGCCTGCAGTGCCAGGCCTAGGCAAACCTCTTTAGTAGTCTGTTTATTGAGTTACATAGGAACTTTCTAAGTCAACGTTCCGCAAATCAGGCCATACGAATAACGTAGTATACCACATGAGATAGATCCCGTGGAATAGTTGTCTATCTATTTGCTATTTCTCCAAAAAATGTTGTTATTGTTCTTTTGAAATGGTTGATTTGGTTGACAAATCTCATCCATGTTTTGTGGTCTTTCTTTCTTTCATGTTGTACATCAGCTCCCCCCAAGGGCAAGAGGACACAGGAGGAGGAGGGTGCTCAGGATGCAGGCCAGGATCGGGCAGGCGAGGGCTCCTTTGCTGGCCCCAGTAAGTTTTAATTGTAATAAAGAGTACCTATTTTTTCCTAGCGTTCCTCATTCGATTTTTTCTAAATCGTCTTTGATCTTCTTGTACACTGGATATAAATTCTTATCCTGGCTCTAATATGACTCCCTGTGGTATTACTAGATTATTCTTATTAGTCTGTCTGTGTAGCTAACTAAGATTGGTGTGGTATCTTCCACACTTCAACTCCCCCCGGCGCCTCGCATGTAATGGAATGCTCGTGGTGACATCACAGAGAATGTCACCACAACCAAGATTCCAAGGCGAGCGCCGGGGACTGAGAGAGCGGCGGACCGGAATCAAGGCTGTGGCTGAGGTCGCAGTGTGTATGTTGTCTTCAATAAATCCCTTTTGGTTAACTACGTGAAGTCTCTTATCATCTATGACCGTCTTCACACTGGCGACGAGGGTAAACTCCTAGCGACCTCAACACGCCGTAAGGGAAAATAAATCAACAGCTGACGGGCAGAAGCACGGTGAACTTCCTTGCAGCAGAAGCGGTCGGCGTCGGATTAATATCTTCACTTAAAAGAATATCGGAAGTGGTGCGGAGTGCAACTGCTGCTCAGACGGTAGCCACATGAGTAGTGAATTAGGCGAAAGTAAGGTACTCTTGTTAGCGATCTCTGGCGCAGAGTGAGCAGAAGGATGTTTGCGCGCATCTCAACAGCTTAACCCTAAACGCGAGTGTCTCACTAACTGTGCATGCGGCTTTAGTAAAATGGGCAGCCGAGCGTAAGAGAGGTGGCAATAGTGGGAAAGTTGACGAGGAATCCATTGTTCGCTCCCAGCGGGTATCCGACCGTGGTGGCAACGCCAGATTGTGAGAGACTTTGTGCTAATCAACCACCATTATAAAGAATTGTGCCAATTGCCGATTGCCAAGTAAACGGAGAGTGACTGAAAAGGCAAAGGTGTTTTGATGTAACGCGGCGATGCGCGTTTGACGAAGGCTGCTTTCTTGTCACCTCAGAGAACAATTTCTGTATAAATTGGCCAGCGACTCTCTGTCAATGCAATCAGAGCCTGACACATGCACTGCCACGAAGGAGCATGAAGTGTGCCAGTATTTGACAATCGTAGTGAGCAGAATTTGGCAGTTAAGGGGTGTTGACAGTTAACTCTTGGAAGGGCGTGTGAAAAAGGAAGTTTTCTGTCACCACGGAGGCATTTCAAGGCGAACTGTGCTGGCAGTAGGAGAAATGGTCGCGACATTGAACACTCTAGTAATGAAGTCATGACATTTTGAAGGGGGGGGGGCCTCACGCTGTGGAGTCAGCATTCCCCTGCATTCAGCTTCAATTGAAGTACTGTATGCTCCATGAAGTGTGGGCCGTGCAGGCATAAACTAGAAACTGAAACTACCACTGCAGGTTAAAGTTGGACTGAGAAATTCATGTGTATTTAACCTGTTAGCCCATTCAACTGGGACTCCCCCAACTGTTCCTAATAGAGAGTTATTTGCGAACTATTGCTAGAAGTAGAATTGCACACTAATGTAGTTCATACATGTTTGCTCCATTTGGTGCAGGAAAATAGTACTCTGCCATACATTTACGTTGTGTTTATTAGAACTTGTACATTCTCACCTGGGGTGCTTCCAACCGTCTCGGAATGTGTGCTCTTCATGACGTATGCTAACATCTTTTTTCCTTTTCAGTGTCACTGTGTCTAGTGGGAGTGTTCCCTTCTCTAGGTATAAGGAGAGTAGTATTTAGCACCCAGCATGCAGAGTGTTACCCCTCCACCTTTTTTCTTGACCACCCCAGGGGATCCCAATATCCAGTGGAAGAAATGGAAAAAAGTGTTTTTAAACTACGCCACTGTATGTGGGCCAAACCTGGGCTTAGAGAGAAAGGTAGCGTTACTGGCATATTATCTAGGCGCAGAAGGTGAAGAGGTCCTGGATCATCTCCCGGACTTAGGAGCGCAGGAGGCTAGGGGTCTTAATGAGTTTGAAGTGAGCCTTAAGAAATTAGACTTGCACTACCTTTCTAAGACTAGCATGATTATGGAGAGGTATCATTTTGGGAAGAGAGCGCAAAAAGAGGGAGAATCTATAGAAGACTTTGTATCCGATCTAAGGAAGTTAGCCGCCACTTGCAAATTTGGTGGGGCAAGTGAGGAAAGAATCAGGGATCAATTTGTTCTGGCATGTAGGATGGAACGAGTGCGTGAAGAGTTATGGCTCAAGGACGACCCACCACTGCGGGAGGTGCTCATTATAGCCAAACAGGTGGAACACATGCTCCAGTGCGTCAAAGAAATAAAACAAGACGCAGGGGATAAGAAGCTTGACGAGAAGGCCAATGTCAGTGAGGTGGTGACTGAATGCGAAGCAGTGTCTGTAGTAAAAGGCCAGAAAATAGTGAGTAAAGAACACAAAGAAGGCAGGCTAGGGGGAACGTTTAAAGGCACTTGCTATAGGTGTGGCAAGCAGGGGCACTTAGCTAACGACAGAGAATGCCCTGCTCTCAGATTCACGTGCAACAAGTGTGGGAAGAAAGGACATTTCAAGCAGTACTGCAAGAGTGGGCAGGGAGTCAGCAGACAGAGTAGAGACAGGACGAATGTGGTGTGCGACGAGATTGTTGTGCAGGTACAAGAATCGTTAGCCCCCAGTCCCAGCAACCTTGAGTGTGCGGAAATAGTGGTGCAGGTCGAGGGAGGACAAGTCAGCAGTCCCAAGGACAGCATAAAGGTGGGAGGAGTTGAAGTGGAAGCATTATTTGACTCTTGTTCGAGGATTACCATCATCAATGCCAAAGAGTTCTCACGAGTGTCTAAGGGAACGATAACCTTGAAAAGAATGGATCTGAGGCCAGGGGGGTATGCCGGTCGCCCCATCTCCATGAAGGGGTATTTCCTGGGGAAAGTAGAGTATAGCGACAGAACAACGGTATCTAAGGTATATGTGTCCACAGTAGGAGATAACATCTTGGGGTGGCAAGCACAGAAAGAGCTAGGGGTCTATTTGAATCCTAACTGTGATCCCCAGATCCTGGTACAAGAAATTATTGAACACAAAGCAGACATTGTAACAGAGTTCCAAGAGATGTTCAGGGAAGAATTAGGGTGTTTGAAAAACTACTGCCACAAAATAAGACTGAAAGAGAACGCCAGGCCAGTCGTGGCCAAAGTCAGGAAGCTTCCCATTGCTATCCAGGAGGAGGTGAAGGCTGAACTGGAGAAACTGTGCAAGGCCGGAGTAATCGTACCTGTGGAAGCAACAGAATGGTTGGCCCCTATTGTGGCAGCCAAGAAGAAGGACGGGTCGGTCCGGCTCTGCATTGATTTGAGGGCACTAAACAAGGAGGTCGTGGTCGACCGTTACCCCTTACCCAACATCACCCAGATGATGAGCATGCTAGAAGGTGCCAAAGTCTTTTCTACCCTCGACCTCACCTCAGCCTATTTCCAAATAAAATTGCATGAGGAGTCTCAGGAGCTCACGGCATTTGTGACACCCATGGGCGCATACAAATTCAAAAGGATGCCATTCGGGCTAGTCTCGGCGGCCGCCGTGTTTCAGAGAATCATGGGCAACATGTTGAAGGACATCCCAGGTGTCATGTGCTACCAGGATGACGTGCTAATTTTTGCTGAGAACCATAAGGAGCACGATAATAGATTGAGAAGCGTCCTGGGGAGGTTTCAGTCACAAGGCCTCACAGTGAAAAGAGACAAGTGTGTTTTTGGCTGTGCTGAATTGGACTTCCTGGGACACAAGGTGACCACTGAGGGCATATGTCCGAAAGCTGAATTACAAAACACCATCGTGAACCTGACACCCCCCAAGGGCAAGGACGAGATCAAGTCATTTATGGGGATGTTAGAGTTCTACGGAAAGTTCATAAGGAACCTGGCAGGAAGGACATATGCCATCAGGCTACTATTGAAGAAAGAGAATGAATTCCGGTGGAGTCAGGAGTGCCAGAGGGAGTTCGAGGACGTGAAGAAGGCACTCGCAGAGGCTCCCAGTTTGAAGTCGTATATACCATACCGGGCAACCATAGTCACCACCGACGCAAGTGCAAAAGGTTTGGGAGCTGTCCTCACTCAAATTGGAGAAGAAGGGGAAGAGACCATAGCTTTTGCCTCGAGGTCACTCCAGAAGTCCGAGAACAACTACTCGGTGATCGAGAAAGAGGCTTTGGCTGCATTTTGGGCGCTAGGGAAATTCAGAGACTTCCTCTGGGGAACTCAGTTCACCCTCCGAACTGACCACAAGCCGTTGGTGGAGGTATTCAGTAAGAAAGGCTTAGATGCCATCTCCAGCAGGATAAGGCGGTGGGTAGTTGGTCTTCAAGAATACACCTTTGACGTTGAATACGTCCCCGGGACACAGAACTTCGCAGCTGATTGTCTATCTAGGCTCGTTGGTGATGAAGGAGCGAGAGAGAAGTTGGAGAAGGCTGATGAAGAAGAAGAGGACCTTCAGGTGGAGGATGTCTGCACCATCCAGAGGGCGCTGGGAGAAGAAACATGGAGAAAAGCGTTAGAAGAAGACAAAATCTTGGAGGAGATTTACAAAAGAGTAAGAGGCGGTTGGAAGCACGGTGACAAACAGGATGAAGACCTGCGGCCGTACCTGGCCATTAAAGACGAGTTGTCCATAATAGACGGATGTCTATTCAGGGGTACGAGACTTGTACCTCCTGCAACCGTGAGAAACAACCTGGTCGAACTAGCCCACGAGGGACATTTGGGCATCACCAAAACCAAGCAAAGACTCAGGAAGAGCTATTGGTGGCCGAGCATGGATCTGATCACTGAAAGGAAGATCAGGGAGTGCATTCCGTGCACCAACAGCGACAAAGTCCTGAAGCAACAGACGCCCCCCATGGTGTGCAGGCCGTCCCCTTCAGGACCGTGGGTCGAGTTGGCATTGGACATCGTGGGCCCCATGTCAGGAGAACAGCGGACACCCTACATTTTGGTGCTAGTGGATCTGTACTCCAGGTGGCCAGAGATAAAGTTTGTCAGTGAAGTCACTACCAAAACTGTCATCAACTTTCTAGGGGAGGTGTTCATCCGGGAAGGACTACCTAGCAACATTTTGACCGACAACCGTGTACAACTGTGTTCGAAGGAAATGGAAGACTTCCTGGAGGAAAGAGGCATCAGACACAAGCGTTGCGCCCTTTACCACCCCGAAACTAATGGCATGGTCGAACGCTTTAATAAAACCCTCAAAGAAAGCATCCAATTGGCCAAAGCCAGCGGAATAAGTTGGAAGGAGGAGGCGTGGAGACGGCTAGAGGCATACAGGTTCACGCCACATCAGACGACGGGGGTCACCCCGTTTGAATTGCTCCGCGCCAGAATACCCAACACAAAGCTGACCCCAGGATGGATGGAGTGGCACAAGGGGCGGTCAGACCGATCTAAAGAAACAGAAAGCTTGAAGAAACAAAAGGAAGCCATGGAAAAGAGAAAAGAAGGATATGACCGGCACAAAGCCACAAAAGAAGTAGAATTCAAGGTGGGAGACAGTATCAAAATCAGAGCTCCAACAGGGAAGGCAAGTTGGTCGGAGTACACCAACCCCACCAAGATCACCAAACTATTCAAAAATGCAGTCAAGACACAAGAGGGGAAAATATGGAACCTTGGGAGGGTTGTCAAGTACCATCCGCCAGTGAATGGCCCTGTGAATTCAAGGAGAAGGGAGGGAGACCCCAGGCAGGACCTTAGTTCCACCACTAAGAGACAAACCGTGGTCCCCCACCCAAGCATCAGGTCCAGCAGGAGGGTGACTGGACCTCCTAGGCATTTTGATCAGTATGTAATGATGTAACCAGTGCTACACTGTCTGTTGTGGTTCAGCTCCACACCAGGCCTAGAATTTATGATGTTACACACCCCTGTTGGGTGTTTCTGTGTCACCTTATGCGTTCTACAGTTCTTATGATGTTCATGTTTTCCTTTCCGCAGGGAAGGGGGATGTGTGGTATCTTCCACACTTCAACTCCCCCCGGCGCCTCGCATGTAATGGAATGCTCGTGGTGACATCACAGAGAATGTCACCACGACCAAGATTCCAAGACGAGCGCCGGGGACTGAGAGAGCGGCGGACCGGAATCAAGGCTGTGGCTGAGGTCGCAGTGTGTATGTTGTCTTCAATAAATCCCTTTTGGTTAACTACGTGAAGTCTCTTATCATCTATGACCGTCTTCACAATTGGACATTTGGCAATTCCATTGGACTCCCATTCTATTCAGCAATAGCTCTATGCACTGTCTCCTTACTGACTAGATAGTGTGGCAGAGTCATTCAGCTCTGTAGTCACCGATTATTGATCCCCAATGATCTCTAGATTATCGTACGCAGGACAAGAGAGTACGGAGTCACAGCACAGTCAAGAAGTGTCAGAGGCACTCATGCTTGCAAAAATTCCAAAACCTTTAGCTCATCCACTCTAGTCTGGAGGACCAAAAACCACAGAGTCTATTTAAGTTTAAAAGCTTTATTAAAAGTAAACACATTTATTAAAATCTACTTTGTCATAAAACTATTTAACTGAAAACGGAAAAGTGGTTAGTGCTGACGATTAATTGGACACATTTCTTGTGGTCGAGCCGAGCTCTCACCTGGTTTGAACTTGATCCTGGTCGTGTTCTTAGGAGTCAAGCTTCTGTCTGTTAGGAGAAAAAGTGGTGCGTGTTAAAAATAAAAAGCAAGCATTCATCAGTTGTGCATAAAAGTGCAGCAAGACAACAGCCTTCCCTGGAAAAAGGGAAATTTTTACTTTGGAGTAGACAGTCACAAATTATTACATTGTATTGAGTTTTTTTAACATTTCTCCTAGACCAAATATTATATAGTAGTGAGTGGTGTATTCTATCATTCTTAAATGTACTTTGTAGGTGTAACATCTGGTGACGGGGCCAGCGCGGAGGTGGCTGTGTTGGGCGAGGACTCGGAGGACTCTGGGGAGGAGGCGGTGCAAGAGCCGGCGGACGGTCCTGTGGGGGTTCAAACGGTGGTGGCGGAAACAGGTAAGCTATATATTCCTTACTTATTGAGATTGAAGACTGCATAGTGTGCTTTCTGCACGGGTGTATTACAAATCAACCAGGTAGTAGCCTCCTCGAAATGTACTTCGACTTAGCTGTGAAGTTTGTGGTGAGAAGAATCCCAATAAGTTCTTAGACGAACGTGATGGATGGGATGAACGAAAAGCGAAAGAAGGGTGTAAGTAAGTGGGACACGAAATTGTATGATGGCTGGCAAAGAAGAACGATATGTGTTTGCTTGGCCCCCGAGGTGGCTTGGAAGGAAAGAATATGGTATGGTGCATGGCTGGGTCAATGATGAAGCAAGGATGGGTGGAAGGACAGCAGCCTGGGTGGGTGAAACAGAAACTGTATGTGTGCGTATACTTTGACTGAATGGATGCCTGGAGCATGGTATTCTCTGACTCTTAGATAGCACATGTGTATCTAGAGAGAGTAGATGGTCGCCAGATGTACTAAGTGTTACCTTGAAGAGCATGTACCACCGCACCCGCACGTCCGTTCCAGTGCAGGGAAGGAAAAGGAATTGTAAATGTGTCCAATACTACCATGAATAGTAGCAGTACTTTGTATTGCGTCTGCAATCACAGCATATATCTGGTTATTACGGTGGACACTCCGTACCTCTCTTAATAACTTTAGTTTGCTTGTAGTACGTCATTCATGTGTGGGTGTATCACTGTTCACTCAATATTAAGCAAAGCACCTAAAGTCATCCCATATGTCATCAAATACGTCCCATGTGAAGTGATAGATAATCAAATTAGTTAGCTTCTTCATTGTCCTTTTCTAGTACTCATTTGCACTGTAGGGTGAAAGGTAAATTAATTAAGCAGTAGCCCTTGTAACAGAGTATTCTCAGTGCCACCCGTAATAGAAAAGTAATAGCTTCACCACCTGCATGTACTGGACCGGTACAGTAACGCACGTCTGTCTCACTCATCATGGTGTGCAACTTTTTTTCTCGGGTGCAAGTTCACTGTGCTGTCCATGTCATTCTGCCGGCTTGCCTAAGATAACGTACCAATTTTCCTAAACAAGAGAGAAGAAGAAGAATAAGACTGGTGTACTGTCATAGTCGACTGTAATGGAAGTCCATAGTGGTCGTAGAATTTGTTCATTAAAGTACCACTAATGTTAGAGCAAGGATGCAGGAGTGGGAGGTTACATAGATACTGTCCTCAATAGTTATGTACTGTGCTTTCAATTTGCTACTTGTACTGTGACCCAACTTTCGGCTCAATCACTTTGTGTTATTAATGCTAAGGAGCATTGGTTACAGACTATGTCTTTCTTTCTTCATATAGTTGCTCCTTCCAAATCAACAACACGGAGGGAGCAGGCTAGAATGGCCCGGCAACGGAGGCTGGAGGCCACTGTCGCCGAATATCGGCGGCTGGTGGCCCTGGAGGAGGAGGAGGACACGCAGTCGAGCGGTGCAACAACAACATCCTCGGCTGGGACCGCTGCATCCTCCTCCAGGTCCCGCAGTGCTCCAGCGGGACCGAGCCGGGCTAACAAAGCCAACCGCCACCGCCAAGCAACAGAAAAACCAGCTGCCCCCCACAGGAGCTGCAAGGAACGCCAACGCCACCTACGAGTCCGAATGTCCAACCTGGAGCAGGAGGTCCAGAAGTATAAGAACTTGGTGAAGGGCCTCCGCTCCGAGCTTGCCACCCTCCGCAAGGAGTATGATGCCCATGCGGCAAAATGCACCAGCACCAGCACCCTCCAGTAGTGGAGTGTCCCTTGCCCTTTTTTTATAGACTTTTGGGGGGTGGGATTTGGGAGTTGGGATCGTTTTGGGACGTTTCAAAGACAATCGTTGGGGTTAGGGTGGGTCTTGAGGGAGATTATTTTGTTAGGGCTACATAAATATACATTTTTAAACTTTATCTGACCATACCTGTTTTTTACTGCTTTTCAGTCTGGTGGGTGGGGGACGGGGGTGTAACAGTAACTTTGTTTTCCTGAACAGTCGTAGGACTTTAGTAGTACAACCGTCAATCTCTTGTCTACTCCGAAATAATACTCCATTATACTACCTCCCACCAAACGCTTATCTTACCTGTAATTAGTGTTAGAAATTAGGGCTAGGCCCAGGGCTGGCTCCACGTGAAATGGGGATTAACGTTGTCAATCCTGGGCGGGTGACATTTCCTCATTGCGGTGGTACTAGTGGTGTGACACAGTGGCAGTTGCATGCCTATGGAAAAAAAGAAAACGAAACCTTGTTTGTCCTTACTGTAGCATTACAACGGTTACGGTACGATCGAGAATATAGCAGGTGACAGTACACTAGAACAGTGCCATAATGTAGCCTAACAAATGGTAAAGTATTTGCTTGCAAGTATAAGTAACTAGTACTTGCATTGAATTTATTTGACATTGGCTACTACTACTAGAAGATATAGTACTGAAGCTGAGTAAGTCTAGAAGATATCCTCGTATTCCTTCACCAGCCTGTTGCTATGACCTTATCCTCCCCAGCAAGTGTGTGGAATTATTGATGTCATTTTAGTCAGACATCAAGCAAAACAACACAGCCCGGGGGAAGAGGGTTAGGGTTTGTAAAATGGATGGGAATGGGGGTTTCTTTTTGGGTAGGTTTTGTTGAGAGAAGAAAAAAAAAGCAGAGCATGGACAAACAATAATTGAAGATAAAGACAATCTTTGGTTACAAACTAAAGCTAAGCACATGCAGTCACACTCATAGAATAAAACAATGGATACTGGATCTGTATTGCGTATGTTGTTGGAGTTGTCCTGTTGAATTTGGTAAGTAAGTTGCATGCAGCAAACAATTCCTCTTATTGGCGGCACTCCTCCATTCCAGCTGACGCTTCGTCCATCAATGTTGGTGACCACTGACAGAAGACACCCTGTCCACTGCCTGCCTGGCGGATGTTGACTGAAACCCGGCCTGTAATTATTGAACGGAAAACAGGAAGTGCTATTACAATACCACTGATAAATAAATAAAAGGTATGTACGCTGTGTGGTTCAAAAAGTGACACTTTGATTTCCCTAATAGACAGTACAATATTTTTGAAATTGCGTGCTCTGTCTGAGTCACCTTTTTAAGGATAAATAAGTATGGCCAAAATATTATAGCGGATCTTTCCCCTCAAGGTAGGTGTACTGTAAACTGTGTTTTAGAACAAAATTTGACCTTCCCAGCAATGCTCCCACCAAGACCCTTACTAAAGCCAGTCGCAAAAATGTAGAAGAACCCCAATCAGATCTCCAAAAACGATGCCTAGCAGAAAAATGGTTACAAAACGTACTTTGAAAGTAACAGTAGGCCCAAATACAGACCGTGCATTGTATTCAAACCACTTGCAAGCAAGCAAAAGTATCCATAGCCAGCATCGCTCCAACAGTGCTCTACAACACCAGAACTGCGTTGCAATAGAACCCCCCGAAACACATGCAATCCTGCTGCTAGGGCTAACCCTAACGAACCCTAACTTACAAAAAGTGCCAAAACTGGTGTTTCCTTATGGATTTTGTCCAAAACACTTCTATCCGGTATTAGACCTTCCCAGGAATGCCCCAGGCAAGACCCGCCAACCCACCCGGAAAAAACCACCCGACAACACCCCCAAACAGCGAAAAAGCTAAATCTCATACTTACAATATCTCTCGGCCTTCGGTCCAATCGCGGCGCTGTGCAGCTAGGTCATCATCATCAATCATCATAACTCCTGTTTTCCACCACGGATTTCCTGAAAAGCAAATGCAATCAAGATTAGACTGTCGCAGCAGTGCTCCCAGACACCAAAAATCACCCACAAACACCCGGAACCCCGCCAAAGAGCACCCCAAAGGCAAGCAAGTCAGCAAAAACGGCAAGAAATTTCCACCTCATATTTGGTCCAAAACACTTTTGTCCATTATTAGAGCTTCACAGCAATGGGCCCAAATCCGTCAACTCACCCGCAAAGAAGTACAACACCCCCACAAGTGCTGAGTCTTTCTTCATTGGGCGTAATCCAGCACTCTGCTTTGAGGGAAATCGCAGTCTGGAGGAGGAGGATAGAGGAGCATGTTCTTCAGAACTTGTGAACCTGAGGAATGTAGACTGCGGCACCTTCAAATCAATGAGCAAACAAGTGAAGACAGTTCTGCTGTTGGTCTTGTTTTTGGGATTAGGTGATTAAAGTTTGAATTAAATTAACTGTGCAAACCAAAGAAAGAGAGACAAACAGGAATAAAAGTGAATAAGGACGAAAAAGAAAGTTCTTGATTCATTGTCTCATTTTCAGGGCTCGGTGTCAGGGAATAAGAAGAAGATTTCGTCATCATACTCTGCGAATTCAGGCAGGATGAGGTCAGTGCCACGGAACAGAGAACAAATCCCCTCATCTACGTTGCCGTCCTCCTCGTCTTCATGCGGCGTGCTTTCTCGTACTTTGTAATCTGGTGGTATGAGGTGCTCATTCATCTTGATCATTGTCAGCCGCTCCACATTTTTGGGCGAGAGGCGGCTCCGTTTGGGAGTTACAATGCCACCAGCAGCACTGAAAACACGTTCAGAAGACACACTTGCGAGTGGGCAAGACAAATAGTTTATAGCCAGGTTGGAGAGCTGTGGCCACAATTGTTTTTTGCCATGCCAATACTGCAATGGCTCATCATTAAGAAAGACCTCTGTTGAGTCATTCATATAGTCCTGCACCATCGACTCAAGGTCATCAACGGTTCCTCCACTTTGCTTACTTTTTGCTGTGCCTTTGACATTTTTTCGAGAACCATACCCAAGCAAACTTAGCCAATCCTCTACAACAGCCACTGATACTGTTGTGTGTGGTGCAGATGATCCAGTTGCCTTTAACGGCTGAGAGGTCACTTGTGCCCCAGCCACAGGTGCAGAAGTGGATTCTTGTGACTGGGGATGGCCTGCTGATGCTGATGCTGATGTACTGTCTTCTCCTTCAATAACCTGCCGTTCTTTTTCAAACCTCTTGGCTGACAAGGCTAACCAATTTTTGTACTTTTGAACATCTGCATCAGCAAAAGGAAAGAATGCTTCGCCTGCCAGTGCCTTTTTGTAGCGTGGATCCAGAATAGTAGCACAAATGTAATGCTGTTCTGACTTGATGTTTTTAAGACGTTCATCACCACGTAGGCGCTCTAATAATTTCTCAGACAAAATAAAATGGTCTTTTTTTTTCATCTTTTTCAAACTCAGAAGACACCGCCATCAGTTGGTGCTCCAGCATGCACAACAATGGGATAGCTTTTCCCAAATTACAGTCCTCCTGGCTGACTGCACGCGTGAAGAACTCAAAAGGACGAAGCATGTCTGTCAGGCTTTTAACTATGTCCCATTGCGCCGCACCCAACCGCATGTCCTCCTTCTGAGATGTACCCTCTGTGAAGAAATAGTGATCGAGTACCGTATACTGCTCATACAGACGCTCAAGCATGTAGAAGGTTGAGTTCCAACGTGTTGCCACCTCCTGGATGAGTGCTTTCACTGGCATTTGACGTTCAAGTAGCAGTCTCCTCAGATGCTTCCGGGCCTTAAAAGAATGGCTGAAATGGTTGCACATTTTGCGGCAGGTGGCCATTACCTCGAACGCTGGACTGTGTTTATCACTCAAGAATTTTTGAACTACCAGGTTGATACAGTGCGCCAAACACGGCACTCTAAAATAGTCACCCTGAAACATGGCCTTAACTACATTGGCGCCATTATCCGTGGAAACATAACAATCATGCGTTTTTGGGGGGATAGCATTTTCAAGACCTTTTTGTTAAACTCTTCCAAAAGGTTTTCTGCTGTGTGACTTTTCTCCAAGCCAAACATGGCTAGTGTTGCATGTTTCCGAGCAGCTTTAAAAACTTGGTCCGGGTCAACACCTGCGTTTAGCTTTGCTTTAACACCTGAAAAAGAGACCCAGTGTGCAGTGATGCACATGTAATCAGCGCCTGCGCCACTGGTCCACATGTCTGTTGTCAGATGTATTGTGTGAACAGCACTCTTCTGCAAAGCTGCCCCAATCGCCTCCAGCACATCTTCATGTAGTGCTGGAACCGCAACTCTGGCAAAATAGAACCGGCTAGGAACCTTCCATTTAGGGCAGAGCGTTGCCACTAATTCTAGAAAACCTACCGCTTCTACAAAAGAAAAAGGGAGAAGGTCCACAGCTAGCATTTTAGCCAGCTTAGTGTTATACAGACGCGTCAGTGGGTGGTTGCGTTCATATGGCACGTCTGAAGTAAGCATTGTTCTAATGTTGCCCTGGACCAAGCATTTACGGGCTGATAATGACTTCGTTGACCCAATTTTGCTCGCTGGTGAACTTTTGTGCGTTGGTGTCTCAGTCGCTCCAACACTCTTAGTGTGCCTCACATTGGGTGTGCTGCTGACAGGGGTACTGGGTGTAAGGGAAGTGTTTGACACGTCTTCTTCCTCCTCATCATCATCAGATGAAACATCAACGTTTCCTTGAATTCGGCCTTTCTTGATCGCATCTAGGTGCGCAAACCATTTGACAGTGTGCTGTCTCCTAAGATGACCTCTCTGGCCTCCGGTACCATAGTTGGTACCTGGCTTACCACGACTAACTGCTTGCTTACAAATGGTACAAATGGCAAACTTTGGATTTTTTGGACAAACAGTAAAGAAGTCCCAAACTGGGGACTTGAAGTGTCTGTGGGACATGGAGGAGGCGGCGCCGGCGATACTGGTGGTGGTGGTCATGAAGCTAATGCCAGATGAAGTGGAGGATCTGGATTGCCCAACTTTTGTACGTTTTGCACTTTCACCGCCACTAATTAAGGTCGAGGTTGACGGAGGTCTCTTCTTGCCAGAAAGAAATATGGAAGCGGGACGAGTTGGTGTACTACTTAACTCCAATGATTGTGGTGTTTCCACTGCCTCCTCATCGACAACATCATCATCATCATCACGCTCAGCAGCTCTTCGGGCTAGGGTCAAAATGTCTGTTTGCTGCATGCCCGCTGGGGCTGCAGTGACCTTTATGATGACTGGGTCGTCGTTGGCAGAGTCTTCATCAGCAGCAGTATCCGCCACTTCTTGTTGAGCCTCATCACACTCCATAACTCTGAGACTTTGGACGAGCTTCCTTTTACGCTTAACTACCTTTGTCGGATCATGGTGTGCCTCACTCTCAGACGGCTGTGGTGCTGGTTCCCAAGTTTGATCCGTATCATCAGAAGGAGGTGTGCTTGAAGAAGATGTAGACACCACCCTTGATCTCTTCCTTGCTAGGGGTGTGGAAGACAATGAAGGATCATCAGGAGGAGTGGCTTCCTCAAATGATACCTCGCCTTGATTGTCGATTTCCTGATGTGCCCCTACTTCGGGAGGAACAACTATTGTGGCCACTTGTGACCCTCCATGCACCTCTGCTTGCGCATCTCCTTGCGCTGCCTCTCCTTCCACATGTACTTGGGCTTGTACTTGCACATGTGATTGTTGTTGCGGCTGTGGTTGTTCAACACTCGTCAGATGAGCTACAACAACCTGTGTTGATTGAGGGACATTGCTGCTGCTTTCTTGCGATGAGCCAACATCACTGGTCGATGGTGATTGAAGAACTATACTGGCTGCCTCTGCAGCACTCAAGGGCTTGGACTTAAGTTGGAGTGGTGGTGGTGGTGGCACTGAGCCCAATGGAGCGGGGGTGCTGCTGCCACCTTGGTCCCCAGCAGATCCCGCTGCAGGCATACTTTTTTTTTTACTCCCAAAAAAAGGGGCGGGCGGCACACCAGTGTCCTTGGTAACTTGCTTCTTCTGCTCCTTACTGGCACCTTTCTTGCTAGAGGAGCTACGGGTTACTTTTTTTGGGGCCATCTTCTTCAGAGCAGGTCAGCAGGCAGCAGTTGCACGAGTTGCAGAGGGTTCTGTGTCCAGACGTGACGTCGCGTGACGTTATGCTGCACACACACACCGCTGCAGGACTTCTTCCTGGCACTGGTGGTTCTCTTGAGTCTTCTTGTGCACCTAAAAGCAATGGAAGACAGAGGAACATCAGTTCAGTTATACACCCCAAAAAATGGACAAAACACAGAAAAATGAGCACAATCCCATGCCATCCATGATGTTTACATTGAAGACACCCCACAGAAAGACTAGGGACATGCAAGTATGCAACACTCACTACCCCTGGGCATAATGGATGAAAAGTAGGCAAAATAAGTGCAGGCCTCAGACACTGCCTCTCTTCAAAATGGCCCCTTACACCCCAAGCCAGTCCACATCAACAGTACACCCCAAAAAAACAGAAAAACAGCCAAAAATCACCACAATCCAATGCCATCCATGATGTTTACATTAAAGAGAGTGAGACCAGACCACACCACAGGCACACTCAGTCCATGCACCACCACCCCTGGGCAAAAGGCCACACCAGCAGCCCCCAAAAAACGACAAAAAAACAATAAAATAAGCACAATCCCAGCCCATCCATGGCCTCAATTATGTTTACATTCAAGAAGACACCCCTCAGAAACACTAGGCCCATGCAACACTCACTACCCCTGGGCATAATGGATGAAAAGTAGGCAAAATAAGTGCAGGCCTCAGACACTGCCTCTCCTCAAAATGGCCCCTTACACCCCAAGCACATGTTGCCTGTACCAGCCAGCACTCAAGATGGCCACCACCACCACCCACATGGCCAGTCCACATCAACAGTACACCCCCAAAAAACAGAAAAACAGCCAGAAATCACCACAATCCAATGCCATCCATGATGTTTACATTAAAGAGAGTGAGACCAGACCACACCACAGGCACACTCAGTCCATGCACCACCACCCCTGGGCAAAAGGCCACACCAGCAGCCCCCAAAAAACGACAAAAAACAATAAAATAAGCACAATCCCAGCCCATCCATGGCCTCAATTATGTTTACATTCAAGAAGACACCCCTCAGAAACACTAGGCCCATGCAACACTCACTACCCCTGGGCATAATGGATGAAAAGTAGGCAAAATAAGTGCAGGCCTCAGACACTGCCTCTCCTCAAAATGGCCCCTTACACCCCAAGCACATGTTGCCTGTACCAGCCAGCACTCAAGATGGCCACCACCACCACCACCCACATGGCCAGTCCACATCAACAGTACACCCCCAAAAAACAGAAAAACAGCCAGAAATCACCACAATCCAATGCCATCCATGATGTTTACATTAAAGAGAGTGAGACCAGACCACACCACAGGCACACTCAGTCCATGCACCACCACCCCTGGGCAAAAGGCCACACCAGCAGCCCCCAAAAAACGACAAAAAACAATAAAATAAGCACAATCCCAGCCCATCCATGGCCTCAATTATGTTTACATTCAAGAAGACACCCCTCAGAAACACTAGGCCCATGCAACACTCACTACCCCTGGGCATAATGGATGAAAAGTAGGCAAAATAAGTGCAGGCCTCAGACACTGCCTCTCCTCAAAATGGCCCCTTACACCCCAAGCACATGTTGCCTGTACCAGCCAGCACTCAAGATGGCCACCACCACCACCCACATGGCCAGTCCACATCAACAGTACACCCCCAAAAAACAGAAAAACAGCCAGAAATCACCACAATCCAATGCCATCCATGATGTTTACATTAAAGAGAGTGAGACCAGACCACACCACAGGCACACTCAGTCCATGCACCACCACCCCTGGGCAAAAGGCCACACCAGCAGCCCCCAAAAAACGACAAAAAACAATAAAATAAGCACAATCCCAGCCCATCCATGGCCTCAATTATGTTTACATTCAAGAAGACACCCCTCAGAAACACTAGGCCCATGCAACACTCACTACCCCTGGGCATAATGGATGAAAAGTAGGCAAAATAAGTGCAGGCCTCAGACACTGCCTCTCCTCAAAATGGCCCCTTACACCCCAAGCACATGTTGCCTGTACCAGCCAGCACTCAAGATGGCCACCACCACCACCCACATGGCCAGTCCACATCAACAGTACACCCCCAAAAAACAGAAAAACAGCCAGAAATCACCACAATCCAATGCCATCCATGATGTTTACATTAAAGAGAGTGAGACCAGACCACACCACAGGCACACTCAGTCCATGCACCACCACCCCTGGGCAAAAGGCCACACCAGCAGCCCCCAAAAAACGACAAAAAACAATAAAATAAGCACAATCCCAGCCCATCCATGGCCTCAATTATGTTTAAATTCAAGAAGACACCCCACAGAAAGACTAGGCCCATGCAACACTCACCACCCCTGGGCAAAGGGCCCCACCAGCAGGCCCAAAAAAATGACAAAAAACAATCAAATCAGCACAATCCCAGCCCATCCATGGCCTCAATGGTGTTTAAATTCAAGAAGACACCCCTCAGAAACACTAGGCCCATGCAACACTCACTACCCCTGGGCATAAAGGATGAAAAGTAGGCAAAATAAGTGCAGGCCTCAGACACTGCCTCTCCTCAAAATGGCCCCTTACACCCCAAGCACATGTTGCCTGTACCAGCCAGCACTCAAGATGGCCACCACCACCACCCACATGGCCAGTCCACATCAACAGTACACCCCCACAAAACAGAAAAACAGCCAGAAATCACCACAATCCAATGCCATCCATGATGTTTACATTAAAGAGAGTGAGACCACACCACAGGAACACTCAGTCCATGCACCACCACCCCTGGGCAAAAGGCCACACCAGCAGCCCCCAAAAAACGACAAAAAACAATAAAATAAGCACAATCCCAGCCCATCCATGGCCTCAATTATGTTTAAATTCAAGAAGACACCCCACAGAAAGACTAGGCCCATGCAACACTCACCACCCCTGGGAAAAGGGCCCCACCAGCAGGCCCAAAAAAATGACAAAAATCAGCACAATCCCAGCCCATCCATGGCCTCAATGGTGTTTAAATTCAACAAAACAGTTGTATCATGCACCCCTAACCAACCCTGGTCCTACTGGATACTGTGGCTACCCACAATATAATTTATTTAATGTTCTGAAAAAGTTCCAAAATTTTACTTGCAGCAACTGTAATGCCCCAAACAAACTTACTTGTGAAAGTTGATTTCTAATCCAAAAGTGATCCAAAGACAGTCAAAAAGGCCTCAAATCCAAATATCCAGCAGCACCCACAAAAAGTAATCCTTCCAGCTCCAGATCCAAATGAAAGTGACCAGGAGATGGACAAAGCACTGGGAGGAGCCTGCTGGACAGGAACAGGAAGTTGGAGACTGTGGGGCACTTCCTTCCTCCCCCCCCCCCAAAAATGGACTCCTTGCAAAAAAAAAGGCCATGCAAATGTCAATCTGAGGAGTGATTCTGATAAAAATCATAATTTTCTGAAGGTTTATCCTGTTTGCTGGTGATTTTCTTGTGCAGAATTGCAAAAGCTCTATTTCGCGAGTGCGAGATTGTTCCTTTCCGCCGCAACTACGTGTTCGCAATTGCGAACTCTCGCGAGGTGTGCTGTGCAAGGTGGCAAGCCGCGATTACGTATTCGCGGGCGCCAAACTCCCGCGGGATCACGCAGCAAGATCCAAAATGGCGCGTCACTCGCAAAGAAAAACAACTCGGCAAGCGCTAAATGACGGAAAGTGAACGCCGTGCACCACGCCGCGCGCCGCAACCAAGCAAAAAATCCGCCGCGAGCGGATTCACGGATTTTCGACAAATTCGCGAGAGTTCGCGGATTGCGAATTTGCCGAAAATCCGAAAAATCCGCGATCGGAGCGGATTTTACGCCCATGCTTAGTTGGGACCTCATTGTAGAGGCACGCATGGTTAAGCCATGCGTGCCTCTGTCATATAACCGTAAGGCTGTTATCTGAGTGGTTACTCTTCCAATTCAAGGCTATGGATTGACTAGCAAGCAGGTGGGACAAATCCAAGAATTTGGATTCAGCCCTACAGGTTTTTGAGCATTCGAAGGGACCGAGGATATTGTGCTCAACAAGCATGGCACCAGTTGGCCCAGTGATTCCATACAAGAGCAGCACTGCCATTTGCTAGAAGCTAGAGAGTTGCAGACAACTCCAAAACATACATAACAGGTTAGCCTATGGAACATAGCATCTGGGTCATTCAGGATCTGCATCAGGGGCCCATTATTTCAGCAATTTGGGTGTAATATATGCTCTGTGGAATACATTAAATAGAACTAATTGGAAATGTGAGTTACAGGAGAGTTTATAGGGTGATTCAATGACCTTGGTCTTCAAAGATTCATAAACGGCCCTACCCATCTCGATCTCCCATTCTTCCTGTGTTGCCGAGAGATATACCAGGTTTGGGTAAGATGCCTCTGTAAAGCCAAGCAATTAGGCACCTGCCTGAACCCATGGTGTATAGCGACTGCACAAGCAAGTGTTCAAGTGGCCTTGCATCTGTGACAGCCCATCACGTTCAGCAAGTTTACATCAGTTTCATGTGAACTTGAAAAGTGGCTCCTATGAAGACCACAGATCTCCACCAGTGAAGAAAAAGGGATGATCAATCCTCCTGTAAGAGAACGGCCACTGTGCTCAAGCCCAGGTCCTTCCATGCAGCGAAGATCGCCCTGGGGACGTCCTTCTAAAGAACCAGTATGCAACTTAAGGGGATGCAAGAAGCATAGGGAGCATCATCACAACGGATAGCAGCACAGCACAACACTAAGCAAGCAGTTAGTGGTTATCAGAGAATAGAGCCCGGTAAGAGCAATCTCTGCACCTCTGAAGTGGGGACCAAAATCTCCACTAAGTCAACTAGCCAGCCACCTGGAGGCCCATTGCAATTGGGTTGCTACATAATTAAATTTGAAATCAGGATTACCCGGGCTTACCCAGCTGGATGGTATCTTCAGTTTGACCAGACTGACTCTATACCTACCTGAACTCTATATTGCTCACCTTACAGCCTTTTTGGAGATGTTTATATATATGGTCTTGGAACCAGAATAGGAAGGTTTGAAAACAAATAAAGACCCTTTGGCAAGATGATCATCTTGGTTAGAGCAATATTGTCAATTGTGGAAGGGGGAGCAATTTTCAGAACCCCACCTGTGCAAGCAGGGCAGCCACCGATTTGTTAAGGTTAGTTTCCAGTAGATCGCTGCTGCCACCGCTGTGGTGTATGCTGATGACGAGGTTCTAGAACAATGGTGGTGACCATCCAGTTTTCCTCCTACCCATGTCCAGTGCAACCCTAGGGCTGTCAGGGGAGAGCAGAAAAAGATTGGTCTTAGCCTAGTTGACACCCGGGCTTGATAACTCTTTAAAAATTGCAAGTATCTTGGATAGCAGGAAGAGGTTTACGCATGTATCTCTGATGTAAACTAGTACATCATTTGCGAATAGTGAGATCACATGTATTGCATCCAGGAGAGGAATGCCCCAGCAATCACAATATTGTGGCTAGTGGCTCCATGGTGAGAGTGAACAATACAAGGGAAAGCATGCATACCCGCCCTCATACCAATATGGACAGGAAAAGCGTAAAAGATGAACATGCAGATCCTGACCCTGGTAGCAGTAATGGAGTATGACGCATTTCTTAACACCCCAAATAGATGGGGCAAATGCTTTTTCCAAGTTTAGAACCAAGCATGTAAAGTAAAGCCATGAGTTGAATGCCACATCCATAATGTGAAATAGTTGCCTTATGTTAAGAAAGTTTAACCTGCTAGGTATGAATCCATTTTGTTCCCCATAGATCGATTATGGCAAGCAAGCAAGAAGATGACAACACATATTTTACTAATTATTTTAAAGTCTGGACTGAATCAAGTATCTATAAGAAGAGATGTCCATAAAACCCATCCCTTAATTGGTAAGTAATACAATCAGCTTATCCTGTATGGATTGTGGAAGCCAGTTAAATTCTGCCACAGTGATTTAGCGTTTGGTTAGCCCAGCAGCCAAAAGATCAAGGTAAGTGCTATACAACCCCAATGGCAGGCCATCGAGGCCTGACGTCTTACCAGTTACCAGATTCTTGATTGAGCTGCAGACCACTTGGTCAGAGATCACTAAATCCATTGAGTCAATAAAATCGAATAGAATCTTAGGCATACGTATATGGTCCAGTATCATGTCGATGTTGTCCACTGGAATTACTCAGCCAGGCCATAGAGGGACCTATAATATTTGTAGACAGTGGCATGTATTTTGCCTGATGTGTAAACTGTCTCACCCTAGGACCACTGTATGGCAGTAATGGTGGTAGGTGATTTGTCAGGCTGTACAAGGTGCTCAAGGATCTTACCTGAATCAGCCTCAGAATGAGTTTTGGCAGTGCATGTGAGGGAGTCAATGCAGTGCAGACTTTCAATCAAGGAGACATTCAACTTCCTTGTACCCAGGAGGGTGTACTTAGCAGCATCCCTGGAGAATGTGTCAGCTTTGAGCAATTCAAATGAAGCCTCCAATTCACTCATTTCATAGTCTAACACCCTATGGCTCCCCACCTTAGCATAAATGCAACAGCTATGGACTAATCTATTGGGCAGGGTCTGGGTATGGGTGTTCACATCAGAGGTGTAATCATTTACCTCACATAGGGTAAATCTTCTAACAAACCCAGATGAAGTTTCCAAGTGGGAACTGGTGGTCGGGTCCTGTCCCAGTCCACTGCCATAATGATGAGATTATGGTCAGAAACAGTTTTACCTAGATACTCAAGATTAGACACAGCCATGTGAAATGTTAGAGAGGAGAAAATGATCAAGACTGGCATGCAAGTTATAAGAATGCGAGAAAAAGGAGTACTCTCTTTTGGTTATGTTACAGGTTGCCTATATGCGCCAGAGAGACCAATGTGATCACCACTGTAAGAATGACCAAGCATGTTTGCAGGTGAGTGTGGTAGTGAGGAATGCGATTTATCGAGGGAGGAATTCAAGGTACAATTGAAGCCCTCCCCCCACCGAGGGCTCAGAGCATGGGGTCTCATCTGCTTAAAACTTGGGACATGTCGGACAAGAAGGCCACCTAATATGTATTGTAATATATGTTGCCCAACAAGATGGCAACTCTGCAAAGCAACACTTCCACCAAAACATATCTTCCTTTCCTGTCCATCTGTACTGTAACTGGCCTCAAGGGGACCCCCTGGATGCATTCACACTGGCACGCCACTTGCAAAGGCATAATAATTATTATAATAACGTTGACTCCTCCACCTTGTGAACTACATAGCCCCCCAGGATCAGTTAGGTGGGTTTCCTGAAGGAACACAACTTGTATATCTCTACTTTTAATATATGAATATATGTGATGTTGTTTTTTAAGGGTGTGCATGCCGCGCATATTCCAGGACATTATGCACAAGTGTTGATTGGGGCCGTTATGGATAGAGTAGAGTACTGACTGGGGGAATCTCCACCAGTGATGCCACGTGATAATGAAGATGCAAACCATGGACCCGCTGGTATATTCTCATGGTCTGATGGTAAAAAAGTCTAAGGCCTAAGTCTGACGGTCAATCATAACGTAACTCCACATTCCAGGGGGAAGAAAAAATGCCCTTTTGCCAGTCAGTCAGTCAATCACTTTTATTCGATTAATAAAAATCAGAAAAAGACACAAGATACAGATAATCACAATTAATACAATACAACAATACATATGATTACGATCAATTACAAAGATAAAGAGTAAAAACCTATCAAATTTAAAAAGAACATATCTCATGTGTTCAATAAAACATTTTTTTTTTAAAAGGATGAAAGTATTCCCATTTTAAGAATCAGCTTCATAGATTTAAAAGGCACCAAGGGTACTAAGGTCAACTGTTTACAATAGGACTACCTCGTAAATGTAATCGCTTCTTATTGATTCGAACACCCGCCACTAAGAAACTTGTCACATGGAATGTTATCCGCGCACTAGATAAAAGTTGAAGAAAGCCCGCCTCCCGTAAGATAGGTAACAAGTATTTTTTCCTAATCAGTGCATAATGTTCACAAAACATAATAAAATGGAGTGTGTCCTGTATAGAAAGGTTGTCACAGTCGCATGGTTTAGCATTTGTTGGAGTATCCCAAGTAGGGTAAAATCCCAACATAAAATGTATCAAATTAAGACGGAATCTAGTTAGGAGAAAGCGATGAAATGGTCTGGTTACAAGAACAAGATAGGGTTCCGGACCTGGCACAGTTATAAGTGCATAGTTCCTTCTAACAAGTGGTTTTCTCATCTCTAACTCCTCCTGCTCTGCCATAAAAAGGTTTGCCAATGCGCATTTTATCTTGAGGCATTAAAAACATTGGTCAATATCTTCGCCCAAAATTTCGGTGCGCACTTATATAAGTCCGCCGGGACCCCATCCGGGCCCGGGGCCTTATTTTTGAGTGTCTCATTTATAGCTTTTTCCACGTCTTCCTCCCTAAATGCCAAAACTGTCCCAACACGGTCGGAAGATAGAGACTCCTGTGTAGATCCCGGGTTTGCATGGCTATAGATGCTCCCAAAGTGGGCTAGCCACTGCTCATCTGGGATAATGCATTCCACACCCTGATTTTCCACCTCCGAGAAATAGGGCTGGTTTACAACCGCCCAGAATTTAGAACTGTCCCGCAGGACTTCTTCTGATTGCAGGTCGCTCCAGGCCTGTTCCTTAATCTGGGTTTTAGGAGCCTGAATGGCCTGTTTATAATGCTTCCTAAGGAATGCTATGTGTGCTCTATTTCTGGGTTTTTCCTTGAGTGCCTTTAAAAGAGCGGAGTGTGCCTTAGTACAGTTTGAGTCAAACCACCTTTTTTCATTTAGCCCACCTGTTTTGGATTTAACTGTTAGGTCTATATTCACTTGTTGGCATATTGTGTTAAATGCATTAACTATCTTGATGTTAGAGCAATCATGATCTAAACAAATACCAACCTCCATTTCAACCTTAGCCAAAACATCTTGTAAAAAAGTGACCGGGGTCACTTTGGACCATTTCAGCATCCTGCCCTGATCTCTTGGTATCAGGTCCGTTACACAAGAAGCCTGAATGTCTTTAAAATCCAATAACCCCCCTAGGGCGACTTCTAATTTCACCGGGTTATGGTCACTAAAAGTAGAATCTTCTACCCTTTAGTTTAATACCATAGGCAAAACAAGAGGAGATAAAAAAATATAATCTATAACTGATCCTGTGTCTTTTCCTTTAAACGTAAAGGGTCTACACAGCAGCCTGAATTCATAAAGATTGGAGGAGGCCAAGAGGCTCTCCATAGCCTCCCCTTTTTTCGTGTGTTCAAAGTGCGTAGGCAGCGAATGAGGAGGCCCCCCTTTATCTTCCATAGTGCACTCCAATCTGCAAGGATGTGTATTGAAGTCACCCATAAGGATGACCTCAAAGCTATTGTGTGAAGCTTTGTACATATCTAAAAATTGACCAAGAAATTCTAAGTGTTGATTTGGACTGACAGTATCTGGTGAATTATAAAAATAAATGAGTAAGACAGTAGGGGAATTAGCGACCAACAGTTCTACTGCTAAGCAGTGTTGGGAACCTGACTCTAGCTGCTTTGCTGTACCTTTAATGTTTAATGAAATTAGTAGGGCTAGACCTCCCTTCACCCTCCCCGCTAAGCTAGGTTTGGCATAAATGCTAAAGTGAACGTACCCGTCTAAGAAGAGGCTATTTGCTGTGTCCCAGGTTTCTTGTAAGGCTATTATATCATAACGTGTAACAAAACCCACCCAATTCTCATCCTGGCTTTTTAATCTGCTTCCTGCGGTATTCCAGCTAAGGATTCTACAAGTATCCCTATTGCATGAATTAGACACAACCAAGTCTGTAATGCAATATTGATTTTGTAGTCAATCCGAATTTTCTAGCTGAAGCAGGGGTGAGAAGCTATTTGACAAGGACAAGCCCCCACTCTGAGTAACTTCAGGGATCTGCGATGCTAGGGGAAGTGAGGGGGGATGCTGAGATAGATTGACAGGGGCGCTACTCTCAGGATGTCTAGCAAAATCACAAGGTCCTAGGGTGGGAGTGTCTCTTTTAAGTGATAATCTTTGGGTTCGGAAACGTGTTGTCTGACTACTTCGAGGAGGATAAAAATAGCCAAGAGGTAGTGGTCGGATTCCAGTATTTGTAAGGTCAGACCCATCCCAGAACAATCTTTCAGCCACATTTCTCCCACAAAAATTTACAACGATACAGTCCCCTGTGATATTCTTGGCTCCATGTCCTACACACCCCACCCTTTTGGCCATAATAATAGAGGGGGATATATATGGCTTTCCCCACTTGAGTAATGTCTGCACGATTCCCTAGATTTCTCCAAGAGATCCTCAGTTGTCTCCCTCCCATTTTGTTCAAGAGGCGGTACCCCGGTTAAAACTGCCACAAAAGGGGCAGCATCCGGCGGAAGGTGCAGCCTAGGGCCATTAGGGTTAGAAGCAGTATAGGTGTTAGGAAAAAGAGATTGGTTCTTATGAGTAGTCAGTTTAACAGATGCAGCTCTTGAGTGAGTCAAGGGGTTCCGGTGCCAGATCTTGCAGCATCCAGGTTTCTAGATGGCAACAGAGATTTATGAGACACATGAGGGCGCGGACTCCCTGCTTGTACCATGGGCTCTTTATCTTGGTTCCCAACACACTTCTGAACTACTTTCGTATTGCGCTCTAAGTTGTGATAATCTTTTATAAAAGAGTCAATTCTTTCGCACCTCTTAAGTAGGCCAGCTACACATGTGTTCATACAGTCAATAATATTTTTGCCAGTACCCACCAATAGTGGCTCTAAACGTGCATTGAACAGTTCCTCCATCTTATCCCCCAAATTTGTAAAAGTGACATAATCCTGTTCGTGGTGCAGGTGGTTAGCTTTGCGAGCGCATTTCTTGGTCTTGGGTCTATCTGAACTTATAGATTCACAAGAACTGGGACCCTCTGCGGGTAAAGGCATAGAGGTGTGTGGTGCAAGATCCAAGAGGTTTGGCACTTCAACGGGTATGCGAGCAGCTAAAACCTCTATAGGTGCAAATGATGGATCTAGGGTAAGTGATTCATTCGCTCTTTCTAGTTCAAGCTCCTTTTCTGCATTAGCAATTTTTTGATTAATAGCACCGACTGCAGACGTTAGATAGGAGATAATAGTATCAGCCTTACGGGGTACTTTAGCGTTTTTGACCCCTTGACCCTCATTGCCCAAATGTTTGCGCTTACCCATGTCTGTAGCTTAGGGGGGTGGCCTAGCCCCCTCCTCTGGCCCCTGATGGCCACAGATGGCCCGCCCTTGTCCCGAGCTTCTCCCACACGGGACTCGCGGGGCGAGAGGTGGTTCCTGCTAACAAGGCTGGTCCGGGCGCGTGTGCAGCATCAGTCCCGCCGCATCCACTCCCGGGGCAGCTGGGTGATGTAGTTCCCCAGCTGCTGCAGCACCGGGTGGACGGCGGGGAAGATGCAAGGGGAAGATGCAAGCTGTTCCCCTCACGGCACGTTGCAGGAGGAGAGGTGTGGTGTTTCAAATGCCGTTCCCCTCACGGCAGTGTCCGATTTTTACAGGAGCCCCCTGAGCGCTTCGGCGCTTCCTGCTAATAAGGCTGGTCCGGGCGCGTGTGCAGCGTCAGTCCCGCCGCGTCCACTCCCGGGGCAGCTGGGTGATGTAGTTCCCCAGCTGCTGCAGCACCGGGTGGACGGCGGGGAAGATGCAAGGGGAAGATGCAAGCCGTTCCCCTCACGGCGCGTTGCAGGGGGAGAGGTGTGGTGTTTCAAATGCCGTTCCCCTCACGGCAGTGTCCGATTTTTACAGGAGCCCTTTTGCCATAAAGTGTACAGAACATAGAACAGGGTAGAAACTTCCCCCAGATAACATACTGAGCTAGGAGATTAGCGGGGTGGCAAAGACAAAGTGACAATCTGTAATTTCATGTATGGGATCTTTCAGGCAGTGCTGTATCTATTACATGCTTAAGTTGTAACAATGTAAGAGAAAATTAGTAATGGGCGCAGGTGAATTTGAGTACTTATTCCGGCACTGAGAGTTTGATCAGGTCATCATCAGTCTGGGGGTCACTAATTGAGGGTAATCAGTTGCAGGGTGGGGAGAATCACAGAGCGTCGGACCACCCAGAGTCTGATTCTTTCAGAATATCACATCAGCAGCAGCCAGCAGAGCCTGTTGGTTTTCAAACAGCGGTATTGTAGAGGCTGTAGTCAATTAACTGGACCATTTTGGTGCACTAAGGGAGTAGCTACTGCACTGGCCATATCACGTGTGCAAAGTTGGCACCCACAGACCACCATCTGCCAGAATGTGCCTGTCAAACTAAACTCTCACTTCCTAGGAATCTGTGAAGAAGTGACCAGCTGGTCCATGATAGCTCTCAACTTTGCAGGGAATATGAGGTTTTAATGCTTACTGAAGAACCAGGTCTCTCAGACAATGCTTGACACCATTAAAGTAGGCATACTTGTGCTCAACAAAAAAGTAAAGCCAAAGAACTGCCTAACGTTATTGAAATCAATGTTCGACTGGACAGCATTATGAGAATGTTGCTGAAGATTATCTCTGTCCCTGCTGTTTAGCAGACTGGCTTGCAGCAATCTTAGGGCATCAGGAACCAGACACTCCGCACCTTAAAGTAGTTAAGGGGGAGGCAGCGATAGAGATGGAAATGTGAGGCAGTGAAGAAATAGAGGAAGCAGGAGATTCAAAGAATGTTGACACAATGTCTTACCAGAGTGGAAGAAAACCATAATGCAAGTGCTGGTATCCAAGCATGGTGCACCTAAACACAAGAGTGGGCGCACCAGGAGGAGGTTGCATAGTCTCAATGGCCCAAAGCAGCAGCTAATACTAAGCCCTCTATCTCAATATGCCAGTCTGGAAGCCTGAAATGGTGTGACAAACCACAAGAAAGCCCCAGTGAGAAATGCTTGGCCCAAGGCAGAGATGAGTCAGAATGGTGCAGGACGGCTGGCCTGCTCCGGTTCGAGGTTAACATGCTATGGTGCTGGGATGGTCCAGTCATAAGAACTACTGATGTGTAGAAAAGTCCGCCCATATCGCACCGATGCCCAGGCTGCTGGTGCAGGGCGACTCTTCGTTTCCATCTT
The DNA here is from genome assembly GCF_964261635.1 of Lissotriton helveticus. Taxonomy (NCBI): domain Eukaryota; kingdom Metazoa; phylum Chordata; class Amphibia; order Caudata; family Salamandridae; genus Lissotriton; species Lissotriton helveticus. The sequence goes on from NC_136061.1 coordinate 927,716,769, forward strand.
GAATAATTATCAAATAAAGAGACGGGCACTGGAAGCAGGAAGACAAAGAAAAAGGTTTATTACTCATGAGGAGAGCATGTCATTTGGGACACTCGCATAGTGTCTTCGGGAGGTGCTCTAACAAGTTTCTCTGAGGCTTCGTCTTTTATACACAGGTTTATGACACACACACATCCTCCATTACAATCAGGACATTGTAAAGTACAAAGATATTCCAACACGTGGCTACAGTAGGGGCCTTTATCCTCCATACAATAGGAGGGGGCTGTCATGCAGCCGAGTGTGCTGTTGATTCCGTTGGAATGTGTGCTCCTGATCGAATCTCAGGGGGTGGGGTGGTCCTGATCAATAGTGGCTCCTTTCAAGAGAGGCGAGTGCATACAGTAGTGGGCAATAAACTGTATCCTCAGGCTAAGGGATGACCAGCGGTCCATGTAGACGATTAGGTTCAGAGGAAGAGGTCATCAAAGGAGGGGTATTCATGGAGGGACAGGAGGGGTTTGGTCAGGCGCGGGGTGCGATTCTCAGTGACAGAGTCATGCGGGAGGGGAGGGCTCATGACTTGTGCATGTGAGAGCGGGGGCAGTCAGGGTGCATGGGGGAAGCTTGCAGGGTCAGGGAAGGGGCGCTGGTGATCGATCGCAAACTGGGAGACCATGATACCTAAAATGGCTGTCGTGTACGTGTGTGCATGGGTCTATGCTAGCGGGATAACACAGTTAGTGTTTTAGCGATATCCGTTCTGTTTAAAACAAGGGGTACAGTGAACACAAATGAACGCCGCTTATGTGTATATACAATGCCAATTTCAACAGTCGCCGCTTTTAAACATAGCTAGTACATTTGTGTTTACCCCAACTGATGGAGTGTACATATAGTCATGTGTGGCCAATGAAATAACGTTCGTCGAATGCTAGCAAATTGCGTGCAGCCATATGCAGTCGATACAATTGGCGGAATACGGTACATATGAATTTACATTCGCTGCGTTATTCATAGATCGGCATAACACGTAGTCGAGGGCAATCAGGAAAAACGTTCCGACATATTGTAGACTCAGGTTCTGACTTTCTTTTCAATGACATCAACATATAGTAAAAAGTGCTATATGAGACTTTTAGACTTAAGTGACCAAAAACATTTTGAAAGCAACAAGAATTTGAGAGAGAAAGTTCAGGAAGGGGGTCTTAGTGAAAATGTCTTTTTCAACGAGGAGCCACCACTGGTAGACTCTGTTAGTCCGTTTTTTCTTTTCGTTGGCGCTTTTGAGCACCGGCGGTGGAGCTATAAGTCCAGCTCGGAATCATTCTTACGCGTTGCAGGGCGCGATCAGTCTTCTGCTGTTAGATCACAGTCCTGTTTCCTAACTCATTTTCTTAGGGGTGCCTCATGCTGGGCACCTGCGTGTCTTTCTTTTTCCGTGGCAAAATCCCAGTCCATAGTCAAAGTTTATATGAAAGAGTTTGTTGAATAATCGAGGGAAGAGAGGGCGGAGTGGGGCCAGATCTTTGAACATACCAAGGGACCAAGGGAGCAAAGGACAACGAGCAGGCGAGTCCAACAGTCGGACTCAAAAGGGGACGGGGGACTTCAGGCACGAGTGGGTCAGCGAGTCGAGGGCTTCAAGGCAGCCCTTCATTCCTCCATCTGCTGAGTTTGAACGTTATGCCTCGTCCCGCGTCTTATTGCTCTGCGGCTCCACCTTCGGTTGTGGTCACACGTGTTCCATGATCTGTGGCCAGGCTGTGCGTCACGTCCGGCTCCTCTCCTCCGGTAATGGGATCTTTGAATGGGTAGAAAACAAGTTTTTAGAAAAACTGACAGGAGAAGACATTTATACATCTCAATTCCGTCCCCAATCCTATGTAGGTGGGGAATAAGTTTATCGGTCACAGTCAGAAGTCGTCATTTATGGAGTCTGTAGGAGTGCATTGCTTATGGAATTCATAACTCTGTTCGGTGCTCATTCGTGACGTACGTGGAGAGAAATTGGACCTTTATACACAGTGTATTATATCAATCTCAAAATCGAGTCCTTATGTAGAGACTCGCCCTTCCCTTTAACCCAAGTATCGACACTCTTACATTTCCCTTCGGGGTCGGCTAACCCTTGTAAGTGGGGCGTTATCGTCATGAAGAAGGGGAAGGGGGTGGACGTAAAACATGCTCTTTTCGGGGAGTGAACGTTAATCAAAGTCATCAATTTCGCTTTCGAGGGTAGATGACATGAAGCTGGGGTCAATCGGGGGAAAGGGGACGTTTTGGACAGGGAGCTGGGGTCGATTGGGAGAAGTGGGGTATTCTGGACATCCACATTTAAGTGCAGGGGGGTGGGACAATCGGGGCATTGGGGATCGTATTCCTACCGAGCTTGAGAAACAGAAGGCCATTGACGTTATAGTTCCCTTAGAAAAAACCAGATTAGGGGACATCCGTCGTCATACCTGTCCTTTCCTTTATTACCAACTCGGGTTTTATCGTTTTGCAGAAAGGAGAGGTAGTAATATGGCAAGTCACAATTGTTTTGGTTTTGGTCAATTTTGCTGAACACCTTTGCGTTCGAGGAAAATCCAATAATGTTTTTGTGCCGGAGAGGCACAACGTCATTATACACGAAAAGACGAAATGGGGCTTTTGGAAAGAGAAAGAGAAAGAGAGAGAGAGAGAGAGAGAGAGAGAGAGAGAGAGAGAGAGAGAGAGAGAGAGAGAGAGAGAGAGAGAGAGAGAGAGAGAGAGAGAGACCGCACTCTAAGTGGTCCATTCAGTACACGTGTGACATGGAGAGAGAAAGAGAGGGGGGAGAGAGAGAGAGTAAGAGAGACGTGTACAATAATGGACCATTCAGTGCGCGCACAACATAGAACAACAGGGGTTAAGTAATATGGAAACACAAACGGAGGGATGACGTAGATCCATACATCACATACACACAAACTCAGACGGGGGAGACAGTACAGGTATTACATACAAAGATCCATGACAAAACATAAACAGCTATTGGCCAAAATTATCCTTTTCTGTATGCCGCGCACCCTTATCATCCTAAGCTCTTTTTACCCCTTTCTTCTCTTTTATTCGTTGGCTGCCTTTTACTGGTGGCTTTGATTGTACACACTTACGCCGTTGGCAATTGGTCATGAACTAACCTGGTCGGGCTAATGCTCACGGTGGTTTATTCGAGTCATTTTTTAGCAAGTGCGTTTCTAGGCTGAGACAACAGTTGGTGTCAATTGGAGAACAATGAGGCAACTTTTAGTTACATGTCTGTGAGGATGCGAAAAAGGATGCAGTAGATTTTGAATGCATTGGCAATATTCCTAGTCCTCTCGACGGAGGATACTTGTGTAAACCTTACCTCGAAATATACCCTAAACTTTTCCCTATTCAGTTAAGTGTGGAGTGCTTAATCATGTGTGCACATTATTTTTGGTGGTATTATTCGGAATGCGTGGGCACCATAATCAAACGCCTTTTTCCCGTCTTCTTCGTCCGTTAGATCACCATTTTCCTTCTTTGTATTCTTAATCGATGTTCCAAGGTGACCTGCAGAAAGAAGGAAAAAGAAGTGGGGCGGGGGCAGCATTTTAAGAACACATCAGCGCGCATAAACCCGAAAAAGGCTTTTACTTACTACATACTCGGTCTATCTCCCCGGAACGCAGTTCTTGCCAACTCGGCATTTAAGCCTAGATGAACCTTTTAGTGTGTGAGAGATGATTATCGGAAGCCGGTGGATAGCATAGGTCACCCAAGTGTGGTATTACGGATCGTATGTAGGGAGGCCAGATGGCACTCCTTTGGAGCGACTTAGGGGCATTTTTAGCAAAATTTTTTCTGATACCGGTAGCATATAAAGTATAGACTGAATTCCAGGGTCTTTTATTTAGCGGTTGCTTTGGGCTGTACAAAAATGTGCAGAGTACATACAACAAAACCTGTTCCATTCATTTTTGGCAGTATCTCTGCATACTATACTTTTTAATCCTTAAACAGTGGTCATTTATTCGAAACTTACTAATTCACACGTGACAACTACGTTTGCTTTTTCCAAAAATCTTTAATAAGAATGTCGGTGCATAAATATGGGCCTACAACCCCGTGGGCCGGCCACGGAGCAGGCTGGAACTGTAGATGCGGGGATACTTTATTAGTAAAAACTTTAGTGGAGTCAGTGGTCGTTTATTTCATAATAAAAGTGCGAAAAGCGCAATAAAATCATGTCAAGACTTCAGTGTGAGCGCGTGTCATAAGTGTTGGGCTTCCAACTTTCAATAATCATGATGTGCAAAACTTAAACAACAATTCATTGTCCGAATGTTCAATCAATACCCATCTGATGTCATTTTACCGTCTGAACACATAATCAGTACCCATCCAATATCAATTCATTGTCCGAACCTATAACCAGTACCCATCCCATATCAATTCATTTCCCGAACTGACAGTACACATCTTGAATCCATTAATTGTCCGAACATGTAATCAGTACACATCCTATATCAATTCATGTGGTTAAGAAACCCTCCATACATATCTCATGACACCAGGGCTGAACAATCGGGGTACAACAAGGAGTTGAAAGTTTCATTTGCATCGGCGCCATTTTGGGTGCAGTCAGGCAGAACCAGGCATAGTCTAAATGTCTACTAACTCGTGGTTGGCCCAGAGTTTCTTTTGGCAGTCCAAAAGTTCCGTTAAAGGGTAGAAGAAGGGATCGGTGGTCTGAACCATCAATCAAAAGGGGAGGGAGGCAACAATGTTCCTACCGGGTCATACTGTGCTTTCACCGGAACTGATCCGAACTGTGGTCTGCAGGATTCTAGTCATTCAAACTGAGGCTGGCGACAGCATGGAAGCGTCGACGTCCTGCGGCTACATTTCCATTGTTTCGTGGGCAATCGTGGCAGTCATTCCCCATCGGGGGTATCTGCGGGGGTCGGGGACTCCCGCGGCTCCTCTAGAATCTTCAAGGTTGCGGAGAACTATGGTGGTGGAGTCAACAAGTGACCGGGCCATTCCTTCATGCTGGGCCCGCTCTTGCCAGGTCGATCGCCATTTTGAAAGTTCGGCAGCTACCAGCGATCGCGGGGTCAAATGAGCGGACGGGCTCCACCCTGCCGGGCGAGGCGTTGCAGCATCACCACAGTGGAAGAACTCTTTTCCGGGTGCCTGGAGCGCTGAGGGTGCAGCTGGGAAGCCTCCACCCGGGGAGGCGGGAGAGGCTTGTACGCACCGCCTCTCCCTCCCAGTGCACCCCACGGCGTCTCGCTTGACATTTGTTATGGCCGGACCAGGTGATGAGGACGAGGGGGGGGGTCGGAGGCATGTGCAAGACATCCCCCCCCCCAGTGTTGTTGCGGCCATTACGGAAGAGAAGAGAAATGTCCCGTCCGTCTTTGGGCCGGGCCTCTGGTTTATGGCGGCCAGACGCTCCTTGCCATGACTGGGAGAGAGAGAGAGAGACAACCTGCAACTCTCCAGTGTTACCGCCACCGCGGCCGGATCCCGTCGGCCTCGGCCTCTGGTTGATGGTGGCCGGACAGGGAGAGGGAGGGGAGGGTCGAGGACACAGACATTCCCTCCCCTGCAACTCTCCAGGGTGGTCGTAGCAATCCCCCTGGCCGGGTCCCGTTGGCCTCGGCCTCGGCCTCTCCTCCGGCTACACCCTACGTGATGATCTCCTGTCGACGGTTGGCGGCAGGACCCGCCCTATATGTGTTGTTTCCGGCTGGGCGTAGCCGCAACCCTGTTGCACTCTGGAAGTTTCCAGAATGGGGCGGATGTCTGCTGACTTGTATCTTTCCCAGTTTTGCCGTTATTTGGGCGTGGCAGGCGGTGGGACAGACATGTTTGGGGCAGTGAGGGGCGATGAAGCCTCGTTACCTTGTGGCCGTTGCAATGTCACGCTTGGTTTCTCTTACTATTTTCAGGTTTCTCATTACGGACTTTTTCTAACGTTTCTTGTTTCTAGGACAGTCATAGGTTTTATCATTAAGTATTGTTATCGTTTCCTTGTTCGTTATTTAATAAAAGTTCATCAGTGGCCTACTGATTTTCGTTTTCCTATTCCTTTCTTTCCAGGTTGTTTCATGCTAAAGTTTCAGTTAACAGGATATAGTGATCACTTCGTTATTATTGTATATGTCCTTTTCACTAGGGGTGCTCTCTGGTCGGGCCAGATGACCTTCCTCTAGTAAATGATCCGGGTGAGACTGGCGTATCAATCAGTGGGGAGTAGATAGGCATGACAGATTACAACAGGGGACAAAGGTCCGCATTACCTACCCTTCACTATTTGCAAAGACTAAACAGAGCATGGCGACTCTGTGCTTGTTTGCAAATAGAGAATACTTCCAAAAAGAACCAATTCCAAACAGTCAATGTTCGGACAATCAATCAATCAATGAGGAATGAAATAGGTACGACGTGTTAAAGGTTTGCGTTACCTACCCTTCACTATCAGCAAAGGGAGAGAGAATATTCCTATTCTTCCCTGTTTGCAGGCAGAGAAGATCCTTAAGAGAACCAACTTCGAACAATTCAATGCTCGATTCAATCAATCAATCAATGGGGAGAAAAATAGGTATGACGGATTACCATGGGGACAAAAGTCTGCATTACCTATCCTTCACTATCTGCAAAGACTAAACAGAGTATGGCGACTCTGTGCTTGTTTGCAAATAGAGAATCTCTCAGAAGCAATCAATAAGTAATACTAGTATTTTCAAACAATCAATCAATCAATTTCGCAATTTGTCGTGTGTCACGACCTTACCCGGACCGGACCATGTGGACAGTTCTTCGCCTTCCTTTTTCCAGCGCCCGATCGTTCTCTTTTCTCCATGTTTTTACCGCAGCAGTCCTGTGGGATTCCAGTCAGGACAATAGGTCCCTTGAGAGAGGTCCGTTCGGAATCGGTGAAGTTCATTCAATCGGCAGCCGGACGAGGGCCCTCTCAAGGCAGGTATACTCCAATCATTTAGATGTTCACCCCATCGTCTGGACCTCTCTTACCGGACCTTATGTCGCTGATGGGCCCCGCGTTGGGACGCCAATTGTAGAAAAGTCAGCCCATATCGCACCCGATGCCCAGGCTGCTGGTGCAGGGTGACTCTTCGTTTCCATCTTGAATAATTATCAAATAAAGAGACGGGCACTGGAAGCAGGAAGACAAAGAAAAAGGTTTATTACTCATGAGGAGAGCATGTCATTTGGGACACTCGCATAGTGTCTTCGGGAGGTGCTCTAACAAGTTTCTCTGAGGCTTCGTCTTTTATACACAGGTTTATGACACACACACATCCTCCATTACAATCAGGACATTGTAAAGTACAAAGATATTCCAACACGTGGCTACAGTAGGGGCCTTTATCCTCCATACAATAGGAGGGGGCTGTCATGCAGCCGAGTGTGCTGTTGATTCCGTTGGAATGTGTGCTCCTGATCGAATCTCAGGGGGTGGGGTGGTCCTGATCAATAGTGGCTCCTTTCAAGAGAGGCGAGTGCATACAGTAGTGGGCAATAAACTGTATCCTCAGGCTAAGGGATGACCAGCGGTCCATGTAGACGATTAGGTTCAGAGGAAGAGGTCATCAAAGGAGGGGTATTCATGGAGGGACAGGAGGGGTTTGGTCAGGCGCGGGGTGCGATTCTCAGTGACAGAGTCATGCGGGAGGGGAGGGCTCATGACTTGTGCATGTGAGAGCGGGGGCAGTCAGGGTGCATGGGGGAAGCTTGCAGGGTCAGGGAAGGGGCGCTGGTGATCGATCGCAAACTGGGAGACCATGATACCTAAAATGGCTGTCGTGTACGTGTGTGCATGGGTCTATGCTAGCGGGATAACACAGTTAGTGTTTTAGCGATATCCGTTCTGTTTACAACAAGGGGTACAGTGAACACAAATGAACGCCGCTTATGTGTATATACAATGCCAATTTCAACAGATGCACCATTACAGGTAGGAAATATGTTTTCCCAGCTATCCCACCAGGGTCATACTGAAGGAGAACTTACAATAGACCAATTTGCTAGTCCTCAGCAGCATCTGCAAAAGCATGCCCCAACTCTGGTCCACAACCAAGGGTCAGAATGCATCACAAATACTTTTTTAGGCTGTCCTCAACCGCACTGCTGGGGCCACAGCAGCTGAACTGACCTAGGTCTAGGTGCGGCCAATGTGGCACCAGTGGTATGAGGTCCACGGACATGAAGCACAGACATCCAAGGGCAGGTGAGCTTCCCACAAAAGAACTTCAGGGTATCACCATCCTGAAGCCCTAGGGGGCCCCAGTGGTCCTCACCGGGACTGGAGCAGAAATGTGGCATAACTTGGCTCTGTATTATGAATAGATTGTCAGCGCACTCCTGGTATATCAAAGGAAAAAGTTAATCCATTTAAATCAATGTTACGTGCTACCCAGTGAGAGGCAGCCAGCCTCGAAAACATGTGACTCTGCAGGTGAATGTTCACCAGAATACTGGGTGCACAGGCGTGTGTAAAGAATCAAGCTACACCAATTTTAATACAAAAAGCAAACTAAGTATCTTGTATCTTAACTTGATTATCTTGCCAGAGTGTGGATGGTTGATTGTGTTACCTGTGATCGCATTATTACAATTGACGCAATTTTGACACTTACGCATACCGGTGTATGTGGATTGCATAGATTCAGTTGAATGTGTCAACAATTCTTTGAGATTCCTAATTCTCGTGTAGGCAAACAAGGGTTCTCAGACAAATAATCCATTGAAGTCTGGTTCACATTTAAGCAAATCCCATTTCGATGTAATAATCTTCCTAATGGTAGATGTTTTCGTGGAATATTTGGAAACAAAAACTCAACGTTGTTCGGTTGTCCTGGGTTTTGACACTAGTAAATCCTCACGTTTCAATGATTGTATTTTGGTCACTGATTGGGTCAATGTAGCTATAGGGAAACCTCGCTGTTTAAAGTCCTCACACTGTTCCTCAAGAATTGTTCCCAACACTTCCTCATTTGACGTGATTCTCTTAGTTCAAAGCATTTGTGGGAATAGCAAATTTTGTAATAAGGATGGTGGATGGAAACTAGAGAACAATAGCAGGTGATTCTTAGCCATAGTTTTTTTATATACCTATGTGTGCAATTCATTGTTCTCATTCATGATCAGTACATTTAGGAATGACACGCTGTTGGCACTGATATTGTAAGTGAAGTTGATGCGAGAATTTCTTGAATTTTATTGTTTAATTTGGAGTTCCAATTGTGCTGCTAAATTATTCCAAATTAAAAAAATGTTGTCAATGAACCTGTCATAAAAAACCAAGGTAGAACTCCAGAGAGCATCTGTGAAGATGTTATCATGTTCAAACTTAGCCATGAAAGTGTTGGCATACGCCGGAGCACGGGAAAACCCCAAAGGGGTACCACTTATCTGTAGATAGAACTCATCATTCCTTGGTAGGTAACTATGTTGTAAACAAAACATCAACAGTTCCAAGATGAAGATTTTATCTGCACTTAGTTTTGGCAACTGCAACAAAGCGCTTTCGCAAGCTTCCATGCCCTTCTTCAAGGGTATAGAGGTATACAGCGCGGTAACAGCTATGCTACAAAGGAGCCAAGAAGATACGCAATTTCCCCCCACCGCACATAATAGTTGTAAGAAATGTGTGCTGCCTTTAATATAGCTTTTCCAGATTTGTACAAATTTTTGTAAGAAGTGATCAACATATTGTCCTGCCGGTGTAAAGATGGAATCACATCTCGATACTATTGATCTGAAGGGAGGAGTCTCCAAGTTTTTGTGCACCTTCAGGAGCATATAAAGTCTGGGTCTCCTGGGATGGGTAACATGTAATAGCTTCAGAGTTATGGTGGAAAGCCATTGCATTTCCTCTGCATGGTCCAGAATTTTGTTCAGCGTCTCCATTAATGCTAGTGTCGGATCTTGATCCAGTTTAATGTAAGTGTTAGAATCTTCGAGATGTTGGTATACACTGTTCATAAAAAGAAGTATCCATGATGACTAAGGCACCACCCTTGTCGGCCATTTGAAATGTTAATCTGGGATCCTTTGCCAATTGTTTAATTATGTTAATCTCGGGAGGAGCTTCGTGCCGGTCCAAGATGGCCGCATGAAAGCCCGGCTCCGCCGGACCTGACCCCCTACCCTAACATCCTGTAATGGATCCTGATCGTGGACCCGACCGCTAGTCAGCGGAGGGTGAGCGGTGTGCATTCCAGTGACTCCGACCCCGCTGGGACATCGGGGGCCGGAGCTACGCCTTATGTCGTTCGAGGCCGGTCAGCTGGCTGGAGCCGGGGGCTGGAGTTGTCCGGGGAGCCGGCCGCAAGTGCAACAACACCGGGGCCGCAGACCGGAAGTCGTCGGTCGGGCCCCAGTACGGAGTAGCTGCTGCCTGTGGTTGAAGTGGAGCAGCGGCGGCACAGTGAGTGGCTTGGTAACAGAGGAGCAGAGGTGGTGAAGGGAGTGCGATTGACGGTCAGGCAGCAGCGCGGGAGAGGATACTTGGTGCACCAGGCGTTTGTGGCCTGTTGGGGGTGCCCGTTTTGACTGCTCTGGCCGGGAGATTATCGGTGGTAAGATGCCCCGCCGGCCTAACAGAGAAGCCCTCCGGTTCTGGGGAGATTGAGGTGGCAGTGCAGTGGATTACCGGACCTCAGAGAGGGAGCTGTTGCCTGAGGGGCCCGCCTGAATGTGTGCAGGCTGTGGACCTGCACCTATCTCTGTTCCCAGACCCGGCTGGGCATCCATGCTCCTGGGTCCCTGAGTGGGAAAACGTCAGCGTAAGAGGCGGAGGTGGTGCAGTGGATTCATCTGGGTACTAGCTGAGTGGAGGAGTGCCCCCCTTATTGGACCACTTCTCTGGAGCATCCAGATCGCAGACCTGTCCACTCCAGTGAGTGAGACATTGTGGGGGCCCCTGAACATCCTTTGTTGGGCGCGGCGGTGGGCTCGCTCATATTGGCCCTAGACGCAGCTGTCCAGTGTGGGCGTGGCTGCGCCTCTCTGGCCCTGTGGTTTCCCTGTGGCCGAGGATTTGAACTCTAGAGGTCCAGATGATTTTTTGTGATTGCAGCCTCGCGACTGAGCCTGTCCGGTGACCTGTTCTGGGGCCCAGGCCGGTTGGAGGCGCTGTTTGGTTCCCGCTACCCTGACTGAGTAAGTTGTGTTGCATTGCTGTGCCTGGGCGGAGTGGAGTGGCCGGGGGTCCATCGAGGAGGCATTTAAGATGGCATCTAAACCCGAAGTTGATAGGCAGCAGTCAAGAACCTCCAAGGGCTCACGGCAGGTCCAGACTAATAAGCTTGACTGCTACACGATGCCTCGGGGGTCACCGCCGGATTCGAGATGGATTCAATCGATCGGAGGAGACTCTCCTGGCCAGCAGGCTGAGCCGACGCTGCTTGATGTGATGGCGGCGATAGACGGTGTCAAGTCTTCACTGGGACAAAAGATGGAGGCGCTGGACAACAAGCTCAACACTGTTACCATCGAGGTCAATCTCATACGGGCGGATCTCACTAAGGCAAGTGAAAAAGTGGAGTCCCTAGATATTAAGCCTAACCCTGGGCGCAATGCTACGCAACGCCCAAGGAGTGTACGTAGTGTCGCCTACTTCGCACTTTGCAAAGTAGGCGTAGTAAGCAACACTATGCACGCTCCGTGGACGGAGCGAAGTTGCCCGCCACCCGCCTCCCTCCTGCCCTCTTCTAAATACCTAATTTCAGCTAAAAAGTACTTGAAAAGTATATTAAAGGCACTTACCTGGTCCGTGGGGTCCTGGGGCTCCCTCTTCTCTTTCGCGCCGCGTCTTCCATCCAAATGCGCATGCGCGGGCGGCCGGTCAAAGTTATCACCTCCCTTATACATGCGGATCAGTCCGGTTTTATGCCACGTCGAATTACGGCCCTCAATCTGAGTAGGCTGCATGGGGTTCTGGGCAGGACCCCAACGATTCAGGAGCCGGCAGTGTTGGTGTCCTTGGACGCCACTATGGCTTTTAATAGGGTCGAATGGCCTTACCTATTTGCGGTGTTGGGGAAGATGGGTTTTGGTCCTGAGTTGATTACCTGGGTACGACTCCTATATGCGACTCCTCTGGCCAGAATTGTCGTAAACAATAAAAAATCCTCCGACTTTAGCCCCGGCAGGGGTACAAGACAGGGTTGTCCCTTGTCCCCGCTCCTTTTTGCCTTGGCCCTGGAGCCGCTTGCGGCTTGGGTTTGTTGGGACTGGTCGATTTGTGGCCTGCGCTTGACGCTGGAATGGGAGGACAAAATCTCATTGTATGCGGATGATAGCTTGCTTTATTTTACTAATCCGAGGGGATCCCTGATATTTTTCCTAGACATGCTTGTTATTTTTGGGAGATACTCAGGGTTCGCAATCAATTGGTCAAAATCGGTTCTTTTCATTCTCAGAGGGGACCCGCCGGTAGTTCTGCGTACTTGCCCGATACAAATTGAACCAGTAGGGTTTAAGTTCCTCGGCATTTATGTTACACTTGACCCGAAACTAAGATTTGCTAACAATCTAGGCTCCGCTCTGACTTAGGGGAGATGTGGCATGTTCGAAGGCACTCCCACTCTCCCTTCTGGGTAGAGCAATGCTTTTTAAAATGATGGCTCTTCCTCGATTTTTGTACGCCCTTCAAAATGCGATGGACCCTCTCCCGGCTTCCTACCTCAAGGACATAGAGACCATACAGAGGCAGCTGCTGTGGGATAGTAAGCCCTGCATTGCATTCGCTAAACTCACTCTTTCTTGGTACGACGGGGGGATAGGACTACCGGATCTATGAAAATATTACTGGGCTTCTCAGTTAGCCGCGGCGAATCACGCTATTTACGGTCCCCCCCGGGGACTCGGGATACCCTATGGACCGCTGGAAGGTGCCAGGGGACGACTTTACTAGAGCGCTCTATGCCAGGCCTCGTCGGTTCCCCTTAGCGGGACCCATGGCACATGCCATTCAGGTGTGGCATGCGGCTAACAGGCATCTTAAGTGGGAGGAGGAGCTCACACTCGCCGCCCCATTGTGGAGTTCGGAGAAGCTAGGAAGTCTTTGGAAGACTAAAGGTTTTGACAAATGGGACCTCATTGGGATTACACAGATTGAGGATGTCTGGGGAGGTGGCATGGTCCACACATTCGACTCCCTTCAGCAACAATCTCACCTTTACGACCGTGAACACTAACTCTATCTTCATATTAGCCATGCATTGCTCACACATATCCCCAAAGACACGCTACTTCCCGACGCATCCCCCCCTTGAAGACCGGGTGTTGGACGGTCGCCTCCCTGAGAAGACGATCTCTTTAATATACAGGAAACTCATAAATAATATGGAGGACCCGTTGGCACTTATGAAATCGCACTGGAATGATGATGGGTTGGAGCTTGATGATGAGGACTGGCGGGAGGCGGTTTCCTCTCCGTGGGTGGTAGCGATACAGATGCGGCTCAGGCTGGTACAAATAAAGATTTTGCACAGGTCATATGTCTCGGGCCGGCTCTGATCTGGATGGGTCACTCGGAGGGTGGGGAGTGCAGGAGGGGATGCGGGGAACTTGGAACATTCATACATATTTTATGGCACTGTACGGTGGTGCAGACGTATTGGAGGAAGATCCACAATAAGTTACGAGAGGTCTTGGGGGTGGAGATAAGGCCTGAGGCCCGTAGGTGTATTCTGAATGTTTGGGAAACCCACAGATCTGAATGCACAGAGGAAGCAGTGGGCGACATTGCCATGCATGATGGCAAAGCGTAATATTGCTCACTTGTGGGGAGCAAGCCAGGCGCCCCGGATAGAGAAGTGGGTGAAAGATTTGGATTGGTGCATGTTTAGATAACGCTCAGTGTATGTGGCTAAGGGGTGACCTGAGAAGTGGGGGAAGGTTTGGGAGGCATGGAATCATTGAGGATGTGGAGGTGCACGAGTCCCCTTGATCCATTTTCCCTCTTCTGTATCATTTGTTTTTGATGTCTGGAATGTAATGATGAAACCTTGCTAAAAGTTTAAACTGTCACCTGATGTTTTCTTTCTTTGTTGTTTCTTCAAAAAAAAGATTGAAAAAATAAAATAAAAATTATGTTCATCTCATGTTTTTTAAAATTTGTTTTTAGCATCAGGTAGGAGATTTAATTTAGCAAAGTCGTTCTTGATTAACGTCTCAAAGGTATCAAGTAATTTATGTGACACTGGTGCCTTGTATGTACTCTTAGGTTTGATATCTTTGTACTCAGGATCTTGTTCATTGGTGTTCGGATCAGCCGAATCAAGTGGCGGTAAGACATTGGTGAAAAAATGTTTTAAGCACAAGTTCCTCACGAATTTGAATGTTGACACTTCAAGTTCCAGGACATTGGTATGGTACACAGGAAGTACCTTTATTCAAAACCCGTTGTTGAGCTGGTGACAACTCGACTGAAGAAATATTTATGACGAGGTCTTGGTTTTGCTCCTTTAAATTGCGAGCTTCCATCTCTTTTTCTTTTGCTCCTTCTAGTTTTCTTGGATCTGGTGGTCGTCCTGAAGTTTGACCTCTGACTAAAACAGATGTCACCGGCAGCGCTGCTTCAGCTCCAGCTTGTTGCAAACTCGACCCAGCTATTTCTTGCTCGACGTCGAGAGGTGTTCTATTTGTTTCCAATTCTTGGTCAGAGACCACAGATTCTTGAGAAGACATATTCTGTTTTTAAAAAGGATGTCTGCGGGCATACACCACTGCCCAGGGTGTAAACCTTGTTTAATTTGTAGTCCATAGTGTCACAACAACCTTTTCCCTGTATTCTTTCTTTAATTTCTTTACCGTAGGAGTCCAGCTTATTGTTCAGATTTTCCAATGTAATCTTCCAATAGTTTGCACCACACCGTGTTGATCAATCAGATTTAATAGCCTACGATTCTTCTTTCAGGTCTCTTACATTGCGGGAAAGTTCCTCTATCAACAGTAAAATTAAATCCAGTGTACATTTATTGAGCACTGCTTGAGACGCTATCCTGCAGGCTTCCCGGTCAGGAGGCCCCCTTAGATATGAAAACGCCACTCTTTCCTTTTTCCCGGATTTCGCACAAACTGTCCACAAACAGCGCCAAAGTTTCCTCGGAGTAAAGAAGAAGCTCAGGGACGGAGGACTGAAGTATGCAATGATGTTTTCGGCCCGGTTAAGAGTGGAGGCCGAGGGGAGGGTCTGGTTTTTTGACAACCCAGAGGTGGCTTCAGACTGGTTGGAAAGTCGTCCCCCGAGCGGATTGGAGAGGCAAGACCGTGATGGAGGTGGTAGGCTGGAAGAGCAGGAATGACGGCGACCCCAGACTATTTGGGACTTTTAATAACTGCCATGACCCATGTGTACTTTGTTTGTTTTGGTCCCAGCACTACGTGCTGTCAAGGACACAGAGTGGGGTAGTTCTTGAAAGGGGTGGGGGGAGACGGGGTCCTGATTTCCTCCTCCGTTCTACTTTTAGTTAGTCAGTAGTTTAGTCTAAGGGGCGACAGGCACACTGCCAGTTGGGGTTGAGAGGAAGCCATGAGCAGGGGTGGAGGGAGGAGGGGTGGTGGTTGGGAGACCTTGTGATTTTGATGTCCAAGGGATTGTTTGTGATTTGTTTGGTTTTGTTAACTAAGGCTAATTTACAAATGTTATCCTCATTTAACACGGAGCCTTGGCCATCAGATAGTAGGACCTGTTTTACCCTTCATCTATATTTCAATAAGGAACGTCTCAATCATACATTGGGTAAGCTCTCCAAATAAGGTAAGGTCTCCCCCTCCATCCACAAACTCATCAAGAGGGATACTGATTTCGTATTCCTTAAATAACTTAGGGGCTGATTACAATTGTGGAAGGCCCACGGTGGCAGTCCTTCAGCAATCGCACAGCACTTTTCCCCCACCACATTACGATGGCGGAGGGAATCAAGCTAGGACTGTGGCGGCACTGCGACCGGCACAGCGGTGGCTCCCCGACTGTCAGGGCTCGTGGATGGTTGTAGGGTACGCAATCCGAAGGAGGTGCACTACACGCATGTTTTCGCCGCACAACATAGCCTTTCTAAGATAGATTATGTCCTGGTGCCAGCAGCTAAGGCCTACACTGCCTGGGACGCGTGGTACCTAGGGAGAGGCATCACGGACCACTCGCCAGTTTGGCTCCGGTTGGAGATTGACCATTTTAATGTAGGCATAGTTGTCCCTATTAGCGCTTGGCAGCAGAAAGACCCCGCCACTAAGAAGGAAATGATTAAGGTCACGGACATGTACTTTCAGGAAAACAAGGGAACGGTGGAGTCACCCAGACTCTGTGGGAGGCATATAAAACGGTGGTCCGGGGGGAGGCCTTGTCCCTGATCGTCAAGAAGGAGGAGGAACGACTGGCAGAGTTGGAGAAGGCAGAAGATGAAGTATTGAGATTGGAAAGGGAGGTTCCTCAGGCGGCTTTGCCGGAGGGACTGCTCCGACTAAAATTGCGACAGAATGAGTTTAGGGGCCTCGCTAGGGACAAGGCTAGAGCGCAAAATGAGGAGACACAGAGTAGAGTGTATGAACACGGAGATAAGGCTGGGAAGCTGATAGCCTGGCTTGAAAAGGGAGAGTGGGCATCGCGGCTGGTTCCGGAGTTGCAGGGGGAGGACTCCTGTAAAATTACAGACCCACAAGCAGTGTCAGATAGTTTTGCGGAGTACTATAGTGGGATATATACCTCGGAGGAGATGTATACAGAGACTGAAAATAGTGCAATGATCAGGGACATTCAATTGCGCGCGCTATCGGAAGACAACCGGAAATATCTGGACTCACCGCTCACGGACGGCAAAGTGGCACAGGCAATAAGGGGAGTACACTCAGGGAAGGCTACGGGTCCGAACGGAATTCCCATAGAACTGTATAAGTTGAGCACCAACCGGCTCGCTCCTTCCTCCGCTCCATGTATGAGGAGAGCAGGGAGAAAGGACAGCTTCTGTATGACCAGCGAGTGGCCAACATTGTGGTTATTCATAAGGCGGGCAAATCTAAGATGTGTTGTTCCTCCTACAGACCTATCTTTTCACTGAATGCCGAGCCTAAGGTTCTGGCAAAGCTGTTGGCGACACGACTGGTCAAAGTTATCACCTCCCTTATACATGTGGATCAGTCCTTGGATGCCACTATGGCTTTTAATAGGGTAGAATGGCCTTATCTATTTGCGGTGTTGGGGAAGATGGGTTTTGGTCCCGAGTTTATTACCTGGGTGCGTCTCCTATATGCGACTCCTCTGGCCAGAGTTGTCGTAAACAATCGAAAATCCTCCGACTTTACCCTCGGCAGGGGTACGAGACAGGGTTGTCCCTTGTCCCTGCTCCTTTTTGCCTTGGCCCTGGAGCCGCTTGCAGCTTGGGTTTGTTGGGACCGGTCGATTCATGGCCTGCGCTGGACGCTGGAATGGGAGGACAAAATCTCATTGTATGGGGATGATATCTTGCTTTATTTTACTAATCCGAGGGGATCCCTGATATGTTTCCCAGACGTGCTTGCTATTTTTGGGAGATACTCAGGGTTTGCAATCAATTGGTCAAAATCGGTTCAAATCGAGGGGACCCGCCGGTAGTTCCGCATACTTGCCCGATACGAATTGAAACGGTAGGGTTTAAGTACCTCGGCATTTATGTTACGCTTGAACCGAAACTACGATTTGCTAACAATCTGGGCCCCCCTCTGACTTGACTTAGGGGAGACGTGGCACGTTGGAAAGCACTCCCACTCTCCCTTCTGGGTAGAGCAGTGCTTTTTAAAATGATGGCCCTTCCCCGATTTTTGTACGCCCTTCAAAATGTGTAAACCTTGTTTAATTTGTACTCAATAGTGTCAGAACAACATTTTTCTCAGTTTTCTTTCTCGAATTCCTTTACCGTAGGAGTCCAGCTTATTGTTCAGATTTTCCAATGTAAACTTCCAATAGTTTGCATCACACCGTGTTGATAAATCAGATTTAATAGCCTACACTTCTTCTTCCAAGTTTCTTATATTACGGGAAAGTTCCACTATCAACAGTAAAATTAAATCCAGTGTAAATTTATTGAGCACTGCTTGCCATGTCTCCATGAATGCTTTATTGAACTGGAATTTATACAGCAGAGGTTTGATAGGTAATCACAATGCTCCCGGTATCCGCTGAACTTTGTGGTATTGTATTAATGTAGATGCTTGTAAACGTTTTCTCAAAGCTCTTGGTGTAATGAATTCTAGTTGTGGGATTTGTTGGGATATAGATCCTCCCTGATCATAAAACTTTGTTGTTTCTTGGATGAGGGCATAAATGTCATTGGCTTTTGATGATGAATATGTGCGTGTATCCGCTCTGTTATCAGTGATATTTGAAATGCTTTCGAAATACATGATGTGTGTGACGGGTGCTGCTGACGGAAATGGCTATAAGACAAGTATTATGAATAGATTGTCAGCGCACTTCTGTTATATCAAAGGAAAAAGCTAACCCGTTTGGATCAATGTTGCGTGCTACCCAAAGAGAGGCAGGCAGCCTCGAAATATTGTGACTCTGCAGGCGAATGTTCACCAGTATACTGGGTGTAAAGAACCAAGCTACACAAATTTTAATACAAAAAGCAAACTAAGTACACAATTACTTTGAACACGTATAAGTATTATGATCACCAATCAATTCATTGGGATAATAATGTCTGCTCACACGTACAATATATATGTTCAGCTATAAAACAACTGAAGATCAATCATGAATATACATTGAAATAAGATCATATGCTATTGTGCAGCAATCTAATATATTTTTGGCGAAAATTACCAGGCCAGCCCAATACATTTCAGCATCTGATGCATCTCTTCTTCAGGGGCCACTGTAAAAACGATAAATAAATACTCATGTTACAGTACTGTTGTGAACAGACATAATAATTACAAGCAGTTTAGCGTTCAGAAAAGGCCCAAAAAATCCTATATAACATTTATAAGCTTGCACATGGCAAGAAAATGAAATTCACTAAAAAAGTGTAAAACAAAATCGTGCCCATGTTTGGCCATTATGAAGTGTAATTAAATAGAATGAGAGACCAGCAAGAGACCAGCACGAGCTGAGCTCGTCACGACTCCGCCCACTCCCGTAGAACACCCGCGCAGGAGGGGAATTAGCCCCGCGTGGGCGTGCCGCTCCACTGTGCCTACTGACAAGCTGAGCTCGTCACGAGCACCGCGGTACTGTGCGTGGCCCCCCTCACCATCCGCACCATGGGAGAATTAGCCGGATGTACTAGACCGCTGACAATCAGCACTTATATCATTCAGACAGTCATACATAGGTATATTTTAGACCACTGTCTTTAAAAAACCCATTAATCATACATTATAAAAATAATACAGCTCAAAACTGGCCAAGCCTGCAATTAAGATACCAACATGCAACTGTCCAACAGTACTATAAAATATGTTTTTTTCTAAAACTTCATTCACAGGCAGTAAAAATCACCCTAAGGCACAGGTTAAATTTCAAAATCGCATATCCAGAAATCAATTAACTGCTTTCCCCCTTTTTCTAATATCATATTTTTGTAAAACTGACTTTAATAGAAACTTCCATTGGGCTACAAATCACTGACAATCCACTAAAACATGCTTTAGATCTCCTTTCATACTAAGGCTAAGTTACAAATGTTATCCTCATTTAACACGGAGCCTTGGCCATCAGATAGTAGGACCTGTTTTACCCTTCATCTATATTTCAATAAGGAACGTCTCAATCATACATTGGGCAAGCTCTCCAAATAAGGTAAGGTCTCCCCCTCCATCCACAAACTCATCAAGAGGGATATTGATTTTGTATTCCTTAAATAACTTAGGGGCTGATTACAATTGTGGAAGGCCCACGGTGGCAGTCCTTCAGCAATCACACAGCACTTTTCCCCCACCACATTACGATGTCGGAGGGAATCAAGCTAGGACCGTGGCGGACAAAAGACTGTCCGCCACCGGTCCGCCTAAATCAATTTCACAGATTGCCTGGCGTATGGTGCTCAAGGCCAGATACGGTGGCGGTGCCTAGCAGGCACCAACCACCAAATCATGATGCGGGCTCCAGCCGGCATTTCCATGATGTGAATGCTGCCATGGAAAGGCTGGTGGGGATATGTGACGTAGGCCCGTTGTGGCCCCCATGTGTAGGGGGAGGTGAGGGTACACTTGGGGGTTACCAATGGTACCTGCTACATTTCACAGCACCACGCGGCAGGCACTGTGTGGTGCCTGCCACTTAGTGCTGTGAAATGCAACACCCGGCATTTTCGCATCGCAGCAGGAGCTGCTGTCAGCAGCACCCGCCGCAATGTTAAACTGCAGGATACGTCCGCCATGGTGGTTGACGCATCCTAATCTGGTGTGCGGGCCCGCCACATGCATGGCAGACAGTCGCGGTTTACTCCAGGATGGCAGACAGACTACAGTCCGTCCGCCATCCTAATGAGCCCCTTAGATCTTCATCTTCTCGAGCCACGTGTTCAGTTGATATTTTAATCTCAGTTTAACTCATCCCTATCAAATCAATCTCAACTTCTATTGTTAGCTTCTTGCAGAGATATATAGCCATAAGATTTTGGGAAGCTCCTCGCTATTTATCCTTACCCAGAATGTTATTGTCTTTGCGAATGCTAAATAAGTCCATGATGGTATGCTGGTTTCTATCCTGACAAACTGTACCATTGTAGAAAGTAACCCTGGGCGGGCAACTTTGCTACGCCCACGAAGTGGGCGTAGTGTCGCCTACTTCGCCCTTTGCAATGTAGGCAAAGTAGGCAACACTACGCCCACTCCTTGGGCGTAGCGAAGTTGCCCGCCACCCGCCTCCCTCCCGCCCTCCCGAACATAGCTAAATTTAATTAAATGGGCCCATATAAATAAATAAAATACACGGGGCTCCCTCTGCTCATTCCCGGCGCCAACTTCTAACCAATGCGCATGCGCGGGCGGCCGCGCATGCGCATTTCTCACGAGAAATGCGCATGCGCGGCCGTCAGAGGGAGAGGCAGAGGGAGCCCCAGGACGCCGCGGACAAGGTAAGTTAATTTTATTTATTTATATGGGCCCATTTAATTAAATTTAGCTATGTAGGGGAGGGGGGCATGCAGCGCGTAGTGGGGCAATGCGAAGTGCGCAGGTGGTCGTAGTTTCTCGCCCACTTTGCATAGCTTCGCGTAGCCCCACTACACACACTACGCCCAGGGTTAGTAGAAAGTGGAAGAGAATGCAATTTCTTTTTTTAAGATGCACAGGCAGAATATTGAAATTCAAATATCGATATACAAAAATATTGAGTTTCAAATATCGTCATACGGTAATATCAAGTGCAAGGATATCGTGGACCAAAATATCGAGATTAAGGTAAGAAATATTGTTTTTTTTAAATATCGAAGTTAGTAATATCGTTTGTTAAAATGTTGTTGTTTAAAATATACATTTCTATACTGGTGTTATGTATTTTAGTATGTATTTTAAAAGTATGTGATGTCATTATTTTGTATGGGTATTGATTTTGTTTTTGATATATATGTGTTTAATTTTTATTTTTGAATAATTTTATGTTAATTAAATTTGGTGTTTTTTAGTTCTTTAGTGGGTTATGGGTTTATTGGGGAATAGGGTGGGAAGTAATTTAATTATAATGAAGTAATTAATATGATTTCTTTGTTAGTATTTATTTAATTTAGATTGTATAGTGTTCATTGTGGGATTGTTTTTAGATTCATTATTAATTGCTTGTTAATTTTAAGTAATTAATTGATAATCATATTAATTGTATTTTTTCAGAAGCAGGTTGTGAGTTTATAGTGGGATAGGGTGGGAAAGTAATTTATCTATAATACATAAAAAAAAATGTATTATTAATATTTATATAATTTAGATGTTATAGTGTTAGTTGTGGAAATTATTTTGTATTATTTAATTATCAAGTGGTTGTTAATTAATATTAATTAATTGGTAATTATGTTAATTGTGTAATGTTTGTAGGAACAGGTTGTGCGTTTATAGGGAATAGGATGGGAAGTCATGTAATTGTAATAAATGTAATACTAATTTGTATATATTTATATTTATTTAATTTTGTATTTATAGTGTTAATTGTGGGAATTATTTTATTAATAATTATTTATCAATTGTTTGTTAATTAATATTAATTACATATTCTGTAATTAATTATGTTAATTGTGTCATTTTTTAGGAATGGGTGGTGGGGTTTATAGGGGAATAGGGTGTGAAGTAATTTATTCAAAATTAATTTATAATGAATTAATAATTATTGGTAATTGTTAGAACCCGGGGTCTCTGGTTGGCAGAGGTAAGTACCTTAGACCAAGTAGGGACCCTTGCTTCTAGTCAGGGCGAAGGAATAACCCTCTGAGATAACCCCTGCTCACCCTCTAGGTAGCATGGCGCGAGCAGTCTAGGCTAAACAGAGGCAATGTGGATAACATTTGCACTTAACACAACAATAATCCCCAATCCACCACAAACTGAGACCACACAGGTTAGTATATTTTATAAAAATATATAACTTTATCTAGTTTCCGCAAGTAATTAAAGCAGTTGCATGATAAACGCTTCTTTAGAAAGCTGTTGCATTTTATCTTTACGGGTTGCACTTAATCTTAATAATGGTGCTTGTAAATAGGAAGTTCTTATGCAAAAACATGTATAGTCTCAAGTCCCTTAAATCAGTAGTTAAACATATGGCCACTGATTCCTAATCCAGCGCTCTCCCAAGAGCAGGGTAAACAATGCCAGCGTCAAAAACAATAGGCCCCTACAACGAGCCCATGGTGTCAGGGACTCTCAGCGCTTCCTGCGCGTCTCACCCGGATGCTGGGGGGGAGGGGGTCTCCTTCTCTTGTGCTCAGTGTTGTTTTGGGCCCCCAGGCGCACCTCGCGGGTGAACGCTCACTAGCGCTCCAGCCCGGCCGGTCTCAGGACGCCCTCCGCCCGCTCTTGGTCCGTCAGAGAGCAGCGGGGAGCAGAGACGGCAGGCCGGGGGCTGGAGCACTTGGCAAGATCCCTCGGCGAGGTCTGGTCCGTCTTCCCCGGTCCCGGCGGTGATCCCGGTGCTCTCTCGGCTCCTCCAGCCGCCTCCGCCCAGGCAGCCAATCCCGTCGCGGCTCTCCAGACGAGCCCCCCTTACACCCGGGAGTCAGCCACTGGCAGTGCGGCTCCCGGGACGGCTCGTCGTGACGCTTCCGCTTCCCAGCCAATCACGGCACAAGGACGCTGGTGACGGCGCGCCGCACGGGCCAATCCGGTCGCGGCGTTGGTGAGGGAGCTCGGCTCCTTCGACCAATGGGAGCGCGGTGGCTTCGGTCTTCGGCCCCGCAGCTCCTGGTCACGAACGGCAGCTTCTAGGGGTGATCCTGGCCCCGGGCCACGAGGGTGACATGGCGGCAAAGGGTTTTCAAGGGCGCTGGTCACGGATAGACCCCCCTCTCGACCTCCCCACCACGTTGGAGCGGATTCCACGAGGGGAGGCACCACAGGCCTCCGACCCTCCCTGGTAATGTGCCGATGAGCACACCGATCCCTTCCTCACGCTCCGCAGTCAAGTACCACACGCCTCGGGTCACAACAGCACGATTTTGCAGCTGTTTTCTGGCAAAGCTTTAGGAACCTTTAGTCCTGGGTTCCCAACAGGAGGCCAGCTCTTCTCAGGCCCTTGGAGATTCAGTATTGTAGACACAGCACACAGCAAAGTCTTGGCAGTTGCAAGCAGGCAGGGTCACAGCACACAGCAAAGTCCCCTTCTCCTCCTCAGCTTTCAGGTAGACAGTAGAACAGGTCAGCCCTTAGAGCACACAGCAAGGCAATCTTCCTTTGGTTCTCTAGCCGTCCTCCTTCCAGCCGAGGTTCCTTCTTACTTGTAGAATTTCAGAATCTAAACTTCTGTAGTCAGGGGTCCTTTCCTTATACCCCTCAATGTCTTTGAAGTCCTTTGAAGTCTTTGTGCATGGAGGAACTGGGTCCAGTCTAAACCAGTTCTGGGGGTTGCGGAGCACTGAGGTGTCTCTGGTTTTCTTCTCCCTGTCAGCTTCAGGGCCAGAGGTGTCAGTTGACCACCAGGAGGGAGCTAGCATGGGGGAGGTGGCCGGCACAGCCCAGTACTTATCAGGCATTCCTTCCTCCCACCTCCCAGGCAGGCAGATGTGCCCTTTCATCCCCGGGCTGGCTCCGACCCTCTCCTCCGGGGCTCTGCAGCCCCCCTGTCACACCCAAGCATTCCACAAACCCAGGCACACAGAAAGGTTTAGACAAGAGAACAGCCACTTTCTAAAAGTGCTATTCTCCAACACAGGATTTAAAAACACCCTTCACTAAAAGATGTGTCATTAAATTCTGAGTTCAGGGATATCTTTCACTTATGTCCCATCTTGTTCCTATGGGAAGATAGGCTGGTATCACATGGGCCCAGCCTCCTCCATGTTACTCTATGGAGCAAGATAGCCTTACAGCAGTGAGCACATAGAATGGCTGCAGACCACTACCAGAGCATGTTACCTGCACTTAGTACATGCTCTACCTTAGCTATACACTGCACCCTGCCCAGGGGGGTACCTTGAGTCTTCCATAGGGGTGACTGATGTGCACAGACAGGGAAGGGTTAGGCCCAGCCAGTGGAGACACTGGCCAGGGGGACAGGGCAGTCCACTGACTGCACACAGGCCCTGCGCTGGCAGGCCTGAGTCACTATTTTAAAGCTACTCATGTGGGTGGCGCAATCTGCGCTGCAGGCCCACTAGTAGCATCTGTCATCACCAGCCCTGGCACACACAGTGCACTTTCCTAGGGACTGTGTGGTGATACAAATATGCCAATCAGGTATATTCAATCAATATCACAATTCACAGAGGGAGCACTTACACTCTGGCACTGATCAGCAGTGGCAGAGTGTCCAAAGCATCTAAATCAGCAAAAATGAAATCCAGCACAGCATCAAAACACATGAGTCAGAGGCAAAAAGATGGGGGAAGAACCACGCCAAAAGGTGTCAGGTCTAACACGTGTCCCCTCCAGCTGAAAGTGGGGAGAACTACCCAACCTCTTGGGAGTCCTCATCACTAAGGCGGAAGAATCTGGACAGATCGTCAGCATTGGCGTGTTCTGTACCAGGGCGGTGCTCCACCGTAAAGTCCATCCCCTGTAGGGAAATGGACCACCTCAACAATTTTGGATTCTCACCCGTCATCTGCATTAACCATCTGAGGGGCCTGTGGTCGGTCTGAACACGGAAGTGAGTCCCAAACAGGTAGGGCCTCAGCTTCTTCAGAGCCCAGACCACGGTGAAAGCTTCTCTTTCAATGGCACTCCATTTCTGTTCTCTGGGGATTAGCCTCCGGCTAATGAAAGCCACTGGTTGATCTCCTCCCTCCTCATTGATCTGTGAGAGCACTGCTCCCACGCCTTGCTCTGAAGCGTCAGTCTGCACAATGAACTCACTGGAAAAGTCAGGTGCCTTAAGCACCGGTGCTGTGCACATGGCAGTTTTGAGGGTGTCAAAAGCAGTTTGACAGGCCTCTGTCCAATTCACTTTCCTGGGCTGATTTCTAGATGTCAGCTCTGTCAAAGGGGCCACGATGGTGCCATAGCCTTTGACAAACCGTGTGTAATACCCTGTGAGACCTAAAAAGGCTCTCACCTCAGTCTGGGTCTTGGGGGGTTCCCAAGCCAGAATGGTATCAATTTTTGCCTGTAGGGGCGCCACCTTGCCGCTCCCCACCTGGTGTCCCAAGTACACCACCGATCCCTGCCCGATCTGGCATTTACGGGCCTTGATAGTGAGGCCTGCCTTCTGCAGAGCCTTCAACACTTCAGTGAGGTGTTGCAGGTGTTCCTCCCAAGTGGAGCTGAACACAGCAATGTCATCCAGGTAGGCTGCGCTGAATTGCTCCAGCCCCGCCAGTACCTGGTTGACCAATCTCTGAAATGTGGCGGGAGCATTTTTCAACCCAAAGGGCATGACACGGAACTGGAAGTGCCCCTCTGGTGTCGAAAAGGCTGACCTCTCCTTTGCCCCGTCAGTTAAGGCAATCTGCCAGTACCCTGAAGTCAAATCAAAAGTACTCAGGTACTGGGCAGCTCCTAACCGATCCACCAGCTCATCAGCTCTGGGGATGGGGTGCGCGTCAGTCTTCGTGACTGCATTGAGCCCACGGTAGTCCACGCAGAACCGAAGTTCTGGGGTGCCACCGGGGGTAGCAGCTTTCTTAGGCACTAAGACCACTGGGCTAGCCCAGGGGCTGCTGAAGGGCTCAATAACCCCTAGCGTCAACATCTTGGAAACTTCTTCCTTGATGCTGGCTCTGACCTTGTCAGCCACTCTGTAAAATTTCTGTTTCACAGGCAGACTGTCTCCAGTGTCCACGTCGTGGACGCACCATTTGGTGACACCTGGGGTCAGGGAGAACAGGGAGGCGAACTGACCCAAGACTTGGCGACAGTCCTCCTGCTGCTCTGGAGTCAGGGTGGGGGAGAGGACCACACCATCCACTGACCCATCTTGCTCCTTGACTGCCAGGAGGTCAGGGAGAGGATCACTATCCTCCTCCCCTCCAGCATCTGTAGCCAGGAGCATCGTCACTTCCGTCCTCTGAAAGTGGGGTTTGAGGCGGTTCACATGCAGCACTCTCAGGGGCTGCCTGGGAGTCTTCAGGTTAACCAAATAGGTAACCTTGCTTTTGCGCTCCACCACCTCATATGGCCCAGACCACTTGTCACGGAGCGCACAAGGCTCCACTGGCGCCATCACACACACTTTCTGACCAGGTTGGAACTCAACCAGAGAAGTGTTCTGGTCATACCACCTCTTCATTTCCTCCTGGCTAGCCTCCAGGTTCTCTTGAGCGAGCTTCCTGAAGCGCTTGGTCTGGTTGCGAATGGCCAGCACATAGCTGAACACATCCTGAGGGGTTTTCCCACGGGATTTCTCCCACCCCTCTTTCACCAGAGTCAGAGGCCCTCTGACAGGGTGGCCATACAGCAACTCAAAGGGACTGAACCCTAAGGATTTCTGAGGCACCTCCCTGTAGGCAAACAACAGGCATGGCAACAAGACATCCCATTTCCGCCTCATGGGCTCTTCCAGGCCCATAATCATGCCCTTCAATGTGCGGTTGAATCTCTCAACCAAACCATTTCCTTGAGGGTGGTAAGGAGTGGTGAATTTGTATGTCACCCCACACTCACTCCACAGGGACTTCATATACTTAGAAATGAAGTTTGTCCCGCGGTCTGAGACGACCTCCCTGGGAAATCCCACCCGGGAAAAGATCCCCATCAGGGCACGGCCCACCACTG
Organism: Lissotriton helveticus; assembly: GCF_964261635.1. NCBI lineage: Eukaryota > Metazoa > Chordata > Amphibia > Caudata > Salamandridae > Lissotriton > Lissotriton helveticus. The sequence goes on from NC_136061.1 coordinate 927,744,117, forward strand.
GGGCGGTGACTGTCCTGAGCGGGAGGGCTTCCGGGTACCGAGTGGCATGGTCCACCAAGACCAGGATAAACCTGTTGCCTAGGGCTGTCTTGGGATCCAGGGGCCCCACAATGTCAATGCCCACCCGCTCAAAAGGGGTGCTCACCACGGGAAAGGGTTGGAGGGGGGCCACGCGCTTCCCTCCACTCTTGCCGCTGGCCTGACAAGTCTGGCAAGATTTACAAAAGGCAGAGACGTGTGTCTTCATCTGGGGCCAGTAGAAATGGGTGACAAGCCTGTGATAGGTCTTGTCTTGCCCCAGATGTCCTGCGAGAGGCACGTCATGAGCCAGACCCAGTAGGAAGTTCCTGAAGCGCTCCGGTACCACCAGCACACGGGCTGCACCGGGCTCAGCGAACTTAGGCTCACTATAAAGTAAGTCATCCTCCCAGTAGATCAAATGCTCCTTGGACCCCAGGCCTGCGGCCTGGTCTGCAGCCTGCTGCCGCACACCAATGAGAGAAGGGCACTCCTTCTGAGCCTGGCAGAATTCCTCCCTGGAGGGACCACCCTCTTGCTGCCACTGGGACAGCTCAGGCAATTCCCCTAGTTCGGCCACCTGCTCCCCTGTAGGTTCCAGGGCATCCCCTTCCGGGTCTGCCTCCTCCTGGACCGTGGGAACAGTGGGGGCCGGTTTCCCGCGCCCTCTACCCCTTCTTCTCTTGGCAGGTCCCTGGGCCATTGTTCCAGGCTCCAGTTCTGCTAGACCGCGCTCTCTGGCTGTCATTGCACGGGTGGACACACAGATCCACGCCAGCAAACCCAACATCTCCAAGTGAGTCCTGTGCTCCACCTCTTTCCAGGGGGAGCTCTCCAGGTCATTACCTAATAGACAATCTACAGGCAAGGCATCACTTACAACAATCTCCAGAATACCAGAGACTCCTCCCCATTCGAATGGAACTTTCGCCAACTTGCAGTAGCGCACTGAACTGTCAGCTGCCACCACAGGCCGGAGTACCTGGGGAACAATTTGCTCTTCAGACACCCACCGACACCTAACAGATGTCATGCTGGCCCCTGTGTCTCTCAGAGCCTCCACCACCTGTCCATTGATGGTCACCCTCTGCCCGTATTTCTTAGTATTTTGGGGCAGCAAGGTTTCCTGGACCATCTCTTGGTCTCCTAGAGAGACAAGGGTCATCAATGCTAACCCCTCCTCCCCACTAGAAATCAAATCCCCTCCCAAAGCTACACTGGCCAACGCCGGAGCTGGAGCTGGAGCACCAGTGGGTGCTGATTTCTTCTTTGGACAGTTTGGAGCAATGTGCCCCACCTCCCTGCATGAATAGCAAGTAAGGGTCTTTTTGTCCTGCGGGCCCTTATGGGGCCAGGACTTCTTAGGCTTGGGGGGTTGAGACACCTTCTCCTGGGAACTACTTTGGGGCCCTTTAGAAGACTCCTTTTGATTACCCGTGTCCCCCCCACTCTTCTGCTGGGGACCCTGTCCACCTTTGGCTGGGGTACTTACCACCCCCTTGTGGACCCTGGTGCTCGTCCACCGGTCCGCCTCTTTAGCAAGCTCACTGGGTTCAGTTAACATGCTATCCAAAAGATGCTGGCGCAGCTCTGGGACACATAAACTACTTAAGTGCTCCCTACTAATCAAGTGACACAACCCCACATAATCAGTAACTTTGCTGCCCTTCATCCAACCTTCCAGTGCACGCGTGTACATACTCACACACTCCACCCAAGTACTTGAATCAAGCTTCTTGAAGTTCCTAAACTTCTGGCGGTACTGTTCAGCAGTGAGCCCATACCTGAGGCACAAAGCCTCCTTCATGGCGGAGTAGGACAAAGCATCCTTTGCTTCTAAGGGTGCCAAAACATCCCTCCCAGAGGCCTCAAAATGCTTCCACAATCCTGCTCCCCAATTCTTCTCAGGCACCTCATTCATCTTTAAGGCAAGTTCATACGCTCTGAACCACGCATAAATATCCTCACCCCTCTGATAATTCTGTACCAGATCCTTTGGTATGTATACCTTACCCGCCTGTACTGGTTGTGCGCTGCCACCATTAGGACTGGACACCCTCTCTTTATATTTGAAGTCCAACTCCTTCATGCTCCTCTAATGAGCCAATTGGAGCTTCTTTTCCTCCAAAGCGAGAGTATGTCTTCTCTCCTGCGCCGCTCTCTCCTGCGCCTCTTTCTCAACTTCCAGGTGCAGTCTCTTCTCATCGGCTTCCGCTCTGAGCTTCAAAAGCTCAATCTCATGGGCCCTAACTCGCTGATTCTCCTCTATTTCCTCTGGAGACATAACCCTACTGGAGTGGTCGCTGCCGGTCCTAGACCCTGGCTTCCTCACTGGCAATTCACTGGGCAAAAACCCATTCTCCTGTGTGTCTCCCTCTCCAGTAGCAGCTTCCGGGTCACCGTGTTTGGCCTCCCACCAGGCCCTCAGAGCTGTCCGTAGCTCTTCCTTATTTGCGCCGCCCCTTACTGGGCATTCAAGCTGTCTGCAGACTTTTCTCAGTTGCTCCTTGTTATAGTTTAACAACTCCTGGATTTCAAATTCCACTTCCGCTTCTCCATTCACGCTTGGCGCTTTCCGAGACATGATGCTTCCTAACCTTTTCAACTAAAAAGATTTCACCAAAAAAGAAAAAATCTTGCGCAACCTGTGCCGCTAAACTAGACTAGTGATGTACAAGAGATCACTGCCGGTCAAGTGCAATTATTAGTTCAAAAATCCCACTGCTGCCACCAATGTTAGAACCCGGGGTCTCTGGTTGGCAGAGGTAAGTACCTTAGACCAAGTAGGGACCCTTGCTTCTAGTCAGGGCGAAGGAATAACCCTCTGAGTTAACCCCTGCTCACCCTCTAGGTAGCATGGCGCGAGCAGTCTAGGCTAAACAGAGGCAATGTGGATAACATTTGCACTTAACACAACAATAATCCCCAATCCACCACAAACTGAGACCACACAGGTAAGTATATTTTATAAAAATATATAACTTTATCTAGTTTCCGCAAGTAATTAAAGCAGTTGCATGATAAACACTTCTTTAGAAAGCTGTTGCATTTTATCTTTACGGGTTGCACTTAATCTTAATAATGGTGCTTGTAAATAGGAAGTTCTTATGCAAAAACATGTATAGTCTCAAGTCCCTTAAATCAGTAGTTAAAAATATGGCCACTGATTCCTAATCCAGCGCTCTCCCAAGAGCAGGGTAAACAATGCCAGCGTAAAAAACAATAGGCCCCTACAACGAGCCCATGGTGTCAGGGACTCTCAGCGCTTCCTGCGCGTCCCACCCGGATGCTGGGGGGAAGGGGGTCTCCTTCTCTTGTGCTCAGTGTTGTTTTGGGCCCCCAGGCGCACCTCGCGGGTGAACGCTCACTAGCGCTCCAGCCCGGCCGGTCTCAGGACGCCCTCCGCCCGCTCTTGGTCCGTCAGAGAGCAGCGGGGAGCAGAGACGGCAGGCCGGGGGCTGGAGCACTTGGCAAGATCCCTCGGCGAGGTCTGGTCCGTCTTCCCCGGTCCCGGCGGTGATCCCGGTGCTCTCTCGGCTCCTCCAGCCGCCTCCGCCCAGGCAGCCAATCCCGTCGCGGCTCTCCAGACGAGCCCCCCTTACACCCGGGAGTCAGCCACTGGCAGTGCGGCTCCCGGGACGGCTCGTCGTGACGCTTCCGCTTCCCAGCCAATCACGGCACAAGGACGCTGGTGACGCCGCGCCGCACGGGCCAATCCCGTCGCGGCGTTGGTGAGGGAGCTCGGCTCCTTCGACCAATGGGAGCGCGGCGGCTTCGGTCTTCGGCCCCGCAGCTCCTGGTCACGAACGGCAGCTTCTAGGGGTGATCCTGGCCCCGGGCCATGAGGGTTACTTGGCGGCAAAGGGTTTTCAAGGGCGCTGGTCACGGATAGACCCCCCTCTCGACCTCCCCACCACGTTGGAGCGGATTCCACAAGGGGAGGCGCCACAGGCCTCCGACCCTCCCTGGTAATGTGCCGATGAGCACACCGATCCCTTCCTCACGCTCCGCAGTCAAGTACCACACGCCTCGGGTCACAACAGCACGATTTTGCAGCTGTTTTCTGGCAAAGCTTTAGGAACCTTTAGTCCTGGGTTCCCAACAGGAGGCCAGCTCTTCTCATGCCCTTGGAGATTCAGTATTGTAGACACAGCACATAGCAAAGTCTTGGCAGTTGCAAGCAGGCAGGGTCACAGCACACAGCAAAGTCCCCTTCTCCTCCTCAGCTTCCAGGTAGACAGTAGAACAGGTCAGCCCTTAGAGCACACAGCAAGGCAATCTTCCTTTGGTTCTCTAGCCGTCCTCCTTCCAGCCGAGGTTCCTTCTTGCTTGTAGAATTTCAGAATCTAAACTTCTGTAGTCAGGGTCCTTTCCTTATACCCCTCAATGTCTTTGAAGTCCTTTGAAGTCTTTGTGCATGGAGGCCCTGGGTCCAGTCTAAACCAGTTCTGGGGGTTGCGGAGCACTGAGGTGTCTCTGGTTTTCTTCTCCCTGTCAGCTTCAGGGCCAGAGGTGTCAGTTGACCACCAGGAGGGAGCTAGCATGGGGGAGGTGGCCGGCACAGCCCAGTACTTATCAGGCATTCCTTCCTCCCACCTCCCAGGCAGGCAGATGTGCCCTTTCATCCCCGGGCTGGCTCCGACCCTCTCCTCCGGGGCTCTGCAGCCCCCTGTCACACCCAAGCATTCCACAAACCCAGGCACACAGAAAGGTTTAGACAAGAGAACAGCCACTTTCTAAAAGTGCTATTCTCCAACACAGGATTTAAAAACACCCTTCACTAAAAGATGTGTCATTAAATTCTGAGTTCAGGGATATCTTTCACTTATGTCCCATCTTGTTCCTATGGGAAGATAGGCTGGTATCACATGGGCCCAGCCTCCTCCATGTTACTCTATGGAGCAAGATAGCCTTACAGCAGTGAGCACATAGAATGGCTGCAGCATGTTACCTGCACTTAGTACATGCTCTACCTTAGCTATACACTGCACCCTGCCCAGGGGGGTACCTTGAGTCTTCCATAGGGGTGACTGATGTGCACAGACAGGGAAGGGTTAGGCCCAGCCAGTGGAGACACTGGCCAGGGGGACAGGGCAGTCCACTGACTGCACACAGGCCCTGCGCTGGCAGGCCTGAGTCACTATTTTAAAGCTACTCATGTGGGTGGCGCAATCTGCGCTGCAGGCCCACTAGTAGCATCTGTCATCACCAGCCCTGGCACACACAGTGCACTTTCCTAGGGACTTCGTGGTGATACAAATATGCCAATCAGGTATATTCAATCAATATCACAATTCACAGAGGGAGCACTTACACTCTGGCACTGATCAGCAGTGGCAGAGTGTCCAAAGCATCTAAATCAGCAAAAACGAAATCCAGCACAGCATCAAAACACATGAGTCAGAGGCAAAAAGATGGGGGAAGAACCACGCCAAAAGGTGTCAGGTCTAACAGTAATTAATGTATTTAAAATAATTATGACAATTGTGTAATTAATATGAGATGTGAGGTGTGGGGTTTATAGTGGTAAAGGGTGTAAAGTAAATTATTTTCAAATAATTAATAAGTTGTTAATTGATTTTTTTATTTAAAATTAGTTATGGAAATTGTATATTGACTTTTAGGGCTGTGTTATGGTGTTTATTGGGGTAGACGGTGGAAAGTATTTTGTTTTATTAATTAATAATTATTTGCTCATTATTATTCATTCATTAATTGATACATTTTTATGGTTATTGTTTACTTTTATTTTATGTGTAGATTTTGGTTTTATAGGGCAAAAGTTTGGTCAGTAAATACATTTTTATATGTTCTAATTTGATTTTTCATTAATAATATGTGTTTATTTGATTTTTTTTAGAAATTTAGGTGTGTTGTGAAATGTGTAGTGTTATAGGGTAGGAAATAAAGAATATTTATTTTGTGTAACAATTAATTATTTTGATTATAATTAATTCATAATAAATATAGGTATTTGTTTGTAAAATAATTTTACATTATTTTATACAATAATTTTTGTAGGTAATTTTTTGATTTTTTTAACATTGTAATATGTTTCTTTTTTTGTTATTTTTAAATCTTTTTTATTTTTGTGTTCTCAACAATTTTTGTATTCTAGTAGATCTTTTGTGTTTGTTTGTTTTGTATTGACTTTATTGAGAATATTAATTTTAACCCTCTGCTATCCAACACTTTCCCTACTGCTGCACTCATTGAAGTGGGAATAGTAATGTTTACTCCTCCGCTATCGAACACTTTCCCTACTTTTGCACTCACTGGAGTGGGAATATTCATTTTGACCCCTCCACTATCCAACACTTTCCTGACTGTTGCACTCACTGGAGTGGTAATAGTAACTTTTACCCCTCAACTATCCAACACTTTCTCTACTGTTGCACTCACTGTAGTGGGAATAGTAATTTTTAGCCCTCCACTATCCAACACTTTTCTTACTGTTGCACTCACTGGAGTGGGAATAGTAATTTTTACCCCTACGCTATCCAATACTTTTCTTACTGTTGCACTCACTGGAGTGGAAACAGTAATTTTTACTTCTCAGCTATCCACCACTTCCCCTACTGTTGCACTCACTGGAGTGGGAACAGTAATTTTTACCCTTACCTTTATCTAACACTTTCTCTACTGTTGCATTCACTGGAATGGGAATAGTAGTTTTTTAACCCTATGCTATCCAATACTTTCCCTACTGTTGTACTCACTGGAGTGGGAATAGTAATTTTTACCCCTACGCTATCCAACACTTTTCCTACTGTTGCACTCACTGGAGTGGGAATAGTAATTTTTATCCTTCTGCTATCCAACACTTTCCCTACTGTTGCACTCACTGGAGTGGAAATAGTAGTTTGTTCACCTCTGCTATACAACACTTTCCCTAATGTTGCACTCAATGGAGTGGGAATAATAATTTTTACCCCTACGCTATCAAACACTTTTCTTACTGTTGCACTCACTGGAGTGGGAGTAGTCATTTTTACTGATGCGCTCTACAACACTTTCCCTACTGTTGCATTCACTGGAGTGAGAATAGTAGTTTTTTCACATCCGCTATACAACACTTTCCCTAATTTGCATTCACAGGAGTGGGAATAGTCATTTTTAACCCTACGCTATCCAACACTTTCCCTACTGTTACACTCACTGGAGTGGGAATAGTCATTTTTACCCCCTACGCTATCCAACAATTTCCCTACTGTTGCACTCAGTGGAGTGTGAATAGTAATTTTGATCCCTCTGCCATCCAACACTTTCCCTATTGTTGCACTTACTGGAGTGGGAGTAGTCATTATTACTGCTGCGCTATCCAACACTTTCACTACTGTTGCATTCACTGGAGTGTGAATAGTAGTTTTTTCCCCTCTGTTATACAACACTTTCCCTAATGTTGCACTCACTGGAGTGGCAATAGTAACTTTTACCCCTCAACTATCCAACACTTTCCCTACTGTTGCACTCACTGGAGAGGGAATAGTAATTTTTACCCCTATGCTATGAAACGCTTTTCTTACTGTTGCACTCACTGGAGTGGGAGTAGTCATTTTTACTGATGCACTCTCCAACACTTTCCCTACTGTTGCATTCACTAGAGTGGGAATCGAAATTTTTACCCCTCCACTATCCAACACTTTCCTGACTGTTGCACTCACTGGAGTGGCAATAGTAACTTTTACCCCTCAACTATCCAACACTTTCCCTACTGTTGCACTCACTGGAGGGGGAATAGTAATTTTAGCCCTCCACTATCCAACACTTTTCTTACTGTTGCACTCACTGGAGTGGGAATAGTAATTTTTACCCCTACGCTATCCAATACTTTTCTTACTGTTGCACTCACTGGAGTGGAAACAGTAATTTTTACTTCTCAGCTATCCACCACTTCCCCTACTGTTGCACTCACTGGAGTGGGAACAGTAATTTTTGCCCTTACCTTTATCTAACACTTTCTCTACTGTTGCATTCACTGGAGTGGGAATAGTAGTTTTTTAACCCCATGCTATCCAATACTTTCCCTACTGTTGTACTCACTGGAGTGGGAATAGTAATTTTTACCCCTACGCTATCCAACACTTTTCCTACTGTTGCACTCACTGGAGTGGGAATAGTAATTTTTATCCTTCTGCTATCCAACACTTTCCCTACTGTTGCACTCACTGGAGTGGAAATAGTAGTTTTTTCACCTCTGCTATACAACACTTTCCCTAATGTTGCACTCAATGGAGTGGGAATAATAATTTTCACCCCTACGCTATCAAACACTTTTCTTACTGTTGCACTCACTGGAGTGGGAGTAGTAATTTTTACCCCTACGCTATCCAATACTTTTCTTACTGTTGCACTCACTGGAGTGGAAACAGTAATTTTTACTTCTCAGCTATCCACCACTTCCCCTACTGTTGCACTCACTGGAGTGGGAACAGTAATTTTTGCCCTTACCTTTATCTAACACTTTCTCTACTGTTGCATTCACTGGAGTGGGAATAGTAGTTTTTTAACCCCATGCTATCCAATACTTTCCCTACTGTTGTACTCACTGGAGTGGGAATAGTAATTTTTACCCCTACGCTATCCAACACTTTTCCTACTGTTGCACTCACTGGAGTGGGAATAGTAATTTTTATCCTTCTGCTATCCAACACTTTCCCTACTGTTGCACTCACTGGAGTGGAAATAGTAGTTTTTCACCTCTGCTATACAACACTTTCCCTAATGTTGCACTCAATGGAGTGGGAATAATAATTTTCACCCCTACGCTATCAAACACTTTTCTTACTGTTGCACTCACTGGAGTGGGAGTAGTCATTTTTACTGATGCGCTCTACAACACTTTCCCTACTGTTGCATTTACTTGAGTGAGAATAGTAGTTTTTTCACATCCGCTATGCAACACTTTCCCTAATTTGCATTCACAGGAGTGGGAATAGTCATTTTTAACCCTATGCTATCCAACACTTTCCCTACTGTTACACTCACTGGAGTGGGAATAGTCATTTTTACCCCTACGCTATCAAACACTTTCCCTACTGTTGCACTCAGTGGAGTATGAATAGTAATTTGTATCCCTCTGCCATCCAACACTGTCCCTATCGTTGCACTTACTGGAGTGGGAGTAGTCATTTTTACTGATGCGCTATCCAACACTGTCCCTACTGTTGCATTCACTGGAGTGGGAATAGTATTTTTTTCTCCTCCGCTATACAACACTTTCCCTAATGTTGCACTCACTGGAGTGGGAATAGTAATTTGTACCCCTATGCTATCCAACACTTTTCTTACTGTTGAACTCAATGGAGTGCAAAATGTAAGTTTATATTTTTTAAATATAATAATATTTTAATTTAAACAGAATGTTTTTTATTTATTTTGTGTTATAGGTATATGCATATTTATATATATTTATTTGTTAATTTTTATATATTTATCACATTTTAAAATAAATTAAAGTTATTAGTTTATTCATTGTTTTAAAGTATATATACATTTATATATTACATTTTATATATGTACATTTGAATTTTTTTATTAAATGTATTTAATATATTTGTTTAAATGTACATTACATCTAAATATTTTTTAAGTTATTTTATAATTTATTTATTAAACATTATTTTTATATAAATAATCGATATCTCGTATATCGAAATTTTTTACTTGTATGTTGTTTCCGATATTTTTGTACTTTACATTTTAAAGACAGGATGTCGATATTGTGGATGTCGATATTTGTGTGTCGATATTTGTGTATGGGGATATTTTTGTACTCAATATTATGTCAGTGATACCTTTCAAGGTCCCAATTCAATTTCATACTAATACCAGCAACTTCTGCACTTTACAAGAACTGTGGCCTTATCATTCCCTGATAAGCTGCCAGGGCCACCGGTCGTGGGGGGGAGAGGCATCATATAGTTTGTCAAATTTCATGACCCCCCCCCCACAGAAGAAAGTTATTTTGCCTACAGGGATTCACTGTGCTTTATCCAATACAATTATTTGAGAATCACACCTCCAAATATTTGTACTTGCTAACTGTCTCAATCTTAACTTTAATTAAAAGACAAACCAACTTTAAACTCTTCTTCCCAAAAGGAAGCACTTTAGTCTTCTCCATATTTGTGGTGCATTTTTTCTTTGTGCAGTATTCATAGAAAACGTTTACCCTCATATCACTAGAGCTTCTTCACATAACAGCTGCCTATGAAGATGACAGAGTTCTAATAAAGAACTAGAATGCTCACCTAGGTCACAGTATGTGCCTACACTGGGAGACACGCTGTTGGAGATGACAGCTTTAGAATTATTTACTTTCTTGTGCAAACAACTGATAAAGTACATGATTTCTAAAGAGAAATGGGACTTTGCTTCACTTAACCTAGATGGAATAGTGAGCCCTGAACTCTTGGGGCCCCATTAGGATGGTGGGCGGATCGCCCCCGTCGGGCCGGCGGTAGCCGCCACCGGTTCGGCGGGTTCGATCCGCCCACCATCCTCCCATTAAAGACCCCCCGCCATATTACCATGGCGGGGGGTCCGCGGTGGACGGAAAGAGCGTCCGGCGTGATTCGGCCTGGTACAGAAGTCGACGGGTGGAAAAGGGTTTAATATGGTGGCGGTGTATGAATGACACCGCCACCATATTACAACGTGACCTTTCACATGCCTTTCCGTGGCGGCATTGCTGCCACAGAAAGGCATGCAGAGTCTGCTTGGGGGGCTCATTGCGGGCCCCCATGGACTCCGGGGGGCCGAGGGTGCACATGGGGGGTACCATAGTATCCCCTGCCTTTCAAAGAACAACGTGGCAGGCACCGCGCTGTGCCTGTCACTTTGTGCATTGAACAGCACCACATGCATTTTTAGCATTGTGGCGGGCGGTGCTTTCAATGTTAAAAATGCGGGATGCGCCCGCCAGAGTGGCAGGCACATCCTAATGGGATGTGCGGGACCGCCGCTAGCATTGCGGGCGGTCCCATTTCCCACTAGTATGGTGGGCGGCCAAAGTCCGCCCGCCAAACTAATGTGCCCCTTAGGCTTTTCTCTTAAAGATAGTAAGGGTCAAGGTATTGTGCTATCATCCTCCAGACCCACCTAGCCTCTACCTACAATAATCTTGGCTCATTCTAGATTTATAATTCTTGGTGACTTCAACCTATGGTCTGTAAGAGAACCAGGATGGCCATAAAAGACCTCTTCAATTCATGTAGGAATTTAGGATTGCAACAATTAGTGACAGACCTGACTCACCAAGATGAACATATTTTAGATTTTATTTTCTCTACCCAGAATCTTGCCTCCAAAGGGAATATTCCTCCTCTGCGTGGAATAGATAACTTTCTGGCGAATTTTTCTCTACAAAACAAAAAAAACAGTCCTGCAAAAAATACTTCCTGATGCCAGACTCTGTGACAGATCATGGAACAAAATTCTTAAATTACCCAAGGATAAATCTTTGTTTAATAATTCTTTCTCTATTGATGTGAATAGGTCAGTGGAAGAAAATTACCTAGAATTTGGAAACAGTATTAGAGCCACCCTGGAACAGATTATCTCTATTAAAGAATGAAAGAATTCACAGAGACCCTCAGCTCCTTGGTACGGTGCAGAGCTTAAAGAATTAAAAATGCGCTGTAAAATAGCAGATAGGAAATGGTGGAAATGTTATCAGGAAAAGGAAAAATTAGCTTTAAAAGATGCCATACTAAAATATAAGACAGAGATCTCTAGAGTTAAAGCGGAATACTACTCTGGCGCTATCTTGGCTACACCCAACAACGCTAGTAGTGTATTGAAAATAATGCAAGAACTGTCTGAAACGGAGTGTCTAAAAAAATCTTGTTCCTGCTTCTCAAGATCTTTGTGACAATGTGGCAATATTCTTCGAGGAGAAAATCACTAAAATAATAGAAGGGCTAGAGATCATTTCTTTGAACCAGGCCCTTCGTGTGGCCATTTGTCTCAAGGTGATATCTTACCTATACATTCCACTTGTGACACTGCTCAACTGGGGCAGATAAATGTACTAGAACATATTGAGAACTTAACAGAGGACAACTTCTGAGATATGGCCATGACAATATTATTTGGATCTCTTCAGGACCTGTTACCTTATCAGATTTATAAAGAACTAGTGGGTGAACTCTTTTCACTGCTGTGACAAATTTGTTGCCAATCCCCGAACAGCGGGATGGCTCCAGAGCTCTGGAAAAGAGATATAGTTACTCCACTCTTGAAAATGTCATCCTTAGATGCCACGCCTTAAATTAATTACAGGCTAATATCTCTCTTAGCATATCCTGTGAAAATTCCGCAACACTTTGGGGCACATTAGGATGGCAGGTGGACTTTTTTCACCCGCCATCCCGCCGTAAAAAGAGACCGCCCGCCATAAGGGAGGGAATCCCGATGTGTGCCATTAGGATGCGCCCGCCACAGTGGCAGGCGCATCCTGCATTCCTAACAGTGTGGCGAGCGGTGCACTCAGCACCGCCCGCCCGCCACAATGCCAGGAAGGCATATCATGCACTTCCATGCACAACATGGCAGGCACCCCCCTATGTGCACCCCCCACACCCTGGAGTCCCTGGGGGAAAACAACAGACCCCCACAATCAATTCTCACGTGCCAGGCATGCTTCCACCCTCATAGTAATATGGCTGGCGGTGTCTAACAGACATGCCACCATATAAACTGCTTTTCCGCCTGGTAGGCAATCGGGCGGATTGCCTATCAGAGGAAAACCGGTGGACGGGCTTCCCGTCCGCCCGGGTCCCCTGCGCCATGGTAATGTGGCAGGGGGGAAATTGGTAGCGGCCGGAGGATTTTGGTGATCCGCCGTTATCCTAATGTGCCCCTATGTTAGTAAAATATTCTCTGATCTGTTCACAGTCATGGGTGAACTTAGAATGCAAGAAGAGAAGGGTCATACAAGAAGAGAAGGGTCTTGTTAGATCTGTCTGCCACTTTTAATACTGTTAACCATGGCATTCTCCTGGACAGGCTTTCTCAATTGGAGTTGTGGCAAGGTGGCTGCAGTCTTATCTGTTCAATAGACTGCAGGCTGTATCTTCTCCATTCTGTTCTGCATATAGGGACATAAAACATGGCATCCCACAATAAGTCTTAAATAAATTAGTCCCACACTTTTCAATATTTATATGAGCCCACTGATCTCATGCATTAAATCGTACAAGGTTAATTTGTTTAACTACGCCGATGATATCCAATTGATCTTGTCTTTGGAAGGAGATTACTCACTGCCACTGGACATGTTCCATAAGTGCATGCAGGAGATTACAGTTTGACAGTTTAATGGAGACAAGACAGAGATTCAATGATGTCCAGCGTCCAAGGTCCCGACCCCACTTCCACCCAACTTTGAACAGGACTCTGGTGCCCTCAGAGGTTGTCTGATACTTGGGTGTAACGTTTGATAGGAAGCTTAGTTTAGAAGGTCATGTCAACAAGACCGCAGGTACTTGCTTTTCCTTAATCAGGGCACTTCACAAGATTTGCCCAAAGCTTCCTATTTCATCCAGAGCACTGGTGGTAGGCAGTGTGATTCTGAGTAGATTGGAATATTGCAATGCCCTGCTGCTAAAAGTTCCGTATTACCTAATCAACTGACTCCAGAGAGTTCAATTAGTGGCTGCCAAATTGGCCTTAAATAGGCTGAGATGGTTCTCAGCATACCAGTCTTTAAAATAGCTACATTAGCTACCACTAAAATAAAGAGTCATGCTTAAATCTCTCTAAGGACTAAAATGGCATAATCCTAACAGGACTTCCTCAGCCAACATAGCCAGTGTGACTAGATTTAGAAAAACCAGACTAGGGGGACGAGTGTTCATGACTGAAGAGGCTCGACTATGGAATGAACTCAGCCCCCCTGGAACTTTCTACTAATCTAATACACTTTAGGAAGGGCTTCAAACATGGCTTTTTCCTAAAGGTTAGAGTGTGGTTCAAGATTTTAACATAGTACAATAAATGCCTCCTCCTTGTTTCATCAACAAGTTATACAGCGGCAGGATACCTGCTAGGTGGGAGTGCGTTTTACAAGTAGTTTAAATAAATTGATAAATAAATATTTGTCGTTTGGAACAGTTGTCACTGTGCTTTAGATGTAGCCTCACTATTCTGCTTTACACTGTTTTAAAATATGTTTCATTTAATTAACCTTGAATGCAACAATTTATAAAGTATCCAGTGTGGCAGTTTTTACAGATAATAAATATATTAAAATGTCTTTATATTTATCTCACAATATAAATCATATTGAAATAAATTCACATTCACACAGAAATATCTAAAAAGGACAAAAAAGAAATAGAAACATGTAATATTTAAAAAAGTATATTTCCACAGAAACTAGACTTTTTTTAAATTAAGAACGTTTTAAACAACTAAGAGGAAGGATAGTCTAACTAAACAAATATGGGAAGGGGATAACAGACTTGAGTAGGATTTCCATTCAGCCTTTTAAAAAGCCATGATTGCTCCCACATTTAAAACCAACTGTTTCATATCTGCCTTAACATCTCAACACTCATTTACCTCAGCCAGCTTCATAATATAGGTTTTAAATTAAGCAGCTCCTTTTCTAGCAAAATGGTGTTTAGGAGTGTCACACTTGTGTCTTCAGTTTTCATTAGAACTATGTGGTGGAAGCTACAGTACACCACTAGGGAATTATCTGACAGACTGTTGCTGCTCTTTTGAGGATGGGTTACTCAGGATACCAAACTCCTCCAGAGGAATATATTTGACAATATTTATAAAATGTGTCCTGATGAGGCAGATATTTGAGAATATGTAGATAATGTGGCAGTATTTTAGCTTTCTGAGCACTAATCAACATTTCTCTGACAAAACTAAACTACTCATTTTGTTTGCTTACTGCAGTATCCACTGAAGAAAACAATTTCAATTCTACAGCTCATATTTCAGCAACATGGCTCTCAAAATGTGCCTGATTTTTGTCCTGAATATTGAAAGGTATGCCTGTAGATTTTCATTAGAACTCTTTGGTAAAGTGGTACTAAAAGAGTTTGGAACCAAATAGTACACCACTGCTGATATTCAAAGTACCTGTTTTATAGCAAATGCATCCTTATTTTGGCTTCTGCTGTTTGCCATAATTTCCATGGGAAAATATTAAGAGAAAAAGATTTTCTCTCCAACATGGTTCATCAAACTCCAGCATAGGATCAGCATTTTTCACAGCATAAAATCACCTCGGAACTCACCATAAATAATTTCTAAAAATGAGTATGGCACCACAACCAACTGAACTATCTAAAATATGTTTCACCTAAGGCCTCCAAAACCCTTAAGGGGACACTGATGGGCTCATGCCTCTAGACCTGCGGGGCTCGGGGGTCTTCCCCAGTATACTTATAAATATGGAGCTACTGTCCGATCGCTAAGTCATGTGGTATGGTTACAAGATGGAATGTTTGGTGTGATATGAAGCAAATGAGTTAGAAAAATATTTTAAACAGGGCAGTATAAACAGACAGAACATGCCATAAACATAGGAAAAAGAAAAGAAGAAAAAAAAAAGGGTACAGTATATATTTTGATTATTGCTCCAGAGAAAGGAGGAGAATGCAACTTGGAAAAGAGGGAACTGAGAAAAAAAACACAATGAAAATGTGAAAAAAGTATGCAATCAGGAGACACATCGAAGAACAACAGACCAGGAAATAGAGAAAATAGAGAAATGAAGGGGTTACAAAAGGAAGATATAGGATATAACTTATTTTTTACTTTTGATGGTCTAGAAATCAATGCTATTCTGAAGCATGACAGTTATTTATTTAGTGTGCAGGGTCATAATGAATGAGAAAAGATGCCTAGTCATGATGTGTTTGCAGGAAATGCTTTTAATGCAGTCAAGCAAATCCTGTAAAACCATTTTTTCTTTAGTTTAGCAATCTTCCAAAATGGCAAGGACGGCCTACAGGGATCTCGGATCTAGAGCTGGGATCATGGCCGACTTCATCTTGTGGTCAGAGTAAATAGATTTTACAGGAAATAACCCTTGTGCCTGATAGACAATCACCTCTGTTCCCGGAAAGACTGCAGAACCAGATTGAGAATGTGCAATGGTCGCTATGCCTAGGGAGGTGCAGGCTTTCATGCAAAGAGAACAGAAAAAAGTTGTTTTTACATCTTATTCTGTGGAGTCTAGGAAAAAGGAATTTGGATTTTGTTAGAAATTGTATTAATAATTGGCACTGGTGACTAACCCAACTCAAAGAATAATCACAACCCTTGTCAGGGCGAACCATTAAAGACACTGAATTGAGCTCAACCCCATGGTAGCTATGCCACAGAGCAGGTAGGTTCAACATAAGCAATGTGTAAAAAATGTCTGCAGTACCAAAACAGTAAGTAAGTTGACTGCATCACAATAACAATTCCAACCCAAATGAGAAGAATTGAGTAAATTGTAACAAAATGTCTCAAAAATAACAAAAGTTGAATAAGGGAAATCAGAGAGATTATTTTTAATGTTTAAAGTAGGAATAGCTCAGAGATTTATAAAGTGTGAATGACAGTTATGGTCACAATAGACCGGTACTTAGGCACAATTGAAGGCTGACTGCGATAGAGCGAAGGTTGGAAGCACCAACCTGGTTCGTCCAGGTCGAAGATTTTTCCTTCAGACTTTAGTCCATCAAGTGCCAATCCACTGCTGAAGTGCACTTCTAATGCTCCACAGAACCTCAGGGGAGCTACTTAGAGGCTCACTGGGTGTCAGGCAGAGGCCAAACAACAGGGTTCAGTCCAGGTCCATTGCTACTTTTCAGATGAGCAGTTGCAGGAAAAGGATTATTGTAAATTTTTGTGTCCCTGTAGCTTTAACAGGAGGCCAGTCTTATTACCCTTGGAGTACCTTTCTTTGTCCTAGGCACAAGAATCTTCTCAAGTCTCAGACAACAGGTTCAGTCATCTTCTGATCTTTCCCTCAGGTCCGGGTGTGTTCAGAAGTGGGTGCCTGGATGTTGAAGAACCGGGTTTTAGAACCCAGCGGCGCCAGGGACACGTCCAAAGTCTTTGGGTTCTCCTGTCTTGGCGAACAGAGACACGGAATACTATTAGGTGGCGTCAGAGATCAAATTTATTAGCTGCAGTTAGTAAATTTGATCTCTGACGCCACCTAGAAGTATTCCGTGTCTCTGTTCGCCAAGACAGGAGAACCCGAAGACTTTGGGCGCGTCCCTGGCGCCGCTGGATTCTAAAACCCGGTTCTTCAGTTGGCGCCCAACGGTGGGGCGACTTCAGCGGTACCGGTCCAAGCCCGAGGATCGTGAGGAGCCACGTGAGGAAATTCTGGAGGAAGGCCGCAACTTCATTGACCCCTGCATGTCGACGTGGACCAAAGGTCTTTTCTGCGAGGCTTCCCGCTTTCCAATGGCTACGAAGGACTGCTGCCCTGACTGTCGCCCTGTCTTGGACCCTTGATTGATCCTTTGTAAAGCGAGACGATAGACAGTCTTCTGGTGGCGTGACAGATATTTGGTTAAGTATAAGTGGGTCGCCCCCACGACTTTGTTTTGGTTCTTGGTTTTGATTTGATTTTTGCAAAAATCTAAGTCGAGGGGCTCGTATATTTACGAGTGTATCGATAGTTGATAACCCCTTGAAGTTTGAAGCTAGATTAGTGAGCTATAAGATGCCTGGTCTTAGCAAAATTAGGAAATGGTTTAGTTGTGGTTGCAACAGGGATTTCCGATTGGAGGATTCGTGTCCGATACCTCCGGTTGGAACTCCAACTTATGAGCTCTATTCAAAACACGGAGTGGGTCCTATCACTTATAATGAAGTGTGGGTCCGATATACAAAGAAAGATGGTGTTTTACGATGGCCCCAACATGGTAGTTTCTAATTAAATATTTTAGATAATCTGGAAGTTGCGCTATTTAAGAAGAAAGCCCGGCCAGCAATGTTTGACTCTTTCCGCCTTTGGCGAAAGGAAGCCAAACAGCGAGAAATTAAGCAAGCAAAGAGAGATAGGAAAGATAAGAATATGTCAGTACTACAAGCTGTTAGGCAGTTTAAGTCAGATGAGGAAGATCGAGTGTGTGAAGTTTTAGATAGACAGCGTTGCATGGCCATAGATAAATGTTATCCGGCCTTGCCGTCTTCTCCTCCGAAAGTGACGGAAGACCCTGAAAAAGATCCTTTGATGTCTCATTTACTGAGATTGCCACCTCCTTATGTGCAGGGTGCTACTGCGCCTCCATTACCCCCGGTTGTTCTACCCTTTGTTGTTCAACCTCCTGCTGTTGTTCAGCCACCCGGTGCTCCACAGATGGTTTTGCCTCCTACGGCGCAACCCACTCTAGGGTCGCAAGCTTTGCTTCCAGCTTTGCCTCAAACTCCTTTGCCTTCTGCTTCTGCATCTCAGACTCCTGCTGCTCTTGTTGCTACTTTGTCTCAAGATTTTAACTTTCCTGTTTTTACGCCTACTTCTTCTCCTTCTGCTCGAAAACGAATGACAGAAACTGTTGTTAATCTGTTGTCTCCATTGTTTGGGCCACTGAGTATGACCCCTGTTTCGGAACGTAAGCAGAGTCGTAGTCAGCTTCCTAGTTCCGAAGAGCGAGCAGTGTTGGATTTGTTGGCTCGTAGATGGATTTTAAATGCTTCCAGGTATAATTCGCCAGCAGTTATGGATGTTTTATTTCAGTGGGAGCCACCTAAGCGAAGGTATGTTTTTGATGTGATGTGTGCTTTTCTGCGGCAGGAATGGGAAGATAATGAGTTGGGTCCGATTCGGCAGGAAGTGCTTGATGTTCAGTCAGAATTTGCTAAAGGGACGATAGCGGAATCTGATGTTACTGATGCTGTAGAGACGATACTTGCCTTCAGAACTAGACTCCCGTCTCAGCCATTGTACGAACCTGATCCTTCTGTTAGGAGGAAAGTGAAGCAGTATCCTATGAGAGAAGTTCCCCCTGTATGGAGAGAGGCAGTTGCTGCTAATGTTAATCAGGGTATTCAGGCCGTAGAGGCCCATTTTCAGCGAGTATGGGTACATGTTCCATGGAAGAGAGCAGAGGTCTTGGCTCTTAAGCAGACCTTACCTGACCCTCGTAAGAATCCTGCTGGTTATTGCAAGGAGTTGTCTCAGACAGTTGAAGCGTGTAATATGAATTTAGCTGACATAGACATGTTAATGGGTAATGTAGTTCCTCAACCTTTGTGGGCGAAGATTCGTCATGAAAATCCTGCGGCAGAATTAGGAGATACGTGGGCTAATATTGTTGCTGCAGATGGTCGACAGGTTGGAGGTGCCAAACCTGAGCCCTTAGTTGCAGAATTACCTGGTAGAATTAATAATTTAATGAAAACTATGATGCCTGCTTTGCGAGTGAATTTGGATAAGTTAGCAGCATGCAAACAAAAGAAAGACGAGAGTGTGTCTGATTTCTTCGCTAGGTTTGAAGAAACGTTTATCGATCATAGTGGTCAAGACATGAGTACGGAAGGTGGTCAAAGGTTGTTCGTGGACAAATTTGTCTTTAATTTGCTTCCCGAACTTTCTAATAAGTTAAAGGACTCTGAGAGTTCATGGGCTGTTTCTTCGTCGGCCCAGATATTGGCTACTGCACAATATTATGAGAATAGGGATAAAGATGAGAAGGATAAAGCAGAGATGAAAACGAAAGATTTAAAGACGAAAGTTCTTTTGCAGCAAGCTTATCCGCCTCGTCAGAATCAGCCTCAGTTTCAGCAACCTCCACAGTTTCAGAGATTGTTACAGAAGCCTGAGCCTTATGTTCAGCGATTCTTTCCTGGTCCTAATCAGTGTGCTTATTGCAGAGAGGAAGGTCATTTCAAGAATAGTTGCCCGGCTTTGTTACAGCGTGCGAATGGTGTATCTGGTCAGAGAGGTCGTGGTGGTTTCCAGCAAGCTCCTAGGGGTAGGGGACGTGGTGTGTTACCCCAGAAGGAGCATTCCTCTTCCCTTCAGAATTCTGCGAATTATTTTGACAGACAGAATGTTCCGAGTGGTCAGTCTGCACAGTACTATGTTGATGATTATTATGTCGAGAGTGAGAGTGCTGGTTATAATGATAGTTAGGACAGCCATGGGCAAAGAGAGGGAGTAGTGTCAGTTCCAGTAGACCAGAGTGGACCTTATGTTGAAGTGACTACATCAGGTGTGGTACAACCTTTTCTTTTGGATACTGGTGCGACGAAGAGTTCTATTATGTACTCTAAACTTCCTGGCGCACCTTTGTCTGGCTTGACCAATGTTTCCGTAGGATTTTCAGGTGCCCCAGTTTGTAACCCGATTTCTAATCCTTTGCCCCTTTCTATTGGCCCTTGTGAATTGGAAGCTCCTCTTATTTTTACGACTGGTTGTAATGAGAATCTGTTGGGTTTGGACTTGCTGAAAAGATTGTATGCGACATTACATTGTTCTCCTTCGGGAGTACATCTTACCCTAGGTAAGAAAGTGATTTCTCCGATGTATTTGTCTAAAGATTGTCTTCCACTGGAATTGCGTTCTCTTCCTGATACACTTTGGGCTACAGGTCCTAATGATGTTGGCCTTTTGCAGATTCCACCTTATGTTGTCACCCTCAAATCGAATGCTAGGCTACCTCGTATCCCACAGTATAAAATATCTAGTGAAGGCGAGAGAGCTCTATTAGCGATTGTCTATGATTTGGTTGAGAAGGGTGTAGTTGAAGAAACGAGAGGTAATGTGTGTAACAGTCCTGTTTTGCCTGTCCTTAAGCGTACTGATGCTTCTCAGCCACCTGTGTACCGGTTTGTGATCGACCTTCGAGAGGTAAACACGATTGTGGTGCCACAGTTTCCTGTTGTCCCTGATATCACTGCTTTGTTGACTCTGATTCCTGCTTCGGCAGCCTGGTTTTCTGTTATTGACCTGAAGAATTCTTTCTTTAGCATTCCGATTGCTGAGAAGAGTAGGGATATTTTTGGCTTCTCTTTAGGAGGACAAAGCTTCCAGTTTAAGAGAGCTCCCCAAGGTTATTGAGAAAGTCCCTCCATTTATAGTCAGGCGTTGAAAAATCAGCTTGATAGCTTTGTGTTGCCTACTGGTGCTACTCTTATCCAGTACGTTGATGATCTGTTGGTTGCCGCTGATGACGAAAAGATTTGTAAAGAGGCTACTCTTTCTTTGTTACGACATTTGTCTGACCTTCATCATGAAGTGTCACCTTCCAAGTTACAGTATTGTCGACAAGAAGTAACCTACCTATGTCATCTCTTGTCGAAGGAGGGAAGAAGGTTGACCCCAGAACGAATTCAAGCGATTGCGCAGATGAGTGTGCCATCCACACAGAGAAAAGTGTGCGTTTTCTTAGGTATCACCTCGTATTGTAGGCAATGGATCCCTAATTTTTCCCTGCTAGTGAAACCTCTGTTGGCGCTGACTCTTAAAGATACTCCGTATCCTCTCCCTTGGTCTGACGATTGTCAGAAAAGTTTTTCTGAATTACGTGATGCATTGTGTTCGGCTCCGGTATTGGGTACTCCGGACTACAGTAAGCCTTTCACGTTGTATGTTCACGAGAGAGAAGGTTGTGCATTGTCAGTGTTGACTCAACAGTTTGGAGACAAGCAACGCCCATGTGCGTATATTTCAGCGACGTTAGATCCGGTAGCTAAAGCGTTGCCAAGCTGTTTGAGAGCTACAGCGGCTGCGGCTGTTTCTATCCGACAGTCTGCTGGTTTGGTATTGGATAATACGTTGATTGTGATGGTCCCACATGCAGTGGATACTTTATTAAACAGGACCAAGACACAGCACCTTACTAGTGCACGTCTTTCAGGTTATGAGTTGACACTGTTGGCTAGCCATGTTCACATTAAAAGATGTAATGTGTTGAATCCAGCTACGTTGTTGCCGATCTCTACAGAGTCAGATGCTCAAGAACAGCATGATTGTTTTCTTCCAACAGAGGAAGAAACGAAGGCTAAAGTTGACCTAAAAGACACTCCTTTTGAGAATGTTGATGGTACCTTATGGGTAGATGGTTCGTGCTTTAAGCTTCCGAATGGTGAAACGACTGCAGCATATGCCGTCACAACTTTACATACAGTTGTTGAGACAACACGCATAGCACAGAATTCTGCGCAAGCAGCAGAGTTGATTGCATTGACACGAGCGTGTGTATTGTCAGAGGGAAAGCGAGTGAATGTTTATACCGATAGCCAGTATGCGTTTGGTGTTCCCCATAGTTTTGGACGTTTGTGGAGAGAAAGAGGATTCCTTACTTCCCATGGCACAAAAATTC
Source organism: Lissotriton helveticus (assembly GCF_964261635.1). Lineage (NCBI taxonomy): Eukaryota > Metazoa > Chordata > Amphibia > Caudata > Salamandridae > Lissotriton > Lissotriton helveticus. Next base: position 927,766,436 of record NC_136061.1, read on the forward strand.
AGCATGGGCAGTTAGTGAATGAACTTTTGGAATCTCTTGCTCTCCCAAAGCAGATTGCAATTGTGAAGTGTAGTGCGCATAAGAAAGTTGTGGATGATGTAGGTCGAGGGAATGCGTTTGCGGATGAAGTTGCGAAGGAAACGGCGAGAGACATGATGAGCCGTATGGATGTGGCAGGTCCTGCAAGATGGGTTGTGGAGAGTGGCATGTGTGAAGACACAATAGAAAGTGTGAAGATGATTCAGGCTGAAGCTACAGAGAAAGAAGTGAGTACGCGAAGAGAGAGTACGGGTATGTTGGATTCGACAGGTTGTTGGGTTGAGTTGTCAGAACATCAGCGATGGTTGTTGCCTGATGCGTACGTCCTCCCAGTGGTTACTATGGCGCATGGAATGGCTCACATCAGTTCGAAAGGGATATGTAAGTTGTTGGCTCCAGTATGGCAGAATGCTGGAATTCCTAAATGTGCTGAGAATGTTGTGAAGCATTGTATGATTTGTCTGAAGTATAATCCTGGCAGGGGAACTCCAACTCCAGCTGGTCATTTTGCTCCTCCGACGTATCCATTTGAAGTGATACAGCTAGATTACATTCACATGGAGAGATGCAACAATCTGAAGTATGTCCTTGTGGTTGTTTGCGCCTTTTCCAGATGGATAGAGGCCTACCCACTAAAGGATAATACTGCCTTGTCTACAGCTAAGGTTTTGCTCAAAGAGTATTTCCCTAGATTTGGTTTGCCGAGAATTGTATGGTCGGACAATGGGAGTGAATTTGTGGGTTGAGTCATGAAGAAAGTGTGTATTGGATTAGGGATAAATCAGAAGTTCCACGCTGCGAATCACCCCCAGTCAGCAGGTCTTGTTGAATGCTATAACGGCACATTAAAGCTGAAACTCGCTAAGATTCAAGCGAGCACTGGTCTTACATGGCCGGATGCCTTGCTGTTGGCTCTTTTGTCAACAAGGACGACAGTGCATTCTCGTGTGGGACTTAGCCCATACGAAATAGTTTTTGGTCGTCCAGCGACTGTTTGGGGTGTGCCTCGTCCTAAGAAATACAGTGACATTAAGTACCCTATGTTGGTGGATTACTTACATGACTTGACTGCTAAATTACGTGTTCTCCACCAACAGGTCTATGACAGTTTGCAGACAGCTACTGCAGATCCAGGGCACACGATCCTACCTGGTGATTTTATCTTGACGAAGAATTTTCAGCGATCCAAGAATTTGGAGCCGAGATGGACTGGTCCCTATTTGGTATTTCTGGTCACTAGAACTGCTGTTAGAGTCACTGGTAAAAAGAACTGGGTGCATGCCACCCAAACGAAAAAAGTTCAGTTGCCCTTACCGTATGATAAGTGGGTGAGGGATGGAATAGCTGACTCCGAGTGTGAAAGGGTTCCTAGATTCGTACCTTTTAGTGATGCACATTTGACATGGACTCAGTCGGAACGCGAGGATGATGATGTTCTGCAAGCTGCGGTGCCTCCGTCTCTGAGACTCGACACGACGAATCCAGAACTCCTCTTTAAGGATCAGACTGTGCCTGGTAAAGAACGCTATGATTTGAGGCCAAGAAAGCCGATTGCTATGGACAAATAAAGATTGGAATTTTTTATGCAGTGAATTACACCTTGTCAGATCAAGAGACTTTTTTACTTTTTCGTTTTTGAGTCACCATCCGGACTCAGCTGCAGGGTCACGGTATAAGTTCTTAAGGGGTGAGCCGCGTATTGACACAAGGTCTGTGGTTTAGGGTCGTTAGTACCATCTTGACGCACACTTAAGTGAAGAAGGAAAATTGCCGTAAGCAGCACGTTAGAGGATGGAGTCTTTTGAGTCCGACAAGGGTGTTAAAAGAGTTGATTTCAGAGTGCAAATGTGTATATTGGTTCGTAGCAAATGTTTTTTAATAATGTGTTTTCTTATGCTTTTGAACATTACGTTGGTTTGTGTGGGTTGGATTTTCTATGCATCACAACAGAGGCTTGCATCTACCTCCCAACCTACTCTTTTTTTTTCTGTTTCCCCACATGAGTTTCATACATTGCCAGAACATGAACAGACATGAAGATTAGAATTTGTGAACAATTCGTTTATACAGATACATCAGCATCAGCTAGTTGTAAATACCACAAATTGTTGGGTTTGTGGTCTTATGCCGCATACGACTAATAAGGGAATGCCATATTTGGTTTTGCCTTTTTTGCCTAATGGGTCAGAATGGGCACTCCAATCAATGTTTATCTATGCGAATGAAGCATCTCCTGTACGTTCTGTCAAAGATAATGCGAATAATAATGCCTTGATACAGGGAATAGTAGATATGGTCAGAGATATTGATGCATATAATGCTATCCCTAAAGATGAGGTACGAGCATATGTTGGTTGGAACAAGACGAGATATAGCATTAGTCTGACAGAGAAAGAGAGACAGAAAAGGTCTCCTCCTATTTGGATTGTACCCCACCGAGGTCATTTTTGTCTGCAAGGTAATGGTCAGAACCCGAGAGCTCAGCTTGGTAAGAGTGTGTGTATTCACACCTATGTCTATACGTTCCAGAAATCTCCACCGTTCGTGCCAGCTAAAGGCACGTATTTTGTTTGTTATGATAGAGCATATACATGGTTGCCTTCTGACTTTTCAGGCACATGTTATGTGGCATTTTTGCTTCCCCCTACATACACAGCTGCTTTCAACTACCATAAGACAAGATATGGTAGAGGTAATATCGATGCGAAAGACACTGCCGCACAACAAGTTGGAGACTTCTTTAAGGGTTTCCTGCCCTTTTGGGGTCCTATGGCTAATGGTAGGACAATTTGTCAGCTTACGAGAGTGGTCGAGGCCACTATAAATGAGACTGCATGTGCCCTTAGCAATATTACAGCAGAGCTTCAAGCGGATCGCCTTATGACATTACAGAACCGCTTTGCTTTAGATATTATACTTGCAGATAGAGGTGGAGTATGTAAATTGATCGGGTCTAGTTGCTGCGTTTTCATACCAGATAACGCCCCAACAGTGTACCAAGCCATCTTGAGGTTACATAAGTCTGCTGAGTCTATACATGTAGACGAAGGGAATTGGTAGTTGATAGGATGGTTTTGGAATTGCTGTCCAAATGGGGATGGAAGATTCTGATGTTCCTTGGTATGGCTTTAGCGAACCTTTTCTCGTGTTGCTTATGCATCCAGTGTGGTCCCGCCATTTGTGGCCTTTGTGCTACAATCTGTGTGAGAAGACCCGTCCCGAGAGAAGTGAAGGATAATAAGATGCTGTTACAGCAACACCTTAATGACCTGATGAGAATAGATATAGACCTGGATTCAGATTGACGTGAGTTTAGGTCATTGCCTACGTAATGGCAAAAGGAGGTCTGAGGTTCTGTGGTTTTCGGGACTGGACTCCATTTTGTTTGCGTTGTTCATAACGCCATTTTGTGTTGCCCTCACGTAGGCCGTGGAGGTAACCGAACGAACAAAGTTGCATGGGCCTCATTGTTCATGTATGCATTAAACAGGCCCTTTTCTGACTTGTGAGTGAACTGCAGGACGCTGACCTCTTCACCTGAAACTGACCTCGCAAAGCCAATTTCCCTTGGTTTGATACTTGTCTAAGATTGCCACTTAATGTTCAGGACCTCGTTAACCTTTAGTTTCCTTGCACATGTTTTATCTTGTCCAGCATCTATTACTGTTTCCTTTATGTTCTGACATTACATGGGTTGGGATTTTCAATTATAAATTTGTCCGGCTTGCAAAGATTGAATTTGGGACAGTCCTAATAATTAACTTTTGGGTTGGGTTACTGTAAATTGGGTTTTTGTTAATGTGATACTCAGTTAGAAAATGTGTCCTATTGGTCAGAATTTTGCGCAATGGGTGTCCATTTATAATGAGAATATTGTGTATAAAAGGTGATGTCTTGCTCTATGAAATTGAACAGTTTCTCGAGTTGTACACCGTGTTGTATTGCTGAGATTACTGCTACTAGCTGCAGCTAATAAATTTGATCTCTGACGCCACCTAGAAGTATTCCGTGTCTCTGTTCGCCAAGACAGGAGAACCCGAAGACTTTGGGCGTGTCCCTGTCGCCGCTGGGTTCTAAAACCCGGTTCTTCAATGTGCCATATTTATAACCTGGCAAGAGTTTGTGGTTGGGAATCACTCTTGGGCATGCTCTAACCAATGGAGTGAAAGTTCCTGGGGCCAACCCTATCCACTATGGTTGATAGCTTTATTTTCGATATGCAGATATATCTTAAAAAGCATTACATACATGTATTAAACTGCAGATCATCAATTTAAAAATGCATTCAAGGATTAAAAACAAGTAAAAAAAGCCATTGATACATACAATAAGTTAATTAAAAATGAATTAAATTGAAATAGACACTCTTTTAGAGCGAATCAACCATGCCCATTTTAAAAATTTAGAGACACCACAGACTATAGGTGGGGAAGTGTCAGTTAGTAAGATACGTAACGCCACCATATGTTGGCGTGTGCCTAATAGTCTGAATAGAGGTTTGAGCCAACACCTCCTTGGTCGGGAATAATCAGGGCACTCAAAAAGGATATGTGCCACCGTCTCGAACCTTGTGGAGCAAAGGGCACAAAATGGCGATAACTGGACAGGCATTTTCCATCTGGAAAGGAGAACCCCTATCGGAAGAGTGCCCACTCTGAACTTAAAGTAAAGAGCCCTATCAATTGGCATGGTAATCAAATCCAGGTAGGGTTCGGAAGCCACCACATCCTTAATTCTTAAAAAAGCTGCAGTGGAGTTGCAGTGACGGGGATTACCGATAAGTTGAGAGGAGACCCATTCCCAGTACAGTTTTTTCAGGATAGCCTTGGGTGGAGCAGATTTTGTAGCCCAGGAAGCCCCCAAGCCCAGTTCCCCCAAGAGGTTTTTGATATCCCTTAACCACTTAATCTTGTGCCAGCCCCCCATTCCCATCACCTCAGACAGCCCATCGGCATATGATTTCAGTTCTGGGACCCTCCACAAGCGGGCCCATAAAAGCAGAGGCCGGAGGCGGGCCTGGTCCTTGATCGATTTACAGCCCACGTCCAAGAGCACCGGAACTGTAGGGGTGCTCAAGGGGAGAGCCAGTAGGTCTTTCAAAAATTTACTCTCCGACTTGGATAGAGCCTCCAAGTTGCATAGGCCCCATAGCTCCGCCCCGTATAACGCTGCAGTGACTCCTCTTGCTTTGTAAATGTCAATTACAGGTGCCACGGACTGTTTAGATGAGGCGCGATACTCCCTTAACAGCGCACCCCCCACCCTTTTATGGCTAAGAAGCATCTTGTTAATGTGAGGTGTCCAGCTCATAACATCGCTCATACGTATTCCCAAATAGTCAAACTCTGAGACTTTCTCGAGAGGGACAGAGTTCAAGACTGGAACGTGTCCTAGTTTCCGTGGTGGGTGCATGATCAGGTATTTTGTCTTGTCCACATTGATCACCAAACCCCTTGCTGAACAAAATACCTGGAAATGATTCAAAAGCTTCTGGAGACCCTGGGGAGTCTTGGCAATGAGGAGGGTGTCGTCTGCAAACAGCAGGGAAGGGATCCGTACGCCCCCCAGGGAGGGTGCATCTGCTGGTTCTTGAAGCAGGTGCTCTACCACACCATTTACGTACAAGGAAAATAGTGTGGGAGCTAGCACACATCCCTGTCGGACGCCCCTGCAGACCGGGATCCTGTCAGTCTTTTCCCCATTCTGGCCCCAACGCACCTGGGCATAGTTATCTGTGTGGAGTTTGATCAGGAGCGACAGAATGTAAGGGGGCAACCCAAGACCCTGCAGAACCCTCCAGAGTTCCTCCTTAGGAACCAGGTCAAAGGCAGTCTTCAAGTCAATAAAGGCCAGATAGAGACTGCCTTTGCCCAGCACCACCACCTTCCAATGCAATAGCATCAGTCTGAAGACCTGTTCAATGGTCCCCGTTCCTGAGCGGAATCCCGCCTGAAAATCAGACAGGATATGATTTTCGTCCACCCAGTGAAGAATCCTCCCCAGAATCGCCTTCCCTGCCACCTTTTGTGTCGAGTCAATCAGGCTTATCGGCCTATAGTTCCCCGGATTGTCCCGACAACCCTTTTTAAATATGGGAACAACCTCTGCCCCTTTCCAAGATTCAGGAACAGGTCCTCCCTCCAAGATGGCATTCAGAAGGGCGGTTACTAATTTGCCCCATTCAGTCGGGTAGGCTCGGAGTAGGTCCCCTGGAAGCCCATCAGGACCGGCTGCCTTCAAGGGTACCAAGGACTTAATTACATTCACAACCTCCCGTAAAGTGAAGGGGTCGAGAGCGCTGTCCTCTGCCAAGAGGGCCGGGGAAAGTGGCTCATTGAGGGACCCTTCTACCGATGAATATAAGGCCCTGAAGTGGTTAAACCAGATCTGGGCCGGGATAGTGCATGTCCTCAACGTGCCATCGGGTCTGTTCCTGGATCCCACCAAATTCCAGAAGCCCCTAGCATCCAGAAGGTCCGCCCAGAATTTTTCCTCCCACTCCTTTTTCGCTATTTTTAAGGTTTGGGTGTAGATCTTCCTAGCTGACCTGGTCCTAGTTTGGGACTTTGATTTAACTGCTTCCACCAGTGCTTTCTTACTTGCCCCACATTTATGGGTATACCAGCCCTGTCTTTTCAATGGGCGGGCCCGTGTCTTAGCCCCAGTGTGTCTAGTTGGGACAATAAACAAATTGCTTATGGCCGTGGTCAAGTCACAAAAGGTCCCAAACACCTCCTCAGGCCCACCATCAAGGGAGTCCAAATTACATTGGGCTGTGGCCAGAAGTAGTGCTATAGCTGCAACCTTCTCCGCGGATAGGGTGAGCTTTGCCCACTTCAGCCGCCTACCACAATTCGAAACAAATGTTTCCCCAAATTTAGCGATGGTACGGGGCCAAAGGCCCCCTTTACCCTCCGACCACCAGGGGGTCAGAGCAAGAGAGAGCAGGTTGTGATCGCTCTCAACGGACGCGATAATTTCCATATCCCTCACCGAGCTCCATAAGCACACGTCAAGCAAGATGTAATCAATTCTTGACGTGTGGTTGGGCCTGTTGTACGTATGGGCTCCCGCCTTATCAGAGCTTGACCTCCCGTTGAGGGCCCTCAGATCGAATTCCATGCTAAGGGTGTTAATCTGGAGTTCCACTTCAGTCCACCTCTTGATCGGGGTTAGCTCTAAAGCCGGAATCCCCCTCCTTTGGTCCTCCTCCAGATCCAAGGTGTCGTCCGAGCCCAAGGGCTCGAACGTACAGTTTAAATCGCCTGCAACCAGGGTACATGATTTAAATGGAGATGACCTTAGCAGGCCCTCCAGGAGAGCAATAGTGGGCGACTGTCTACCACCCTTTGTGCTCCGAGCATAGATGTTATAAATGTTCAAGATGACACGACCCCGGGCATCTTTTAGGGTGATGTTAAGGAGATCAGGGCAATTGGTCTGGTGCTCCTCTACTCTACAATTGAAAGAAGTTGCCACCCAGATGAGGAGACCACCCGAGGGGCGTCCCCTCCCAGATGCCGGATAGACAGCAGAAATAGAGTAGGAAGAATATCCCACCTTGTGGGTGGGCTCCCTGCTCCATGTCTCCTGGAAGATGCAAATGGAGTACTCTTCCACAAGGGCATTCCAGTCCGGCAGGGCCAGCTTCCTGTCAATTCCAGCCACGTTCCAGCTGAAAATCCTAAGAACTGGATCCGTTACAGCTGGGATGCATCTGGGCACGACATCGCGGCGGACATCTGCCCCGATCGGAACGAGAGGTCCACTGCCCTCTCCATTGTTACCCCGCCCCCCACCAGGTTCCCGGATGACAGATGGGGCTATATGGTTTATTGTTGGGGTGGATGAGCTGGTCAACAGTGCAGTAGGATGGGCAACCCCGCCCGCTTTATGATCCCCCAAGGCCACCCCACAGACATCAGCAAGTCAATAACCTGTAGAGCCCCAGTTCAAACCTGACCAGGCTGCCTGTGGGTGGAACTGTGGTGCCACCGAATACCCTGGGCAACCACTATTACTATGTTGTATCTCAGCATAGGGTGGGCCGATGTAATTCATAACAGGCCGCGGGTAGAAATAAGTTAAATCCACCACATCAATGCCTGTACCGCCCGCTACTTGGTTATGGTTACAGATTGTGTGTGCAACTCTGTTGTCTTTAAAGTTGACTACCACACAATCTCCTTCTAGGCGTTTCTTGCCCTGTCCTACCCAGCCCACCCTACGCACTCCGAGAATCAGCCCATCCAGCCCCCTAGGTAGCGGTTTGTTGGATTTCAACCAATGCAGAGTTTTATTCTTTAAGGCCTGGTGGGTTTCAAGAAGAACATCCTTCAGAGGGGGGACATTGATAAGAACAGCAACATATGGGTGGCACTCTGGGGGGAGATTTACTGGTGGGCTCTTTGGAGTCGCTTTCAGCGGTATGGCTGCTGAAGAGCCAACTCCCGGGCCGCTCGCAGCGGGTTTAGCCTGGGGAGCTAGGCCGACTCCCCTGCCATTGGCCGCTACCTGAACCAATCGTTTAGACTTAGCCAAATTCCCACCAGCTGGTAGCTTGGCATGGCCGGGTTTCATATTTGAAGTTTTTGGTGTCTCAAGGGTGCTTGAATGGGCCTGAGCAGTATGGGTAGTGGTCCCAAGTTTGACCGCGGTAGGAGCTAAAGGAGCAATGGTTGAGTCCTTACAGGCTGCAGTAGTAGGTGCAGTCGTTATCAAGGGTGGAGCCTGCACTACATCAACGGATGCCCGCTTACCCATATTCCCGCCCATGCTGTCCTCCCTGGCTCTTGACTGGAGTTTAATAAGGGTTTTCATTGAGAAAAAGTTGTCCAGTGTAGTCTGCTCGAACCTGTCTAACCTTTCCCCCAGACCCTTAACTTGATCAATGAGCGGGACTAATAGGGAATTAAACAGGTCCTCAATTTGTTTGAGAGAAGCAGGGTCATGCAATATTGCTGGTTTGTCAGGGGAGTTGGAATATACCTGCGCAACCTCAGGTGTAGTACCTAGGGAAACGTACCCTTCTCCCATCTCGGGGTTCACTGAGGCTGAACCGTTACCTGATTTAGAGCCCAAACCCCTTGAAACATGCTTCCTTGGGCGCTTGTGCAGTGTGGTGAGGTTACCCTTCCGCGAACTTACAACCCTTTTCCTTTTCCTTTTTGTACAAACTGAGGGTTTGTGGACCAGGCACGGCAAGATAGGAGCCTGGGGAGGGCCTTGGTGTAGCAAGGGCAAATCCTGGCCGATGGAGAGGCACGGGGGATCAAGGGTACATAGACCCAAGCCCGCAGGACTGCCAGTAAGGGATGGCGATTGTGCTACCAAACTCTCCAACCTATCAATGCTTGCTCCTATAGCAGCCACCCGTGGCTGCTCGACCAAGCCCGAAAGGAGAGGGGAAGGAGCAGGGATAATGGTAGGCGACTGGGCCAGCGCCATAGCACCAAGCGAGGGGCGTCTGGCCGGTAGGAGTTCATGTGAAAGGCGTCGCTCCGTCATCACAATCTCTTTCTCTATTACGGCAGCTACTCTGGTGATGAATTTGTTCATTGTACCTATCGTCATACTCCCAGGACCCGCCTCACCCCCACCCCTTAGTATTTTCCCCGACCGAGTAGACATCGGAGTAGCTAGACCCTCAGCCAATGTTCAATCACCCTCGGGACCTGATGTATCAGATGACAGGGGGGTGGCCCAGCCCAGCCTCTGACAGCCCCTGACTGCCACAGACTGCCCGCCCTTTGCCCGGGCTTCGCTCGGTGTACCGCTCGCGTCCCGCTACGCGAAAGCCGATCCTTGGTAAGGGGCGTTGCGGGCGGGGGGCGTGGTGTCCAGGGGGCGCGGCGGCAATTGCCGGCACTGCGCAGGGGCTCCTGGTCAGTGTAGTCCCTGGCGCTTGCTCCGCCTCCCAAGAGCTCCTCGTTGCTCTCAATGGCCGCACTTCAGGAACAGGAGAGAAGACACGAGCAGCCCCTCGCTACCCACGCGAAGCGGCACCCGCGAAGCGGGTGCGGCGAGATGTGGAATGGGGTAGCGGTATCCCCTCAGGAGAGGGGATAGAGGGCAAGCTTCGGTCAGATGCCACAAGTCCCGCACCAGAAGAACCACAGGTACGCTCTGAGTTGATGTCCCCACTATGGGCCTTTTCAAGATGACAGAAGTGTTTGGCCACACTAGGGGGCCCATTAGGATGGCGGGCGGACTTTGCCCGCCCGCCCTCTTCCTGCGGATTGGGACCACCCGCCATAAGGGCGGGGGTCCCGTGGGGGGTATTAGGATGCACCCGCCACAGTGGCGGGCGCATCCTACATTTTCAACATTGTGGCGGGCGGTGCTCTCAGCACCGCCTGCCACATTGCTAAAAATGCATGTATGCATTTGCATACACAAAGCGGCAGGCACCGCGCTGTGCCTGCCGCTTTGTGTATGCACCCCCACCTCGCCTTCACTCCGAGGGCCCGCCGGGGGCCCCTGAAGGGAAGACCGCCTCGCCACGGAAAGGCATCAGATTGGGCCCATACTAATATGACTGGTGGTGTCAAACACACACCGCCACCATATTAAACCTTTTCTGCCCCGGTCGCAATGCGACCGGGCGGAAAAGCGGCGGACGGTCTTTCCATCCGCCGCGGACCCCCCAGCCATCCTAATGTGGCGGGGGGTCATTTCAGTGAGGATGGCAGGCGGATTGCCCCTGCCAGGCCGGCGGTGGCTGCCGCCAGCCTGGCGGGGGAAATCCGCCTGCCATCCTAATGGGCCCGTAGGTTTGGGCTCTGACAGCTGGGGTATGTGTGGTACTCCTAGTGTCCTCCATATCTAACACTAAAATCCAGTTTGAAGCAGTTACTGTACCCACAATAAACACAGAGCCAGAAGCCTGATAGAGCAAAGCAGTGTTTTTCGAGTAACCAGAGAGTGGGTACACAAGAACTGTTTTGGTATCCTGCTTAGCCCTTTGAATTGCTCTTAAGGGTTATACATAAAACTGCAGCAGATCCGTCAAGCAGGATTTGGCATTCAAGTAGGGTTTAGCACTGTAATGTCAAAAAGGATGCTCACAGCCCAGCCCTGCATAATCTGTCAGATTCATTGGGGTAATTTCTGTCCATTCAGGTCAGCCTATTCATTGCTCCTGGGAAGCATTTCACACCCATTCATATGTATTCAAATGCTAATTAGTGGATGCAGGGCCGGACTGAGAACCAAAACCGGCCCTGGCAAAGTGCTCGGCCGGCCCCCTGGAGGTGCGACCGAGCTCTTTGCCAGGGCCGTTTCGGACGATTTTGTTACACGGCCGATTTTGCAGCTATGCTGCTAAAACGGCCCTGTAACAAAAACAGCCCCCAGGGCCCCAAACCGGCCCCCACCCTTGCGGCGCACTGGGGGATTGCCCAGTGCCCGCAATGGACAGTCTGGGCCTGAGTGGCTGGCAGTAGTGGAAGAACAAATGCAAATTGGCCTCCAGATGTTTTCATAAGGTACATTTCCCTTAATATTATCAGAAACCTTCACTATTGAATTGAATTCTTCTTAACAATTAAAAAAGTTGTTTAATTATTTTTTTTAACTGTTTCCTGACCTAAATTAGCATCAGTAAATGTAATAATGTAGCCCAGTGTTTTGCAATGAAACTGCCACCTTTCTAAAGTGAAAAAAGCCTTTGGGACTTTTTCCCTGTAAGGACATGTTTAACATTAAATTCCTACATGTCTTACTATTAATTACCATGCTGCATGCCTTATGAGCAATAAGGATTACATAGGGGTGACTTATGAATATTTAACCCTCTGCGGAGGTGTGATCCCTTGAGGCACTGAAGAGCTCTGTAATGGAGCGGCCCCGGGAAAATCGACTGAAGGGGCGAGGACAAGTGGCCGACCACCCTCGCTATCTGCCGAAGTGAAGTGGAGGGGTGGGCCAGAGTACGCCGGAGCGCCCTGCGGATCTTGACGATTTTCCTGGGAGGAAGGCTTAGGGTCCGAGCCACCGAATCGATGGTAAACCCTAGGAAGGTCACCTGCCTTGAAGGAACCAGAAGGGATTTCTTGTCGTTGATGACAAACCCCAGATGCTGCATCAACTCTGTAGTTTCTATGAGACGATCAGCCAACCGCTCTGGGCACTGTTCCAACAACAAACTATCGCCCTATTAGTCGATGAGGCACCAGCCTCTCCCTCATAGCGTTTCCACTACCGGCTTGAGAACCTTTGTGAAGCACCATAGTGCTGACGAAAGGCCGGAGGGTAGGGTTGCATACTCGTAGACCTGATCTCTCCCCATAAACTGCAGGAAACGCCGGTGGGGGAAAAACGGGCACCGCCAGGTACGCTTTCTTCAGATCCAAATGCACGATCCAATCCCCGGGTTGCAAAAGGTCGCACAGCAGATGGATACCCTCCATCTTGAAGTGGCGGTACACCAACTACTGATTGAATTCCTTGAGGTTTATGACGGGCGTTGACCGTCATCCATCTTGTCACCACGAAGATGTTGCTGAGAAAACCCCTTGGATGCTAGGGGGCAGGGACTATCGCTCCTTTCCGCAAGAGGTCTGCCACCTCCTTGTCTACGAGAGTGGCCTTGTCTTATGCGAAAAACAGCAGTCGGGGTCAAATGTCTTGCACAGGAGTTCCGTAAAACTCTACCTGAAAGCCCCTTAAGGTCTTCAACAACCAGGCATCTGAGGTATTGGTTTTCCAATTGCTCTCAAAAAGAGCCAACCTACCCCCTACCCTGAAGTGGGACAGAGGAAAGGCACTCACCTGAACCGGCCACTTGCTGGCCTTGGCCTCTGCCAAGTCTGCCTTTGAACGGCAAAACACACAAGATGATGACCGGAATGTTGCACAATGGCAAAACATTCACCCCCAGTCAAAGATCTGGGTTTAATCCATCGTTATTTTGCTCACCAAGCCACCTAGTCTGCCTTTGAAGCCACGGCGGGACTGGAAGAACTCTTGCAGTCCTGGATCTATGGTTTTTTATTCCGCTTCTCTGCGGGCCTTGCGTGGAAAACTTGCCGGCCGAGCAGCTCCTGCCACGACCGGCACTGACAAAAACACGTAGGCGGAACACCTTCTTTATTGAAGTCTGTGCCTTGTCCAGAGATGTAAATGTAGAGACGAATTTTGTCAATACCTTTATAAAAGGATCCCCGAACAAGCCACCATCTGCGATCGTGCCCACCTCTGAAGAGGTCAAGTTTCCTAGCTTGGGATCCACTTTGAGCAAGAAGGATCGGCGCCTCTCAGTAGAGAGGGCGCAGTTCGTGTTTCCTAAGAAAACGATTTCCCTTTGAGCCACTTAGAGATGCGTTCAGGCAACAAGGCAGATCCTGAAGCCATGGCCTCCTCCGCTAATCCCAGAATCTTTGTGAGGGGGCCAGTCAAGTCCAGGAGTTTGTCCTGACAGTTCTTCCAGGACCTGTCGATACCCTTTTGGGGTCTCTAATGTATTTCTGAAGGAAAGTCACCATCTTCTGGTCGACCTCTGGTGTAGTGGCCACCTTGCCCGGCAAGGCTGGTCGGGGGCACTCGGCCCTAAGGCAGGCCCTAACCTCCTTCTCGAGAGGTTTTCGAAGCCGACTCGTCACAAATACCGTCACCTTTGGAGAGGGAAGCCAAGCAGATGAACGGGGATGCACCAGGTCTTCCGGGACCAACATATCCGCGGGTCCTTTTGGGCTGAGCAGAAGGCTCTGATGGGGGAAAGCTGGGATATCAGGAGGTGGGCGGGCCTGCCTCGTCCAGGGAGTCCCCTCTGAATCCTCGTCACCTTCACCAGCAAATTGCTGCTCCTCCGGGATTTCCGGGGTCAAATCCTGGTCCAAACACTGAGTTTTGGCCAGAAACGTCTTCAGATGCTCAAACGCCCCTTGTTAGGGCTCCTTAGTAAGCTTCCGCTTCTCAGGGTGTTGGGACTGCTACGCTTGGATAGCATAAGCATATTTCATGATGCAGCGTTCAAAGGGCCCCATTGCCACCTCTACAGCCCTATGAATGGATGTGTCGACTGCATCGCAAAACTCGTCATCCAAAGGAATTACTTGGAGGGTCTCCTCTTCTGAGTACTCAGCCTCCATCACCTGGCAGGGACTTCTTGTCAAAGGAACTGCTAGAATTCCCTTAATACAGGGCCAGGAAGGCAGGAGTTTAAAGGCACGAAGAGCTATATTTTGTGCCACCCGGTGGCTCGTCAGATCAAGGGGCGACTCACCATGCACTCACCGTCAGGGCCTGCCCCTCACCACAGCAAGCGACCTTCAGGAATGTGCTATGTTCGCAAATTGCCTCATGACAAAATGGTCTGACCCCAAAGTTTGTCCCGCTGTGGATCTAATGCCAAATCAATCGACCTACAAGCAGGTGTCAAGGTCCCAGACTCTCCACCGCCAATTTGCTATGCATCTTCTCTGACTCGCGGGTGCACTCAAACTCGCTGGTCCCCGCCACAGGAAGCGACACGGACCAGCCAGATGACACACGCACCCACAGTGATGTAACGCGCAACTGCGGCAGGGGGCACGAGCGCTCCCGCGGCCCCTCAAAGCATAGGAAGCATCAAAGAATCGCGCACCAGCGCCACTCAACAGAGAGAGTTGCACGGGAGTGAAAGGGAAGCCACCGCGGGTCGGAAGACGGTCTCGCAGCGGGTTTCCCCATTACCCCACTCACTGAACAGACTAGGTGACGCTCACAGAGAACACACGCTCATGTGAGAACCTGAAATAGTATGAAATATAATCAGCAACAGTACAACTGGCAAAAAAGAAAGCAAAATGTAAGCAATACAATTGTATCTGAGCAATATTATCATAAATAATGCATTGTAGCCACAAATAAACTCCAACACATCAAATATGAGAAAGAAACAGGAAAAACGAACTTAACTGCGTGGCAGCAGGAAAGAAAGAGGAGGTGATCCAGGAAGCACAAGCCTTCGGGGATGACGGGCATGCTGTTTGGTGGACATTATGGACTGCCCAGAGCACCTTGGGAGTGCTAGTTTTTGTTTATCTGTTTGAGTTGAATACTGCTGGCTGTAGGAATAAAGGAAGTTACAGTATAATCCTTGCCTCCGGTCCTGACATAGAATTGTCTGTCACATACAAGTATTCAACATTCCTCTCTACAACATAGAACAAAAAAGCTGATGAACTGAGGAAACACAGAGAATACACAGCTTACCACAATCAGGAAACAGGGACTCAGTGGCATGTGAGATGATGGTTGGAGCTGGACCATTAAGACTTTCCAGGGTAAAACTTTGGTCAGAGCAGGTTCCTTTTCCCTACTCTGGGCGGTGTGCATGTCTAGTTTTTCAGGATGGGTACTGGAGCCTCAACCGCACACACCGGCATTTGTTGAGTGTTGAATTTGATGCAAACTGAGGATGAATAACTGGCAGTGTTCAAAGAATGTGACAATGCAAGTGTGATAAGAGCTGTTCTATGACTATGGTGTCTTTGACCAACGTAAAGTACTATAGTTCAGCTTGGAAGGGCGATGCAAGTTTGGACATATGGTGTAATAGTAACAGGAGTGCAGTTTATTTGGAGACTTGAAAAGAATTTCCAATCTTGTTGTATGACACTCGTTGTGGAGTGTCAATGTAAATGATAAGCTGAAAGCCTGGTGTCTTTGTACTGGATACACAGCATTTTCCAAGCACACACCCAGTCGAGGAGAATAGTGTTCGATAAGGGCATGTTATGGCAGGTTGCTGTTTAGCTGGAGAGTCTCAGAGATGTCTCGTTGGATGGAATGCTGATCTGTCTATTCTATCTGTAACATATTTTTGAGTTTGTGCATGAAGTGTCAAGCAGGTAAGGTACACACTTTCCACCTTCAACATTTTAACTCTACAAACGTTCTTCATCGTGATCTCAACTAAGATGATCTAGAGCTTCATATGGTTGAAAAGCCTGGAGGTGCAGACAAACTCCAACAAGTGACTTGTCACACGACATTCAACATTAGCAGCTGAAGATGCCTTCGCCCCACAAGAGTTTTCACTGAATTAAGTATTCTTTACTGAGGGGATCCAATGAGCAAATCAGAGCATTGAAACTATCTCAGACATCACCTCTAATCAGCTCCCATTTGGGGGATTTTTATAGGTTAATGCCCAGAGTTTACACACTACACCACCACGTTCATGGCACTAGTGAATGAATAATCAGCCAGTCCCCAGTAAAATTCTTATAAAAACACTTTCCAGACTTTAATAGGCCTCAATTGAGATTTATCAACATAAAAACGAATCTTAACTGTAATAAATAAGGCTTATTATGACTTCTTTCCCAAATGTGATTTCTAAACCTTTAGCACCATTGCTTAACACATCTTTTCTTTAGATCATTGGTTCATTTTGGTTTCTGCATCATCCATAAACTCCAGCAAATCTGAGCCTTGAGCTCTGCTTGCACTACTATTGGTCACCTAAAGGTGCCTCAGCAGGCATTTGATGTATCTCTCTTTATAAACTGTTGACGTGGTTAGTGTGGGTGTGAACATTTGTAAAGCTTTTCCACTTTGTGATCTCCTTTTTCTAAACTTTGCATGTTTTGTGATGCTCATAACGATTTCAAAGTTTTTTTTAAAAATGGGAGGAAAGATTTCAAAGTTTTGGTTGGAGGAGATATGGTTGGTGCAATAGTAGATTGTGCCCAAAACACCACCCCAAAAAGCCATCTTCGGACAGTCTATTTTCTTTCTATTTTTAAGGGAGGGGGCGAATTCTTCTGTGAAAACCTTTTCTTGCACGATTCGTTTTTAGATGAAGGTGAGGTTTTGTGAGAGTGACAAACCTCACAACTTCATAAGATTGTAAAGTTTAACCTCATTACAAAATTCCACAGGTAAAATTATATTTTTTCTCACACGCACTACCATTCATTTCCTCATAAAAGCATTTAATGAGGTACAGAGAAATAAAATAAAATGCTGATTAGGCTGGAACAGAGTGAGCGTCATGTTAGCATCTGCTTGATATATAACTCACTCTGTCCCAGCCCCACAGGCCTTTTAAAGGCACTAGACCATCAGCTATTCTCCCAACGTCACAGTTCACTCTCAAGACCTAAACAAAACAAATGTATTTTTTCAATTTTTTACAGTAAATCGCATATCTAGATCCTCAGACAATGTGGCCCCAGATAGTTGACCTAAAATGTGAGCAACTGCGTGAGGTGTGTACATTTATTCCTGAGTATGAAGTAATTATTATTCAAGGATATTGCTGCAGCGGTGAATGCAGCACGTTCAGAGTGAGGCCTACTGGAATCGCCGTATTCCCCACGCCACCACACTATGGCGGGAAAGCTTCTCCTGCAGCATGTGCTTGTGGTCAGGAGTCATGACTCTGGGTTTTAAACCTGCTTCGGATGCTTAAGCCACCGCCCCACAGAAATCCATGCCGTCAAAATTAATTAAAGACATTACTTACCGCGCCTTGTTACAATAATTTAAGCATAATAGACGAGGGACGAAAAACCACACTTCCATTATTCCAGACTTACTACGTTTTGTTGGTTTTTCATTAGCCCACCGTCTTACAATAAGTAATTTTCTGTAATGCCTCAAATCGCTCTTGGTCGTGGTGTGGTGTGTGTGGCCGACGTGAGGCATTCGGAGGTCACAGCTGACGCGCCGCTCCTCGCGTGGAGCCTCATTAGATGCGCGAGACCACAGGATGGAACGCTGGAGAGGCCAGGCTGCACTGCCCACTAATTGCATTAGCGAGTTTATGTTATTACCACAGTTTCCCCTCGCTGGTATTAGTACTTGTCTGTTTAATCCAGTGCCCTTCATTGGGATTACTTGAATATGCAACACAGTCTGCAAAGTGAGCACAGGCTTCATGCGAGCCAATATGCGTCATCACAATCTGACTGAAAGGCTATATGTATATAGTTCTGCCTGTTTCGTGTTTTATTTATGAATTCTTATTATCAGGAAACATTTGGTGTTGATTACATTGAATTATTGGTTTTAAAAAGATTGAAAGACTTCTATTTCCATATACATCATAATCACATTTTGCAATCATTTCTCCCAGTAGGAAATTCGTACTTTGTGATTCAAAATTTAAGGAAAGACATAAAAAGAGAAAAGATTGGATGGGTGTAGATGTAGGAAAGTCATCCTTTTTGACATGATCAACCCCCATTTTTGGGCTGGTGCTGGTAGTTACTGACTCTGAAAGTGACCTGAAGTCTGCTAAACCAGTCCCACGGCCAGTGCTCTGTTCTTAAAAGGTATTTGATAATTGGTATAATTCTAATTGGCCACGACAAGTCTCTAGTATACGGTGGGGCATGTTGTCTTAGAGACCATTAGTGACATTAGGGCCAGGCGTACTACCTTCAAAATAGCGCATCGCAAATTGCGAGTCATTTGCAACTCACAATTTGTGAATCGCTATTCTGCATGTACAACAGTGTGTTTAACACTATTTGCAATTCCAAATGGGGTCGCAAATTGCGAGGCTCATGAATATTAATGAGTCTCTTGCAATTTGTGAGCTCATTGGGAATGACAGGCACTCCCAGTGATGGTGGCCTGCTGGGCTCATCAGACCACCATGTCTGGAACATGTTTTTCAATAAAATAGTTTTTTTCTTTAAATGCATCTCGTTTTCCTTAAAGGAAAGCGGGATGCATTTAAAAAGGAAAAATTAAACTTTTCAGTTTAATTTTTTTAAGGGCAGGCATTGGTCTCTGGGACCACTACCTGCTCTTAAAAAATATTTTCCAACATACTCACAAAGGGGAAGGGGACTTCTAGGGACCCCTTCCCCTTTGCGAGTGGTTTACCACCTACTTGAACTAGGTGGTAAACTGTGAGTGTTTTGCAGCTTCAAATGCGGTTGCAAAATACTAGTACATAGCATGTTGGCTCGCTATTAGGAAGGGACACCCCTTCCTAATAGCGAGAGTAGCAAATGCTATTTTGCGAGTCAGTGACTCGCAAAATAGCATTTGTACCGGGAGGTTCTCCTGTTTGTGGCCGCAAAAAAGGGTCGTACATCTGGCTCCTAATGAAGTTAAATGTGCACTGCTGTGGTGTCTGGTGTCATTTTAAAGCCAGAACTGCCTTGCAGTCTCGTTTTAAAATAAAACTATGTCCAAGTTCAAGTTTGGAAATAAAAGTACTGCCAAAGTCCACAACAACCTTTTTTTCAAATAAGTCACCAAAATCTGGTGAATTCATTTTATGGTTACTGTGTAAAGAAGGGGTTGGAAATAAATTCATCTAAAACAAAATATATGTCAATAAATCCGCAAAAGTCCTTTAAGAAGAATTTGGCCTTAAATAATCAAAAATTGGAATATGTGGGGAGTTTTAACTATCTAGGTATTACATTGGATAGTAATTGTTCATGGAAGGGACACCTGACAAAAAGTAGGCTGGCTTTCAAGCAAAACTCTATGCCCATCCTGAAAGTGCACGGAGCTAGCTATTCCAAAGCTATTACGCCGGCACTGGAAGTATTCAAGGCAAAGGCCCAATCAGCTGCACTTTACGGTGCTGAGGTCTGGGGGCATTGTTGTAAACAAAATTTCGAACGGGAAGAAAACCACTTTTTGCGCAGGCTATTAAAAATACCAACTAGAACCCCCCTAGTTCCAGTACTTTTGGATCTGGATCTTAAGCGGATAGATTACCAAGCAGCTCTTAGGCCATTGCTGTACTGGGTAAGGTTATGGACAACCCCGGAGTTGTGTAACTATAAAAATGGACTGATAGAAATTACCCAGATCAATGAGTACAAGAAAATTGAATGGTTAAAATATATCGAACTTTGGTGTACCAGGTTAGGGTTGTCTCATTTTTGGAACAAACCCCAGAATATGACATCTGTGTGTAAAAAGGTTCTAAAAACTACCTGTTGATCTTATGTTAACGATGAGCCATCCCATTGTCCATCTACTGGCATATTGACTCAGACATTTTTGTCCATGAAAGACAATGCAGCATTTGAACCGTTTATGGATGAGATAAGACCACCATTAGCCAAAACCTTATATTTGCAATTTAGATACGGGGTATTACAGACTAATGCTCATACATGTAGATGGGGAGGTAAAAATGAGGATGGCATCTGTACCCTTTGCTCTTTAAAGGCTAAGGAAGATGATGCCCATCTCTTGTTTTTTTGTTCTGCTTATACGTTACCTAGACAGCGTTGGGTAAAATCCCTGTGTAAAAATATGGGTGTCAGGTCGTATAAAGAGGCTGAGCGTATTATTAAGTCTAATACCTCTCAACTGGTGTTTTTTTGTATAAGCAGGTTTTTATTCAATGTGTATCTTATCAGGAAATGTCTAGGAAACAAATTGTAATACAATACTGGAATCTGTAATTCTCATTCATAGCACTAAATAATGCAGAATGCACTAAGTTCACTTTTTGTAAATATTGCTTGATTTTAGAGGTTTTAAACTTAGACTTTTAATCTGGCTTTTTATAGGAAATAACCTTTTTTACTGTTTTTCTTGGATTTTATTTAATAATATTTAACTATTTGTTAGATTCAATTGTTACTCTGCCCCACTATATTAATAGCAATGTGTTCATGTGATCAATTGTTGCCAAGGGTATTTTATATATTTGTCTGTAAATGTTTTCCTTGTCTGTACTTCCTGCTTTTATGGCTACATTAGCCGAAATAAAGTCAACTGAACTGAACTGAAATAAGTCACCACTATATTGGGATTGTGCCCATATCGTATTTGCCTTTTAATTGTTAATAGTGTAAATTTATAACGTGTTTACTGTTCTCATAGCGATTATGTTTATTGTCCCTATAAGCTGCTAAGTGTTAATTGTTTACATCAGGCCTTATGTCAAACTTATGCACTTTATGTCAAGCTGTCTTAGTCTATTGTACCTAGTAACAGTAGTGCCATAATTTACGTTTTTTGAATGAAATCATATTTACCTGTTTTAAACGGATATTGACCCCTAATGAATTGTTTTTAACTTGTTATGTACAATTTGTGTGCTTTTATGGTTGTTTGTTTCAAACGAATAAAGCTAATTTTGAATTGAATTGAATTGAAGTCACCACTAAGGCCTGCCTTAGATGCCCCAAGGAACGGATGCATTGCTCTAAAAAGCAGGGACAATATAAAAATTGTTTTATATGCTCTGCAAGGGAGAAACATCCCAAGTCGTTTTCCCCCCTTTGTAGTGTGCTAGCCCTATATGGTGACATGGTATGGCTTTATTAAACTTTAATAAAGTAAATTTTTTTATTTAAGTTAGCTAGGAATCAGATTCAAAGTACCAGATAATTGTTACAATAAATCCAACAACTTGCCAAGATAGGATGTATAACTACTACAGGAAACTAGTTTTAGAATTTAGTATCCTGAAGTTACCTAAAACGTTCCTATCCAGCGTCTTCTGATTGGCTAGCATTTGACTGCATGAGCCAAGCTGCTTCTTGACTAGGTGTGAAAAAGCCTGGGTCTGAAACAATACAGCCATTTGGTGGGAGGAGATTTCCTTCCTGGAAAAGCCAGGGAGAGGAAGGGGACTGGGTGGATAAGCTTGACTTTAAAGGCAGGAGAACAGATGTCACAGGACCCAGGCCAGCCCCCACTTCCTCGATCCCCTTGCAAATGGGAGCCCCCTAATTAGATTAGGAAAGGGGCTGGAAGGGGAGTGTAGTCCAAAGGGAGAACTTCTCCATTTAAAATTTTGGAGAGCAGTGCATTCTGGGTCACAAATTTGTTATAGCTGAGGAAAGCAACTTTACCCATATTGGTTGGGTGACCCCCCCCCATTGCCATCCCAGAAAGGAGAATAAATACTGCAGAGCTGCAGGAGCTCCTCCGATCACTGTCTGGAACATCTGAATAAGAAGGATGGCCCTACTGGACCCTTGGACTGCACCACAGAAGGCTTGCACTCAGAAGGGCTGCACCTGCTGCACTCTCAAGGCTCCACAAAAGAAAGATTGTCCTTGGTTCAAGGAAAAGGTGTGGACTCCAGGGGCAGCAATAGGTAAAAAAAGTGCTGGTTGAAGGCAACGGCAACAGCCAAAGAAAGGACTACTCCAGTCTACCAGCTACAACTGGATTTTCATGAACTGACTTGGTGCATTGTGGGAGATTGAGTCTTAGACCTCCTGAGGCAAACCAGAACTTCTGAGCCCTGGACTGGTTCTGCTGAACAGTTTTCTCCCCAAAGTAAACAAGCAAGAAGAAGTTCTGAAAGTTTGGGAACTTTTTACCAAGTTTTGCTAAGATGCTCAAGGAGGAGACTTACTCATCATTGAGATTCAAGTCACCGACGTAAAGCTGAAATACAGTCTACTGAAAGCTCCGGTGTTCCTCGTCAGTATACCGAGGACCAAGATTTCAATAGGTTCACTGAGGAATCATGTTACAGCAGAGCCCCATTGTCAAAGCGAACTCAGGATTCGAGGAACCAGACTGCTCAATGAATAGAGAAAAGCTCAAAGAAAAAGAAGAAGTTAGAAGCTAAAATCTTGACCGGGACCCAGCCCTCACCCTATTCAACCCATGTTCATCCTCACCCTATTCATCCCCTGTACCAGTCCAGCGTGATCAGATAGCCGCAAGTGTTGCTTTAAGCTTTCTGCCACAGGAATGTACATTGTTTTAATTTAAACTTGAAACATTTATATCTTCAGTTCCCTACATTAGAATCTTTTATCATTTTTTTTTTTCTAAATAAAAAAAAAAAGAATCTTTTATCATTTTAGTGTCAAAATATTCTCCATTTTATAAATTGGTCCTGGAATTATTTATTGTGTGCTTATTTACTGTTCTGGTGATAGTAAATGTTTTACACATATATGTCTATTAGATTAGGCATGACTGCTCATTGCCAAGCTCCCAAGGGTTGAGCAAGGATTAATTTATTGAGACTTGACCAGACCTTATTAGTGATTGTGGTAATATTATTGGCTGAAGGTGCATACTGTCACCTACAAATAACCCACTTTCATAAATTTGGTGCGCAATGATTTGAGTTACCCAGGGCTTTCCCCTGGGAGGGGACCTGCCCTTCCTTCTTCCGATGACCTATATGGTTTTTCTTGGTCACCTTGGTGCAAACAGGCTCATTTGCTGTCTCACCCAGTTCCCTGGGATTAGTCAGCATAGAATCAACTAAATACTGGTGTAACTTCTCTGAGGGACAATTGGGGTATATATGCTACTTAATGAACAAATTATATAGCCGTTCATAGGCACTTATTTTGTTACCCTGTATCCAGCTCTCTAGTGCCTTGACAGACAGGTCTACAAAGTCAACCCTCCATTAGGTACTGACCTTCTGGGTGTCTCTAAACTTCATCCTGTACTGCTTAGGGGTGAGACCAAACCTTCTGACTAAGTTCTGTTTCATATGAGGGCATAACTCAGTCTCCTCTTCCTCTAGAGTCAAGGCAAGTGCTGGCAAAGTCGCACTGAAGAAACCACCCAACCCTAAGAAACAAACACAACACCTTCAACTGGCTCACAGAACAGCTGATAACCCAGAACCATGACTGCAGACAGAAGGAAAGAAGATTGCATGCCAGTAAGATCGGAGGGGGCAAAAACTCTTCAAAGATTCCCTCAACCAATACCACCACCTCCTGAAGAACACTAAGACGACCTCCCTAGCCACCAGCATCAAGGACAGCTCCAAGAACAGCATGGAATTTTTCAACATAGTCAAGGAATTCACCAACCCACGGGGGGGATGGGTTTCTCCCGCCGAGAAATTTAAAAAAAGAGTAGGCAAGTGATGCATTTTCAAGCATATTTGAGAAAGCACGAATGTTAATAAATCAATTGTGAAAGTTAGTTATTACAACAATAAAGAGATTTCATATGATAATGATATAGGAAACTGCTCATTCAGCATACCCAGAGGGAACCCACTGTCCAAAGAACCCATTCTTTCCCACTATTTTGTCCATCTGATCAGGCTTTGCCCCCCAAGACATGTAATCCAGGCTCTATGCCCATCCAGTATTTGGCCTCTCTGTTGAGTGTTAATATATCAAATCAGATTGGTAACCAGCTTGGAACTGCAGCAATGTGTTTAATGAATTGTGATAATGTCCAGCAGGGTAGCATTGGACCAATACTACCTTGCCAACCAGCAGGGTAGTATTGGTCCAATGCTGTCCTGCTGGTCGTCATCACAATTCATTAAAGACATAGTCATCAGAGTTAACCACAGCACAGAGACAGCCCTAGTCGTAGCCATGGATGACATCAGAATGCTGTTAGACCTGAGAGAAACAGTAGCCCTCATCCTCCTCGAACTCTCAGCAGCCTTCGACACCATATCCCACCGCACATTATTAAGCAGACTCCACCAGATCAGAATGAAGGCAACAGCCCTCAAGTGGATTGCATCCTACATCACAGGAAGAATGTAGAAGGTCATCCACCCGCTTTATTCTTCGCTCCCTAAGAGCATCACCTGCTGTCAAAATGCATGAATGACGTGGCCTGGATGATAAACAACTGTTTCAAACTCAAACCGACAAGACAGAAGTACTCATCTTGAGGAAAGGAAAGGACACCCTTTGGAACAACACATGGCGGCTACCTAAGCTGGGCCTAACCCCCAAACCCACTGAACATGCCCGCAACCTCAGCATCATCCTAGACAACCAGCTCTCCATGAAAAAGCAGACCAGCGCATTTTCCTCTACTTGCTTCCTCACCCCCCAAATGCTCAGGAAGGTCTTCAGATGGCTTCCACCCAACACCATGCGAACAGTCATGCAAGCTCTCATCACCAGCGGACTAGACTACGTCAACTCCCTCAATGTAAAAATGACCGCCCAACTCATGACTTTCCAGGTTTTTTCCACTTAGATGCTGAGGACTACCAGGGTGTAGGTTAGTTACCCATCATCTTGGGGGAAACGTGGAGGAAAGTCATCCTTAATATGTGTGTTTACAATGCAGTTTCATTTTATTGTGTGTATCTTTTATGATCTGTCCTCGGAATATCGAATATAAACAATTTGATTGATTGATTGATTTACTCTGAAAGATTCCTGGGGTCTGCTAACCAGGCCCAAGGCCAGGACTTTTTCCTTAAAAGGTATATGGCAATTGGCATAATTTTAATTGGCCAAAACAACCAACCTGTAAATCCCTAGTATACGGTTGGGCATGTAGGTTTAGAGTAACCCTGGGCGTAGTGGGCGTAGTGGGGCTTCGCGAAGCTACGCGAAGTGGGCGAAAAACGACGCCCACCTATGCACTTCGCGTAGCCCCACTATGCGCCACCCGCCTCCCTCCCGCCCTCCCTAAATTCTTAAATTAGCTTAAAAATGAATTATAAAACCACTTACCTTGTCCTCTGCGTCCCTGGGGCTCCCTCTCGTCATCGCGCCGTCTTGGGCGGCCGCGCATGCGCATTTCTCTTTGTGAGATTATACTTTTACTGCACCAGTCAGATATATCTTTATCAAGTTATTCATTTGTTCCTGCTGGTTTAAATGAAACACACATTAAAAAACAAAGAAATTATAACAATCATTAATTCTAATGTTTCTACCTTCATCAAATTTACCCATTAATATAGCTTTCCATTACCTAAATTGCAATGCCTTCTGTGAACTCCCTTTAGGTTTCACAGAGAGCTGAAAAGACGCAGAGATCAACACCTTACTCAAGAAACCCAAGGCGGATCCCAAGGACCTAAAGAACTTCTGACCCATCTCCCTTCCTGGCGAAGGTCATCGAAAAAGCCGTCAACAAACAACTGACCAGCTTCCTCGAAGAGAAAAACATCCTGAACCCGTCCCAATCCGGATTCCGTAGCAACCACAGCACCGAAACTGCCCTCATCGACGCCACCGATGACATCAGGATCCTTCTCGACAACGGAGAAACCGCGGGTCTCATCCTCCTGGACCTGTCAGCCGCTTTCGACACAGTCTGCTACCGCACACTAAAAGCACGCCTCCATGAAGCCGGAATCCGAGAGAAGGCCCTGGACTGGACCACCTCCTTCCTCACTGGAAGAACCCAGAGCGTCCGCCTCCCCCCTTCCGCTCCAAAGCCACGAGATCATCTGCGGCGTACCCCAAGGATCATGCCTCAGCCCAACACTGTTCAACGTATACATGGCACCGCTCGCCCACGTCGCCCGACGACACGACCTAAACATCATCTCCTACGCTGACGACAGCCAGCTGATGCTCTCGCTCACCAAGGACCCCCACACGGCCAAAACCAACCTTCACGATGAAATGAAGGCCGTCGCTGACTGGATGAGGAACAGCCGTCTGAAGCTGAACTCGTAAAAGACGGAGGTCCTCATCCTCGGTTTCACCCCCTCAGCCTGGGATGACTCCTGGTGGCCGACGGCATTAGGAGCACCCCCTACACCCACTGACCATGCACCAAACCTGAGGGTCATCCTCGACTCCACACTCTCCATGACAAAGCAGGTAAATGCCGTCTCCTCCTCCTGCTTCAACACCCTCTGCATGCTTCGCAGGATCTTCAAGTGGATCCCCACCACAACTAGAAGGACGGTCACCCAGGCCCTCGTCAGCAGTAGACTGGACTACGGCAACGCACTCTAAGCAAGAGCCCCGGCCAAACTCCTGAAACGGCTCCAACGCATCCAGAATGCCTCCGCACGCCTGATCCTCGACATCCAGTGCCGCAGCCACATCACACCTCACCTGAGAGACCTGCACTGGCTCCCCATCAACAAGAGTATAACCTTCAAGCTCCTCACCCACGCACACAAGGCACTCCACAACACCGGACCAGCATACCTCAACAGCCGACTCAGCCTCTACACCCCGTCTCGCCATGTAATTAAGGTACATGTAGCAACTATTTAGCAGGTAATATATGCCGCCGTTGGTATGGGGAAAGTGGCAACACCCGTGTTAGGTGTGGTGTGGTCTATCTGCGCAGGCGCGAAGGGATCAGCGTTGGCCACGTATGCGCTAATGTTGGGGAAACATGCCTGTGAGACGCACCGCGTCCCAGAGTGGTTCGGCCAGTTAATCACTGCGTAATGCACATGCGCTGCTGGGTGCTGCACGCTAAAGTTGACATGGCAATATTAAGGGGGTTTAAGCATGTGCCCATGATTATGGCAGCCAAGTGGTGCACATAAAGGGGGAGCATGATCTATGTCTATGTACAGAGGGACTATGGCACCGGGGACTCACCACTGTAAAAAGGCGAGGTAACTGTGACTAGTGTAGGTCTAGGGTGTGACTGAGTTCCACGGTATGGCGTCGTTGAGGCCATTGGTTTGGGTGGATAGGCGATATATCCAGCGTTGTTCCTTACTGAGTAATTTCTTCTCATTATCCACTGCCAGTTCCGGTAGTTGTTCGATGATGGTCCAGGTCAGGTCATTGGGGGTGTGTCCCTGGGTGATGAAATGACTGGTCAATTTGCTAATGTTCTTCTTGCACCTGATTGTGCTCCTGTGTTCTGTGACTCTAGTCCTTATTTTGCGGGCGCTCATACCGATGTATCGGAGGCCGCATCTGCAGGTAAGTAGGTAGATCACGTTACGTGAATTACAGTTTGTGTGGCTGCGTTGAGTCCACACTTTGTCTGGTTCTAGTATCAATGTTTTCGTATGGCTGGTAAGATGGCACACGCTACAGTCATTGCATGGATAATGTCCAGAAATTTTAGGTAGGCCCCACGCATTCAGGATAGTGTTGGGTTCTCTATTGGTCAGGGGTCTGGGGCGGGTGCTCACGAGTTGGTCTTTCAGGTTGTTGCACCTTTTGTAGGCAAACCTAGGGGTTTCCCATTGTCGTTGTCCAGAGTTTAGGATCTTCCAGTTTCTGCGTATGAGCTTCGCCACCTCATTGGAGGCTGTGTTGAATGTGGTGACACACATTATGGGTTGGTCACTCTTGTCCTTGGGTACAGTTTCCAGAAGGGCCTCCCTATTTTTGTTCCTGGCTCTTTTCTTGGTTTTGTTAATGATGGCCCGGGGGTAGCCTCGTTCCTCCAGTTTCTTAGACAGGTCTGCCGATTGATTTTTGTAGTCGGTTGCTTGAGTGCAGTTTCTGCGTATACGCAGAAACTGCCCAAATGGTAAGTTTTCCCTTAAAGGGCGGGGATGGAAACTTGTGTAGTGGAGGAGTGAGTTCCTTGAGGTAGGCTTATAATAGGTGGTAGTGATCAATTGGCCATCTTTGGCCCATATGTTCAGATCAAGGAACGCCAAATGGCTTGCACTTGAGGTGCTTGTGAATTTCAGGTATGGGTCTCTTTCATTGAGCCAAGTGAGGAAGAGTTGTAGAGTTATTTCTGATCCCTGCCAGATCATAAGGATGTCGTCAATATATCGACGCCATGTGAGGATATTCCCGGTATAGGGATTGGTGTTGTGGGTGATGTGGGTCTGCTCAAAGAGGTGGACATAGAGTCCTGCCACGCTGGGGGCGAAGACGCTGCCCATTGAAGTTCCGTTGGTTTGGAGGTACAGGCTTCCCTCATACTCGAAATAGTTTTCCTTTAGTGCTATTGTGGCACATTGGAGGATGAAGTCTCTGGGTGTGCGGTGTGGCCATGGGGACTCCATGAGTACCTGTCTCAGGACTTGGATGGTGGCGTCCTGGGGGATACTGGTATAAAGGCTTTCAATATCCAGGCCCACCAGGAGTTGGTTTTCTAGGTTGAATTCAGTGTTGTTGATGACTTGTAGTAAGTGTTTGGTGTCCTTGATGTAACTGGGTGTTTGCTGGACCAGTGGATTAAGAAAGAAATCGCAATAGCGAGAGAGGGGTTCCAGAAGGGAGTTGATGCCAGACACTATGGGTCTGCCCGGGGGGGGGGGGAGAATACCTTTATGTATTTTTGGTACTGTGTAAAAGTATGGTACTTTTATCTTTTGGGGGCAGAGGTACTCTGCTTCTTGTTTGGAGATGTGTTCCGCCTGATGGGCGGTCTTCACTAGTGCCTGGATAGTGCTTTGTAGTGAGTTGGTTGGGTCATGTTCCAGTTTTTTATAGTTTCTTTGGTCGCTTAGTAGTCGGCGACATTCGGTGTCATAGTCCTGTTTATCTAAGAGCACAATTCCTCCTCCCTTGTCGGCAGGTTTTATTATGATAGAGGGATTGTTTTTGAGTTCCTGAATGATTTCTCTGTCTTCCTTCGACAGGTTGTTGAAGTGGTTGGTTGGTTCTAGGTTCTCGACATCATTGTAAACAGCCAATTCGAAAGTGGTGATCTCTGGGGGCACTGTGGAGGGTGGCAGGGTGAAGGTGGATTTGGTCCTCAGGCCTGTGATATTAGGGTTTTCAGTGGGAGTTGAGTCATCCCTCGAGGGTTTCTCGAAGAAGGCCGAACATCACTCACTGCACTCTCAGCAATATACCAGCTCCGCTGTAATCAGGCGTCGTAGCATACCCGGGACATACTAGGTGTCACTGGGTGGGCCCGATGATGAAGCATGCCACCAACTAGGTTGGTGGGTGAGGGCTTCATGAATACACCAACAAGGTGCCCGTGACAGAACTAATTAGAGTACTGCAACACTTTGGTCAACTTAAGCTAGTCCTCTTTGATTAATCACATATAAACCCTCGGGTACTCCGACTAGCTATCTAGTCCTCTCTCTCCCTCTTGTTATACGCATCCATCAACTACAACCTCAAAGCACATTCTGAAATAGTGAGTCAATTCCTGTTGTTATGTCACGGACTAAGAAAACTTAAGACAATGAAGGTGCTACTTCACATTAATGAGGACATTGGGCCTGTTGCTCAGGCACACTGTCATATTGCTTTTCATTTACAGGAGGCTGTTGAGAAAGAACTGGAAACATTATTAAACATTATTAAAGCATGACATCGTCAAGTGCTCTATTGGCCCGATGTCATGGGTTTCGCCTATGGGGATAGTGCCAACAAAGCAATAGAGAGAGAAAGGCAACCGCCTCCACACATAGCAGACAAGATTACATAGCTGAATGGTGCCAAAGTCTTCTACCGTCTTGATTTGAACAAAGGATACCATCAACTCGAGCTGGAAGAGAACAGTAGGTACATTACTATTTTTTCGACTCATATTGGTTTGTTCAGATACAAAAGACTCTGTTTTGGTGTGTCGTCTACTGCAGAAACCTTTTATGATGTCATTCATCAAGTAATTCAACCTGTCACACATGCTTTTAACTTCAGTATTGATATATTAGTGTTTGTGGCAACAGAAAAGGAGCATGACAAAGCTCTTATGCAAGTATGTCGCTTGCTCGGCGCCGATACAGGTCTCACTTTAAATGCAAAAAAGTGTGAGTTTCACAAAACCCACCTCAAAATCTTTGGGCATATTTCCTCTGAAGGGGTAATGACTCTTGACCCTGAGAACATAGATGCATTGTCATCCACCTGTCCCCCGAAAGATATAACCATGCTTTGATCCTTCTTAGAAATGGCCAGCTATTGCTCCATATACATTAGTCAATTTGCCCCATTACAAGAGCTACCAAAGAAGAATGTTCGCTTCCAATGGTCCTCTGAATATGTTCAAAGTTTTAAGAAAATCAAACAGACAATTAATAATGTAACTGAAATAGCTTACTTTGATTCAAAGTTACATACTGAGATTGTTATAGATACAACACAATGGCCATCCAAATGCTCAGAGAAACATAGTGGCCTCTGCCAGCAGAAGTCTATAACACATTGTGGCCTGTGCCAGCTGAAGTTAATCTCAGACTGAATGTGCCTATTCTCAGCCAGAAAAAGAGATCCTGGTTGTAGTGTGGGCTTTTAAACATTTTGACACAAAGGAGGGGAAAGGGCCAAATATCTATTCCTAACTCTACTGCCCCAGCGCCCCATGTAGATTCAAATGCACACACAAAAAGGGGTGTAGAGTACAAAACAAAAACCACAAGACGAACTCAGGCAAATCCATCAATTGGAAAAAACTGCCCTCACTCACATACCGAAGTATGTGACATGCTTAATCATAGGGCCTGCTTACAATACGCCCTGCTGTAGCCACACTCAGGGCGGAGCATAAGGGAGGGGAAAAATAATAATAAATTCCGTACAACACAACGTATGACCATAAAACACAAACAAACACGTAACATACAATGTGATGAGGACTGTGCAGATCACCCAATTTCTGAAACAAATAATGCTACAAAAGTGCAGTTAATGGGAAGTGTTTAAAACTGATTTAGGGTGCCAACAAGAAAATATACTTTATTTAACATTACGTGGTACCCACATCAGGATTAAAAGGTAAGAAAACAGGATGGGAGATGTCTTGTTTGAGAATTAAAGATCTCTCAAGACTTCCCTCCAGATACTGCTGAGGTCGACATGTTTCAACCGATTGATTGTGCCTATATGGTCACCCCGGTCTTCGTCAGGACTGTCGCCTTTTATTTCACTTGTGGCCCTACCATAATTCTGTTTAATGGGCCCCAAGATATGAGCCGGTCAGTTTAGATCCGTGCCCTTCTCGTTACGTATTGAGGCTGATCCCAAGGATTCGGGAACACATTCACGAGTTCATGTAAATTACGAACCCGAACTGGTGTCCGGCAGGAGGGTACCCCGAGAACACAACTGTTCCGTGGAGGACGCCCTTCCGAAAACGCCCGCTTTCCGTGACACCGTGCTGCGGCTTTTAAACATTGTCATGTATTTCTGTATGGAAAGCATTTCACCCTTGCCCCTGACCACCAGGCATTGCTCACTTTGTTCAGAAATCTGAAAGCCAGGATGCCCCCTTGTATCGAGAAGTGGGGGTGTGATTGCAAGAGTATGATTACACTATTATGTATAGGCTGGGCAAGGAGAAATACCTCACAGATTACTTCTCACGAGTGCCTTTACAACATCACACAGCAACGTCTAAAGCAGCTGAAGCATACATTCATTTTATAATGAAGTCTAGCACCGTTGCAGCACTATCCATTGAGCAGATACTTCTTGCGGCCAATACAGAAAGAGACATGCTCACACTCAAGGATATAATTGCAATGCAATCATGGAGAAACCATACTCGACCTCTCACAGATGATGTGAAATATAAAAACGTTAAAAAAATGCAGGAAGAACTCTCTGTCACTCAAGAAGGTATCATACTAAGAGGTTTGAGAGGTGTCATACCTGAGAGCTTGAGACAGCAATTTTTGGAGTTGGCACATGAAGGGCATCATGGCATCATTGCCGCCAAGAGAGCCCTCAGAGTCTGAGAGTGGTTTCCTCGCCTTGATGAGTGAGTCGAGAAGGAACTGAAAGCATGTCACCTGTGTAACTGCTTGTCTCCCAAGACAACACAGTATCTGCTTAATATGTCTGACCTTCCTAAACAACCTTTGGAGAAAATTGCTTTTGATTTCTTTGGACCTTTAAGCAATAGCCATAATCTCAAGGTAGTTATTGATAAGTACTCACGTTTTCTCTTAATGGAAGATTTATCGTCGACCACACATGACAAAGTCATTGAGAAGCTTGATGATATTTTTTGCAGCGTGGTGTTCTCTCCATTCTCAGCTCTGACAATGGTTTGCCCTTCTATAGCAGAGAGTTTAAGGACTTTCATAGTTGTTTAAACATCAAGCACCAGAAAAGCACGCCTCTCTGGCCACAGGCAAATTACATTGTTGAATAATTTATGGGCACCCTGACGAAAGTGGTTCAGCACACTGCGCTTGAAGGAATCGATCTCAAGTCCGCTTTGTGTCCTGCCCTTTGGGCGTATCGGTCAACTCCCCATTCCACAACAGTGGAAAGCCCTGCCAATTTGCTGTTTGGAGAGCCATTTGGACAGAGGTGCCACAAGTCCAGTACTAGACACGAATGAGAATCATGTCTCTGAAGCTTCTCACGAAAGAAGGAGGAAGTCCTATGCAGATAAGCACAGATGTGCTAGGGACATGTTTTTTGAACAAGGAGATTGAGTCCTACTCAAGCAAAAATGGAAATGCAAGAATGACGCTTTGATGCTGATCCATTGAGTGTTGTGACAAGAAAAGGACATATGATGACCACTCAACATCCCGGAAAGCTCATTATGAGACACTCATCCTATATCAAACATCTTTCTCGATGTTTGGAGGCTCCAGACCTCAAGAGTGAAACCAAGCCACTTGAGTGCCCAAATCAAGCATCTGAGTCTACATCTACGATGCCAGATGACAGAGCAACTCCTTCACCTCATACTACTCAATTTCGAAGATAGGTGTGAGAACCTCGACGACTCATTAAGGAAGAGTAATGTAAACATGTTGGCTGTATTTTTTATTTAACAAAGGGGGAAGATTTAGTATTGTGTGATCATATGCAGTATAACGCTTGTGGCTCTAAACGGACTCCTTGCAAAGTTATGCAATCAGTTGGGAGGTATTTGAGTGTATCTGGGTGTGGCCGTTAAAGTCTATGACGCAGTGCAGTCACGAAACGTTTGCATACCGAAGATTAAAGATGTGCATTACAGAGCACTGCGTGTGGCATAGTAATTTGTGTGCTTCAGAGCTGGGGTTGATGCTCTGGTAGCAGATATGATGCAATGTGCTATTTGATCTCAATAGCATCAAAGGAAGCGATGCCCCATGGTCTCTGACCAAACAATAACAATAACAAGAGGGTTACTATTACCCAATTAACATATACATAACTTCAGTAGGGTAAAGACTGAGCTGCCCTTGCTTGCAACGGCCCCAACAGCGCTGGGATGC
Source organism: Lissotriton helveticus (assembly GCF_964261635.1). Taxonomy (NCBI): domain Eukaryota; kingdom Metazoa; phylum Chordata; class Amphibia; order Caudata; family Salamandridae; genus Lissotriton; species Lissotriton helveticus. Next base: position 927,800,175 of record NC_136061.1, read on the forward strand.
CTGGCTTCACCTTGGGGGTGCCCTGGAGGGGGCATCTCACAGGGAAAGCCAGGAAGGGTTCCACAGCGGTATACAGCGCCAGGATTCCCCGAGATGGGGTGGCAGTGCGCTTTACAAGTATACACACATTTATACATTTACATTACATTTGAATTTGGTGGTTTGCAGATCACCGCAGTTATCAGCGGTAAGCATATACTTAACTGATCATCCGGTTGGCAAAATGAACTATTGTGAATTTTATTAAATTGTAATTGTTATTGTATTTATATAGCACTTACTACCCACGGCAAAGCATTGTAGCATTTTTTGGCAAGTAGCACACTACTCTAGAACCCAAAAGACTTAACTGGGTAATTAGTATAGGGAAATGTGAGTTTATTGGAGCAGTGGATATGTGACTCTGTTAGTTGGATTGAATGTGATAATGGAGGGATAGAAGAGGGAATAGTCTGGTAAGGAATATTTGGGGGACATAGTAGTAAGATGAGCTTTGGAATGAGTAAAAAGGAGATCTGGAGGAGGGAAGAGTCTCCTGGAAGGGATTGGAGAGATCATAGTCGTAAAATGAGGTTTGGGATGACTCTAAGGAGGGATACATGAGAGAAGAATTTAGAACGGTTTGTCTGGTACATCATAGTAGCGCAATGAGGTTTGGGGTGAGCCAGGAGGGAGAGAGAAGGCTAGTAAGGGCTATTTTTGAGGTCATAGTAATAGAATGAGGTTTGGGATGAGTTAGCGAATAGAGGTAGAGGATATATTGAAAGAGGTATAAAGTGAAACAAAGTAGCGCATTGGAGAGAGTGAAAGTTTTTCTGTTCTTTCTTCTACAGTAGGAGTAAAGTGATAAATATACAGATACATGACTTCATAAAAAGGGTGTATATGTACAGGGGAGATAATATATATTGAGATTTAAAGTTCTGTTGTATAAACCAAAGACTTTGGAGTGTTACTCTACTTGAAATTAATATATTTGTGTATTTTTTATATCTAGTTTTATTTTATTTATATCTTTGCCTCAATCTATCACTAGTGAAGCACTTGAAGATAAAAGTTATCATAATCTTTACATATTGTGATGGATAAATACAACAGAGAACCATAATCATTGAATCAAGTAGCTTAAATAAAACTATTCAGTGAGCTATAAACATGTAAACATGTTAGCATGAAATTATATATATATATCTCCAAGCTAAGAATGCCTAATCACAAACTCCTTGCAAAGCAGGCACAGACTCCAGTAAGGTGCAAATGTTTTTTTATTTCAGTTTCTCAAGTGTTGCCCATAAATTATGCAGAGGCCTTAGCCAGTGCCTCGTCCATTACGCGTTTCAACTGCTCACACGCAGTCTTGATCACATGATGCGTTGCAAGGATTGTTGGCTTTTAAAACCACATAAACACCTCGTGTGTTACAAATAAATTAACATGAAAGACATACTATAGGACATGACATAAAATATATATATAACTGATCATACTTATGACATTGTGGTAGATCCTACTTGGTATCAAGTAGAATCAAAAAGCACCTAAATGAATTGTTCAATACTGTAAATTTAAAGGCTAAATAGCATATAGTACAAAGATAAAATATCATATGAGATATATGGCATGTATTAAACATGTCTCTTAATGCTGCCTAATGTTCATGATGAACTATTGTACTAATGTGACAGTGTCACTGCATTACCCACATTTCTTACTTAATCCAACATTAGGTACGCAATACAGTGTTCTTTTGTTAATGAATATCTAGACCATCAATAATTCTTGTATATAAAATTTTCATTGGTTTTTTAAGTGCCCATGTGCTGATCTGTGCAAAAAGGCCCTGTAAAGAGCTCATAAAGAAACACAATTTTAAGAAAGCCTCAACTGTGCAAATCTTGTCTCAATGTTACTTCACGAATGCTACTACTCCAAAAGGCCATACACGTCTGTCAATAAGTCATAGTATTTTCTGATAATATGACATTACTGGCTGACTTCAATGAAACACCAGTCTGCAATTGATTCTAATAAATATACACGAATGTTCGTATATTAAAGTGCTTATCATGACATGGAATAATTTGACCGACAAGTAAAGTGACAAGTGCTGACTTGTATACACTAACTTCAAAAGGGATGATGTCAAACATTGAGTCTAAAAGATAGTAAGGAGCTCAATAAATTTGACAATCTCATACACAGCTATTCGTATGATAAAGTGCTTGTAGTAAAGTGTGATTGTTCAAATGACATATATGGTGACATATGTCTACTATCACTTCACCTAGATAAAACAGCTTATGCGATATGGAGTCAAATATAGGGTGAAATGGACAAAGGAACCATAGAAATTCAAATTCTCTTGCAATCAAATACTTAAATGTCTCACATAGATTCGACATGTTAGAGGACCAAAACCGATATTCATGTAATAATGCTGTTCCAAAACCAGTATACAGTTGTTCAGATATAACTTATCATAACATTTATTATAAAAAAAGCATATCAAATTCGTATAAAAAATTATGTAGGTCTTCACTAGTGTTCAATCCATTGGGGATCTTCGTGTGCACTGTAAGAATACGTTTGGATTCTAATTGTCTTAAAAGCTTCTCCCTATCGCCACCAATTAATCACTTAGTTATTCCATTTGTGTTCATGTTGTACCCTGAGAACCTGCTCCACCCACCAGCCCACATGTAAACATGCATAACTGGGGGATAAGCAGGCTCCCATGGCAACCCCCCAGAGTTGTTGGTAAATCTCTTAATTGAACATAAAATAATTATTATTTAAACATAACTCAATCATTTTTATCAACATCAGGTTTATGATGGTAAAAGCATATAGGTTTTCTATCTAAAAAATGTTTTACTGCATTCAAGACGTCATCATGTTTTATACTTGTGTATAGCGATGATATGTCCATGGTAATAAAGACATAGTCAGGGCAATTGATGTAACTTCCAGGGCAATTGATGTAACTTCCTAAGAAAGTCTCCTATATCTTTTAAGTATAAAGGGAGATTGGTGATAATATCTTGTAAAAAGTAATCCAGATACTGTGAGATTTTCTCAAATAATCGGCCGCCCAATAATAGGAAATGTCCCTTTGTATACATTAGGAATGAAATAGATGATCGGCATCACTGGAAATTCATTATACAGAAAAGCAAATTCTTCCTTGGAAATTAATCCTTCCCGTTTCTATTGCATGAACTTGTTTTTAACCGCAGTTTTGACACCCCTTATTTCCTTCAGTATATGTGTGTGTATATATCTATATATCTATATATCCTAAAGTAATTCCAATAACACGCGGTCTCAGAAATTATCCCAAAAAGAATTTAATGGAGGTTACACATTTCAGAAGCGAAACACGTAACCTCCATTAAATTCTTTTTGGGCATAATTTCTGAGAGCGCGTGTTATTGGAATAACTTTACGATTATATGCTGGTTTGTGAGCTGCCGGCGATCATCGCGCCTCCAATCGATGGGCGGAGCTTCCCGAAGGAGCACTTGACTTCGGAATATCTATAAATCTATATATATATCTGTTTAACATACCCAGAAGCTCCAGTGTCCGCCACCATCTTCGTGCCCTCCACTGGCTTCCAGTCGCTCACAGGATTATATTCAAAATCCTTGTTCTCTCTTACCGCGCTGTACATCAGATTGGTCCAGTGTACTTGAGAAAAAGATTCTCCCTCTATGTTCCCAACCGGCACCTTAGGTCGGCTAATTTATGCCAAATGACAGTCCCCAAATTTAAATACAGCAGACTAGGCGGCCAATCCATCACAGTTAGAGCTGCGAAAGCTTGGAATCTACTCCCTCTTCATCTAAAAACAGCTCCTACCATCGCTGTTTTTAAGAAAGGACTGAAGACCCACCTTTTTGATATCAATCTGTAGGGTCCCTCTTTCTCCCTAGAGTACCATTTCTGGATCTCCTCTACTCTGCCTCTCTCTTTTTTCGCGCCAGGATACTATTTTCTTGGTAATTGAGCGCGCTACAAAAGCCTTTATAATAATAATAATAATAGATCTATATATATATATTTTGTTTTTTGAAGAAGCCTTGAGGCGAAACACGTCTGTTGGAGGGCTAGGGGGTCTGTGAATAAACACTTTGGAATTGGAGACCTGTGTGCTTTCCTTTGGAATGGATGTTAATGTGTTTGGAATATATATATGATATGGCAGGCTTGAAGGACCCACTGTGGGTGAAAATCGGCAGGTCAATTACCACAAGTCCAACAATGCACTGAAATGAAATTGCGCTACTAAGCGGTGACTACTTAAGACACGACTGCATGTGACTGTGCAAAAGTCGGGAATCAACTGCAAGTAGCCATTACACCCAAGAGGAAGGAGCGGACAGCTCTGGTGAAAGGCTGCAAATGACGGATGAAATGTCACTTTCAAGCATGAAATAAAAGTATGGTCACATACCTGCTGCTGTCGAGTGCTTCTTTGCTGCAGGGCACTTTGGAAAACAATATATATATATATATATATATATATATATATATATATATATATATATATATATATATATATATATATATATATATATATATATATATATTAATTTTTTACATATATATAGTCATAGTTATCGTTTCTACCTCTATGTTTGACACAGTATTTAAACACCCCCATTGGTAATTTGAGGCCATGTGATCAAGGCCGTTTTGTGACGGCCGAAACGCGTCATGCCGATGGCGAGGGAAAAATAAAGCCACATCTTTGAAATTCTACCTTGGTGTTTTGAGATCTGTTCCGCGGTGGTGCGAGGAGACGCATTGCTGGACTCTTGTTTCGATATATATATATATATATATATATATATATATATATATATATATATATATATATTTATTTTTTACATATATATAGTCAATGAAAAAAACATACATTTCAGGGCTGTTATAGTTAGACATTTCATTCGTACGAAACCATTGAAATTCCTCCGTTATAGTTAGTTCTACTAACTATAACTCGCGAGCCCGCAATCCACTGCTGATGATGTCACATATAATATCATTGATGACATGGTCAGTGACATCACTGATGACATCCCTGATGACATCTCAAATGACATCATTGATGACATCTTCCAGTGAATGTGGTTTGGTTCGTTATTTAAATATGTATTATATATATAGCAATCTGCATTGAAGAATGAGTGGATATATAAATATTTGGATGGAGTATTTAGTAGCAGTGTGATTGGCTGTTTACTTGACTAATTTATAGTGGTTCACTAAATATATTGGATAGTGACTAAACTGTGTGAATATCTGTATCACTTTGTCAGTTGTTGTGTACACTGCTGCACCAGTTGGTTACTAGCTACGTGAAAGTCTATATTAGTCATTGATTAGTTAACTGAGTATTTGAATGGGAGAGTGAATGTGTGTGTGGTTTGGTGGGGGTGTGTGACTGCCCTAAGATGTGTGAATAGTTGATTCAGTAGGTGTATGATGTTAAGACTGCCTGTTATAACAGTTGTTTGGGTGAGTGAATATCTTTATGGGTGTGGTGATGAGCAAATATATCTCTCAATGGTACATGTCCAACAAACTAGGAAAAAAAAGGCAGTGTATGTGACAGTTGTTGTATATAAATAAGCATACATAAGACTCAGTAATTGTATGAGTGACTATATGGATAACTGTATACATGTAATAGTGATTTTATTACACCCTATGTATGAGGTACTATCTATATGAATAAATGAAGTGGTATTTGTATAAGTGTGTAGCTGACTAAATGTTAGAATGATCCATTGTTTGCATAAGCGAGTAGGATGACTGCATAGGTGAATAGGATGTGTGCTGGTGTGTAATGTCGATATAGGTGTATAAGTATATTTAATAGTGTTCTATTGATCATTGACCGCATATATGAGTGAATCTATAAGTGAGTGATTAGAGATGTGTGTAGAGCTAGGAATCACTGAGAGGGTTTTTAGAAACTTGTATTGGTGTGTCAATGGATTCAAATATGGTACTCTGTATTTTACAGTGAGTGATGAAAGGTTATACTAGTGTATGATGACGTGTATCTGATTGTCATGTGGATGATGCCATCAGTGATGTCATCAGTGATGTCATTTGAGATGTCATCAGTGATGTCATCAGTGATGTCACTGACCTTGTCATAAATGATGTAATATGTGACATCATCAGCAGTGGATTGCGGGCGCGCGAGTTATAGTTAGTAGAACTAAATATACCGGAGGAATTTCAATAGTTTTGTACAAGTGAAATGTCCAGCTATCAATATCAGCCCTGAAACCTATGGTATTTTCAGTGAATTTCTAAGGTTTTTAAATGCTAATTCCTAACTATAACATGTCTGAAACCTATGTTTTTTTCAGTGAATTTCAAAGGTTTTTTAAATAATAGTTTTTAAATGTAATAATAGTTATATGTATTTTTTTATAATGATTTTCTACAGTTTTTTAACTGTTTATTTTTACATAGTTTATTTTTTAAATTACATTATATGTTTTTAATATAAATGGAAATAAAAATGAGGGACACTGGATGAGCACTTGGGTACTGACTGAATAATTAGAGTACTGCAAGGAGAGCGTCTGGGTGAATTTATAAGTGTTTGGGTTTTGGCGCAGTGAATGGATTAGTACATGGTGCTGAAAGTGTATGGATACTGACTGGAGAATTGAAGGTGTGAAAGACAAGTGTGTAGGTGGTTAGAAGACTGCATGCATAGTGGATAGGGGTTAGAAGCAGTCCATGTGCTAAGGCCTGGCTTGCTGCATGAGTACTTGGTTTCTGACTGAATGATTAGAGCACTGCAATGAGAGTGCCTGGGTGAATTTATAAGTGTTTGGGTTTTGGCGCAGAGAATGGATTAGTACATGGTGCTGAATGGGTCACTGTAGGAGTGCAAGGGGAGTGACAGGGTATTTGCTGGAGTGTATGGATACTGACTGGAGAATTGAAGGTGTGAAAGACAAGTGTGTAGGTGGTTCGAAGACTGCATGCATAGTGGATAGGGGTTTGAAGCAGTCCATGTGCTAAGGCCTGGCTCGCTGCATGAGTACTTGGATACTGACTGAATGGTTAGAGTACTGCAAGGAGAGTGCCTGTGTGAATTTATAAGTGGTTGGGTTTTGGCACAGTGAATGAATTAGTACATGGTGCTGAATGGGTAACTAGAGGAGTGCAAGAGGAGTGACAGGGTGTTTGCTTGTAGTGTATGTATACTGACTGGGAAATTGAAGGTGTGAAAGACGTGTGTGTAGGTGGTTAGAGGACTGCATGCATAGTGGATAGGCGTTTGAAGCAGTACATTTGCTAAGGCCTGGCTCACTGCATAAGTACTTGGGTACTGACTGAGTGAATAAAGTACTGCAAGGAGAGTGCCTGGGTAAGTTCATAAGTAGTTGGGTTTTGGTGCAGTGAATGGATTAGTACATGGTACTGAATGGGTCACTAGAGGAGTGCGAGGGGAGTGACAGGGTTTTTTTCTGGAGTTTATGGATACTGAATTGGGAATTGAAGGTGTGAAAGACAAGTGTGTAGGTGGTCAGAGGATTGATTGCATAGTGGATAGGGGTTTGAAGCAGTCCATGTGATAAGGCCTGGCTTGATGCATGAGTACTTGGATACTGACTGAATGATTAGAGTACTGCAATGAGAGTGCCTGGGTGAATTTATAAGTGTTTGGGATTTGACACAGTGAATGGGTTAGTACATGGTGCTGAATGGGTCACTGGAGGACTGCAAGGGGAGTGACAGGGTATTTGCTGGAGTGTATGTATACTGACTGGGGAATTGAAGGTGTGAAGGACAAGATTGTAGGTGGTTAGAGGACTGCATGCATAGTGGATAGGAGTTTGAAGCAGTCCATGTGCTAAGGCCAGGCTCAATGCATGAGTACTTGGTTACTGACTGAATGATTAGAGTACTGCAAGGAGAGTGCCTGGGTGAATTAATAAGTGTTTGGGTTTTGCGCAGTGAAGGGATTAGTACATGGTGCTGAATGTGTCACTAAAGGAGTACAAGGGGAGTGACAGGGTGTTTGCTTGAGTGTATGGATACTGACTAGGGAATTGTAGGTGTGAAAGACAAGTGTGTAGGTGGTTAAAGGACTGCATGCATAGTGGATAGGGGTTTGAAGCAGTCCAGGTGCTAAGGCCTGGTTCGCTACATGAGTCCTCGGATACTGACTGAATGATTAAGTACTGCAAGGAGAGTGCCTGGGTGAATTTATAAGTAGTTGGGTTTTGGTGCAGTGGATGGATTAGTACATGGTGCGGAATGGGTAACTAGAGGAGTGCAAGAGGAGTGACAGGGTTTTTGCTGGAAGTGTATGTAAACTGACTGGAGAATTGAAGGTGTGAAAGACATGTGTAGGTGGTTAGAGGACTGCATGCATAGTGGATAGGCGTTTGAAGCAGTCCACTTGCTAATGCCTGGCTCACTGCATAAGTACTTGGGTACTGACTGAGTGATGAGAGTACTGCAAGCAGAGTGCCTGGGTGAATTTATAAGTGGTTGCGTTTTGGCACAGTGAATGGATTAGTACATGGTACTGAATTTGTCACTAGAGGAGTGCAAGGGGAGTGGCAGGGTGTTTGCTGGAGTGTATGGGTACTGAATAAGGAATTGAAGGTGTGAAAGACAAGTGTGAAGGTGGTTAGAGGACTCAATGCTTAGTGGATAGACCCGGCTTCGCCGCGAGACCACGCCCCCTGCCACCGAGCGGCGTGGTCTGTGCTTGCTTCCTGCCCTGTGTACCTGTCTCTGTTTATGTCAATGTGATTTGTAAGCTTTTCTGTTGAAATTGTATTTTTGCCCCATCTGTGCCTTTTTTTGCCTTCCTTTCTGCCGCCCCCGTCGCATCCCTCCCCGCTCCCCGCTTCCCGCCATCACCGCTAACCCCGCCCCTTTTCTTTCTGTACCCTCCCCGCTCCCGCCTCCCAGCTGCTCCGCCCACCCGCGCACTTGGCCATATATGGCGACCGTGCGACGCAGGTGAGTGTGACCTAGCTCTAGGACACCCCCGCGCCGCACGGCCACCAGCTGCTGCGTGTGCCTCCTCTCCTTGTGCCTCGCTGACCCGGCTTCGCCGCGTGACCACGCCCCCTGCCACCGAGCGGCGTGGTCTGTGCTTGCTTCCTGCCCTGTGTACCTGTCTCTGTTTATGTCAATGTGATTTGTAAGCTTTTCTGTTGAAATTGTATTTTTGCCCCATCTGTGCCTTTTTTTTGCCTTCCTTTCTGCCGCCCCCGTCGCATCCCTCCCCGCTCCCCGCTTCCCGCCATCACCGCTAACCCCGCCCCTTTTCTTTCTGTACCCTCCCCGCTCCCGCCTCCCAGCTGCTCCGCCCACCCGCGCACTTGGCCATATATGGCGACCGTGCGACGCAGGTGAGTGTGACCTAGCTCTAGGACACCCCCATGCCGCACGGCCACCAGCTGCTGCGTGTGCCTCCTCTCCTTGTGCCTCGCTGACCCGGCTTCGCCGCGTGACCACGCCCCCTGCCACCGAGCGGCGTGGTCTGTGCTTGCTTCCTGCCCTGTGTACCTGTCTCTGTTTATGTCAATGTGATTTGTAAGCTTTTCTGTTGAAATTGTATTTTTTGCCCCATCTGTGCCTTTTTTTGCCTTCCTTTCTGCCGCCCCCGTCGCATCCCTCCCCGCTCCCCGCTTCCCGCCATCACCGCTAACCCCGCCCCTTTTCTTTCTGTACCCTCCCCGCTCCCGCCTCCCAGCTGCTCCGCCCACCCGCGCACTTCGCCATATATGGCGACCGTGCGAACGCGCAACGTTGACGCGCAGCGGGCGCGCCGATTGTGCCCCGAAGGCGCGCCAAAGGTAAGCCCGTCTGCGCCCATCCGCGCCTGGACCGCGCCCAGTGCCAGGACCCCTGGCACCCACCGACGGAAGCCGACCCGACGAACCTACAACGCCGCGGAACTCCTCGCACTCAACGCCGGCGGCATCCCGGAATGTCATCGAGCCACCCCGAAGCACATCCACGGACCCTTCAGCTGCCACGCCTGCAAGTTCACCTGCATCCGGACCTTCCCTGAACCCGCCAAGCCGAACACCAGCAGCAACCACCTCAAGTGCATCCTGCTCAACACCCGCTCCGTCCACAGACACGCCATCGAACTCTGGAACCTCCTGGACACCACAGCCCCTGACATCGCCTTCCTCACGGAGACCTGGATGAACTCCTCCTCAGCGCCCGACATCGCCATCGCCATCCCAGAGGGCTACAAGATCACCCGGAGGGACCGCACCGCCAACCAGATGGGAGGAGGCATCGCCATCATCCACAGAGACACCATCCGCATCACGACCAACACCGACGACACCCTTACCACCGCCGAACACCTGCACTTCCAGATCCACACCGACCCGAAGACCACCCTCAGAGGCACCCTGATCTACCGACCCCCGGGTCCACGCACACGATTCAGCGAGGACATCGCCGACTTCATCAGCCCGCATGCCCTCCCCTCCGCCGACTACATCCTCCTGGGGGACCTCAACTTCCACCTGGAGAACAACAGCGACCGCAACACCATCACCCTGCTCGACAACCTCGCCAACCTCGGACTCAAGCAGCTGGTGTCCCCTCCCACCCACCTCGCCGGACACACACTCGACGCCGTCTTCTCATCCAGCAAAGACATCGCCTTCAGCCACGCAACAGGACTCCACTGGACGGACCACAGCTGCGTCCACTTCACCTTCAAAAGAACAACGATCCACCACCACCCGCAACAAGTTGCCCGAAGAAGCTGGAACAAGATCACAGCCGACCAGCTCACCGCCTCCCTGAGCCAGCACCCTCCTGCCGGCTCAGCGAACCCCAGCCAGGCCGCCGACAACCTCACGAAATGGATCAGCAACTGCGCGGACGAACTCGCCCCACTGAGGACCCCGCCCAGCAGACCCGGCAGCATAAAAACCCCATGGTTCACCGACGAACTCAAGAGCTCCAAGAAGAACTGCCGAGCCCTCGAGAAAGTATGGAGAAGGGAACCAACAATGGACAACATGACCACCCTCCAGCTCGCCACCCGGAAACACCACCAACTGATCCGCGCCACCAAGAAAAATACATACAAGGACCGGCTGGACAACAACGCACACAACTGCAAGGAACTCTTCAACATCGTGAAAGAGCTCTCCAACCCCAACGCCGGAAACAACGACATCACCCCGTCGCAAGACCTCTGCAACTCCCTCGCGTCCTACTTCCACAACAAGATCGCGGACATACACAACAGCTTCAGCACCCAACCAACGCACGCCACAACCGCAGCGACTCCACCCACCACCACCCTCCGCGCCTGGACTCCGATCAGCACCGAAGACACCATCCGCACAATGAACTCCGTCCACTCCGGATCTCCGACCGACCCCTGCCCTCACCACGTCTTCAACAAGGCCGACGCTGTCATCGCACCCCACCTGCGGGACATTATCAACACCTCCTTCGACACCGCCACCTTCCCGGAGAGCTGGAAGCACGCAGAACTCAGCGCTCTACTCAAGAAACCTACAGCGGACCCCACCGAACTCAAGAATTACCGTCCCATCTCGCTCCTCCCGTTCCCGGCCAAAGTCATCGAAAAGACCGTCAACAAACAGCTGGCCGCCTTCCTCGAGACGAATGGATCCCTCGACCCCTCACAGTCTGGCTTCCGAGCCAACCACAGCACCGAGACCGCCCTCATCGCTGCCACCGATGACATCCGAACCCTGATGGACAACGGAGAAACAGCGGCCCTCATCCTCCTGGACCTCTCCGCGGCATTCGACACTGTCTGCCACCGCACCCTAGTGCAGCGCCTCGGCAACATCGGAATCCAGGAGAAGGCACTGGAATGGATTACCTCCTTCCTCGACGGAAGAACACAGAGAGTCCGCCTACCACCGTACAAATCAGAGGCCACCGAAGTCATCTGCGGCGTCCCTCAAGGATCCTCGTTGAGTCCCACCCTCTTCAACGTCTACATGAGCCCCCTCGCGGCCATCGCACGCCAACACAACCTCAACATAATCTCCTACGCCGACGACACCCAGCTGATCCTCTCCCTGACCAACGACCCCGCCACCGCCAGAGCCAACCTGCACGAAGGGATGAGAGATGTAGCCGAGTGGATGACGACCAGCCGCCTGAAGCTGAACTCAGACAAGACGGAGGTCCTCATCCTGGGCTCCTCGCCCTCCGCCTGGGACGACTCCTGGTGGCCCCCCGCCCTGGGCACCGCACCCAAACCGACGGATCACGCACGCAACCTGGGCTTCATCCTGGACTCCTCCCTCTCCATGACCAGACAAGTCAACGCCGTCTCCTCGTCATGCTTCAACATCCTACGCATGCTACGGAAGATCTTCTGGTGGATCCCCACTGAGACCAGGAAGACTGTCACCCAGGCCCTCGTCACCAGCCGACTGGACTACGGCAACGCCCTCTACGCCGGAACCACCGCCAAGCTCCAGAAGAGACTCCAGCGGATCCAGAACGCCTCAGCCAGACTCATCCTCGACATCCCACGAAACAGCCACATCTCCGGACATCTGAGAGACCTGCACTGGCTCCCCGTCAACAAAAGAATCACCTTCCGTCTCCTCACCCACGCACACAAAGCCCTACACGACCAAGGCCCGAGCTACCTCAACAACCGAATCAACTTCTACGCTCCCAAGCGCCACCTCAGATCTACCAGCCACGCCCTCGCCGCCGTCCCCCGCATCCGAAGAGCGACAACAGGAGAAAGGTCCTTCTCCTACCTGGCCGCCAAGACCTGGAACTCCCTCCCGACCGACCTGCGCCTGACCCAAGACCACCTCTCCTTCAGGAAGAAGCTCAAGACCTGGCTGTTCGAGCAGTGACGGCACCCCCCCCCCCCTAGCGCCTTGAGACCCCACGGGTGAGTAGTGCGCTCTATAAATGCCTTGATTGATTGATTGATTGATTGATAGGGTTTAGAAGCAGTCCAGGTGCTAAGGCCTGGCTTGCTGCATGAGTACTTGGATTCTGACTGAATGATTAGAGCACTGCAATGAGAGTGCCTGGGTGAATTTATAAGTGTTTGGGTTTTGGCGCAGAGAATGGATTAGTACATGGTGCTGAATGGGTCACTGTAGGAGTGCAAGGGGAGTGACAGGGTATTTGCTGGAGTGTATGTATACTGACTGGGGAATTGAAGGTGTGAAAGACAAGTGTGTAGGTGGTTAGAGGACTGCATGAATGGATGGATGAATTCCTCTTCCCTTAAACTCAATGGGGACAAAACAGAGCTGATGCTCTTAGGTCCCACGACCCCCACCCTTTTCCACCCCTTGTGGCCGCCTCGTCTTGGTGCCCCCCCCAACTCCCAAGGACAATATTAAGAGCCTTGGGGTTTGGCTGAACAAAAACTTATCTTTTAACACCCAGGCCACAAAACTCGTGGCTACCTGCTTTGGTCTCCTTAGGATGCTGAAGAAAATTCTCCCTCTTCTGCCTGTGGAGGCAAAGCAGGTGGCCATCCAGGGTTTGATCCAGTCCCGCCTGGACTCTAACAACGTCCTCTATCTTGGTGCACCGGAATATACACTGCGCAAGCTTCAGATTGTGCAAAACTGTGCGGCTCGCACTGTGCTCCAGTTACCACATAGACTGTCAGCCAAACCTGGACTGCGCAGTCTGCACTGGCTTCCAGTACGACAAAGAATCGCCTTTAAGGCGATGTGTATATCCCACCAAGCCTTTTGGGACACGGGACCGGCTATGGCCCGGGACCTAGTTACACATTATCATCCCAGCCAAACTCTCTGTTCTAGCCAGGCATGTATGGCCTTAGTCCCCAGAATCAATAAGATAAGAGCTGGCGGCAGGATGTTTACCTACAACGCCGCCAAGGTGTGGAATTCACTTCCGGTTCAACTGAGGTCAAATCCAAACCTTTCTACCTTTCGGAAACAGTTGAAGACTTTTTTGTTTAATGTTCCATTTTAACTTTTTTCTTTTTTTAAGCAACTTCAAAACTGGCTGCTAGCGCTTGGACGCCCCTGGGCAACAATCGCGCTTTATAAATTGACATTTCATTTAATTTCATTTCATTTCATGCATGGTGGATAGGTGTTTAAAGCAGTGCGTGTGCTAAGGCCAGGCTCACTGCATGAGTACTTGGGTACTGACTGAATGATTAGAATACTGCAAGGAGAGTGCCTGGGTGAATTTATAAGTGTTTGTGTTTTGCGCAGTGAATGGATTAGTACATAGTGCTGAATGGGTCACTAGAGGAGTGCAAGAGGAGTGCAGGGTGTTAGCTTGTAGTGTATGTATACTGACTGGGAAATTGAAGGTGTGAAACACGTGTGTGTAGGTGGTTAGAGGACTGCATGCATAGTGGATAGGCATTTGAAGCAGTCCATGTGCTAAGACACTGCATAAGTACTTGGGTACTGACTGAGTGATTAGAGTACTGCAAGTAGAGTGCCTGGGTGAGTTTATAAGTGGTTAGATTTTGGCGCAGTGAATGGATTAGTACATGGTACTGAATGGGTCACTTGCAGAGTGCGAGGGGAGTGACAGGGTTTTTTTCTGGAGTGTATGGATCCTGAATAGGGGATTGAAGGTGTGAAAGACAAGTTTGTAGGTGGTTAGAGGATTGATTGCATAGTGGATAGGGGTTTGAAGCAGTCCATGTGCTAAGGCCTGGCTTGATGCATGACTACTTGGATACTGACTGAATGATTAGAGTACTGCAATGAGAGTCCCTGGGTGAATTTATAGGTGTTTGGGATTTGACACAGTGAATAGGTTAGTACATGGTGCTGAATGGGTCACTGGAGGACTGCAAGGGGAGTGACAGGGTATTTGCTGGAGTGTATGTATACTGACTGGGAAATTGAAGGTGTGAAGGACAAGAGTGTAGGTGGTTAGAGGACTGCATGCATAGTGGATAGGCGTTTGAAGCAGTCCATGTGCTAAGGCCAGGCTCACTGCATGAGTACTTGGGTACTGACTGAATGAATAGAGTACTGCAATGAGAGTCCCTGGGTGAATTTATAGGTGTTTGGGATTTGACACAGTGAATAGGTTAGTACATGGTGCTGAATGGGTCACTGGAGGACTGCAAGGGGAGTGACAGGGTATTTTCTGGAGTGTATGGATACTGACTAGGGAATTGAAGATGTGAAGGACAAGAGTGTAGGTGGTTAAAGGACTGCATGCATAGTGGATAGGGGTTTGAAGCAGTCGATGTGCTAAGGCCTGGCTCACTGCATAAGTACTTGGGTACTGACTGAGTGTTTAGAGTACTGCAAGGAAAGTGCCTGGGTGAATTTATAAGTGATTGGGTTTTGGCGCAGTGAATGGATTAGTACATGGTACTGAATTGGTCACTAAAGGAGTGCAAGGGGAGTGACAGGGTGTTTGCTGGAATGTATGTATACTGACTGGGGAATTAAAGGTGTGAAAGACAAGTGTGTAGGTGGTTAGAGGACTGCATGCATAGTGGATAGGTCTTCTAAGCAGTCCAAGTGCAAAGGCGTGGCTCAGTGCATGAGTACCTGGGTAATGACTGAATGATTAGAGTACTGCAAGGAGAGTGCCTGTGTGAATTTATAAGTGGTTGGGTTTTGGCACAGTAAATGGATTAGAACATGGTACTGAATGGGTCACTAGAGGAGTGCAAGGGGAGTGACAGGGTGTTTGCTGGAGTGTATGGATACTGACTAGGGAATTAAAGGTGTGAAAGACAAGTGTATAGGTGGTTAAAGGACTGCATGCATAGTGGATAGGGGTTTGAAGCAGTCCAGGTGCTACGGCCTGGTACGCTGCATGAGTCCTCGGATACTGACTGAATGATTAAGTACTGCAAGGAGAGTGTCTGGGTGAATTTATAAGTAGTTAGGTTTTGGCGCAGTGAATGGATTAGTACATGGTGCGGAATGGGTAACTAGAGGAGTGCAAGAGGAGTGACAGGGTTTTTGCTGGAAGTGTATGTAAACGGACTGGGGAATTGAAGGTGTGAAAGACATGTGTAGGTGGTCAGAGGACTGCATGCATAGTGGATAGGCGTTTGAAGCAGTCCATTTGCTAAGGCCTGGCTCACTGCATAAGTACTTGGGTACTGACTGAGTGTTTAGAGTACTGCAAGGAAAGTGCCTGGGTGAATTTATAAGTGGTTGGGTTTTGGCACAGTGAATGGATTAGTACATGGTACTGAATGGGTCACTGGAGGAGTGCAAGGGGAGTGACAGTGTGTTTGCTGGAAGTGTATGGATACTGACTGGAGAATGGAAGGTGTGAAAGACAAGAAGTGTGTAGGTGGTTAGAGGACTGCATACATTGAGGATAGGCATTTGAAACAGTCCATGTGCTAAGGCCTGGCTCACTGCATAAGTACTTGGGTACTGACTGAATGATTAGAGTACTGCAAGGAGACTGCTTGGGTGAATTTATAAGTGATTGGGTTTTGGCGCAGTGAATGGATTAGTACATGGTGCTGAATGGGTCACTGGAGGAGTGCAAGGGGGTAACATGGTATTTGCTGGAGTGTATGTATACTGACTGGGGAATTGAAGGTGTCAAGGACAAGAGTGTAGGTGGTTAGAGGACTGCATGCATAGTGGATAGGTCTTTTAAGTAGTCCAAGTGCTAAGGCCAGGCTCAGTGCATGAGTACCTGGGTAATGACTGAATGATTAGAGTACTGCAATGAGAGTGCCTGGGTGAATTTATTAGGGGTTGGGTTTTGGCTCATTGAATGGATTAGAACATGGTACTGAATGGGTCACCAGAGGAGTGCAAGGGGAGTGATAGGGTGTTTGCTGGATAGAATGGATACTGACTAGGGAATTGAAGGTGTGAAAGACAAGTGTGTAGGTGGTTAAAGGACTGCATGCATAGTGGATAGGGGTTTGAAGCAATCCATGTGCTAAGACCTGGTTCGCTGCATGAGTCGTCGGATACTGACTGAATGATCAAGTACTGCAAGGAAAGTGCCTGGGTGAATTTATAAGTGTTTGGGTTTTGGCACAATGAATGGATTAGTACATGGTATGAATGGGTCACTAGATGAGTGCAAGGGGAGTGACAGGTTGTTTACTGGAGTGTATGGATACTGACTAGGTAATTGAAGTTGTGAAAGACATGTGTGTAGGTGGTTAGAGGACTGCATGCATAGTGGATAGGGGTTTGAAGCAGTCCATGTGCTAAGGCCTGGCTCACTGCATAAGTACTTGGGTACTGACTGAATGATTAGAGTACTGCAAGGAGACTGCCTGGGTGAATTTATAAGTGATTGGGTTTTGGCGCAGTGAATGGATTAGTACATGGTGCTGAATGGGTCACTGGAGGAGTGCAAGGGGAGTGACAGGGTGTTTGCTGGAATGTATGTATACTGACTGGGGAATTGAAGGTGTGAAGGACAAGAGTGTAGGTGGTTAGAGGACTGCATGCAAAGTGGATAGGCGTTTGAAGCAGTCCATGTGCTAAGGCCAGGCTCACTGTATGAGTACTTTGGTACTGACTGGATGATTAGAGTACTGCAAGCAGAGTGCCTGGGTGAATTTATAAGTGTTTGGGTTTTGCGCAGTGAATGGATTAGTACATGGTGCTGAATGGGTCACTAGAGGAGTGCAAGAGGAGTGACAGTGTGTTTGCTGGAAGTGTATGGATACTGACTGGAGAATTGAAGGTGTGAAAGACAAGAAGTGTGTAGGTGGTTAGAGGACTGCATACATTGAGGATAGGCATTTGAAACAGTCCATGTGCTAAGGCCTGGCTCACTGCATAAGTACTTGGGTACTGACTGAATGATTAGAGTACTGGAAGGAGACTGCCTGGGTGAATTTATAAGTGTTTGGGTTTTGCGCAGTGAATCGATTAGTACATGGTGCTGAATGGGTCACTAGAGGAGTGCAAGGGGAGTGACAGGGTGTTTGCTGGAATGTATGTATACTGACTGGGGAATTAAAGGTGTGAAAGACAAGTGTGTAGGTGGTTAGAGGACTGCATGCATAGTGGATAGGCGTTTGAAGCAGTCCATGTGCTAAGACCTGGCTCACTGCATAAGTACTTGGGTACTGACTGAGTGATTAGAGAACTACAATGAGAGTGCCTGGGTGAGTTTATAAGTGGTTTGGTTTTGGTGCAGTGAATGATTAGTACATGGTACTGAATGGGTCACTAGCGGAGTGCAAGGGGAGTGACAGGGTTTTTTCTGGAGTGTATGGATGCTGAATAGGGAATTAAAGGTGTGAAAGACAAGTGTGTAGGTGGTTAGAGGACTGCATACATAGTGAATAGGGATTTGAAGCAGTCCATGTGCTAAGGCCTGGCTTGCTGCATGAGTCCTCGGATACTGACTGAATGATTAATTGCTGCAATGAGAGTGCCTGGGTGATTTTTTAAGTGTTTGGGTTTTGGCACAGTGAATTGATTAGTATATGGTACTGAATGGGTCACTAGATGAGTGCAAGAGGAGTGACAGGGTGTTTACTGGAGTGTATGGATACTGACTAGGTAATTGAAGTTGTGAAAGACAAGTGTGTAGGTGGTTAGAGGACTGCATGCATGATGGATATGGGTTCGGAGCAGTCCATTTGCTAAGGCCTGGCTCACTGCATAAGTACTTGGGTACTGACTGAATGATTAGAGTACTGCAAGGAGACTGCCTGGGTGAATTTATAAGTGATTGGGTTTTGGCTCAGTGAATGGATTAGTACATGGTGCTGAATGGGTCACTGGAGGAGTGCAAAGGGGGGTGACAGGGTATTTGCTGGAGTGTATGTATGAAGGTGTGAAGGACAAGAGTGTAGGTGGTTAGAGGACTGCATGCAAAGTGGATAGGCATTTGAAGCAGTCCATGTCCTTAGGCCAGGCTCACTGTATGAGTACTTTGGTACTGACTGGATGATTAGAGTACTGCTAGGAGAGTGCCTGGGTGCATTTATAAGTGTTTTGGTTTTGCGCAGTGAATGGATTAGTACATGGTGCTGAATGCCCGGTTACTCACCGGTAATATCCATTACTCCGAGTCCTGGTCTCCCCGTCCCATTCCTTACAAGTGAGCAGCTAGTCTGCTCCACAGAAACCCCTAGCCTAGCTGAGCTGTTTGCACTTCCCCCAGGATGACGTCACCATCACGTGACGATAAAGGGGGAAGTGCAGAAACCAAACATCCTGAGAATACCAAAGAAACCAGAACGAAAAACATACAATCACCCAAAGAAAACCCAAACCAGGGAGGGAGGGAAGGGCTCAGGAATGGGACGGGGAGACCAGGACTCGGAGTAATGGATATTACCAGTGAGTAACCGGGCATTACCTCCTCGTCCTGTCTCCCCGTCCCATTCCTTACAAGTGAGCCCATACCCAAGCACACAGTGATTGTAAGAGAAAAACAGACCAAACAGTTTGAGAAAAAAACAGGTCCATTTTTAATCAACAGAGAACAGTACGGATCACAAATCATGTACCGCAGAAAGGACGCGAGCCCCAAAAGCAGCAGAGGCCGCCATCCCCAACTGAAGATGATAATGTGAAACAAAAGTATGGGGAGAAGCCCATGTGGCAGCATTGCAAATGTCCCTCAACGAGGCCCCTTTGAACATGGCCCAGGAGGAAGACACGCTCCGAGTCGACCGACCCTGAACAGAAGAAGGCAGAGGACAGTGGGCAGAATCATAAGCAGAAACCACAGCGCCCCTGACCCAACGAGACAAGGTGGACAAAGAAGGCCGAAGACCCAGCCACGAGAGTCCATAGGTGACAAAGAAGGAAACAATCTTACGGAACCCAGCCGTACGCTCCAAGTAGATGCGGAGAGCCCACAGCATATCCAACGAACGGAGGAGCACCTCCTCATGAGAGGAGGGAGCCGGAAAAAACACAGGGAGGACAATATCCTCCTGACAGTGAAAAGAAGACACCACCGTAGGAAGAAAGAACTGACTCGGATGGAGAATGACCCCGTTGGTGCAAAAGCGCAAGAAGGGGGGAGAAGCCATCAGCGCCCCAATCTCAACAACCCTCCGCCCAGAAGTAATGGCCACCAGGAAATTAACCTTAGCAGAAAGGAATTTCAGGGCCACGGAGTCCAAAGGCTCGAAAGGAGGACCTGTCAAAGCCCGCAGAACCAAGGGAAGATCCCAAGGAGGCACAGGAGAACGAGAGACAGGACGTCGAAGCAAGAAACTCCTCAGAAGGCGAGCCACCAATGGGGAGACAGAGGAAACAGAGGAACCCCGAAAAGCAAGAACGGCAGCTCATTGCGCCCGCAGGGAAGAAACCGCAAGCCCCAAGACGAAACCATCCCGTAAGAAGTCCAACACCCTCACGGCCCCACCGGAGGCAGAAGAGAGACCCCTCCCAAGACACCAGGCGGAGAAACTCTTCCAGTGACGGGCATACGACTTCAAGGCGGAAGGACGTCGGGAGAGCCGGAGACATTGGGCAACCTCCACGAGGAACCCAGACCCACCAAACTCAACCTCCCAAGTGCCAAACCCCCAGCCGGAGGCGATGCAGGGAGGCAAGCCCGAGAAGAGGAGCCCGCAGGGGGGAGGGAGACAGGGGAAACCTCCAAAGAGGGCAAACAGAAAAGGCCAGCAGAAAGGGGAACCAAGACTGCCGAGACCACTCCGGAACCACCAGGAGAACCTCCGCACGATCCAACTGAATCTACCGGAGGACCCGCGGAATAAAGGCAAACGCAGGGAAGGCAAATAGCAGACCCTCCGACCACGGAATCGAGAAAGCATCGGTGGCCCACGCCAATGGAGATGGAACGATGCTGCAAAATATGGGAAGAAGGGCGGAATCCTCCGAGGCAAAAAGACCCAGCCAAGGAAGGCGGAACCTCAGGACAATCAGATCAAACAGATCCAGGGACAGACAGAGGGACACCGAGGAGGGTAACACCCTGCTCAAAGAATACGCAGGCCCATACTCCGTCCCCGGAAGATAGACCGCCGTCAGAGACAAGAGAGTCGACTCGGCCCAAAGGCCGATCACCCGGGACAGGAGAAACAGAGCCCGACACATGCCCCCCTGGTGATTCACAGAAGAGCGAACCACCTGATTGTTGGACCGCACAGAGACCGCCGACCCCGAAGAAGAGGAGCGAACCAAAGAAGAGCCAACCAAACCGCCCTCAACGACCTCCAGTTTGAGGACTGGAGGGATTCGAAACAGGACCATCGACCCAGAGCCTCGGAGGCACCCAGAACTGCACCCCACCCCAAAGCACTGGCAACCGTGGACAAGACGACCACAGACTGAGGAGGAAGGAGATCGAACCCCTGGGACAGAGACAGAGGGGACAACCACCACTGGAGATCCGCCCGAATCCCTGGAGTGACAGGGATGAGAGTCTCGCAGTCCAAGGAGGCAGGATCCCAGTGCGACAGGACATAATGCAGCAGGGGGTACAGATGCAGCCTGGCCCAAGGAAGGAGATGCAAAGTGGACGCCATCTCCCCCTGACTCCGCAACCAGAGCCAGGCAGACACACAGGACAGGGACAGAAGCCAGGAAAGGTGACGATACTAAGTCAACTGGCGCTCCTGGGAGAGGAACACCATGCCCAGGTCCATGCGGAAGAGAGCCCCCAGGAATATTAGGGACCGGGAGGGCACCAGGGAGGAGGTGTGATGTATTTACTATGGGTACTGTATCGATCCCCCTATTTCTGACCCTTGTCTGGTTAACAATTAACTAGCAGCCATTCAACTGCACGAAAACCCGTTATCTGATTAGCCATACAACGGCACAGAAACCCGTTATCTGATTAGGTCATAGCGCATGCCATCTCATTAGGCAAGCACTATTCTCCAGCCCCCTAATAGGCATACGGTGTTCTCAAAACAAATCAAACCTACAGCGACCTGGGAAATCCCCGCAGCCATTGTTTTGATTTAGCCGAGAACTTCAGTAAAGAATGTGCGAACGACCAGTTCGTATGACATCCTTATTGACGTATTTATGTCCATCCTTACGTCAATCTCGGCACCTTTCAGGTATAAATAATAACGACATTGCCTTAAGCAAACACACGAGGTGGTGACAAGATTGGAGCAGCGAGACTTGCCGAGGAGCCCAGCTGACAGCGAAGCCCACAGACGCTGCCCCTCCTTTCTGACGCGCTGAGAGAGAGACGCTGCCTTTTCTCCTGCCGAGAAATCCAGCTCCGGCGCTTCCAGCCGCCCTTGCAGGCAACTGGGATATCAAGCCCTGAGATAGAGATACCAGCCCTCCAGCCTTCTAAATCCCAGGTACTGAACTGAATAACCCCTTGCAGAGAATTCTTGAAGCAGACCCTTGGCAAAGCAAACTTAACTTAAACTGCTACTTATCTACTCCCGCCCACGTATTAGGCTTAGGTCAGGTACATTGGGGTTGGCGTAGTTAGAAGCACCAGTTGAGTACGATTAGTCAATGTATATATGTATGTATCTATTTTATCCATTTTAAGTATCATATGGCTAAGAAACCATATCAATGCTTTTACAGTATTATTTTATAATTCTGTTATTACTGTATGCACTTTACTTAACTATAAGTATTGCAATAATAGCGATTCATTTCTCTTGTATGAGAAAAGAGACTGATCAATAAATAACATCTTTTTATTGAACACGCCCGTCTCTTCCTTTTCTCTACAATCTGGTGAAACTAAGAATGCACTGAACTGACTGAGTAAAATAAGTTGTCTTTTGTTTTCACACGACTCTAGAGATATACTCTTGATTAGGGGAGAGCAAAGTTGTCATGTTCTATGGTTGTCAGAAACTAAATCCCTTCTTGTCTATCCAGGGAGGTTAAACTCCTCCTTGTCTATTCGAGAAAGTTTCTAGTGAACTCTGAGCTAGCTGGCAAACACTAAACTTTAAGTCTAATATCGTCAGTAGAAGACCTAGTTAACCTCTGTTCTACGTCTATACTATTGAAGATATTATTCCAATGCGCAGAGCCTATTGGGATAATAGGAACTACACTACATGGCGCCCAACGGTTTGGATAGGCGATAAATCTAACGTAAGACATTAGAGTAACTCAGTCGTGCTTTTTCACACAGACCCCTTTTTCCCCATAATACTCCAAAGACGTCTGGAGTGGGTGAAAGGTTAAATCCGCCAAACTTAGTAGGAGGAGACTCCTATGTATGGTTCTTGGTTTATTCAACGTTGAAGGATACACTGTTCCAAAATATTGTGCATCTAATCTTTGTTTCCATAGAAACCTGATCTGCAAATAAACAAAATAACTTTCTTGACAGTAGAATGTCAGAAGCAGAAGAAGAAAGGGAGACAGCTAGACTAGCAGCTCAACTCTTAGCGGATGACACAAGTCTCCTACAGCAAGACCCGGATGCAATACTCATCCCGGTCAACATAAGAAAATCTATAACTTTAAAACTTATAGAAAATGGGCTGACACCGAGAGGTGGTACAGTCATATTCGTAATCGAGGCACACGAATATCGGCAGACAGAGGTATTCTATTCATGGATAAACTTTCCAGCAGCAAACGCTGTAACAAAGGACTTCCACTTTTACAAAATAGAGGAACCTCCTAATGAGTACACTCCTTTCGAGGAGGTGGAAATACCACTCAAATTCCAAGAGCACCTGCTCGGGTTTAATGGCGCCCTAAAACATAATAATCACATCACCAGGCTCGGTCCACTAGGTAGACCAGGAGCAACGTGGCCGGTCCTAGCCGGATACACACCACATCCAGACATTGAAGAAATGTCTGCACCAGATCTTTTAGCACAGCTAAAACAACTAATTAAAATACATAGACAATTAGTCCAATATGTAATGCGGACTTCAACAGTCCAACCAACTATTAAAATTCCACAGCTGATCCCTCATCAGGGGTACACAAATAAAATTACACCACAGAACATACAGTCCTGTCTAGGTAAAGTACCCGCAAAACGGGAACAAATTCCATTCTGGTTAGCACAAAAAATCACTCAAATAGAGGCGGTATTTCCAGATACCACCCCGGTTGAGAAACACAGGATTCTGACTATCTGTCTTTCAATGGGAATCGCACCACATGTGGAGGACTGTGACACTTGGGGTACAGTCTTTGCTTCCATTTACACAAAAACACATGGTGTTCCATCCATGTCAGTAATACCAGATGTGCTAAAACAAATTCAAGATGAATACGGTCCAGAACCTGCTTTAACTCTTGGTATGAAATTACTAAAAGACTTCAAGCAGGTCTCTGCAATATTATTAGCCAATATAAAGGGAGAAGCAGCAAATGTGGCGATCCGCCAGAGGTTGAAAGAAACAGATATAGCAGACCAACCATTTGAACTTGCCAGAATCATAGAAAAATCCTATGAAGAACTAGGAAGAGATAGTTTGGGTGGGAAACCAGTGAAACCCCAACTAATAGAAAATCCTGAAAAGGTATTTATTAAAAATAATCTAAACACTTCAAAGAAGATCTGGGATGGAAATAAACAATCCACTCCAAAGAAAAAAGATTCCAGTCCAGAGGAAGGTCTCCTCGGCGGAGAGAAAGATCTCCGGACCAAGGACACAAGTCTCCCCAGAGGGAGCCCTCTGAGAAAAAATACAACCTTAGAAATAGGGATAATCTGAAGAAACCTGATAGATATCAAGATATTGATACACGTCCCTCTCGATCTTTTCAGACTTCCTCGCAGAAATCGGAAAGAAGAGGACGGTCAGAACACAGGGAAGAGCACGTCAAGTCCAAAGAAAAGGAACCTGCTCATCAAAATAAAAAATTACAGTTTCCAAAAAAGAAGGTAGCCAGTATTAAAGTAATCAACCATGCCGAGAATACTGAGGACACAGCTAAAAAACGGAGAATGGGCTCAGACAATGCTAGACAGCGCAGCAGAAGTGAGCATAGCTCGCAAGATCCTTATGAATCATCTGGAGACAGTGGACACGACTGAATACATTCAGGTGGAAACTGCAGATACCAGAGTTAGCAAACCTCATAAAATATATGAAATAACATTGCGTATAGAGGGGGATAAGACTAGGAAAATAAGGGGTCTCTTTTGGGATAATCTCTCCAAGGGCTATGACATCCTTCTAGCTGAAAGAGACTGGCCACCAGAGTTTGTCAGGGAGGGCCCTCATGGCGAAGAAATAATTATGCCTGCCTTCTCAAATCATATTCCAATTCATAAAAAATATACACTTGCAAGAAAGTGGACAGTAGCCCAAGCTCCTGCATTATATAAAAACCATGTGGGATGGGATGAGGACTCTCCTCCTCACAAAATCCAGTTAAAATCACAACCTACTGCACAGAGGCAGTACCCAATTAAGCAAGAAGCTAAAAAACGGGTAAAAGAGATCCTAGATCAACTTGATTACCAGGGGGTGATTGAAACTTGCACCTCACAAATGAATAATTTTTTGTTTCCTGTCTCCAAACCAGACAATTCATATCGTCTTGTTTTGGACTACAGACACTTGAACTCATGTTGCAAAACCTTTGCAGTACAAAACTCGCATAGTGCTGCACTAATGAATAACATAGTGCGCAAAAAATACAAAACAACATTAGACATCTCTAATGGATTCTTCTGTCAAAATATAGCACCAGAGAGCAGATATTTGACCGCGTTCTCAATAAATGGCGCGCAAAAAAAATTCTGTCGTCTGCTCCAGGGGTTCAAGAACAGCCCAGGATTATTCTCAGCAAGAGTAACAGAGTTACTACAAATATATGATGATGAGGCATTATCTTATGTCGATGACATCTATCTAACAGATGATGACTTGGATACTCACTTGAAGAGAGTGAACACCATAATACTTGGGTTCGCAGCAGAGGGTTACAAATTCAACTTTAAAAAGTCAAGAATTGCCCATCTAACTGTCCTGTTTTTAGGATATGAACTATCAAGTGAAGGCAAAAGCCTGGCTGACAATTTCCTAGAGAAATGTGCTGTAATCCAAGCACCTAGAACACTAAAAAACTTACAATCAATTCTAGGTTTCCTAAATTTCGGAAGAACTTACATTATAAATTATGCAGAGAGAGTTAAACCTCACTATGATCTTATAAAACCAGATTTTAAAAGTATCAAATGGACTCAAAAACACACAGAAATTTTGAGATCTTTACAAACAGATATGTTAGTTAAAACAAAATTACAAACACGTGATAACACACGCAACCTTGTGATTCGAGTCATCCCAGGAAGATGCGGATTCACGTACCTAACCTCTAATGAGGGAGAGAAGGTACCAATTGCATACAAATCACACTTGTACACAGAAGCTGAAAAAAGGTTCAGCATTAAGGAAAACATTGTTCATTCGGTTCAAACAGCTGTAGCAAAGGAAAAATACCAAGCCGACGGTAGACAGGTTACAGTCAGAACAGCAGAATCAGCTTTTGAGGCATTAACAACACCATGTAATTAACCGACAACTGCACTGAATCCAGAATGGATACAATGGGTAAATTCTGTTGCTACAGACAAAGTAAAATACTATTTTGACCCGGAAATGAAAGAATTAAAATATCAAGAATATGAGAGAGAATACCCTCTGCCAATCGACATTCTGCCTTTACGACAGTACGCCTGTGTAATATATACAGACGGTCATGCTCAACCCTCAGTTTGGGGAGAGCTGGCTTACAACGCCACATGCGAAATTGTAAAAGACGTATGGTGCGGAAGTAAATTGAGACCTCTATTTACAAAAACACACTCAGTGGAAAAAAATTCAGAACAACAAACTGAAATAATAGCGTTAAAAATGGCGCTAGATAATGCCGATCGCGATTTCCTGACACTTATAGTGTGCGATTCGTATTACTGCGTCAAATCATACAATAACGATTTACAGAAATGGATTCAAAACGGTTACAAAGATGACACAGGTGCAACAATAAAGCAAAAAGTGCTTTGGGAACAAGTATTTCTTTTAAAGAAAGAACTACCAAAAACTCACGTGATACATTCACTGAGTCATCAGCGTGATGGCGTTCACGTTGCAGGGAAATCATTGGCTGAGACAGCCACAGCGGTAGCAACTAAATCGGCTGCCGTAGCTACAAAGAAGCGTGCAGTAAAATACATTGACGGTGAAACTGTGCTGGCAGTAAAAAAGTCATCAAAAGGCGACTGCTCAGCGCTACCGATCAATTACCCACTCAATTATACATACATAATCGATGCAAACTCCGTTCCTTTTGCTCGAATCCCTGGAGTGGGGGATAGAGTGATTCCAAACATGAACAGGAGAGGCTTGTTAATAGCAGACGCACATATGGGTGAGGGTCTCAGACACCTTAAGCTAAAAGATTCTCTGGAAGAATTACAATCAGTGTACTGGTGGCCAGGCATGAGCCTGCATCATCACATGTTTGTAAAAAACTGCCCAGACTGCAACAGAGATCGCAGTGGCGAGAGAAACGGTTTAATACTATGGCGTTTCACTCCAGAATGTATCAAATCAACAAAAAAATAAAAACCCAGTATGAATAATGCGTCATATTAACATGTAGAAACTATTTTCACTTATAATGTAGACCCCAACTTTCGGCTGACGTCGGAACTGTTATACAAGGATTTGCGAGTCTATAATGGCATATACGCTAGAAGCATGTTACGTTCTGACCAAAATCTTTCCTTTAGCTCTAAAACAGCTTATGTGGGGGGTGCCTGGTCAGAATGAACATTGCATTGCGGGACTCTTCTCACTTCCTTCCTGAGGGAAACGGGATGGTGTAAAGAAAAAACCAAGGCATAAAGCAATCTATAACAGCAAAGGTATTAGGTTCAGGAGCTGGGTGGGTCAAACATTTAATAAGTGTCCAACGTAGTCTAAATAACCTGCCAAGAAATTCTCTGAAAGGACTCAGTCCGTACGAACTATTGTTTGGGACTAGAATGTTAGTCCAGGACTTAGATAGTCAGACTTCAGTGGTTAAAGAAAAATGCTTTGATATCAAAGATCGCTTGGCTATTTTACAGGACTTAAATGAAACAAGAAAAGACCTGAGCAACATAAAGTTGAAACAGCAGCCAACAACCACTGAAGAAAAACCACCTGTCCCAGCAAGGCCAGTCTGGATTCCAAAAGTCGGGGATCTAGTCAGAGAGAAGATGGCGGTAAAGAAGGAATTTGGGCCTTCTTACAGAAAAGCAGTTCCTGTCTTGTCTATCACGGGACAAGATCAGTAGTACTACCGCCCCTTGCTGGTAAAAGGGAGAACCGAGTCATATCCATCGACCTGGTTAAACCACAATCATGTGGCCGATAACAAATAGTAGGCCAAGTGGACTCCTAAGAAGTAGCAGAACACCAAAGTTTGCTACATCCACAGAGGTTCAAACTTGAAAGACTGATCACATTTGAGAAATCTACAGTGAAACAACAAGGACTATGCAATAAAGCAATGGAACTTGAACCTCTAAAAACCCAAATCAAAGCTTTTCATCAAGAAACACCGACCTACGATGATGTAATTACAGACTTTTCTAATGAAACAAAGCAAAATCAAAAAGCAAAAAGTAATCCAGAAGCAATTGGAACAATTGACAGAACGGCATCCGGCTACTTCATCAACTTCGATGATTTTTCTGAAGATCCAAGTGAACCAGATGTACAGCCATCAACAAAAACTTTTAAAGACAAAGCAAAGGAACTTTTTCATCAACTAAAGGGAACCTATCTAACTTCTCCATGGATTGAAATTTGGGTGACATTAGGTGCATTTGTCCTCATACTTTGGCTCATCATGGTACTATGCTTGGGACATTTCATTGAGGGAAAATATGCTAAAATGGACACAGCAAGCCAGAAAATCAACTTGGTCCTTAAACCACACACATCTTCACATGTCGAGAAAAGAGAACTTTCTTCAGTGAACTTCACAGCCAATCCTATACCAGGCGGTGTAGCATGGGACAATACTGATTATGAAATCTATGGCCCGGCTGAAATCCTGAAGTATCCACATCAATTTAAGATCTCGTTAAGTGACTTTGTAAAACCAAGCACATTTGCTGATGATTGGGACTTTGAAAGTATTAATGATATGATGTCTGATCTAGTAATGTCTGCTAAATTTACAGAACATGATTATTTGCAGGGTTCGTCTAATTATGATCAAATGTTCTGCTACAACCACTATGGTAACCATTTTTTACATAAATCTGCACAACCTAGAAATGTTTTAAATTATAACCAATGGGAACATTGTGCTACTCCTCCAAAGGGTAGTTCTAAAACATTTTATGATAAATATTCATATTTTTCAGGGTTTAACACAAGTAATGCAGAAACATTTTATTTCAAATTGTCGAATAAGACAGGTATGAAGACCATGCTTACAAACACGAAATTGATATATTCAGATTCATTTTTTGAGCAAATGAATACATTTGGTTTTGATTTCTGGAACAATAACATTGAAGCAAAAACTATTTGGGGTACAAAAGATTGGCAAGTACAAGGTATAGAATTATTGTTCAGAGCCTGCATGATCCCAGAAC
The DNA here is from genome assembly GCF_964261635.1 of Lissotriton helveticus. Classification (NCBI taxonomy): domain Eukaryota; kingdom Metazoa; phylum Chordata; class Amphibia; order Caudata; family Salamandridae; genus Lissotriton; species Lissotriton helveticus. The sequence continues at coordinate 927,829,698 of NC_136061.1, forward strand.
AAATTATATTTTTGAATGATACTATTCAACAAACTACCTGTCTTGGCTTAGCCAAAATCAAAGACTTAAACAAACCGTCTATTCCAAAGCCAACAACGAACAGTAATAGCTCTATAGATGTTGAGATAGACGTGAACCATATTTTAAACCAAAACAGAACACATCCTGATTGGAAACAATGGTTGATCTGGCCCACTGATACAAATAACTGTCAAGACAGATTCCTGAACAAAATACAGGTGTTCAAATTGACCAGGCCAGACCCTAGATATTCCCAAAGACAACATCCAGGGATAGTAACTACTTACAGTGTGGGCAAGCTCTGCCTTCAATGGCTACAAACATCCACACTGGCAGAAATTAAGCAACACCTAACTTTACTTCAAGATGGTGCTGACTTGCGTGATTTCATTATGAGACCACGCAAACAGCGTCAAAAACGTTTCATAGCGGCCTCTATATATGCAGCTTACAATGAAGCTTGGAAAGAAACTCAAATTGAGACAGCAGAAAAAATACGGGAAATTGACCGTATTAATTTGGAAAAATCAATTTCTGTTGTGGACAATGGGTTAATGACTCTGTCCTCCAGAATATATTCACTGGACAGTATTGTGTCTTCAGCAATCGATATAATATCGCAAGACTTACTGATGTTACAACACGGTCAGTCCCAATTGCGTTCTATTGTACAACTTGGCTGGACGTTACAAAATCTGCGTTCAGGCTATGTGCCTTGGCGTTTAATCAACACAGCGTCACTGTTTAATATCTTTAACCTTACTGATAAACAAATCAGTTTGGCACAGAAGGGTGCTGACTATACAATTCTGAGCATTGAATAACTTGAGAGATTATCGTTGACGATGTCAGAACGACCTGTCATTGAATGGATAATACACGGGATAATAAATATTCAGATAACAGCTTTCCAGTTTCAATACTGCCAAAAATATATACAGGCAGGCCAGTATGAAAGGTTGGGTAAAGGATACATTAAGTCAACATGGAACTTGCCCTATACACACACATGTGTTAGTAATAAAGGCCAGAATGTGTTTCTTAGTGGCAATAATTGTGCAAGGTCACTAAGCGGTACACTTCTGTGTCAGGGTATTAGTTTGCATGGAGCCTGTGAAGGGACTACAAATAACCTTTCATGTCACCAGCTAGGCACACCTGCAACACAAATAGAACCATTCTTTAGGAGACTCTCGAACGGGAGTTACATTCTAATTGTAGATCGCAGATGTTGCAGTCTGCTGCCCGGAAAACCTTATCTCATAACCGTGACTACGAAGGTCATGTGCTGTGAACGAGTATTGTTCCCAAACGATGCTCGAGACAGGGAGGCAAGGTTATGGCCCAGTTTGAAAATTTCTTCTATTCGAATTGATACTTTAAGCAGAATGAAGACTGTACTCCTACAGACGCCAACCCGGTTAACGTCATCAAAAGAAACATATGATCTCCAAGTTGCAAGGACAACTGCAGAGATTCATTCACTGTTATCAACCAATTCCCCCATACATTTCGCAGAAATACTGAGCGAAATCTTAAATATTTCTGATACAAGTGGAATCGCGAGTGTATTTAAGACAGTGTTTTCGGTAGCTTTAACCCCATTCAAAGCCATCCTGGTATTTTTCCTGATTTTGTCCATTCAATCTTTGGCGGACTTCCTCTTCTTTTGGGACTAGTGGCAGGCATCCTATTTTTAATCCTGTTACTTCGCTATGGCAAACCACGTCACAGACAAGACACCAGCGACAATGGAAGAAACGATCCTAGCCATACGCTACAGGGACCGCATAACTAAAGTCCTTGGAATAGCCCGGCTTAGAGACCTGAACATGACTTGGTTTCTTTCATTTAGACCGATGTGGCAAAGTTGTGTTATGCCTGTATTAAGGTGCTTGCTATGCGGCGAAGAATGCGTGTTGGACACCTGTCTGACACTACAATCGGATGTGCCAATGGACGCAGAGACTTTGTTGGGTCCGGTAACGGCTCATGCATTGTACTGTCCCCAGCGGCTACCAATCCTGATGACGGCATTCGTGGAGACTTCACCACTACGATTGAAGAGTAGTGAAGTACAAGATGAAAGCAGCATCGATCAGGTACGACCTTCTGTCAGCTATGCTGATCGAAACATCAATGAAGGCAATCATGCTCACGAATGCATGTTAATTAATTTTTCCGAGTTAGTGGAACTTTCGCAAGAAGCAGTTGACAGTTTTTTCGAAAGTCTCAACAATATGATGTTTTCACCAGAGCAGAAAGAATGACTTTGAGCAAACTAGCACACGGCGTTCCCTACACCCTGAATTTGGCCTTCAACTTTGAAAATAAAGCAATAAGAAATTTTCTCACCAGTTTTTACGGAGAGCGGGATATTTTTTTTTCTCTTTCCATTTCCAAAAATATTTACGAGTTTTTGGAACACTTATCTTCTGCTTAAAGTAAAACTATTCTTAGAGAACAAATTTCTATTTTTAGCTACTCTAGAGACATTAGCTACCCTCTGGCATGTTCACAAGTATTTATGATTTTGTGATGAGATGGTCTTGAATTTTTTCTTCTGTATTAAGAGCCATTTCATGTGTAATTTCCGCATTTCGTTCATGCTGATTTCAAAATATGCGTATTAGATTTAGCATTATTATACTGCTTGAAGTGCATATTAACTATACTCATATTTTCGTGTATTTCACATTTCCAATTTTCAAAATGCATTTGATTGTATTTTGGGGTGGTTCGGTATACACATGCACTACTAGTTTTGTTTACTATGCCTAGATTTGTAAATATGGACATAGATTACGTGGAGTGGGTGTGATGTATTTACTATGGGTACTGTATCGATCCCCCTATTTCTGACCCTTGTCTGGTTAACAATTAACTAGCAGCCATTCAACTGCACGAAAACCCGTTATCTGATTAGCCATACAACGGCACAGAAACCCGTTATCTGATTAGGTCATAGCGCATGCCATCTCATTAGGCAAGCACTATTCTCCAGCCCCCTAATAGGCATACGGTGTTCTCAAAACAAATCAAACCTACAGCGACCTGGGAAATCCCCGCAGCCATTGTTTTGATTTAGCCGAGAACTTCAGTAAAGAATGTGCGAACGACCAGTTCGTATGACATCCTTATTGACGTATTTATGTCCATCCTTACGTCAATCTCGGCACCTTTCAGGTATAAATAATAACGACATTGCCTTAAGCAAACACACGAGGTGGTGACAAGATTGGAGCAGCGAGACTTGCCGAGGAGCCCAGCTGACAGCGAAGCCCACAGACGCTGCCCCTCCTTTCTGACGCGCTGAGAGAGAGACGCTGCCTTTTCTCCTGCCGAGAAATCCAGCTCCGGCGCTTCCAGCCGCCCTTGCAGGCAACTGGGATATCAAGCCCTGAGATAGAGATACCAGCCCTCCAGCCTTCTAAATCCCAGGTACTGAACTGAATAACCCCTTGCAGAGAATTCTTGAAGCAGACCCTTGGCAAAGCAAACTTAACTTAAACTGCTACTTATCTACTCCCGCCCACGTATTAGGCTTAGGTCAGGTACATTGGGGTTGGCGTAGTTAGAAGCACCAGTTGAGTACGATTAGTCAATGTATATATGTATGTATCTATTTTATCCATTTTAAGTATCATATGGCTAAGAAACCATATCAATGCTTTTACAGTATTATTTTATAATTCTGTTATTACTGTATGCACTTTACTTAACTATAAGTATTGCAATAATAGCGATTCATTTCTCTTGTATGAGAAAAGAGACTGATCAATAAATAACATCTTTTTATTGAACACGCCCGTCTCTTCCTTTTCTCTACAATCTGGTGAAACTAAGAATGCACTGAACTGACTGAGTAAAATAAGTTGTCTTTTATTTTCACACGACTCTAGAGATATACTCTTGATTAGGGGAGAGCAAAGTTGTCATGTTCTATGGTTGTCAGTAACTAAATCCCTTCTTGTCTATCCAGGGAGGTTAAACTCCTCCTTGTCTATTCGAGAAAGTTTCTAGTGAACTCTGAGCTAGCTGGCAAACACTAAACTTTAAGTCTAATATCGTCAGTAGAAGACCTAGTTAACCTCTGTCCTACATCTATACTATTGAAGATATTATTCCAATGCGCAGAGCCTATTGGGATAATAGGAACTACACTACAGAGGTCCGGTGGCTGATACACCTGATCCACATCCGACAGAGCCTGCGAAAAAGAAGGAGAGACAAACAACCAGTCATCCAGATACGGAAACACCAGCAGCCCCCTGGAATGAAGAATACCCACCAGAGGGGCCAAGAGCTTGGTGAACACCCCGGGCGCCGACGACAGGCCGAAAGGGAGCACCCGGAACTGAAAGTGAAGGGCCCCTAGAGCAAAACGGAGAAACCGCTGGTCCTCTGGAAGGACAGGAACGTGCAGACACGCATCCATCAGATCCAGGGACGCCAGGAAGCCTCCCAGAAGGACCAGAGGCAGGATGGACTGGAGAGTCACCATCATGAAAGGACGATGGAGGACGAAGCGATTGATCCGCTACAGACCCAAAATAGGACGAAGATCCGAAGTGTCTTTCTTGGAGACTAGAAAGAGAATTGAATAGCAACCCCGGCCCCACCCCAGGGGAGGAACCGTCACAATAGCCCTCTTCTCCAACAGGAGCCGCACACCTGCCAACAAAGCAACTCTCCGCAGAGGAAGACGGGGCAGGGGAGTCCGAACCAAACCCGGAGGAGGAGGAGAGGAAAGCTCGATCCGGCAACCTTCCGAAACAGTCTGAACCGCCCAGGCATCCGGAAGCGCCAACCACTGGACGCGGAAGGACTGGAGAAGACCACCAACTGGCAAAGGCAGACAGTCATTGAGAAGAGGAGGAAGTGGGGGTGGCAACACCGGCAGCGGCCCGGGGCTTGGCACCTCCAGGGGCCCCCTGGCCACGACCCCTGCCACGAAAGGGCTGAGAAGCGCCACGAGCAGGAGGCCCAAAAGCGCGACGGTAACCAAACCCACGACCCCGAGAAGGAGGGCGGACCGGAGCCACCAGCTTGCGGTTCTCAGCAGACCGCTTGACCATACCCTCCAGCTGAGGACCGAACACCTTGGAACCCACAAAGGGCAACTTAAGGAGGACCGACTACTGCGAAGAGTCCGCCTTACAGGAACGCATCCAAATATGACGACGGGCAGCAATGGAAGCACCCAAAGCAGCCGCCGCCGCCCCCAAATTGTCGAAGGAAATATCCGACAGGTAACACACCTGCAGCTCCATCAAAGACAAAAGAGGCGTGGCATCCTCGCCATCGTGCAGCAGAACAGACAAGGACTGGAAATCCTTAAGGAGTGACTGAACCACATAGTCAGAACATGCAGTCGCCCGGACAGAAAAATCAGAAGCAGCATAGGAACGCTTCACCCCCCCCTCAACACACTTATCCACAGTGTCCGCAGGAAGGGCGTCCTCAGAGACGACCAAACCCTGAGAGGAAAGGCCAGCCAACAAAGTGTCAACCCTCACAGCCTGAGGGAACTCAGCAGAAAAACCCCAAGAGATGAACGCCTGGACAGGAAACGAGGAAAAGTAGACTTGTCCAACTCCTTCCATACACGAGACAGCACATTGCGCACCGCCCCGTGCAAAGGAAAAGAGTCAGGAGCAGCCTGGACATACTGCGTAAAGAAGACATCCTCCAAAACAGCATCCGCAGGAGGAGAGAAGCCCAAAGTGGACCGCACATGGGTGAATAGTTCAGCGAGCTCAGCACCCTGAACAAAGCGACCACGTACACCCTCATCGTCATCAGGACCAACGCCATCCCCAGGAGCAGCCTGCGCATCCAAAGAGACACGAGGCACCTTGGGAGGAGGCCCAGCCGCGTCCCTAGCCAGGAAAGCAGCAGCCACAGCCCCATCAATAATGAGGCGCAGGGCATCAAGAGGGACAGCAGAGGAAGAAGCCTCTGAATTCATGACAGGCAGAAGCAAGGACAAAAATCCAGCCAGGAAGGACCCCATTTAAAGGACACGAAGTCCCGAGGACCCGAATTCCTATGAGAGTAGGAAAAAGGAGGCCGGTATAAAAAACCCTGCCAAATGCCACTCTCGCCCCCAAACGCACAGGAAAACCAGTGCGCCGCATCCTCCCCAACTAGAACCCCCCGCCCGCTAAAGCAGGGCACATCGGGGACAGCCAACACCCAGGAAACGGCCGCTGAAGCAGGCCCAGCAAACCAAGGTGAGCGAGGAAAAGCGGAATCGGCCGCTAACGCGAGCCGCGTACAAACACAAACCGCCGGCATAGAAACCTCAGGCAGCGCAGGGGGGAGAAACAGCAATCAAGAAACAAAGGGCGGCCGCTAAAGCAGGCCGCCGAAATACATATAAAAACAAAAAGGAACTTACCCCATTACAAGGCAAACCTCCAGCACAGCCAGGCATCAGGCAACGAGTGCAGAAAAAAAAGAACAGGATGTTTGGTTTCTGCACTTCCCCCTTTATCGTCACGTGATGGTGACGTCATCCTGGGGGAAGTGCAAACAGCTCAGCTAGGCTAGGGGTTTCTGTGGAGCAGACTAGCTGCTCACTTGTAAGGAATGGGACGGGGAGACAGGACGAGGAGGTAATGGGTCACGAGAGGAGTGCAAGAGGAGTGACAGTGTGTTTGCTGGAAGTGTATGGATACTGACTGGAGAATTGAAGGTGTGAAAGACAAGAAGTGTGTAGGTGGTTAGAGGACTGCATACATTGAGGATAGGCATTTGAAACAGTCCATGTCCTAAGGCCTGGCTCACTGCATGAGTACTTGGGTACTGACTGAATGATTAGAGTACTGTAATGAGAGTACCTGGGTGAATTTATAAGTGTTTGGGTTTTGGCGCAGATAATGGATCAGTACATGGTGCGGAATGGGTAACTAGAGGAGTGCGAGGGGAGTGACAGGGTTTTTTCTGGAGTTTATGGATACTGAATTGGGAATTGAAGGTGTGAAAGACAAGTGTGTAGGTGGTGAGAGGATTGATTGCATAGTGGATAGGGGTTTGAAGCAGTCCATGTGCTAAGGCCTGGCTTGATGCATGAGTACTTGGAAACTGACAGAATGATTAGAGTACTGCAATGAGAGTGCCTGGGTGAATTTATAAGTGTTTGGGATTCGACACCGTAAATGGGTTAGTACATGGTGCTGAATGGGTCACTGAAGGAGTGCAAGGGGAGTAACAGGGTATTTGCTGGAAGTGTATGTCAACTGACTGGGGAATTGAAGGTGTGAAAGACGTGTGTAGGTGGATAGAGGACTGCATGAATAGTGGATAGGCATTTGAAGCAGTACATTTGCTAAGGCCTGGCTCACTGCATAAGTACTTGGGTACTGACTGAGTGATTAGAGTACTGCAAGGAGAGTGCCTGGGTAAGTTCATAAGTGGTTGGGTTTTGGCGCAGTGAACGGATTAGTACATGGTACTGAATGGGTCACTAGAGGAGTGCGAGGGGAGTGACAGGGTTTTTTCTGGAGTTTATGGATACTGAATTGGGAATTGAAGGTGTGAAAGACAAGTTTGTAGGTGGTTAGAGGATTGATTGCATAGTGGATAAGGGTTTGAAGCAGTCCATGTGCTAAGGCCTGGCTTAATGCATGAGTACTTGGATACTGACTGAATGATTAGAGTACTGCAATGAGAGTGCCTGGGTGAATTTATAAGTGTTTGGGATTTGACACAGTGAATGGGTTAGTACATGGTGCTGAATGGGTCACTGGAGGAGTGCAAGGGGAATGACAGGGTATATGCTGGAGTGTATGTTTACTGACTGGGGAATTGAAGGTGTGAAGGACAAGAGTGTAGGTGGTTAGAGGACTGCATGCAAAGTGGATAGGCATTTGAAGCAGTCCATGTGCTAAGGCCAGGCTCACTGTATGAGTACTTTGGTACTGACTGGATGATTAGAGTACTGCAAGGAGAGTGCCTGGGTGCATTTATAAGTGTTTGGGTTTTGCGCAGTAAATGGATTAGTACATGGTGCTGAATGGGTCACTAGAGGAGTGCAAGAGGAGTGACAGTGTGTTTGCTGGAAGTGTATGGATACTGACTGGAGAATTGAAGGTGTGAAAGACAAGAAGTGTGTAGGTGGTTAGAGGACTGCATACATTGAGGATAGGCTTTTGAAACAGTCCATGTGCTAAGGCCTGGCTCACTGCATAAGTACTTGGGTAATGACTGAATGATTAGAGTACTGCAATGAGAGTGCCTGGGTGAATGTATAAGTGGTTGGGTTTTGGCTCATTGAATGGATTAGAACATGGTACTGAATGGGTCACCAGAGGAGTGCAAGGGGAGTGACCGGGTGTTTGTTTGAATGGATACTGACTAGGGAATTGAAGGTGTGAAAGACAAGTGTGTAGGTGGTTAAAGGACTGCATGCATAGTGGATAGGGGTTTGAAGCAATCCATGTGCTAAGGCCTGGTTCGCTGCATGAGTCCTCGGATACTGACTGAATGATTAAGTACTGCAAGGAAAGTGCCTGGGTGAATTTATAAGTGTTTGGGTTTTTGCACAGTGAATGGATTAGTACATGGTATGAATGGGTCACTAGATGAGTGCAAGGGGAGTGACAGGTTGTTTACTGGAGTGTATGGATACTGACTAGGTAATTGAAGTTGTGAAAGACATGTGTGTAGGTGGTTAGAGGACTGCATGCATAGTGGATAGGGGTTTGAAGCAGTCCATGTGCTAAGGCCTGGCTCGCTGCATGAGTACTTGGATACTGACCAAATGTTTAGAGTACTGCAAGGAGAGTGCCTGGGTGAATTTATAAGTAGTTGGGTTTTGGGGCAGTGAATGAATTAGTACATGGTGCGGATTGGGTAACTAGAGGAGTGCAAGAGGAGTGCTAGGGTTTTTGCTGGAAGTGCATGTAAACTGACTGGGGAATTGAATGTGTGAAAGACGTGTGTAGGTGGTTAGAGGACTGCATGCATAGTGGATAGGCGTTTGAAGCAGTACATTTTCTAAGGCCTGGCTCACTGCATAAGTACCTGGGTACTGACTGAATGAATAAAGTACTGCAAGGAGAGTGCCTGAGTATATTTATAAGTGGTTGGGTTTTGGCGCAATGAATGGATTAGTACATGGTACTGAATGGGTCACTAGAGGAGTGCAAGGCGAGTGACAGCGTGTTTGCTGGAGTGTATGGATACTGAATAGGGAATTGAAGGTGTGAAAGACAAGTGTGAAGGTGGTTAGAGGATTGAATGCGTAGTGGATAGTGGTTTAAAGCAGTCCATGTGCTAAGGCCTGGCTTGCTGCATGAGTACTTGGATACTGACTGAATGATTAGAGTACTGCAATGAGAGTGCCTGGGTGAATTTATAAGTGTTTGGGTTTTGGCGCAGATAATGGATTAGTACATGGTGCTGAATGGTTCGCTGTAGGAGTGCAAGGGGACTGAGAGGGTATTTGCTGGAGTGTATGTAAACTGACTGGAGAATGGAAGGTGTGAAAGACAAGAAGTGTGTAGGTGGTTAGAGGACTGCATACATTGAGGATAGGCATTTGAAACAGTCCATGTGCTAAGGCCTGGCTCACTGCATAAGTACTTGGGTACTGACTGAATGATTAGAGTACTGCAAGGAGACTGCTTGGGTGAATTTATAAGTGATTGGGTTTTGGCGCAGTGAATGGATTAGTACATGGTGCTGAATGGGTCACTGGAGGAGTGCAAGGGGGTAACATGGTATTTGCTGGAGTGTATGTATACTGACTGGGGAATTGAAGGTGTCAAGGACAAGAGTGTAGGTGGTTAGAGGACTGCATGCATAGTGGATAGGTCTTTTAAGTAGTCCAAGTGCTAAGGCCAGGCTCAGTGCATGAGTACCTGGGTAATGACTGAATGATTAGAGTACTGCAATGAGAGTGCCTGGGTGAATTTATTAGGGGTTGGGTTTTGGCTCATTGAATGGATTAGAACATGGTACTGAATGGGTCACCAGAGGAGTGCAAGGGGAGTGATAGGGTGTTTGCTGGATAGAATGGATACTGACTAGGGAATTGAAGGTGTGAAAGACAAGTGTGTAGGTGGTTAAAGGACTGCATGCATAGTGGATAGGGGTTTGAAGCAATCCATGTGCTAAGACCTGGTTCGCTGCATGAGTCGTCGGATACTGACTGAATGATCAAGTACTGCAAGGAAAGTGCCTGGGTGAATTTATAAGTGTTTGGGTTTTGGCACAATGAATGGATTAGTACATGGTATGAATGGGTCACTAGATGAGTGCAAGGGGAGTGACAGGTTGTTTACTGGAGTGTATGGATACTGACTAGGTAATTGAAGTTGTGAAAGACATGTGTGTAGGTGGTTAGAGGACTGCATGCATAGTGGATAGGGGTTTGAAGCAGTCCATGTGCTAAGGCCAGGCTCACTGTATGAGTACTTTGGTACTGACTGGATGATTAGAGTACTGCAAGCAGAGTGCCTGGGTGAATTTATAAGTGTTTGGGTTTTGCGCAGTGAATGGATTAGTACATGGTGCTGAATGGGTCACTGGAGGAGTGCGAGGGGAGTGACAGTGTTTTTTCTGGAGTGTATGGATGCTGAATAGGGAATTAAAGGTGTGAAGGACAAGAGTGTAGGTGGTTAGAGGACTGCATGCAAAGTGGATAGGCGTTTGAAGCAGTCCATGTGCTAAGGCCAGGCTCACTGTATGAGTACTTTGGTACTGACTGGATGATTAGAGTACTGCAAGCAGAGTGCCTGGGTGAATTTATAAGTGTTTGGGTTTTGCGCAGTGAATGGATTAGTACATGGTGCTGAATGGGTCACTAGAGGAGTGCAAGGGGAGTGACAGGGTGTTTGCTGGAATGTATGTATACTGACTGGGGAATTAAAGGTGTGAAAGACAAGTGTGTAGGTGGTTAGAGGACTGCATGCATAGTGGATAGGCGTTTGAAGCAGTCCATGTGCTAAGACCTGGCTCACTGCATAAGTACTTGGGTACTGACTGAGTGATTAGAGAACTACAATGAGAGTGCCTGGGTGAGTTTATAAGTGGTTTGGTTTTGGTGCAGTGAATGATTAGTACATGGTACTGAATGGGTCACTAGCGGAGTGCAAGGGGAGTGACAGTGTTTTTTCTGGAGTGTATGGATGCTGAATAGGGAATTAAAGGTGTGAAAGACAAGTGTGTAGGTGGTTAGAGGACTGCATACATAGTGAATAGGGATTTGAAGCAGTCCATGTGCTAAGGCCTGGCTTGCTGCATGAGTCCTCGGATACTGACTGAATGATTAATTACTGCAATGAGAGTGCCTGGGTGATTTTTTAAGTGTTTGGGTTTTGGCACAGTGAATTGATTAGTATATGGTACTGAATGGGTCACTAGATGAGTGCAAGAGGAGTGACAGGGTGTTTACTGGAGTGTATGGATACTGACTAGGTAATTGAAGTTGTGAAAGACAAGTGTGTAGGTGGTTAGAGGACTGCATGCATGATGGATATGGGTTCGGAGCAGTCCATTTGCTAAGGCCTGGCTCACTGCATAAGTACTTGGGTACTGACTGAATGATTAGAGTACTGCAAGGAGACTGCCTGGGTGAATTTATAAGTGATTGGGTTTTGGCTCAGTGAATGGATTAGTACATGGTGCTGAATGGGTCACTGGAGGAGTGCAAAGGGGGGTGACAGGGTATTTGCTGGAGTGTATGTATGAAGGTGTGAAGGACAAGAGTGTAGGTGGTTAGAGGACTGCATGCAAAGTGGATAGGCATTTGAAGCAGTCCATGTCCTTAGGCCAGGCTCACTGTATGAGTACTTTGGTACTGACTGGATGATTAGAGTACTGCTAGGAGAGTGCCTGGGTGCATTTATAAGTGTTTTGGTTTTGCGCAGTGAATGGATTAGTACATGGTGCTGAATGCCCGGTTACTCACCGGTAATATCCATTACTCCGAGTCCTGGTCTCCCCGTCCCATTCCTTACAAGTGAGCAGCTAGTCTGCTCCACAGAAACCCCTAGCCTAGCTGAGCTGTTTGCACTTCCCCCAGGATGACGTCACCATCACGTGACGATAAAGGGGGAAGTGCAGAAACCAAACATCCTGAGAATACCAAAGAAACCAGAACGAAAAACATACAATCACCCAAAGAAAACCCAAACCAGGGAGGGAGGGAAGGGCTCAGGAATGGGACGGGGAGACCAGGACTCGGAGTAATGGATATTACCAGTGAGTAACCGGGCATTACCTCCTCGTCCTGTCTCCCCGTCCCATTCCTTACAAGTGAGCCCATACCCAAGCACACAGTGATTGTAAGAGAAAAACAGACCAAACAGTTTGAGAAAAAAACAGGTCCATTTTTAATCAACAGAGAACAGTACGGATCACAAATCATGTACCGCAGAAAGGACGCGAGCCCCAAAAGCAGCAGAGGCCGCCATCCCCAACTGAAGATGATAATGTGAAACAAAAGTATGGGGAGAAGCCCATGTGGCAGCATTGCAAATGTCCCTCAACGAGGCCCCTTTGAACATGGCCCAGGAGGAAGACACGCTCCGAGTCGACCGACCCTGAACAGAAGAAGGCAGAGGACAGTGGGCAGAATCATAAGCAGAAACCACAGCGCCCCTGACCCAACGAGACAAGGTGGACAAAGAAGGCCGAAGACCCAGCCACGAGAGTCCATAGGTGACAAAGAAGGAAACAATCTTACGGAACCCAGCCGTACGCTCCAAGTAGATGCGGAGAGCCCACAGCATATCCAACGAACGGAGGAGCACCTCCTCATGAGAGGAGGGAGCCGGAAAAAACACAGGGAGGACAATATCCTCCTGACAGTGAAAAGAAGACACCACCGTAGGAAGAAAGAACTGACTCGGATGGAGAATGACCCCGTTGGTGCAAAAGCGCAAGAAGGGGGGAGAAGCCATCAGCGCCCCAATCTCAACAACCCTCCGCCCAGAAGTAATGGCCACCAGGAAATTAACCTTAGCAGAAAGGAATTTCAGGGCCACGGAGTCCAAAGGCTCGAAAGGAGGACCTGTCAAAGCCCGCAGAACCAAGGGAAGATCCCAAGGAGGCACAGGAGAACGAGAGACAGGACGTCGAAGCAAGAAACTCCTCAGAAGGCGAGCCACCAATGGGGAGACAGAGGAAACAGAGGAACCCCGAAAAGCAAGAACGGCAGCTCATTGCGCCCGCAGGGAAGAAACCGCAAGCCCCAAGACGAAACCATCCCGTAAGAAGTCCAACACCCTCACGGCCCCACCGGAGGCAGAAGAGAGACCCCTCCCAAGACACCAGGCGGAGAAACTCTTCCAGTGACGGGCATACGACTTCAAGGCGGAAGGACGTCGGGAGAGCCGGAGACATTGGGCAACCTCCACGAGGAACCCAGACCCACCAAACTCAACCTCCCAAGTGCCAAACCCCCAGCCGGAGGCGATGCAGGGAGGCAAGCCCGAGAAGAGGAGCCCGCAGGGGGGAGGGAGACAGGGGAAACCTCCAAAGAGGGCAAACAGAAAAGGCCAGCAGAAAGGGGAACCAAGACTGCCGAGACCACTCCGGAACCACCAGGAGAACCTCCGCACGATCCAACTGAATCTACCGGAGGACCCGCGGAATAAAGGCAAACGCAGGGAAGGCAAATAGCAGACCCTCCGACCACGGAATCGAGAAAGCATCGGTGGCCCACGCCAATGGAGATGGAACGATGCTGCAAAATATGGGAAGAAGGGCGGAATCCTCCGAGGCAAAAAGACCCAGCCAAGGAAGGCGGAACCTCAGGACAATCAGATCAAACAGATCCAGGGACAGACAGAGGGACACCGAGGAGGGTAACACCCTGCTCAAAGAATACGCAGGCCCATACTCCGTCCCCGGAAGATAGACCGCCGTCAGAGACAAGAGAGTCGACTCGGCCCAAAGGCCGATCACCCGGGACAGGAGAAACAGAGCCCGACACATGCCCCCCTGGTGATTCACAGAAGAGCGAACCACCTGATTGTTGGACCGCACAGAGACCGCCGACCCCGAAGAAGAGGAGCGAACCAAAGAAGAGCCAACCAAACCGCCCTCAACGACCTCCAGTTTGAGGACTGGAGGGATTCGAAACAGGACCATCGACCCAGAGCCTCGGAGGCACCCAGAACTGCACCCCACCCCAAAGCACTGGCAACCGTGGACAAGACGACCACAGACTGAGGAGGAAGGAGATCGAACCCCTGGGACAGAGACAGAGGGGACAACCACCACTGGAGATCCGCCCGAATCCCTGGAGTGACAGGGATGAGAGTCTCGCAGTCCAAGGAGGCAGGATCCCAGTGCGACAGGACATAATGCAGCAGGGGGTACAGATGCAGCCTGGCCCAAGGAAGGAGATGCAAAGTGGACGCCATCTCCCCTTGACTCCGCAACCAGAGCCAGGCAGACACACAGGACAGGGACAGAAGCCAGGAAAGGTGACGATACTAAGTCAACTGGCGCTCCTGGGAGAGGAACACCATGCCCAGGTCCATGCGGAAGAGAGCCCCCAGGAATATTAGGGACCGGGAGGGCACCAGGGAGGAGGTGTGATGTATTTACTATGGGTACTGTATCGATCCCCCTATTTCTGACCCTTGTCTGGTTAACAATTAACTAGCAGCCATTCAACTGCACGAAAACCCGTTATCTGATTAGCCATACAACGGCACAGAAACCCGTTATCTGATTAGGTCATAGCGCATGCCATCTCATTAGGCAAGCACTATTCTCCAGCCCCCTAATAGGCATACGGTGTTCTCAAAACAAATCAAACCTACAGCGACCTGGGAAATCCCCGCAGCCATTGTTTTGATTTAGCCGAGAACTTCAGTAAAGAATGTGCGAACGACCAGTTCGTATGACATCCTTATTGACGTATTTATGTCCATCCTTACGTCAATCTCGGCACCTTTCAGGTATAAATAATAACGACATTGCCTTAAGCAAACACACGAGGTGGTGACAAGATTGGAGCAGCGAGACTTGCCGAGGAGCCCAGCTGACAGCGAAGCCCACAGACGCTGCCCCTCCTTTCTGACGCGCTGAGAGAGAGACGCTGCCTTTTCTCCTGCCGAGAAATCCAGCTCCGGCGCTTCCAGCCGCCCTTGCAGGCAACTGGGATATCAAGCCCTGAGATAGAGATACCAGCCCTCCAGCCTTCTAAATCCCAGGTACTGAACTGAATAACCCCTTGCAGAGAATTCTTGAAGCAGACCCTTGGCAAAGCAAACTTAACTTAAACTGCTACTTATCTACTCCCGCCCACGTATTAGGCTTAGGTCAGGTACATTGGGGTTGGCGTAGTTAGAAGCACCAGTTGAGTACGATTAGTCAATGTATATATGTATGTATCTATTTTATCCATTTTAAGTATCATATGGCTAAGAAACCATATCAATGCTTTTACAGTATTATTTTATAATTCTGTTATTACTGTATGCACTTTACTTAACTATAAGTATTGCAATAATAGCGATTCATTTCTCTTGTATGAGAAAAGAGACTGATCAATAAATAACATCTTTTTATTGAACACGCCCGTCTCTTCCTTTTCTCTACAATCTGGTGAAACTAAGAATGCACTGAACTGACTGAGTAAAATAAGTTGTCTTTTGTTTTCACACGACTCTAGAGATATACTCTTGATTAGGGGAGAGCAAAGTTGTCATGTTCTATGGTTGTCAGAAACTAAATCCCTTCTTGTCTATCCAGGGAGGTTAAACTCCTCCTTGTCTATTCGAGAAAGTTTCTAGTGAACTCTGAGCTAGCTGGCAAACACTAAACTTTAAGTCTAATATCGTCAGTAGAAGACCTAGTTAACCTCTGTTCTACGTCTATACTATTGAAGATATTATTCCAATGCGCAGAGCCTATTGGGATAATAGGAACTACACTACATGGCGCCCAACGGTTTGGATAGGCGATAAATCTAACGTAAGACATTAGAGTAACTCAGTCGTGCTTTTTCACACAGACCCCTTTTTCCCCATAATACTCCAAAGACGTCTGGAGTGGGTGAAAGGTTAAATCCGCCAAACTTAGTAGGAGGAGACTCCTATGTATGGTTCTTGGTTTATTCAACGTTGAAGGATACACTGTTCCAAAATATTGTGCATCTAATCTTTGTTTCCATAGAAACCTGATCTGCAAATAAACAAAATAACTTTCTTGACAGTAGAATGTCAGAAGCAGAAGAAGAAAGGGAGACAGCTAGACTAGCAGCTCAACTCTTAGCGGATGACACAAGTCTCCTACAGCAAGACCCGGATGCAATACTCATCCCGGTCAACATAAGAAAATCTATAACTTTAAAACTTATAGAAAATGGGCTGACACCGAGAGGTGGTACAGTCATATTCGTAATCGAGGCACACGAATATCGGCAGACAGAGGTATTCTATTCATGGATAAACTTTCCAGCAGCAAACGCTGTAACAAAGGACTTCCACTTTTACAAAATAGAGGAACCTCCTAATGAGTACACTCCTTTCGAGGAGGTGGAAATACCACTCAAATTCCAAGAGCACCTGCTCGGGTTTAATGGCGCCCTAAAACATAATAATCACATCACCAGGCTCGGTCCACTAGGTAGACCAGGAGCAACGTGGCCGGTCCTAGCCGGATACACACCACATCCAGACATTGAAGAAATGTCTGCACCAGATCTTTTAGCACAGCTAAAACAACTAATTAAAATACATAGACAATTAGTCCAATATGTAATGCGGACTTCAACAGTCCAACCAACTATTAAAATTCCACAGCTGATCCCTCATCAGGGGTACACAAATAAAATTACACCACAGAACATACAGTCCTGTCTAGGTAAAGTACCCGCAAAACGGGAACAAATTCCATTCTGGTTAGCACAAAAAATCACTCAAATAGAGGCGGTATTTCCAGATACCACCCCGGTTGAGAAACACAGGATTCTGACTATCTGTCTTTCAATGGGAATCGCACCACATGTGGAGGACTGTGACACTTGGGGTACAGTCTTTGCTTCCATTTACACAAAAACACATGGTGTTCCATCCATGTCAGTAATACCAGATGTGCTAAAACAAATTCAAGATGAATACGGTCCAGAACCTGCTTTAACTCTTGGTATGAAATTACTAAAAGACTTCAAGCAGGTCTCTGCAATATTATTAGCCAATATAAAGGGAGAAGCAGCAAATGTGGCGATCCGCCAGAGGTTGAAAGAAACAGATATAGCAGACCAACCATTTGAACTTGCCAGAATCATAGAAAAATCCTATGAAGAACTAGGAAGAGATAGTTTGGGTGGGAAACCAGTGAAACCCCAACTAATAGAAAATCCTGAAAAGGTATTTATTAAAAATAATCTAAACACTTCAAAGAAGATCTGGGATGGAAATAAACAATCCACTCCAAAGAAAAAAGATTCCAGTCCAGAGGAAGGTCTCCTCGGCGGAGAGAAAGATCTCCGGACCAAGGACACAAGTCTCCCCAGAGGGAGCCCTCTGAGAAAAAATACAACCTTAGAAATAGGGATAATCTGAAGAAACCTGATAGATATCAAGATATTGATACACGTCCCTCTCGATCTTTTCAGACTTCCTCGCAGAAATCGGAAAGAAGAGGACGGTCAGAACACAGGGAAGAGCACGTCAAGTCCAAAGAAAAGGAACCTGCTCATCAAAATAAAAAATTACAGTTTCCAAAAAAGAAGGTAGCCAGTATTAAAGTAATCAACCATGCCGAGAATACTGAGGACACAGCTAAAAAACGGAGAATGGGCTCAGACAATGCTAGACAGCGCAGCAGAAGTGAGCATAGCTCGCAAGATCCTTATGAATCATCTGGAGACAGTGGACACGACTGAATACATTCAGGTGGAAACTGCAGATACCAGAGTTAGCAAACCTCATAAAATATATGAAATAACATTGCGTATAGAGGGGGATAAGACTAGGAAAATAAGGGGTCTCTTTTGGGATAATCTCTCCAAGGGCTATGACATCCTTCTAGCTGAAAGAGACTGGCCACCAGAGTTTGTCAGGGAGGGCCCTCATGGCGAAGAAATAATTATGCCTGCCTTCTCAAATCATATTCCAATTCATAAAAAATATACACTTGCAAGAAAGTGGACAGTAGCCCAAGCTCCTGCATTATATAAAAACCATGTGGGATGGGATGAGGACTCTCCTCCTCACAAAATCCAGTTAAAATCACAACCTACTGCACAGAGGCAGTACCCAATTAAGCAAGAAGCTAAAAAACGGGTAAAAGAGATCCTAGATCAACTTGATTACCAGGGGGTGATTGAAACTTGCACCTCACAAATGAATAATTTTTTGTTTCCTGTCTCCAAACCAGACAATTCATATCGTCTTGTTTTGGACTACAGACACTTGAACTCATGTTGCAAAACCTTTGCAGTACAAAACTCGCATAGTGCTGCACTAATGAATAACATAGTGCGCAAAAAATACAAAACAACATTAGACATCTCTAATGGATTCTTCTGTCAAAATATAGCACCAGAGAGCAGATATTTGACCGCGTTCTCAATAAATGGCGCGCAAAAAAAATTCTGTCGTCTGCTCCAGGGGTTCAAGAACAGCCCAGGATTATTCTCAGCAAGAGTAACAGAGTTACTACAAATATATGATGATGAGGCATTATCTTATGTCGATGACATCTATCTAACAGATGATGACTTGGATACTCACTTGAAGAGAGTGAACACCATAATACTTGGGTTCGCAGCAGAGGGTTACAAATTCAACTTTAAAAAGTCAAGAATTGCCCATCTAACTGTCCTGTTTTTAGGATATGAACTATCAAGTGAAGGCAAAAGCCTGGCTGACAATTTCCTAGAGAAATGTGCTGTAATCCAAGCACCTAGAACACTAAAAAACTTACAATCAATTCTAGGTTTCCTAAATTTCGGAAGAACTTACATTATAAATTATGCAGAGAGAGTTAAACCTCACTATGATCTTATAAAACCAGATTTTAAAAGTATCAAATGGACTCAAAAACACACAGAAATTTTGAGATCTTTACAAACAGATATGTTAGTTAAAACAAAATTACAAACACGTGATAACACACGCAACCTTGTGATTCGAGTCATCCCAGGAAGATGCGGATTCACGTACCTAACCTCTAATGAGGGAGAGAAGGTACCAATTGCATACAAATCACACTTGTACACAGAAGCTGAAAAAAGGTTCAGCATTAAGGAAAACATTGTTCATTCGGTTCAAACAGCTGTAGCAAAGGAAAAATACCAAGCCGACGGTAGACAGGTTACAGTCAGAACAGCAGAATCAGCTTTTGAGGCATTAACAACACCATGTAATTAACCGACAACTGCACTGAATCCAGAATGGATACAATGGGTAAATTCTGTTGCTACAGACAAAGTAAAATACTATTTTGACCCGGAAATGAAAGAATTAAAATATCAAGAATATGAGAGAGAATACCCTCTGCCAATCGACATTCTGCCTTTACGACAGTACGCCTGTGTAATATATACAGACGGTCATGCTCAACCCTCAGTTTGGGGAGAGCTGGCTTACAACGCCACATGCGAAATTGTAAAAGACGTATGGTGCGGAAGTAAATTGAGACCTCTATTTACAAAAACACACTCAGTGGAAAAAAATTCAGAACAACAAACTGAAATAATAGCGTTAAAAATGGCGCTAGATAATGCCGATCGCGATTTCCTGACACTTATAGTGTGCGATTCGTATTACTGCGTCAAATCATACAATAACGATTTACAGAAATGGATTCAAAACGGTTACAAAGATGACACAGGTGCAACAATAAAGCAAAAAGTGCTTTGGGAACAAGTATTTCTTTTAAAGAAAGAACTACCAAAAACTCACGTGATACATTCACTGAGTCATCAGCGTGATGGCGTTCACGTTGCAGGGAAATCATTGGCTGAGACAGCCACAGCGGTAGCAACTAAATCGGCTGCCGTAGCTACAAAGAAGCGTGCAGTAAAATACATTGACGGTGAAACTGTGCTGGCAGTAAAAAAGTCATCAAAAGGCGACTGCTCAGCGCTACCGATCAATTACCCACTCAATTATACATACATAATCGATGCAAACTCCGTTCCTTTTGCTCGAATCCCTGGAGTGGGGGATAGAGTGATTCCAAACATGAACAGGAGAGGCTTGTTAATAGCAGACGCACATATGGGTGAGGGTCTCAGACACCTTAAGCTAAAAGATTCTCTGGAAGAATTACAATCAGTGTACTGGTGGCCAGGCATGAGCCTGCATCATCACATGTTTGTAAAAAACTGCCCAGACTGCAACAGAGATCGCAGTGGCGAGAGAAACGGTTTAATACTATGGCGTTTCACTCCAGAATGTATCAAATCAACAAAAAAATAAAAACCCAGTATGAATAATGCGTCATATTAACATGTAGAAACTATTTTCACTTATAATGTAGACCCCAACTTTCGGCTGACGTCGGAACTGTTATACAAGGATTTGCGAGTCTATAATGGCATATACGCTAGAAGCATGTTACGTTCTGACCAAAATCTTTCCTTTAGCTCTAAAACAGCTTATGTGGGGGGTGCCTGGTCAGAATGAACATTGCATTGCGGGACTCTTCTCACTTCCTTCCTGAGGGAACGGGATGGTGTAAAGAAAAAACCAAGGCATAAAGCAATCTATAACAGCAAAGGTATTAGGTTCAGGAGCTGGGTGGGTCAAACATTTAATAAGTGTCCAACGTAGTCTAAATAACCTGCCAAGAAATTCTCTGAAAGGACTCAGTCCGTACGAACTATTGTTTGGGACTAGAATGTTAGTCCAGGACTTAGATAGTCAGACTTCAGTGGTTAAAGAAAAATGCTTTGATATCAAAGATCGCTTGGCTATTTTACAGGACTTAAATGAAACAAGAAAAGACCTGAGCAAAATAAAGTTGAAACAGCAGCCAACAACCACTGAAGAAAAACCACCTGTCCCAGCAAGGCCAGTCTGGATTCCAAAAGTCGGGGATCTAGTCAGAGAGAAGATGGCGGTAAAGAAGGAATTTGGGCCTTCTTACAGAAAAGCAGTTCCTGTCTTGTCTATCACGGGACAAGATCAGTAGTACTACCGCCCCTTGCTGGTAAAAGGGAGAACCGAGTCATATCCATCGACCTGGTTAAACCACAATCATGTGGCCGATAACAAATAGTAGGCCAAGTGGACTCCTAAGAAGTAGCAGAACACCAAAGTTTGCTACATCCACAGAGGTTCAAACTTGAAAGACTGATCACATTTGAGAAATCTACAGTGAAACAACAAGGACTATGCAATAAAGCAATGGAACTTGAACCTCTAAAAACCCAAATCAAAGCTTTTCATCAAGAAACACCGACCTACGATGATGTAATTACAGACTTTTCTAATGAAACAAAGCAAAATCAAAAAGCAAAAAGTAATCCAGAAGCAATTGGAACAATTGACAGAACGGCATCCGGCTACTTCATCAACTTCGATGATTTTTCTGAAGATCCAAGTGAACCAGAAGTACAGCCATCAACAAAAACTTTTAAAGACAAAGCAAAGGAACTTTTTCATCAACTAAAGGGAACCTATCTAACTTCTCCATGGATTGAAATTTGGGTGACATTAGGTGCATTTGTCCTCATACTTTGGCTCATCATGGTACTATGCTTGGGACATTTCATTGAGGGAAAATATGCTAAAATGGACACAGCAAGCCAGAAAATCAACTTGGTCCTTAAACCACACACATCTTCACATGTCGAGAAAAGAGAACTTTCTTCAGTGAACTTCACAGCCAATCCTATACCAGGCGGTGTAGCATGGGACAATACTGATTATGAAATCTATGGCCCGGCTGAAATCCTGAAGTATCCACATCAATTTAAGATCTCGTTAAGTGACTTTGTAAAACCAAGCACATTTGCTGATGATTGGGACTTTGAAAGTATTAATGATATGATGTCTGATCTAGTAATGTCTGCTAAATTTACAGAACATGATTATTTGCAGGGTTCGTCTAATTATGATCAAATGTTCTGCTACAACCACTATGGTAACCATTTTTTACATAAATCTGCACAACCTAGAAATGTTTTAAATTATAACCAATGGGAACATTGTGCTACTCCTCCAAAGGGTAGTTCTAAAACATTTTATGATAAATATTCATATTTTTCAGGGTTTAACACAAGTAATGCAGAAACATTTTATTTCAAATTGTCGAATAAGACAGGTATGAAGACCATGCTTACAAACACGAAATTGATATATTCAGATTCATTTTTTGAGCAAATGAATACATTTGGTTTTGATTTCTGGAACAATAACATTGAAGCAAAAACTATTTGGGGTACAAAAGATTGGCAAGTACAAGGTATAGAATTATTGTTCAGAGCCTGCATGATCCCAGAACAAATTATATTTTTGAATGATACTATTCAACAAACTACCTGTCTTGGCTTAGCCAAAATCAAAGACTTAAACAAACCGTCTATTCCAAAGCCAACAACGAACAGTAATAGCTCTATAGATGTTGAGATAGACGTGAACCATATTTTAAACCAAAACAGAACACATCCTGATTGGAAACAATGGTTGATCTGGCCCACTGATACAAATAACTGTCAAGACAGATTCCTGAACAAAATACAGGGGTTCAAATTGACCAGGCCAGACCCTAGATATTCCCAAAGACAACATCCAGGGATAGTAACTACTTACAGTGTGGGCAAGCTCTGCCTTCAATGGCTACAAACATCCACACTGGCAGAAATTAAGCAACACCTAACTTTACTTCAAGATGGTGCTGACTTGCGTGATTTCATTATGAGACCACGCAAACAGCGTCAAAAACGTTTCATAGCGGCCTCTATATATGCAGCTTACAATGAAGCTTGGAAAGAAACTCAAATTGAGACAGCAGAAAAAATACGGGAAATTGACCGTATTAATTTGGAAAAATCAATTTCTGTTGTGGACAATGGGTTAATGACTCTGTCCTCCAGAATATATTCACTGGACAGTATTGTGTCTTCAGCAATCGATATAATATCGCAAGACTTACTGATGTTACAACACGGTCAGTCCCAATTGCGTTCTATTGTACAACTTGGCTGGACGTTACAAAATCTGCGTTCAGGCTATGTGCCTTGGCGTTTAATCAACACAGCGTCACTGTTTAATATCTTTAACCTTACTGATAAACAAATCAGTTTGGCACAGAAGGGTGCTGACTATACAATTCTGAGCATTGAATAACTTGAGAGATTACCGTTGACGATGTCAGAACGACCTGTCATTGAATGGATAATACACGGGATAATAAATATTCAGATAACAGCTTTCCAGTTTCAATACTGCCAAAAATATATACAGGCAGGCCAGTATGAAAGGTTGGGTAAAGGATACATTAAGTCAACATGGAACTTGCCCTATACACACACATGTGTTAGTAATAAAGGCCAGAATGTGTTTCTTAGTGGCAATAATTGTGCAAGGTCACTAAGCGGTACACTTCTGTGTCAGGGTATTAGTTTGCATGGAGCCTGTGAAGGGACTACAAATAACCTTTCATGTCACCAGCTAGGCACACCTGCAACACAAATAGAACCATTCTTTAGGAGACTCTCGAACGGGAGTTACATTCTAATTGTAGATCGCAGATGTTGCAGTCTGCTGCCCGGAAAATCTTATCTCATAACCGTGACTACGAAGGTCATGTGCTGTGAACGAGTATTGTTCCCAAACGATGCTCGAGACAGGGAGGCAAGGTTATGGCCCAGTTTGAAAATTTCTTCTATTCGAATTGATACTTTAAGCAGAATGAAGACTGTACTCCTACAGACGCCAACCCGGTTAACGTCATCAAAAGAAACATATGATCTCCAAGTTGCAAGGACAACTGCAGAGATTCATTCACTGTTATCAACCAATTCCCCCATACATTTCGCAGAAATACTGAGCGAAATCTTAAATATTTCTGATACAAGTGGAATCGCGAGTGTATTTAAGACAGTGTTTTCGGTAGCTTTAACCCCATTCAAAGCCATCCTGGTATTTTTCCTGATTTTGTCCATTCAATCTTTGGCGGACTTCCTCTTCTTTTGGGACTAGTGGCAGGCATCCTATTTTTAATCCTGTTACTTCGCTATGGCAAACCACGTCACAGACAAGACACCAGCGACAATGGAAGAAACGATCCTAGCCATACGCTACAGGGACCGCATAACTAAAGTCCTTGGAATAGCCCGGCTTAGAGACCTGAACATGACTTGGTTTCTTTCATTTAGACCGATGTGGCAAAGTTGTGTTATGCCTGTATTAAGGTGCTTGCTATGCGGCGAAGAATGCGTGTTGGACACCTGTCTGACACTACAATCGGATGTGCCAATGGACGCAGAGACTTTGTTGGGTCCGGTAACGGCTCATGCATTGTACTGTCCCCAGCGGCTACCAATCCTGATGACGGCATTCGTGGAGACTTCACCACTACGATTGAAGAGTAGTGAAGTACAAGATGAAAGCAGCATCGATCAGGTACGACCTTCTGTCAGCTATGCTGATCGAAACATCAATGAAGGCAATCATGCTCACGAATGCATGTTAATTAATTTTTCCGAGTTAGTGGAACTTTCGCAAGAAGCAGTTGACAGTTTTTTCGAAAGTCTCAACAATATGATGTTTTCACCAGAGCAGAAAGAATGACTTTGAGCAAACTAGCACACGGCGTTCCCTACACCCTGAATTTGGCCTTCAACTTTGAAAATAAAGCAATAAGAAATTTTCTCACCAGTTTTTACGGAGAGCGGGATATTTTTTTTTCTCTTTCCATTTCCAAAAATATTTACGAGTTTTTGGAACACTTATCTTCTGCTTAAAGTAAAACTATTCTTAGAGAACAAATTTCTATTTTTAGCTACTCTAGAGACATTAGCTACCCTCTGGCATGTTCACAAGTATTTATGATTTTGTGATGAGATGGTCTTGAATTTTTTCTTCTGTATTAAGAGCCATTTCATGTGTAATTTCCGCATTTCGTTCATGCTGATTTCAAAATATGCGTATTAGATTTAGCATTATTATACTGCTTGAAGTGCATATTAACTATACTCATATTTTCGTGTATTTCACATTTCCAATTTTCAAAATGCATTTGATTGTATTTTGGGGTGGTTCGGTATACACATGCACTACTAGTTTTGTTTACTATGCCTAGATTTGTAAATATGGACATAGATTACGTGGAGTGGGTGTGATGTATTTACTATGGGTACTGTATCGATCCCCCTATTTCTGACCCTTGTCTGGTTAACAATTAACTAGCAGCCATTAAACTGCACGAAAACCCGTTATCTGATTAGCCATACAACGGCACAGAAACCCGTTATCTGATTAGGTCATAGCGCATGCCATCTCATTAGGCAAGCACTATTCTCCAGCCCCCTAATAGGCATACGGTGTTCTCAAAACAAATCAAACCTACAGCGACCTGGGAAATCCCCGCAGCCATTGTTTTGATTTAGCCGAGAACTTCAGTAAAGAATGTGCGAACGACCAGTTCGTATGACATCCTTATTGACGTATTTATGTCCATCCTTACGTCAATCTCGGCACCTTTCAGGTATAAATAATAACGACATTGCCTTAAGCAAACACACGAGGTGGTGACAAGATTGGAGCAGCGAGACTTGCCGAGGAGCCCAGCTGACAGCGAAGCCCACAGACGCTGCCCCTCCTTTCTGACGCGCTGAGAGAGAGACGCTGCCTTTTCTCCTGCCGAGAAATCCAGCTCCGGCGCTTCCAGCCGCCCTTGCAGGCAACTGGGATATCAAGCCCTGAGATAGAGATACCAGCCCTCCAGCCTTCTAAATCCCAGGTACTGAACTGAATAACCCCTTGCAGAGAATTCTTGAAGCAGACCCTTGGCAAAGCAAACTTAACTTAAACTGCTACTTATCTACTCCCGCCCACGTATTAGGCTTAGGTCAGGTACATTGGGGTTGGCGTAGTTAGAAGCACCAGTTGAGTACGATTAGTCAATGTATATATGTATGTATCTATTTTATCCATTTTAAGTATCATATGGCTAAGAAACCATATCAATGCTTTTACAGTATTATTTTATAATTCTGTTATTACTGTATGCACTTTACTTAACTATAAGTATTGCAATAATAGCGATTCATTTCTCTTGTATGAGAAAAGAGACTGATCAATAAATAACATCTTTTTATTGAACACGCCCGTCTCTTCCTTTTCTCTACAATCTGGTGAAACTAAGAATGCACTGAACTGACTGAGTAAAATAAGTTGTCTTTTGTTTTCACACGACTCTAGAGATATACTCTTGATTAGGGGAGAGCAAAGTTGTCATGTTCTATGGTTGTCAGAAACTAAATCCCTTCTTGTCTATCCAGGGAGGTTAAACTCCTCCTTGTCTATTCGAGAAAGTTTCTAGTGAACTCTGAGCTAGCTGGCAAACACTAAACTTTAAGTCTAATATCGTCAGTAGAAGACCTAGTTAACCTCTGTCCTACATCTATACTATTGAAGATATTATTCCAATGCGCAGAGTCTATTGGGATAATAGGAACTACACTACAGAGGTCCGGTGGCTGATACACCTGATCCACATCCGACAGAGCCTGCGAAAAAGAAGGAGAGACAAACAACCAGTCATCCAGATACGGAAACACCAGCAGCCCCCTGGAATGAAGAATACCCACCAGAGGGGCCAAGAGCTTGGTGAACACCCCGGGCGCCGACGACAGGCCGAAAGGGAGCACCCGGAACTGAAAGTGAAGGGCCCCTAGAGCAAAACGGAGAAACCGCTGGTCCTCTGGAAGGACAGGAACGTGCAGACACGCATCCATCAGATCCAGGGACGCCAGGAAGCCTCCCAGAAGGACCAGAGGCAGGATGGACTGGAGAGTCACCATCATGAAAGGACGATGGAGGACGAAGCGATTGATCCGCTACAGACCCAAAATAGGAAGAAAATCCGAAGTGTCTTTCTTGGAGACTAGAAAGAGAATT
This sequence comes from Lissotriton helveticus, assembly GCF_964261635.1. Classification (NCBI taxonomy): domain Eukaryota; kingdom Metazoa; phylum Chordata; class Amphibia; order Caudata; family Salamandridae; genus Lissotriton; species Lissotriton helveticus. Next base: position 927,856,769 of record NC_136061.1, read on the forward strand.
GAATAGCAACCCCGGCCCCACCCCAGGGGAGGAACCGTCACAATAGCCCTCTTCTCCAACAGGAGCCGCACACCTGCCAACAAAGCAACTCTCCGCAGAGGAAGACGGGGCAGGGGAGTCCGAACCAAACCCGGAGGAGGAGGAGAGGAAAGCTCGATCCGGCAACCTTCCGAAACAGTCTGAACCGCCCAGGCATCCGGAAGCGCCAACCACTGGACGCGGAAGGACTGGAGAAGACCACCAACTGGCAAAGGCAGACAGTCATTGAGAAGAGGAGGAAGTGGGGGTGGCAACACCGGCAGCGGCCCGGGGCTTGGCACCTCCAGGGGCCCCCTGGCCACGACCCCTGCCACGAAAGGGCTGAGAAGCGCCACGAGCAGGAGGCCCAAAAGCGCGACGGTAACCAAACCCACGACCCCGAGAAGGAGGGCGGACCGGAGCCACCAGCTTGCGGTTCTCAGCAGACCGCTTGACCATACCCTCCAGCTGAGGACCGAACACCTTGGAACCCACAAAGGGCAACTTAAGGAGGACCGACTACTGCGAAGAGTCCGCCTTACAGGAACGCATCCAAATATGACGACGGGCAGCAATGGAAGCAGCCAAAGCAGCCGCCGCCGCCCCCAAATTGTCGAAGGAAATATCCGACAGGTAACACACCTGCAGCTCCATCAAAGACAAAAGAGGCGTGGCATCCTCGCCATCGTGCAGCAGAACAGACAAGGACTGGAAATCCTTAAGGAGTGACTGAACCACATAGTCAGAACATGCAGTCGCCCGGACAGAAAAATCAGAAGCAGCATAGGAACGCTTCACCCCCCCCTCAACACGCTTATCCACAGTGTCCGCAGGAAGGGCGTCCTCAGAGACGACCAAACCCTGAGAGGAAAGGCCAGCCAACAAAGTGTCAACCCTCACAGCCTGAGGGAACTCAGCAGAAAAACCCCAAGAGATGAACGCCTGGACAGGAAACGAGGAAAAGTAGACTTGTCCAACTCCTTCCATACACGAGACAGCACATTGCGCACCGCCCCGTGCAAAGGAAAAGAGTCAGGAGCAGCCTGGACATACTGCGTAAAGAAGACATCCTCCAAAACAGCATCCGCAGGAGGAGAGAAGCCCAAAGTGGACCGCACATGGGTGAATAGTTCAGCGAGCTCAGCACCCTGAACAAAGCGACCACGTACACCCTCATCGTCATCAGGACCAACGCCATCCCCAGGAGCAGCCTGCGCATCCAAAGAGACACGAGGCACCTTGGGAGGAGGCCCAGCCGCGTCCCTAGCCAGGAAAGCAGCAGCCACAGCCCCATCAATAATGAGGCGCAGGGCATCAAGAGGGACAGCAGAGGAAGAAGCCTCTGAATTCATGACAGGCAGAAGCAAGGACAAAAATCCAGCCAGGAAGGACCCCATTTAAAGGACGCGAAGTCCCGAGGACCCGAATTCCTATGAGAGTAGGAAAAAGGAGGCCGGTATAAAAAACCCTGCCAAATGCCACTCTCGCCCCCAAACGCACAGGAAAACCAGTGCGCCGCATCCTCCCCAACTAGAACCCCCCGCCCGCTAAAGCAGGGCACATCGGGGACAGCCAACACCCAGGAAACGGCCGCTGAAGCAGGCCCAGCAAACCAAGGTGAGCGAGGAAAAGCGGAATCGGCCGCTAACGCGAGCCGCGTACAAACACAAACCGCCGGCATAGAAACCTCAGGCAGCGCAGGGGGGAGAAACAGCAATCAAGAAACAAAGGGCGGCCGCTAAAGCAGGCCGCCGAAATACATATAAAAACAAAAAGGAACTTACCCCATTACAAGGCAAACCTCCAGCACAGCCAGGCATCAGGCAACGAGTGCAGAAAAAAAAGAACAGGATGTTTGGTTTCTGCACTTCCCCCTTTATCGTCACGTGATGGTGACGTCATCCTGGGGGAAGTGCAAACAGCTCAGCTAGGCTAGGGGTTTCTGTGGAGCAGACTAGCTGCTCACTTGTAAGGAATGGGACGGGGAGACAGGACGAGGAGGTAATGGGTCACGAGAGGAGTGCAAGAGGAGTGACAGTGTGTTTGCTGGAAGTGTATGGATACTGACTGGAGAATTGAAGGTGTGAAAGACAAGAAGTGTGTAGGTGGTTAGAGGACTGCATACATTGAGGATAGGCATTTGAAACAGTCCATGTCCTAAGGCCTGGCTCACTGCATGAGTACTTGGGTACTGACTGAATGATTAGAGTACTGTAATGAGAGTACCTGGGTGAATTTATAAGTGTTTGGGTTTTGGCGCAGATAATGGATCAGTACATGGTGCGGAATGGGTAACTAGAGGAGTGCGAGGGGAGTGACAGGGTTTTTTCTGGAGTTTATGGATACTGAATTGGGAATTGAAGGTGTGAAAGACAAGTGTGTAGGTGGTGAGAGGATTGATTGCATAGTGGATAGGGGTTTGAAGCAGTCCATGTGCTAAGGCCTGGCTTGATGCATGAGTACTTGGAAACTGACAGAATGATTAGAGTACTGCAATGAGAGTGCCTGGGTGAATTTATAAGTGTTTGGGATTCGACACCGTAAATGGGTTAGTACATGGTGCTGAATGGGTCACTGAAGGAGTGCAAGGGGAGTAACAGGGTATTTGCTGGAAGTGTATGTCAACTGACTGGGGAATTGAAGGTGTGAAAGACGTGTGTAGGTGGATAGAGGACTGCATGAATAGTGGATAGGCATTTGAAGCAGTACATTTGCTAAGGCCTGGCTCACTGCATAAGTACTTGGGTACTGACTGAGTGATTAGAGTACTGCAAGGAGAGTGCCTGGGTAAGTTCATAAGTGGTTGGGTTTTGGCGCAGTGAACGGATTAGTACATGGTACTGAATGGGTCACTAGAGGAGTGCGAGGGGAGTGACAGGGTTTTTTCTGGAGTTTATGGATACTGAATTGGGAATTGAAGGTGTGAAAGACAAGTTTGTAGGTGGTTAGAGGATTGATTGCATAGTGGATAGGCATTTGAAGCAGTCCATGTGCTAAGGCCAGGCTCACTGTATGAGTACTTTGGTACTGACTGGATGATTAGAGTACTGCAAGGAGAGTGCCTGGGTGCATTTATAAGTGTTTGGGTTTTGCGCAGTAAATGGATTAGTACATGGTGCTGAATGGGTCACTAGAGGAGTGCAAGAGGAGTGACAGTGTGTTTGCTGGAAGTGTATGGATACTGACTGGAGAATTGAAGGTGTGAAAGACAAGAAGTGTGTAGGTGGTTAGAGGACTGCATACATTGAGGATAGGCTTTTGAAACAGTCCATGTGCTAAGGCCTGGCTCACTGCATAAGTACTTGGGTAATGACTGAATGATTAGAGTACTGCAATGAGAGTGCCTGGGTGAATGTATAAGTGGTTGGGTTTTGACTCATTGAATGGATTAGAACATGGTACTGAATGGGTCACCAGAGGAGTGCAAGGGGAGTGACCGGGTGTTTGTTTGAATGGATACTGACTAGGGAATTGAAGGTGTGAAAGACAAGTGTGTAGGTGGTTAAAGGACTGCATGCATAGTGGATAGGGGTTTGAAGCAATCCATGTGCTAAGGCCTGGTTCGCTGCATGAGTCCTCGGATACTGACTGAATGATTAAGTACTGCAAGGAAAGTGCCTGGGTGAATTTATAAGTGTTTGGGTTTTTGCACAGTGAATGGATTAGTACATGGTATGAATGGGTCACTAGATGAGTGCAAGGGGAGTGACAGGTTGTTTACTGGAGTGTATGGATACTGACTAGGTAATTGAAGTTGTGAAAGACATGTGTGTAGGTGGTTAGAGGACTGCATGCATAGTGGATAGGGGTTTGAAGCAGTCCATGTGCTAAGGCCTGGCTCGCTGCATGAGTACTTGGATACTGACCAAATGTTTAGAGTACTGCAAGGAGAGTGCCTGGGTGAATTTATAAGTAGTTGGGTTTTGGGGCAGTGAATGAATTAGTACATGGTGCGGATTGGGTAACTAGAGGAGTGCAAGAGGAGTGCTAGGGTTTTTGCTGGAAGTGCATGTAAACTGACTGGGGAATTGAATGTGTGAAAGACGTGTGTAGGTGGTTAGAGGACTGCATGCATAGTGGATAGGCGTTTGAAGCAGTACATTTTCTAAGGCCTGGCTCACTGCATAAGTACCTGGGTACTGACTGAATGAATAAAGTACTGCAAGGAGAGTGCCTGAGTATATTTATAAGTGGTTGGGTTTTGGCGCAATGAATGGATTAGTACATGGTACTGAATGGGTCACTAGAGGAGTGCAAGGCGAGTGACAGCGTGTTTGCTGGAGTGTATGGATACTGAATAGGGAATTGAAGGTGTGAAAGACAAGTGTGAAGGTGGTTAGAGGATTGAATGCGTAGTGGATAGTGGTTTAAAGCAGTCCATGTGCTAAGGCCTGGCTTGCTGCATGAGTACTTGGATACTGACTGAATGATTAGAGTACTGCAATGAGAGTGCCTGGGTGAATTTATAAGTGTTTGGGTTTTGGCGCAGATAATGGATTAGTACATGGTGCTGAATGGTTCGCTGTAGGAGTGCAAGGGGACTGAGAGGGTATTTGCTGGAGTGTATGTAAACTGACTGGGGAATTGAAGGTGTGAAAAACAAGAAGTGTGTAGGTGGTTAGAGGACTGCATACATAGTGGATACGCATTTGAAGCAGTCCATGTGCTAAGGCCTGGCTCACTGCATAAGTACTTGGGTACTGACTGAATGATTAGAGTACTGCAAGAAGGGTGCCTGGGTGAATTTATAAGTGGTTAGATTTTGGCGCAGTGAATAGATTAGTACATGGTGCTGAATGGGTCACTGGAGGAGTGCTAGGGGAGTGACAGGGTGTTGGCTGGAGTGTATGTATAATGACTGGGGAATTGAAGGTGTGAAAGACAAATGTGTAGGTGGTTAGAGGACTGCATGCATAGTGGATAGGCGTTTTAAGCAGTCCAAGTGCTAAGACCTGGCTCAGTGCATGAGTACTTGGGTACTGACTGAATGATTAGAGTACTGCAAGGAGAGTACTGGGAGAATTTATAAGTGGTTGGGTTTTTGGGCAGTGAATGGATTAGTACATGGTGCTGAACGGGTCACTAAAGGAGTGCAAGAGGAGTGACAGGGTGTTTGCTTGTAGTGTATGTATACTGACTGGGAAATTGAAAGTTTGAAAGACGTGTGTGTAGGTGGTTAGAGGACTGCATGCACAGTGGATAGGCGTTTGAAGCAGTCCATGTGCTAAGACCTGGCTCACTGCATAAGTACTTGGGTACTGACTGAGTGATTAGAGTACTGCCATGAGAGTGCCTGGGTGAGTTTATAAGTTGTTTGGCTTGGGCGCAGTGAATGATTAGTACATGGTACTGAATGGGTCACTAGCGGAGTGCGAGGGGAGTGACAGGGTTTTTTCTGGAGTGTATGGATACTGAATAGGGAATTGAAGGTGTGAAAGACAGGTGTGTAGGTGGTTAGAGGATTGCATGCATAGTGGATAGGGGTTTGAAGCAGTCCAAGTGCTAAGGCCTGGCTTGCTGCATGAGTACTTGGATGCTGACAGAATGATTAGAGTACTGCAAGGAGACTGCCTGGGTGAATTTATAAGTGTTTGGGATTTGGCGCAGGGAATGGATTAGTACATGGTGTTGAATGGGTCACTAGAGGAGTGCAAGAGGAGTGACAGTGTGTTTGCCAGAAGGGTATGGATACTGACTGGGGAATTGAAGGTGTGAAAGACAATATGTGGGTAGGTGGTTAGAGGACTGCATACATAGAGGATAGGCATTTGAAACAGTCCATGTGCTAAGGCCTGGCTCACTGCATAAGTACTTGGGTACTGACTGAATGATTAGAGTACTGCAAGGAGACTGCCTGGGTGAATTTATAAGTGATTGGGTTTTGGCGCAGTGAATGGATTAGTACATGGTGCTGAATGGGTCACTGGAGGAGTGCAAGGGGAGTGACAGGGTGTTTGCTGGAATGTATGTATACTGACTGGGGAATTAAAGGTGTGAAAAGAAGTGTGTAGGTGGTTAGAGGACTGCATGCATAGTGGATAGGTTTTTTAAGAAGTCCAAGTGCGAAGGCCTGGCTCAGTGCATGAGTACCTGGGTAATGACTGAATGATTAGAGTACTGCAAGGAGAGTGCCTGTGTGAATTTATAAGTGGTTGGGGTTTGGCTCAGTGAATGGATTAGAATATGGTACTGAATGGGTCACTAGAGGAGTGCAAGGGGAGTGACAGGGTGTTTGCTGGAGTGTATGGATACTGACTAGGGAATTAAAGGTGTGAAAGACAAGTGTGTAGGTGGTTAGAGGACTGCATGCATAGTGGATAGGGGTTTGGAGCAGTCCATGTGCTAAGGCCTTGCTCGCTGCATGAGTACTTGGATACTGACTGAATCTTTAGAGTTCTACAAGGAGAGTGTCTGGGTGAATTTATAAGTAGTTGGGTTTTGGTGCAGTGAATGGATTAGTACATGGTGCGGAATGGGTAACTAGAGGAGTGCAAGAGGAGTGACAGGGTTTTTGCTGGAAGTGTATGTAAACTCACTGGGGAATTGAAGATGTGAAAGACGTGTGTAGGTGGTTAGAGGACTGCATGCATAGTGGATAGGCGTTTGAAGCAGTCCATTTGCTAAGGCCTGGCTCACTGCATAAGTACTTGGGTACTGACTGAGTGATTAAAGTACTGCATGGAGAGTGCCTGGTTGAATTCATAAGTGGTTGGGTTTTGACACAGTGAATGGATTAGTACATGGTACTGAATGTGTCACTAGAGAAGTGCAAGGGGAGTGACAGGGTGTTTGGTGAAGTTTATGTATACTGAATAGGGAATTGAAGGTGTGAAAGACAAGTGTGAAGGTGGTTAGAGGAGTGAATACATAGTGGATAGGGGTTTGAAGCAGTCGATGTGCTAAGGCCTGGCTTGCTGCATGAGTACTTGGATACTGACTGAATGATTAGAGTACTGCAATGAGAGTGCCTGGTGAATTTATAAGTGTTTGGGTTTTGGCGCAGATAATGGATTAGTACATGGTGCTGAATGGGTCACTGTAGGACTGCAAGGGGAGTGACAGGGTATTTGCTGGAGTGTATGTATACTGACTGGGGAATTGAAGGTGTGAAAGACAAGTGTGTAGGTGGTTAGAGGACTACATGCATAGTGGATAGGTGTTTAAAGCAGTCCATTTGCTAAGGCCTGGCTCACTGCATAAGTACTTGGGTACTGACTGAATGATTAGAGTACTGCAAGAAGAGTGCCTAGGTGAATTTATAAGTGGTTGGATTTTGGCGCAGTGAATAGATTAGTACATGGTGCTGAATGGGTCACTGGAGGAGTGCAAGGGGAGTGACAGGGTGTTTGCTGGAGTGTATTTATACTGACTGGGGAATTGAAGGTGTGAAAGACAAATGTGTAGGTGGTTAGAGGACTGCATGCATAGTGGATAGGCATTTTAAGCAGTCCATGTGCTAAGGCCTGGCTCAGTGCATGAGTACTTGGGTACTGACTGAATGATTAGAGTACTGCAAGGAGAGTGCTGGGTGAATTTATAAGTGGTTGGGTTTGATGAAGCATATATTTCTATGATACCAAATACATTTGTTTCCAGGCCTATAGTCTTCTTTGAACTAATAAAGAATTGACACCAGCAGGAATTCACAAAATGGTCGTACGTTCCATTTTGTGTGTCAGTCAGCTGCAACGTGCAAAGCAACGCAAGGCTTTCCGAGAACAAGCGTGTCAGCTTCCAGCCAGCTATTGCAAAACCTCATATTTCACAAATAATGTCGACAGGACCTGGCCTGTCACGTCCGTGCCAAGTCCACGTATACCAGAGGCACATATTTTACCTCCCAAATCTGTTCTTGTAGATGACACGTGGGCAGCAACGCCAGGTTATAGACATATTTCGAGCCTTAAAAGGGTATCACGCCACAATTGCCCTTCATTGATTGGTCCAGCAGGGCATAGTCTGATCTAGGTTACGTATGTTATGATGCCCATCCTGTAGGGCTTGTACCTATAAAATATCTCTGCACTGTCATACCAATTGGGCACTCAGTAAGCTTTGCTGAGGCCTCCGTGTGCACTGTATATTTTGCATTCTGGTTGGGTTCCCAATAAATCTTGCAAAACTTGTGTGCTGAGAGAGAATTGTTTATTTCAGTGTTGTTTCTTTGTTTTTCAGCTTCGAAATTTGGTGGAAGAATGCGGACCCATCACAACTGACTGGCTCCATTGACGGACACTGGTGGTTGGACTCTTCGGCTCCCTTCTGGGGGAGGGGAGTTGAGGTGATAACGTTCCGTTTGTTTATCTCTCCCCGATCTCTCTGTATGCTGGAAGGGTCGGACCCAGTGGATGGTCTGTTTGTTGCCTTTCTGTTGTCTTTGGGGTGATCCTGCTCTTTTCACTCTCAGCACGTTTGTGTCGTCTCTGCCTCTTCTGGCTCTTGTTCTTGGCTTTCTATGTCTGGGCCAGTGTGCCTGTGTCCTGGGGATATTTACACTGCCTGTCCAGACTCCATGTCTTTTATGATCCCTTTTTCTGATCACTTTCTTCCTTCTCCTGTTATTGGCTCTGATTATTTATTTTTGTTTTTGTCATCACGCTGCCCAGGAGGTAACTCCTGTTTAGCCGTTTCTCTCGCTCCCTGTGCTATTGACTTTTCTTCATTTCTATGCCACTGGCGTGTGTTCACCTCTGTCATTGCTACCTGGAGTCCGCTGCCTTTTCTCACGTTCATTTTTTTGTCCTACAGGGTCTGGCCTTGGTCTCCTGCGTTCCCTGGCTGGTGACGGCAAGTTTCAGCAGGATTCCTGGCCGGCAGTAACTCTTTGGTGATTTCGGTATCTGAAAGCCCTTGGCCTGCCATTGAGGGCGAAGTTCTGCACCCTTTCCCTGCCAACAGAGAGTCACCGGCCGCTGGGAGTGGAGGACACCCTTGCCAGACCGTTCCTTTTGGTTGCAGAGGACATCGGTGTGCTCTGACAGACTGGACGAAGCCCGGTGAGTACACTTGGGGGGGATTTACATCCTCCGGTATTGGGTTGTAGCGGTTGGCCCCTCATTGTTGGAGTGTGGCAGGTTTTTGCTCCCCTGTGGGTGGTAGCAGGTAGCCCCCCGTTTTAGGGTGTGGCAGTTTTGCTCCCCGGGTTGGCACATAGTGTTTGTGCCTGTTAGGTATCATGATACGAGTGGCCAGGTTGGCTACTAGATTTTGTTTTCTACTGTGTATTTGTTGATCGTAGTTTTGTTTATTCTCATGAGCTCTGACCTGGGTCCAGCACGGTCGCCCACATGCGGCTGGCCTAATATTTGGGCATTTATGAGGAACACTCCGGGCGCTCCTGGCTCTTTGGCTGACGCCCGTCGCCCTGCCTGGGTTCCGCCTCCACCCTCCCCCTGGAGACATCCGTCTAGGCGCCAGAGTGGTTCAAGGTTCGTGACTCGGGATATTTCTCGGCACGAAGAGGGGGGTGTGACCAGTGCACCAGTGTTTCTTTGCTCAATCATTATAGGTTTCATTGCATTTTTTTTATTGTGTCCTTGTGATGTGCTTGGCTTATTTAGTGGCCAAATACTGTAAGGTATGTGGAGTGTTTTCACTTGGTGCCAGGTTCTAGATTTCCTTTGCCAGCTTATTCATTTATTCTGGGTATTAGACGTTACTTGACGGAGATCTGATAAAAGACCTTTACCTCACACACCCATTTACCAACGTGGCCAAATAATTACTTCCGTCCATAATACTCTCTGGCCTCTAAAAGGGACTGGCTGTAAAGATTTATTAATGTACATTTCTCTAAAAGAATTCGATAAATGTTCATTTCTCTAAATTTTCAAAACAAATAAGAATTTCTGTTATTCCCCTTACTCCTTTGGGATTAAGTACAGCAGACCCACACGCATTCTCAGCACAGAGGGTTTTTCTACAGCGCTGCCGCGTAGGATCCCCAGAATTTGTCCTAGATGTTTTATGTGATTGTCTGAACTGCATGAAGCAATTCACCACTCTTGCTCTATTATTGGACGTCGGGACCCTGTGGCGCAACCACAGACAGGGTCTCTTTTCCTATCTTACTTATTTCACGGGCCATCAAGGCTCAACAGACAACTAGGATCTGTCTTCTTTCTTCCTTGTGAAACAGCTTTGGTGAATTGGCACAACATGACCTGTTGGGGTGACTGATGTATGGCTTTCTTGTTGCTCTCTTGCAAAATACTGTGTGGCTGAAATATATATGAAGTATTTCTGTCAACCTATTGTATCACATGTTACCGTTTTGAAGTCCACCTTGCAACCCATCTGTCTGGTATACTTGAACAGTTATTTGTGAGGTGTTTAGGATTAGCTGCTACACACAACTCAACCATGGGAAACAGCAACAGTAAAATAAATTAGATACGGCTCAGCCAGCCCCACCCAAGAACTCACCTGCATATACAGTGGGTTTAAAAAGAGGCTTGAGCTCAATTATGTACACCCACAAGTGGCACGATTTCACATCTAAAAACCCGGACCTACAGTTTCCATGTAATGGCACATATGACATGGCAAAATTATCATATTTGCGCCAGATGTTGAATTTAAAGGGAAAGAAGGTTAGAAGTATAGAATGGGAGGCTTTCCATAACTGGGACTGTGTGTTGAGAGAGATGCATTCAACAAATGCAGTTAAGGTAAAAGTCCACAGTGAAATAATGGAGATTAAGAAGAGGGTATTACAGGCAAAACTGGAGGGAAATTGGAGAAAACATCAGTTAGACGTAGTGGGCGTGTTCCCATGCGTCCCAGTTAAAGAAGAAAAGAAGATAGAGGGTGAGGCAGGGGTGGAGGACCAACTCCTAGAAGATATTCTTTTAGGATGCTTGGGATGCGATTCACCGCTGCCTGCATCTGAGCCAGAACACACTGAGCTAACTCCCGGGGAGAGGGAGGCAGCTATAACCTTTGTACACAGAGCGCTGAAAGATAAGGTTGTGAGACTAGTGTTGGACGCTGTCCAAGACCTGGGTTCTCTGAAACTAATGAGAGACACAGCAGTCCAAGTTGCTTCAGAATACAACGATAAGAAACATAGCATTCTCAAAGAATGTGTTAAGAAACAGGTTAAAATACCTAAATTAATAGACAGACAGTGGCAGCAATTATTTGAGGATAAATCACAGGATGATTCATTCAGCCAGTCACAGTGGCACTCACTAATATGGGATGGATTTAAATATGTCCACCACACAGAACACGACATTTCAACCTTAGAGCAGTGTTTGGCAGAAACAGAGTCAACTCCAAAGAGCAAAAGAAGAGGCAGTTTGGGGGGAGGGGTGGGAGGAGCTTCTGCGTCCACTCCAAACTCACCAAAATTGATGCTAAAGAGCGATTCTTTAAATTGTAAAGCACTACTACAGCGGCTCATGGAGGGCTCACTAACAGTGGTCTTATTTATACAAACACAGGGTAGAAGGTATTTAGAGAAAACACTGTCCTTAGCACGAGCAGAGTTAATGACCAAAGGACCTCAGGCCCATTTGGCATATGCTAAATAAGCCAACACCCAGACAACCACAGGTAGCCGTACCCCACTACCAGCACAATATGATTGGGAAGTAGGGAAGTTTGGATTCACAGACTCAGATTTAACAACATGGGAGGGGTCTAAGTTGCAGGACACACTTACATATGCTATAGAAAAATTACAACAATGGAAACAGCTAATACACACATGTGCAGTAATTGACGTAGCCCACTCTCTTGCCCACTCCATCACAACAGACTCCTCCACCACAACAGTAGTCCCATCGCTTATCATGCCCCTGCGGGAGATACCGCCACCACCTGGCAGTGCGCCAAATGATTTAGCATATATTTATGTCCCATGGTCCAGGCAGGACATTAATTGTTTCATGAAGGACTTCCCCAAACTTGGAGACAAACCACGAAAATGGTATGAAGAGCTTAATAGGATGGCAGCGTTATGGGGGTTACTATGGATACATATTGACACTTTGTTTAATATCATTATCCCAAAGGACCTTTGGGAAAACTGTAAAGGGAAGGTCGGGTGGCCAGATGTGGAGCCAAAGAGGGGCAAGGGAGGGATACCAGGTCCAGAAATAGACAAATTATATAAGAAGGTGATAGCACACTTAAAAGAGAAGGTACCTGAAGATAGGGTTGATTGGAGCAAAATTACGATAGCAAAACAGGAGAAGGACGAAAGTGTGAATACATACTTCGACCGCCTCCTGCAAGTGTATAGGCAGAACAGTGGATTATAAAACCCCATGGGGGATGCAATGCCCGCCCTGGTAACTACATTTGTACAAGGCCTCACACAACCTATAAAAACACACTTACAAACTTCTTTTGTCTGCTGGCAGCAGGAACCTATTAAAAAATGCTAGCGGCGGCGAAATACTGCTCAGATTTCCAGTCTAGTGCGCAGGCAATGGAGACAGAGAAATTAAAGAAAGAAAAAGTGAGGCTAATGGTGGCACAAGAACGGTTTTACAGCAATAACAGGGGAAGGGAAAGGAGCAGAGGAGGGGCACGAGGCGCAGGAAAACAACAGACCAATAGGGCACCATCCTTACCCCTCAGATCAGCCTCTCTGCCACCACAAGGAACAGCATATTTCTATTGTAAAGACCCAAACCATTGGAAAGCAGATTGCCCAATATTAAAGAAAAGAAACGAGGACAATAAGAACAAACAGAACAGCGGGCAGGAGGGCCGACACCAGCACACCAATTACACTCGGCACACAGGGTACCGAGACAATACACAACAGAAAAATGGACAGGAGGGGAGGGGTGGACACCAGTAACCAATGACTGGCCCCTACCCCCACCCCCAACATCATTCTAGCGAGGCCTGAAAGTGGGAAACTGCGTGACAGCACCAGCAATTGCAGTGGGTCAACCCGGACCATATGTAGAGGGAGAAATATTGGGTAGGGTTGTTCCATTTCTAATTGACACAGGGGCTCAAAGATCAATGCTGAAGGCACTAACAACGCCCGAGGCTCCACTTTCCAGGACTACGGTAACCGCAGTAGGCGTGACTGGACAACCTATTACAGAATACCTTACTGAGCCACTAAAGTTTGTAGTAGGTACAATAATAGTGCACCACCAGTTTATTCTTAGCAGATTTTGCCCCGTGAATTTGCTGGGTAGAGATTTGTTGTGCAAATTGCAATGCACCATACACTGCTCACCAACAGGGGGCTTTCTAGAGAGCAAGGCCAATGGCCTAATGTTACAAGCCTTCATGACATGCACCGACCCCACAATACCACCAGAACTACGCCATTGTGTGCCACCTGAAGTCTGGGCAACAAGTGCCAATGGCGTAGGGCGAGTATTGAACTACCCACCAGTACAGATAAAACTAAAGCCAGGGGCAATTCTCCCAAGAGTGCCACAATACAAGATTTCTAAAGAGGGGGAGGAAGGCATCGCACCAGTCATACAGGACCTCTTAAAGCAAGGAATTTTGAGAGAGATTCAATACAGTCAATGTAACACACCAATACTCCCGGTGAAAAAGGCCACCAAGGGCCCGGACGGGGACCCTGTCTATAGATTCACACAAGATTTGAGAGAATTGAACAAAATAGTGTTGCCCTCTTTCCCAGTGGTCCCAAACCCAGCAACAATATTATCCAACATCCCAGTGACAGCCACCACTTTCACAGTGATGGATCTTAGCTCTGCCTTCTTTACCATCCCCTTGCACCCTGACAGCCAACATTTTTTCTCCTTTAGTTTCAGACAGAACAGATTTTGTTGGACATGGCTCGTAGAGGGCTACACAGAGTCACCTTCTATTTTCACGCATGCCTTGAAAACGGATTTAGACTCCCTGGTACTTAAGGAGGGATCCACACTTATCCAGTATATTGATGATTTGCTATTGGCCTCACCTTCAAGGGAGGCTTGCGTAAAGGACACCATCGCTGTCCTGTGCCACTTAGCACTAAAGGGATACAAAGTCTCCCCAAAGAAGTTACAGTTTTGCCTCACCTCTGTGAAGTACCTAGGCCATGAGTTAACAGAAGGAACAAGAACACTGTTGCCAGACAGAATCTCGACAATAACCCATGTTCCCAGACCCCACAGTCAGAAGGAAGTTAGAGCTTTCTTAGGGGTTGCAGGGTACTGTCGTCACTGGATACCAAATTTCTCTCTCATTGCGAAACCCTTACAGGCACTGACACACAAAGACATACCTGACACTGTACCTTATAAACAACAACAAGAGGGTATTAAGTATGCGGGAAGTGATGGCGCTCAATCAGAATTTGCGTACATATTAAATTTGGAAAACAAACAGTAGTCACTGGTGCAAGCAGGGAGGGGAGACCCTACACAAAACCCCTCAATTTTAAATGTAAAAAAGTGTTTTTACAATTAAGATTCATGCAACAAAGTCCCGCGCACACAGATTTAAGTTTCAACAAGTATAGTACTCATATATGTAATTTACGAAAACAATAATCCAACGTCGATTCTTTAGATTTTGATGTGTCACTCCTTTTATTAGATGTTCACACCAATAGAAATTCACAGCCAGCCGACACGTGTTTCGTTATAGGTCAATACAATCATAGACACTATAACTCTTCAGGGCTGGAAAAATACAAAAAATGAATGGCCTATAGTGAGTATGCAACAACAATAATATGTTACAAAAACCAAAATTGAATGTGCCCATTCTCTACATTCCAAAGCATAACACCCGTCATAAGGAACCCAAAAAAGGTGGTTGTATCAGGTTAATACAAACAGAAAGAGTAGCAATCAACTACTAAGGTCGCAATTACAAGCATTGACGCTCTTTATGGAAAACGGATAATCATTTTATGTCAATTACTCCAAAAAGGTATAAGTTATTATAAATATATTATTAAGTGGACAGACACCCGTGAAACAATTCACACAAAAATTATAAAAAACATACTAGTATTCGTAATGTTTAAGTCCAAATCTGTCAGCAGAATTCATAGTATAGTTAGAAACACATGTCTGTGTACGTTCCGAGAATATACGAATAAAAAGATCCAAGGCTATATAATGCTCTCATTGCAAATGAGGGCGTGATATCAGAAAGCCGCATGCAACTCCCATCAGTGTGATGCATAATACAAGAGTATTTACAACGATACCTCAATGGCTGAATCTTTATCTTTTAAGGGCTGTTTAGGTAAAGATAAGTAAAAGAGAAAGAGGAAGGAAAGCGCAAATTTTGGTTGGTAAAGTTTGTCAGGAAAACAATACGTGACTCTCATTGCGGATGTCCGTATAAAGTAAAAGTAGCTCACCCCAAGTCCGGTGATAATTCCAACCCGGCAGGGTAACCAATATTATCGTGAAGTCGACAAAACGATGCTGTCAAGATATAATTTAATAATCCACATTTAAGGATGTAGCCACAGATAGAACCTAATGGCACGGTAAACAATTTCACCAAACACTGAATCTCACTGAAACTCACAATGCAATATAAGCATTTCCACTTCAAATTATCAAAAGGTCGAATAATTAGTCCCACAAAGTATTCGAAGTCCATAAATTTAACACAACCAAGTGTCCATGCAAACGATAAATCTAACCCACACAGCCCAATCTGAAAACCTATTCCGTAGCAGGGACAAAGTCCGTTTTCTATTGCTATGAACCATTACGGAGGTTCACGCTCTAGCTTTTTGCTTGCCGCATGGATTGTATAAGTTGGACTGCCGGGGCACGTTGGGGTTACTTCCGGGTCGGGGACGCCAGTTGCAACGAGGGTGATTGTACCAAGGTAATTACGCCAGCCCTTCCAACTTTTCAAGCTTTATATGTAAACTATTGACTTGAAATTTCCGTAGCGCAACGGGATTCGGAAACCTAATTCTACTCCCATATTTCTTGTCTTATAGAAACCGGATACCACACGTACCCATGTGGTAGTCCGTCACGAATCTGATCGGTGTATATTTTTTGGACCCATATACAATTGTTATTTGGATGGCACTAACGTGCATTACCTGAGCGTCCCCTATATAAAGGACTATTGGATACTTACGGGTAAGAGACTGCCTTCGTGAGTGAAGGTGTGACTGATTTTACTGTTTGGGTCGTTTAAAATTGATCCTAATAGGTTTTCAGATTGGGCTGTGTGGGTTAGATTTATCGTTTGCATGGACACTTGGTTGTGTTAAATTTATGGACTTCGAATACTTTGTGGGACTAATTATTCGACCTTTTGATAATTTGAAGTGGAAATGCTTATATTGCATTGTGAGTTTCAGTGAGATTCAGTGTTTGGTGAAATTGTTTACCGTGCCATTAGGTTCTATCTGTGGCTACATCCTTAAATGTGGATTATTAAATTATATCTTGACAGCATCGTTTTGTCGACTTCACGATAATATTGGTTACCCTGCCGGGTTGGAATTATCACCGGACTTGGGGTGAGCTACTTTTACTTTATACGGACATCCGCAATGAGAGTCACGTATTGTTTTCCTGACAAACTTTACCAACCAAAATTTGCGCTTTCCTTCCTCTTTCTCTTTTACTTATCTTTACCTAAACAGCCCTTAAAAGATAAAGATTCAGCCATTGAGGTATCGTTGTAAATACTCTTGTATTATGCATCACACTGATGGGAGTTGCATGCGGCTTTCTGATATCACGCCCTCATTTGCAATGAGAGCATTATATAGCCTTGGATCTTTTTATTCGTATATTCTCGGAACGTACACAGACATGTGTTTCTAACTATACTATGAATTCTGCTGACAGATTTGGACTTAAACATTACGAATACTAGTATGTTTTTTATAATTTTTGTGTGAATTGTTTCACGGGTGTCTGTCCACTTAATAATATATTTATAATAACTTATACCTTTTTGGAGTAATTGACATAAAATGATTATCCGTTTTCCATAAAGAGCGTCAATGCTTGTAATTGCGACCTTAGTAGTTGATTGCTACTCTTTCTGTTTGTATTAACCTGATACAACCACCTTTTTTGGGTTCCTTATGACGGGTGTTATGCTTTGGAATGTAGAGAATGGGCACATTCAATTTTGGTTTTTGTAACATATTATTGTTGTTGCATACTCACTATAGGCCATTCATTTTTTGTATTTTTCCAGCCCTGAAGAGTTATAGTGTCTATGATTGTATTGACCTATAACGAAACACGTGTCGGCTGGCTGTGAATTTCTATTGGTGTGAACATCTAATAAAAGGAGTGACACATCAAAATCTAAAGAATCGACGTTGGATTATTGTTTTCGTAAATTACATATATGAGTACTATACTTGTTGAAACTTAAATCTGACACTGTACCTTGGTCACAAGAATGTGAGAAAGCCTTCAATGAGCTGAAAAAAGGATTGCGGGTAGCACCAGCACTAGGCATCCTGGACTATAGCTAGGGTTTTCACATGTTTTGCCACGAGAAGGGAAGTTGCTCAATGGGGGTCCTGGCTCAGAAACATGGAGCCTTCTACCGCCCAGTGGTATATCACTCTGCAACGCTAGACCCAGTGGTCTCTGGGCTCCCGCCGTGTCTGAAAGCGGTGGCAGCTGCAGCACTTGCCGTGGAACAGTCAGACAACTTGGTGTTAGGACACACGCTAGTACTACACGTTCCACATGCCGTGGACACACTTCTCACATCCACTAAGACACAGCATCTCACCAATGCACACATCACCAGGTATGAGCTGGTACTCTTGACACCACGCATTATCATCAAGAGATGTACCACCCTGAACCCTGCGTGTTTGCTGACAACTGAACATGAGCTGGAGGATTTTGATTCAGATGATTCCTTTCATGATTGGGCCTTGGCCATAGATAGGCATACTAAGATACGCCCAGACCTTAAAGATACACCACTCCCAGATGCTCAAGGAGATTTGTTTGTAGATGGGTCGTGCCTAAGGCATGACACAGGAGTACTACAAGCATCCTATGCGGTGGGCACAGCTACTAAATTATTGGAAGGGGGGAGACTGACAGCAGCAAAGAGTGCACAGGCAGCCAAACTCGTGGCACTTACAAGGGCATGTGCATGGGCTGAAGGAAAGAAAATGAATATATACATGGACAGCCAGTATGCCTTTGGGGTGGTCCATGACTTGGCCAGCTATGGTCAATGAGGGGGTTCCTTACATCAGCAGGCCAGCAGATACAACATGCACAATTGATTTGTGACCTCCTCCAAGCGCTGCTACTACCTTTCAAAGTGGCTATCATAAAATGTGCTGCCCACACCTCATCAAAAGACCCAGTTTCCCGAGGCAATGCTTTCATTGACCAAGAAGCAAAGAGAATAGCACTTACAGGATGCCAGTTAACAATGATACAATTAGTAGACAACAGGACTGACACCAGAGAGGATAATGGTTCATTACATTTTGACCCAATACATATTCAGATGAGTGCGGCCAACAAGGAAAAGGAGGAATGGGCGCAACAGGGTTGCATACAAACAAAGGAGGGGTTATGGACAGGGCCTAATGGCAGGATATGTTTGCCTTCCACCATGCTCCCTTCAATGAGCAGACTGTTCCATGGGCCTTCACATGTGGGACGTGATGGTATGATCAGATTGTTTTCTCAATGTTGGTATAAATCAAAATTTTGTCAGACAGCAGAAAGGCTTTGCAAGCAATGTTCTGTCTGTGCCCAATACAACACCGGAAAAGGTACACCAACTGCACCTGGCCACTTCCCCCTCCTCATGGGCCATTTGAAAGCCTTCAGCTTGATTTTATAGACATGCCACCCACCCAGACATACAAGTACGTTTTGGTTGTGGTCTGTATGTTTAGCAAATGGACAGAGGCCTACCCCACCAAACATTGTGATGCACAGAGCGTGGCCAAGTGCCTACTGAAGGAACTACTGCCAAGGTTTGGGGTGCCCTTCCTCCTGGCGTCCGACAATGGGCCTGCATTTATCTCCCATGTCATAAAGGGACTATGTAAGGGGCTTGCAATAACTCAGAAATTACATTGTGCTTAACATCCACCAGCAGCAGGCGCTGTTGAGAGGAAGAATGGGGTGTTGAAAAACAAAATAGCTACAATTTGTGCGTCAACAGACCTCTCCTGGGTAGATGCTCTGCCCTTAGCACTACTAGCAATGAGATGTACACCAGACAGAGTAACGAAGCTGAGCCCACACGACATAGTGTTTGGTAGGCCAATGCACATTCCAGGACCTATGTCAACAGCCCCACTGTCAGTAACGGACGACCTATTATTGTGTTACTGTAAGAAATTAACAGCCATTTTACGTTACCTCCATTGTCAGGTGCTGAAGTCCCTCCCAGAAGCCGCAACGCCGCCCGCCCACGATCTACAACACGGAGATTGGATCTGGGTAAAAGCCTACACACGGAGGAACTGCTTGCAGCCCAGATGGGGAGGACCCATGCAGGTTATTCTAACAACGGCTACAGCAGTGAAATGTGATGGTCTAACTTCGTGGATCCACGCGACACACACGAAAAAGGCAACTCCTGAAAGCGAACGACGGATCCCACCAACGCCGGTACCGACAGCAGGGCCTCGCCGGGAATATAACCTTCGCTCCAACAAACAGAAAGCTGCAGAAGTAGATTAATCGTTAACAAACTGCTGCCTAATGCAAGGGCTCAGGACTGATAGACTTCGATCTGTGTCAATACAAGCCTGCGGACAACGGTCCAGGATACAATTAACCCTTTTGTGTCCAGGGATAGACATAAGTGCAACATTAACACTACTTATTCCAAGCCCAGTATTGCTCAGTGAGCTAATAAGACTAACTTTTAATGACATTACCTTTCCGACGGGTTCAGAGCAAGTACTTGAGCAAGAATTAACAGATCTACATTTTGACATTCTCAATGGTGCCATTTTTGCCATAGAACGGTACAAAAGGGGGTGGTGATGGACGGAGCATCTGAACAAATCAAACACTCACACCCAGTCAAAAGATCTGGGTTTAATCCATCACCGTTCTTTAGCCCACTCTGCCACCCCAGTTCAGACATGGCTATATGCAAATCAGTCTGACCCTGTGCCTCATGGGAACAGTCCAGCCCGAACTGCCAAGCCATGCCTTCCCTGGACCGGAAACAAGCTTCCGAGGACCGGTTTCTGGCATTACAGCCGTCTTCAGCCCGGCTTGCTTGAATCCAGTGGCAAAGTGATCAAGGGACTCACGTCTGAGCATACCCTGCCACACTTATGGCGGCCAAAAGCGGTACAAAAGGGGGTGGTGATGGACGGAGCATCTGAACAAATCAAACACTCACACCCAGTCAAAAGATCTGGGTTTAATCCATCACCGTTCTTTAGCCCACTCTGCCACCCCAGTTCAGACATTGCTATATGCAAATCAGTCTGACCCTGTGCCTCATGGGAACAGTCCACCCCGAACTGCCAAGCCATGCCTTCCCTGGACCGGAAACAAGCTTCCGAGGACCGGTTTCTGGCATTACAGCCGTCTTCAGCCCGGCTTGCTTGAATCCAGTGGCAAAGTGAGCAAGGGACTCACGTCTGAGCATACCATGCCACACTTATGGCGGCCAAAAGCGGTACAAAAGGGGGTGGTGATGGACGGAGCATCTGAACAAATCAAACACTCACACCCAGTCAAAAGATCTTGGTTTAATCCATCACCGTTCTTTAGCCCACTCTGCCATTTTTGCCATCGAAAGCACTGGCTCTAGCATTATCCAAAATCTTGAACATTCTCCATTTTGCCGTTTTTGCAACAGAGGACACTAGTCATAGATGTATACGAGACATTGAAGAGACTATTATAGTGGGAAAGTGCCTGGCTCTAAGGGTTAGTTAGCATAGCGCCAAGAGGAAGAAGATGAAAATTAGGTCCTATTCACCAGCCCGAGTGGACCAAGAATAAACTTAGGGCCTATTCACAAGAAGATCGAAAGCATAGAGAAGGGACAGGGTTATTTTGGAGCCATGCCATCCACTGAAAGACACACATATAACAGGAAAGCAGTGGTCCTTGCAATATTGTTACCGGCACCAGCAATACTAGTAACAACGATGATAATAGCATATTCTGCTGAGCTTAAAATAGCACACCTTAATGGAAGAGTGGGGGATGGGAGTGATGGAGCTGAGCCAACAAAATCCCCAAAAGACTATGAACAGAATATGACCTCGAACATTACTGAAATAGGGGTAAATGTGAACAAAGGGGACCAAGGAAGATTGTGGGATATATGAAGGAAATCAATACATTGAAATGCTGAAACTATATGTGACAATTTTGAATATATTGGATTGCTATGTTTGCACACACCTGCCCACAGATGCCACACATAGTTTGAAGTACAACGTGCTGCCGGTATCCAAATATGTAGGCTGTGTTCTGATGCGTGACATGTTTCTAAGTCAACACAGCACGTCTGTGTCAGTATCGATAGGTGTTACTTCATCTGAAGTACTGGCTGCTGATCCCAGCAGTAGCAATGGCGATGGCTATAGCTATAGCAGAAAAACAACAGGCCCTCCTCTCAGACCTAAGAGGATCCCTTGCATGAATATACAGCCAACTACGGGAGACCTAGAGATGTTAAAAGGATTTGACAGGGCTTCTATGAATGAGGATTGGAAAGGCCGAGCAGGCTGGTATGACATAGAGACAGGCCACTTGAAAGTGTCAAGGTTCCGGGTAGGGGAAGTTTCAGCCCCCTCCTGCATCCTCAATGATGAAAGGATAACGCCAAAAAGAATACTGGTTTTGCCAAAAGGGGCTGCTAGAACATGCAGTTTTTCAGAACTACTGTCCAAAGAGAACTGGAAAGAATGCATTTCATTTGGATGCACCTTCGAAGAACAACTTCAGGGAGAGCAGGGATTGTTTGACTGTGAGGACAGGATAAACAGGATAAAAGGCGTACTACCCACCAAGACAGTTCCCCAGATATACATGGGGACCAGCAGCTGTAACCACATCACAAGACTAACTCGAGTTAGGAGTCGTGACGAGCCGTCACCAGGTCTGGTAGGTTACAGGGGCCTTTTCTTTGTCTGTGGTCCATGGGCATACTTCTACCTGCCCCCAGGATGGTATGGAAGTTGCTACCTAGCATCCATCATCCCACAGACGACCCACTTCACAAAATTAGTGCCAGCAGAAGAGAAAGTGTTGCACTAGTTAGGGGCAAGAGAACAGCCGAATGGGTAGATAACATATTAACAGGTTTTGGGGCAATTATACCAGTAGTAGGCAATGTCTATTCCTCAGTAAGGATACATCACTTATTCATGATGATTGATGATCTGGCAGACTCTACCACTGATGCCTTAGGAAATATAACAGAGGAACTCACCTCCATGAGCGCTTTCGTGGTCCAAAACCGGATTGCTCTCGATATCATTCTGGCCAAAGAAGAGGAGTCTGTTCCATCCTTCATCAAGTATCTTCCCAGGCCCAGGGCCAGTGCTGCGTATTCATACCGGATAACAGTGGGAACATAAATAAAGCAATAAAAAAGATCAAAGACATTAAAGATGAGGCCCACGGTATACACACAGGAGGCCTATGGGAAGACATGATGGACTGGTTCACAGACTGGGGTTCTTGGATACTAAAGGCAATTATAATAGTGGTAGCCGCATTTTTGACACTATGCCTCCTGATCAAAATATGCCCAGCTTGTTGTACAGTAATTTACAGCTCCTGTGCCCGCTGCATATCCAGGAATGGTGATTCATCACACCACACCCATAAGGATGAGGATGAGGGACAAGAGATGATGAGCACAGATGGTTTCTGATTAGCATATGATTTGGTATCAGATTTGGGAATGATGAAGCATATATTTCTATGATACCAAATACATTTGTTTCCAGGCCTATAGT
This sequence comes from Lissotriton helveticus, assembly GCF_964261635.1. Lineage (NCBI taxonomy): Eukaryota > Metazoa > Chordata > Amphibia > Caudata > Salamandridae > Lissotriton > Lissotriton helveticus. The sequence continues at coordinate 927,879,675 of NC_136061.1, forward strand.
CTTCTTTGAACTACTAAAGAATTGACACCAGCAGGAATTAACAAAATGGTCGCACGCTCCATTTTGTGTGTCAGTCAGCTGCAACGTGCAAAGCAACGCAAGGCTTTCCGAGAACAAGCGTGCCAGCTTCCAGCCAGCTATTGCAAAACCTCACATTTCACAAATAATGTCGACATGACCTGGCCGGTCACGTCTGTGCCAAGTCCACGTATACCAGAGGCACATATTTCACCTTTAGGGAAAACCCCAAATCTGCTCTTGTAGATGACACGTGGGCAGCAACGCCAGGTTATAGACATATTTCGAGCCTTAATAGGGTATCACGCCACAATTGCCCTTCATTGATTGATCCAGCAGGACATAGTCTGATCTAGGTTACGTATGTTATGATGCCCATCCTGTAGGGCTTGTACCTATAAAATGTCTCTGCACTGTCACACCAATTGGGCACTCAGTAAGCTTTGCTGAGGCCTCCGTGTGCACGTATATTTTGCATTCTGGTTGGGTTCCCAATAAATCTTGCAAAACTTGTGTGCTGAGAGAGAATTGTTTATTTCAGTGTTGTCATTTATACTTTGTTTTTCAGCTTCGACAGGTTTTTGCGCAGTGAATGGATTAGTACATGGTGCTGAACGGGTCACTGGAGGAGTGCAAGGGGAGTGACAGGGTGTTTGCTGGAGTGTATGTATACTGACTGAGGAATTGAAGGTGTGAAAGACAAATGTGTAGGTGGTTAGAGGACTGCATGCATAGTGGATAGTCGTTTTAAGCAGTCCATGTGCTAAGGCCTGGCTGAGTGCATGAGTACTTGGGTACTGACTGAATGATTAGAGTACTGCAAGGAGAGTGCTAGGTGAATTTATAAGTGGTTGGGTTTTTGTGCAGTGAATGGATTAGTACATGGTGCTGAACGGGTCACTAAAGGAGTGCAAGGGGAGTGACGGGGTGTTTGCTGGCGTGTATAGATACTGACTGGGGAATTGAAGGTGTGAAAGAAAAGTCTGAAGGTGGTTAGAGGACTGCATGCATAGTAGATAGGTGTTTGAAGCAGTCCATGTGCTAAGGCCTGGCTGAGTGCATGAGTACTTGGGTACTGACTGAATGATTAGATTACTGCAAGGAGAGTGCCTGGGTGAATTTATAACTGGTTGGGGTTTGGCTCAGTGAATGGATTAGAACATGGTACTTAATGGGTCACTAGAGGAGTGCAAGGGGAGTGACAGCATGTTTGCTGGCGTGTATAGATACTGACTGGGGAATTGAAAGTGTGAAAGACAATTCTGTAGGTGGTTAGAGGACTGCATGCATAGTAGATAGGTGTTTGAAGCAGTCCATGTGCTAAGGCCAGGCTGAGCGCATGAGTACTTGGGTACTGACTGAATTATTAGCGTACTGCAAGGAGAGTACCTGGGTGAATTTATAAATGGTTGGTTTTGGCTCAGTGAATGCATTAGAACATGGTACTGAATGGGTCACTAGAGGAGTGCAAGGGGAGTGACAAGGTGTTTGCTGGAGTGTATGGATACTGACTAGGGAATTAGAGGTGTGAAAGACAAGCGTGTAGGTGGTTAGAGGACTGCATGCCCAGTGGATAGCCGTTTGAGCAGTCCATGTGCTAAGGCCTGGTTCGGTGCATGAGTACTCGGATACTGACTGAATGTTTAAATACTGCAAGGAGAGTGCCTGGGTGAATTTATAAGTGTTTGGGTTTTGGCACAGTGAATGGATTAGTACATGGTGCTGAATGGTTCACTGGAGGAGTGCAAGTGAGTGACAGGGTGTTTGCTGGAATGTATGGATACTGACTGGGGAATTGAAGGTGTGAAAGACAAGTGTGTAGGTGGTTAGAGGACTGCATGCATAGTGGATAGGCGTTTTAAGCAGTCCATGTGCTAAGGCCTGGCTCGGGGGCATGAGTACTTGGGTACTGACTGAATGATTAGAGTACTGCAAGGAGAGTGCCTGGCTGAATTTATAAGTGGTTGGGTTTTGATGCAGTTTTTAAAAAATTTTCAGATGGGTACTGGTGATAACTGACTTTGACTAATCAGTCCTAGAGCCAGTGCTATGCTAAAAGACACTTAGAATACAGTTAAAACAATTACATACACTAGGGAACAATATGCATTGGGGTAGCCTTGTTATTAGAATGACCTCCTCTGTAAGCCCCTAGTACATAATTGGGGAGGGGGATTAAAACTACCACTTAAAATGTGCCACAGGGCGCGTTTGCATGCTGGTAAAGGGAGGGGGGCTAAGCTGACCTGTGCAAACACGCCCTGTGGCCATTTTAATTTGGGGGAAAAAGTCCCCATGAATCCTGAGGGTCCCTTGGGTACAACTAGCCCACCAGGTATCTCCAGTTAGCACCACAGTGCTGCGTTGCAGAGAGGTGTAAAAGGGGGCACGGCCTGGGCCACCTCTCTTAAACACAGTGCAGTGGCACTTACTGGAAGCACCTGGTGGGCTTGTCGGCCCACTGGGGCTCTCAGGATTGAAGGTGAATTATTTCCCCAACTTAAAACGCTCCACAGAGTATGTTTTCACACTTCATTTCACAGGCCCCATCCCCTCCCTTCACCACTTTGTAAACGGCACGCGCCCTGTGCCCGTTTTAAGTTGGGTGATAAAGTCCCCTTGAATCCTGAGTGTCCCTTGGGTCCAACTAGCAAACTAGCCCACTAGGTACCTCCAGTAAGTGCCACAGAGCTGCATTGCAGAGAGGTGTAAAGAGGGGCACGGCCTGGGCCACCTCTCTGCAACGCAGCGCAATGGTACTTACTGGAAGCACCTGGTGGGCTATTTGGCCCCTAGGGCTCTGAGGATTGAAGGGGAATTATTTCCCCAACTTAAAACGCACCACAGGGCATGTTTTCACACGTCACCTCAGGCCCCATCCCCTCCCTTCACCACTGTGTAAATGCTCCCTGTGGCCATTTTAGGTTGCGAGATTAAGTCCTCTTGAATCTTGAGGGTCCCTAGGGTCAGACTAGCCCACTAGGTACCTCCAGTAAGCGCCGTTGCATAGAGGTGTAAAATGAGGCACGGCTTGCACCACCTCTCTGCAACACAGCGCAGTGTCACTTACTGGAAGCACCTGGTGGGCTAGTTGGCCCCCAGGGGCTCTCAGGATTGAAGATGAATTAATTTTCCAACTTTAAACACACCAGAGGGCGTGTTTGCACACGTCACCTCAGGCCCCGTCCCCTCCCTTCACCACTGTGTAAACGCGCCCAGTGTCCGTTCTAAGTTGGGAAATTAAGTCCTCTTGACTCTTAAGGGTCCCTAGGGTCAAACTAACCCACTAGGTACCTCCAGTAAGTGCCACAGAGCTGCGCTGCAGAGAGGTGTGAAAAGGGGCGTGGTCTCTGAACACCTGTCTGCATAGCAGCTCCCTGGCCCATACTGGAGATACTTGGTGGGCTAGTTAGACCCCAGGGACCCTCAGGATTGTAGGGGAAAAAATCATCATCTTAAAACATGCCACAGGGCGCATTTGCATAGTGTTGGTGAAAGAGGGAGGGGGTCCAGCACAATGCCGGCTTTTTTTTATTTTTATTTTTTAGAAGGGGGGTTAGTGGCCCCCCTTCCTTTACTGTTTTTTGGGCCCTGAGGAACCCATCCCCCAGAGCCTGACCCCTAATTTCTTTTCTTTTTTACATTTTAAATCGGGAAGGGGGCTGCGTGGGCCCCCCTCCTGAGGCCTTTTTTAGCCCCGGGGACCCCATCCCCCGGGGCATGGCCTCTTTATTTGTATTATTTATACCAAGTAGGGGGGCTGGCTGGCCCCCTCCTGAGGCTTCTTTTAGCCCCGGGGACCCCATGCCCCATGGCTCTGCCTCATTTGTTTTCTTTTTTAGTGGACGGGGGCTGTGTGGCCCCCCTCCTGGGCCACTTATGGCCCCGGGGACCCCATCCCCCGGGGCCTGGCCTCTCGGGGACCGTGGGGGGTCCCAAATCCCCCCATGGTCCCAGCCGGCTCCCCGCCTCCTGCGGGAGCCGGCATTGTTTTCCCACATTGGGAGCAGCTAACATGCTGCTCCCCATGTGGAAAAGCAATCTGCTTTACTTCAATGAAGCAAAGCAGTTTGCAATGACGGCTCCCTCCCTGTCATTGCAAACTACAGGCATGCCAGCGTTGGGCACCCCGGGACTCTGCAGGAGCTGGCCCTGGGGGGGTGGCAGTCCCCAGGATCATCATTGGCTCCAGGGGGGGCAGGGCAGCCCCCCTCCCACTTAATTCAAAGCCCGGGGTGGTGGTGCCTGTGGCTTGGGGGTCCGTAACGGACCCCCTATTTTATATATTTAGTGCTTGGGGAGGTGGCGGTCCCTGGGGTGTGTGGGGGGCTCGAGCCCCCCACACAGGTAGTTTATTTATTTTTAAACAAGCCCTGGGAGGTGGTGGTCCCGGGGGCTGCAGGGGGCCGTGAGCTCCCCGCAAATATGTAAATAAAGCCCCGGGGTGGTGGACCCCAGGCCTTGGGGGGCCTTTGAGCCCCCCACCCATTTCATTTTGTTGCCCCAGTGGGTGGCAGTCCCCGGGCTGGGGGGCCTATGCACATTGCCCCCGGGACTGCCCCCCCGGGGGCTAATTAGGAACGAAGCGAGGGAGCACATGCATAATTTTTTTTTCGGAGGCAGGATGCGCAGGTCCTACGTGCATCCCGCGATTTAAAAAACAAAACAAAACATTTTTGCCCTTGGGGGTCCTTGTGGCACCCCCTGAGCAGGCCTAGGGGGTCAGGTTTTTTCTACCCTGCCCCTTTTTGCGTTTTGCGTGCTTTTTTCTCTGCTTTCTTGTGCCTCGGTTCTACGGAGGCATAAGATGGCTGCCAACACTTCCTGGTTTGAAGTGTTGACAGCCAATTAGCATAAAGCCTGTGCTCGGGAGAATCCTCGGCCCTAGATATATATGTGTGTTTTTACTTTTTAATTTCTCAGCAACTACTGAACGGATTTACACCATTTAACAAAAATGCACGACTCTAAACCAAGGGCTACCTTTTTGCCAAATTTGGTGTAATTCCATTCAGCAGTTCGGGCTGTAGCTGTGGCTAAAATTTCCGAGGAAAACACGTTTTGGGACCCCCCTTTTTTCTCAGCCCCCGCTTGACGAATCACCGTGAAACTTTCAGAAGCAGACCGGAGCTGGCCAAAAGTTTTGAACATTTTGCAAAGTTTCATCAATCGGCGCCAAAGTTATTGGGAATAGAATGTTACGGATTTCCTATGGAAAATAGGTCCTAACTATAACTACCTACTGGCAACCGCCAGTAGGTTATATATATATATATATTTTAACCATAAGTAGTGTACACATTTGTTAAGCAGATCTACAGAATATCTACATATTGATTCTTTTTAGTTATTATACATAGAAATACACATATCTAGATACATATATAATCAAATTATAAAAGTTTGCATACACAGGGATATGCTCTATATTAGTGTTTGAATACGGTGGTTACATAGTAAAGAGCCAACCCATGTGTAGTTTTCTGAAGATAAGATAGTTATCCGTTGATCTTATGTTTGGGGATAATTAATTCCATAGTGTGACTGCTTGATGAAAGATGTACCACCTATGGTCTTTTTCTTTTATTGGGGGTTTTGAGGCGAGGTACCAACCATGAGCTGAGGTTCCTTTGTTGAATGTATTTGGCGATTTTAATCCTCATGGAAAGCAGTCCTGTTCAATGTATTGCTTTGTGGGTGATACAAAGGATCTTGAAGGTGAATCTTCTGGCAACTGGTAACCAATGTAGGACCCTCAAGGCAGGGGAGATGTGGGATTGTGGCTTTACATGTAGGAATAGTGTGGCAGCAGAGTTCTGAATCTATTGTAGTCTTTCCATAGTTGACAAAGACAATCTGTGGCAAAAGCCATTGGCATAATCAAGTTTAAACAGTACATGAGAGATAGTAGCCTGGACCTTGTGTAAAAATCCCAGCTGGGAGAAGATGCATCGCAGAGTTTTCATGGTGATGAAGCTTGATCTTGCTAATTTGTCCACTTGGGCATTCATTGATAAGCCTCACTCTGGTTGGCTGGGTCCCCCCATCTTCAAGATGGCAGGGACTGAGAGTTGCGCTTCGCCTCGTCTCTCCACCTGAAGGGCGGGGTTGGCATAGGTGGGCACACTTCTCCTATCTTGGTTTTACTGCTGATTCTCCTGCCAAAGTGGGAGTCTGAACCGGTGGGAGCCGGTTGCTAGCAGCAGCAGAGGCCAGGCTCAGCTTACAAAAGAGGCAAGCCTTTGAAGCTTCCCCTTCATGGACCCTGACCATCCTGGTGGAGAAGGCTTGGCACCTCGACCCAGGATGTGCTTTGTTTCAGGACCCCGAGAGGGATGTACGTTGTTACAACGCATGCTTTTACTACGCATGCCTTTACAACGCAGGATTTACAACGCAAGTCGTTACAACGACTTGCGTTGGGGGGTGCTGGATAGTGAATAGTTTAATTTACTATTCCAAATCCAGTCCCCGTGGATAGTAGGGAAGGTGTTGGATAGTAAATTAAACTATTACCTATCCTAGAGGCCCCCCAGCGCAATTCGTTGTAATGACTTGCATTGTAAATCCTGTGTTGTAAAGGCACTGCGTGGTAAAAGTTGCGTCGTAAAGGATCTTCCCCCCCGAGAGCGACAGGCTCTCGACCCAGGAGTCCAGAAACATGTCTGGTGGTGGCAGCTGGCGAGCAACCACTCAGCCAGGACACTAGAGTCAGATCGTTTTTCAGGGGGCATCTCTAAGATGCCCTCTGAGTAACTTTTTCATTAAATCCCACACTGGCATCTGTGTAGGTTTAATGTGCTGAGAAGTTCTATTGTCAAACTTCACAGTTTTCAGCAAAGTCATTATGGCGTTGCGGATTCTGTAATGGCAAACTCCTATACCATATACTCTTTATGGCATTACTTCACTTACAATATCTAAGAATGGACTTAGATATTGTAGGAGTACAGGGCTCATGCCCCTGTACCCTCCCCAGTGGGATAGTGCATCCAGCTAGAGGGGTGGTTAACCTATGCAATAGGCATTGGGTTGTTGGCCTAGCACACAGGCATGTTGGCTGTGTCAACTCTTAACTTTGTTCTGCACCAAAACACTCAGCCTGAAATGGCAGTGTATGTGTGTAAAGGTACAGGGCCTCTAAGGGTGGCACAATAAGTGCTGCAGCCTCTAGAGGCCTTCCCTGGTCACAGTGTCCTTGGGACCTATGGTACCTTTCACATTGTAGTGTAGTTCCTATATTCCCAATAGGCTCTGCGCATTGGAATAATATATTCAGCAGTGTAGACGTAGGACTGAGGTTATCTAGGTCTCTACTGACTATATTAGACTTAAGGTTTGCCAGCTAGCTCAGAGGTCACTAGAAACTTTCTCGAATAAACGAGGAGGAGTTTAACCTCCCTTGATAGACAAGAAGGGATTAGCTTCTGACAACCGTACAACATGACAACTTTGCTCTCCCTGAATAAGAGTGTATCTCTAGAGTCGTGGGAAAACAATAGACAGCTATTTCACTCAGTCAAAATGTGCGTACTTAGTTTCACCAGAATGCAGAGAAAAGAGAGACGGGCGTTTTCAATAAAAGGTGTTATTTATTGAGCAGTCTTCTTCCTCATACAAGAGAAATGAATTGCCACGATTGTAATGCTCATGGTAAAGTAAAGTGCGTACAGTAAAAGGAGGATTATAAAATAATACTGTAAAAGCATTGATATGGTTTCTTAGCCATATGATACTTTAAAATAGATAAAATATATACATACATATATACATTGACTAATCGTACTCAACTGGTGCTTCTAAATACGCCTACCCCGGTGTACCTGACCTAAGCCTAATACATGGGAAGGAGTAAGTTAGTAGCAGTTTAAGTTAAGTTTGTTTTGCCAAGAATCTGACTCAAGAATTCTCTTTAAGGGTTTAGTCAGTTCCGTACCTGGGTAATAGAAAGCAGGAGGTCTGGTAACTCTCTCTCAGGACTCGATATCCCAGCAACCCGCAAGGGTAGGCTAGAAACGCCGGAGCTGGATTTCTCGGCAGGAGAAAAGACAGCGTCTTTCTCAGCGCGTCAAAGAGGAGGGGCAGCGTCCATGGGCTCTCGCATCAGCTGGGCTTTCGGAAGTAGATAGCTGCTCTGCTCCAGAATTACCACCGTGTGTTTGCTTAAGGCAACGTTGGAATATTTATACCTGAAAGGTGCCTGGGTTTGACGTAAGGTTGGACATAAGACGTCAATAAAGATGTCACTAAGAACTGGCCGTTCTTACAGTGCTTTACGGGAGTTCTAGGACGAAATCAAAACAATAGCAAGGGGGATTTCCCAGGTTGCTGGAGGCTTGGTTTTGTTTAGAGAACTCGGTGTGCTTACTAGGGGGCCGGAGAAGTAGCCTTGCTTAATGTGACAGCATGTGCTACGACTGAATTATGGATATGATTATTATGCTGTTGTATTGATTATAGCCGGACAAGGGCATAAAATAGGAATATCGATTCAGGTTTCTTAGATAACACACTACACCCACTCCACGAATTAATGTCCATCATTACTAAAAACTAAGCAATAGTAAACATAAAAGGTGCACGTGTATACCAACCCACCCCAAAATACATTTTTGCATTTGAAATGGTGCATGCGAAATACATTAAAATGATTATAGGTACTGTACGCATTTCAAGCAGTGTAATCATTCATTAAAAAAGTATGCATATATATATCGGCATGAATGATTTGTGAAAGTTACACATGAAATGGCTCTTAATACAGAAAAAAGGGTCAAGACCATTCCATCACATATAAATACAGTTATTGTAAATGTGCTAGAGGCTGACGTGATATATTGTCTTTTAGAGTTCCTAAAATAGAAGCTCTGTTCTCTAAGAATAGTTCTACTTCAAGCAGAGTACATGTGCCAAGACAAAAGGTAAATATTTTGGAATCGGGAAAAAAAATAATTTTGCTTTCATGGGAGAGAGAAAAAATTATAGTTCCAAATAAGTTCAGTAGCTTTTGTTTATCAAAGCCGAAGGCCGAATTCAGAGTTCAGGGAACGCTGTGTACTAGTTTGCTTAAAAGTTATTCTTTTTGTTCGGGGGAAAACATCATTTCAGACAGACTTTCAATAAAGCAGTTTACCGCTTCAGGTGTAAGTTCGACCAAGTTGGAAAATGCCGCAACTGTGCAGTCGTGAGCAAGATTGCTATCATCGATGACAGGATCAGCAGTACTCACAGAAGGTTGTACCTGGGTGATGTTGCTCTCATCTCGCACTTCACTACCCTTTATTCGCAGTGGTGAAGTCTCAACGAATGCCGTCATCAGGATGGGTAACCGCTGGGGACAACACGATGCATGAGCCGTTACAGGACTTAGCAAAGTATCTGTATCCAATGATACTTCAGATTGTAGTGTAAGACAGACATCCAACACGCATTCTTCTCCGCATAGCATACATCGAAGCACAGGTAAGATACAATTCTGCCAGATGGGTCTGAATGAAAGAAACCAGGTCATATTCAGATCTCTTAGCCGGGCTAATCCAAGGACTTTAGTTATGCGGTCCCGATAGCGTATAGCTAGGATCGTTTCTTCCATTGTTGCAGGAGTCTTGTCTGCGTTTTGGCTTGCCATAACGAAGCAGGAGAATCAAAAATAAAATGCCTGCTACGAGTCCCAACAGGAGTGGTAGGCCACCAAAGACAGAATGGACAAAATTAGGAAAAATGCCCAGAACTGTTGTGAAGGGTGTTAACAGTCCCGAAAAAATTGTCTTAAATACATGCGGGATACCGCCAGTATTAGACATATTTAGGATTTGGCTTAACATTTCTGCGAAATGTAGGGGGCAATTTGCTGATAAAAGGCTATGTATCACTGCAGTTGTCCTTGCGACTTGCAGATCATACGTTTCTTTTGATGACGTCAAGGGCACAGTTGTCTGCAAAAGGACGGACTTTATTCTGCTTAAAGTATCAATTCGAATAGAAGAGATATTCAAAAATGGCCAAATGTTTTCCTCCCTGTCTGGAGTGCTGTTTGGAAACAATACTTGCATACAGCAAGTGACCATGGAACTAACGCTAACTAGATAAGCTTTTCCTGGCACCATGCCACAACATCTGTGGTCCACTATTAGAATGTAACTCCCGTTAGAAAGCCGTCTAAAGAATGGCTCTATTCGAGTTGCAGGTGTGCCATGCTGGTGACATGAAAGGTTATTTGAAGTCCCCTCACAGGCTCCATGCAGGTTAATACCTTGACACAGAAGTATACCATTTAGTGATCTTTTACAATTATTACGACTAAGAAATACATTCTGTTCCTTTTCACTATAACATGTGTGTGTGTGTAAGGTAATTTCCATGATGACTTAATGTACCCTTTACCCAACCTTTCATACTGGCCTGCTGGTATATATTCTTGACAGAATTTAAATTTGAAAGTTGTTATCGGAATAGTTATTATTCCGTGTATTATCCATTCAATGACAGGTCGTTCTGACATTGTCAATGGTAATCTCTCTAGTTTTTCAATGCTCAGAATTGTATATTCCGCTCCTTCCTGTGCCAAGCTGATTTGTGTATCAGTAAGGTTAAAGATAGAGAATAATGATGTTGTGTTGATTAAACGCCAAGGCACGTAGCCTGAACGCAGATTTTGTAACATCCAGCCAAGCTGTACAATAGAACGTAATTGGGACTGACCATGTTGTAACATTAACAAGTCCTGTTCTATTATATCTATAGCAGATGATACAATGCTGTCCAGTGAATATATTCTGGAAGACAGAGTCATTAACCCATTGTCCACAACAGAAAGTGATTTTTCCAAATTGATACGGTCAATTTCCCGTATTTTTTCTGCTGTTTCAATTTGCATTATTTTCCAAGCTTCGTTGTAAGCTGCATATATACTGGCCGCTATGAAACGTTTTTGACGCTGTTTGCGTGGTCCCATTATGAAATCACGCAAGTCAGCACCGTCTTTAAGTAAAGTCAAGTGTTGCTTAATTTCTGCCAGTGTGGATTTCTGTAGCCATTCGAGGCAGAGTTTTCCTACACTGTATGTTGTTACTATCCCTGGATGTTGTCTCTGGGAGTATCTAGGGTCTGGCCTGGTCAATTTGAACCCCTGTATTTTGTTCAGGAATCTATCTTGACAGTTATTTGTGTCTGTGGGCCAGATCAACCATTTCTTCCAATCAGGATGTGTTCTGTTATGGTTAAAAATATGGGATACGTCTATCTCAACATCTGTAGTGCTCTTACTGTTAGGTGTTGGTTTTGGAATAGACGGTTTGTTTAAGTCTTTAATTTTGGCTAGGCCAAGACAGGTTGTCTGTTGAATGGTATCATTCAAGAATATAATTTGTTCTGGGATCATGCAGGCTCTAAATAATGATTCTATACCTTGGACCTGCCAATCTTTGGTACCCCAGATGGTTTTTGTTTCAATATTGTTTTTCCAAAAATCAAAACCAAATGTAGTCATTTGTTCATAAAATGCTTCAGAATAGATTAATTTAGTGTTTGTCAGCATTGTTTTCATTCCTGTCTTATTTAACATTTTGAAATAAAAGGTTTCTGCTTCACTTGTGTTAAACCCTGAGAAGTATGGGAATTTCTCATAAAATGTTTTTGAGCTACCTTTTGGTGGAGTTGCACAATGTTCCCATTGATTATAGTTTAAAACATTTCTAGGTTGAGCAGATTTATGCAAATAGTGATTCGCATAGTGGTTATAGCAGTAGAATTCTTCATAATTAGATGAACCCTGCAAGTAATCATGTTCTGTAAATTTTGCTAACATTACTAACTCTGACATCATATCATTAATACTTTCAAAGTCCCAATCATCAGAGAATGTGCTCGGCTTTACAAAGTCACTCAATGAAATCTTAAACTGGTGTGGATACTTCAAGAGCTCGACCGGGCCATAAATATCGTAATCTGTTTTGTCCCAAGCTACCCCACTGGGTATTGGATTGGCTGTGACATTCACGGATGATAGTTCTCTTTTCTCGATGTGAGATGACTTGTGTGGCTTTAGGACCAAGTTGATGTTCTGACTTGCTGTGTCCATTGTACTGTATTTTCCCTCAATGAAATTTCCCAAACAAAGTACCATGATGAGCCAAAGCAGGAGGAAAAGTACACCTAACACAATCCAAAATTCAATCCATGGAGAAATCAGATAGGTTTCTTTGAGTTAATGTAAGAGTTCTTTTGCTTTGTCTTTAAAAGATTTTGTTGTTGGCTGTTCTTCAGGTTCGCTTGGATCCTCAGAAAAGTCATCGAAGTTGATGAAGTAGCCAGATGCAGTTCTATCAATTGTTGGAATCGCTTCCAGATTATTATTTGCTTTTGGAATTTTCTTTGTTTCATTAGCATAGTCTGTGGCTACATCGTTGTAGACAGGTGTTTCTTGATGAACTGTTTCAATTTGGGCTTCAAGAGGCACAAGTTCCATGGCATTATTGCATAGTCCCTTTTTAATCACTGCAGGTTTATCAAATGTGATTAGTCTCTCAGTTTGAACCTCTTGGATTGTAGCAAGTTTTGGTCTTCTGCTACATCTTGGGAGTCCACTGGGCCTACTACTTATTATCGGCCACATGATTGTGGTTTTACCAGGTCGATTGATACAACTCGGTTCTCCTTTTTACCAGCAAGGGGCGGTAGTACAACTGATCTTGTTCCGTTCACAGCTAAGACAGGTACTGCTTTTCTGTAAGAAGGCCCAAATTCCTTCTTCACCGCGATCTTCTCTCTGACCAGATCCCCAATCTTTGGAATCCAGACAGGCCTTGCTGGGACAGGTGGTTTCTCTTCAGTGGCTGTTGGCTGTTGTTTTAGCTTTACGTTGCTCAGGTCTTTTCTTGTTTCATTTAAGTCCTGTAAAATAGCCAAACGATCTTTGATATCAAAGCATTTTTCTTCTACCACTGAAGTCTGACTATCTAAGTCCTGGATATGTATTCTAGTACCGAACAATAGTTCATACGGACTGAAACCTTTAAGAGAATTTCTTGGCAGATTGTTAAGACTACGTTGGACACTTGTTAAATGTTGGACCCACCCAGTACCCGTACCTAATACCCTTACCGTTATAGATTGCTTTATGTCTCGGTTTTTTCTTTCCACAATCCCGTTTCCCTCAGGATGGAAGGGACAAGAATACCGCAATGCAATGCCCATGCTGGTCATGGCCTCCTTATAAGCTCGAGAGCTAAAAGCAGGACCATGGTCAGAATGTAGCATGCCAATTGCGTATGTGCCGATATAGACTCGCAAATCTTTTCTAACAGTTCTGGCGTCAGCCGAGCGCTGAGGTCTACATTTTAAGTGAATCTAGTCTTAAATAACATACATGGGGACGCATGTTTCCTGTTTAATCATGCGTATAAATAGCCTTATGCTTTCTATTAGGTATTCTGGCACTACTTCGGCCGGTTCGCCACTGCGATCTCTGTTGCAGTTTTCAACATTTTTTGCAAATTTGTGATTATCCACGCTCATTCCCGGCCACCAGTATTCTGATTGTAATTATGTCAGAGATTCCTTGATCATCTGATGCCTTAGACCTAATCCAATATGTGCTTCTTGTATTAAGAAGATTCTCCTGTTCGTGTTTGGAATTACTCTATCCCCCACTCCAGGGATTCGAGCAAAAGGAACGGAGTTTGCATCGATTATGTATGTATACTTGAGTGGATAGTTCACGGGTAATGCTGCACAGTCGCTTTTTAAGGACGTTTTTACCGCCGGCATGGTTTCCCCGTCTATGTATTTTTCTGAATGCTTTTTTGTGGCTACGGAAGCCGGTTTAGTTGCTTCCGCTGTGGCTGTCTCAGCCAATGAATTCCCTGCAGCGTGAACGCCATCACGCTGATGACTCAGTGTATGTATCACGTGAGTCTTTTGTAGTTCTTTCTTTACAAGAACTACTTGTTCCCAAAGCGATTTTTGCTTAATTGTGGCACCTGTGTCATCTTTGTAACCGTTTTCAACCCATTTCTGCAAGTCTTCATTGTATGATTTGACGCAGGAATGCGAATCGCACACTATTAGTGTCGGGAATTAGCGATCGGCAATGTCGAGCGCCATATTTAAAGCTATTAATTCAGTCTGTTGACCTGAATTGTCTTTTACAGATTGTGACATTGTTACCAGTGGCATCAATTTACGTTCGCGCCACCGGCATTTGACAACCTCGCACGTAGCGTTATAAGCTTGTTTTCCCCAAACTGAGGGTTCTGCATAACTGTTTGTGTATATTACGCAGGCGTAAAGTTGTATGGGCAGAATGTCGTCAGTGAGAGGATATTCTTTTTCATATGTTAGATATTTCAATTTTTTCATTTCCGGGTCAAAATAGTATTTCACTTTTTCTGTAGCAAGAGAATTTTCCCATTGTATCCATTTTGGATCTAATGCCACGGTAGTTAAGTTACATGGGCTTGTTAATGCCTCGAAGGCTGATTCTGCTGTTAAAACAGTAATCCGTCTGCCTTGGGCCTGGGCTCTTTCTTTTGCTACAGCTGTTTGAACCTCATTTACAGCATTTTTTGCAAGACTGAATGTTTTTTCAGCTTGTGAGTACAAGTGTGATTTGTATGCTATTGGTACCTTTTCTCCCTCATTAGAGGTCAGGTACGTGAATCCGCATCTTCCTGGGATGACTCGGATTACAAGGTTGCGTGTGTTATCGCGAGTTTGCAATTTTGTTTTAGCTAACATGTCTGTTTGCAATGATCTCAAAATTTCTGTGTGTTTTTGAGTCCAATTGATTGGTTTAAAATCAGGTTTTATTAATTCATAGAGAGGTTTAACCCTCTCTGCATAATTTAGAATGTATGTTCTTCCGAAATTCAGGAAACCTAGTATTGATTGTAAGGTCCTAAGCGTTTTTGGTGCTTGGAGTACAGCACACTTTTCTAAAAAATTGTCTGCTAGGCTTTTGCCTTCACTTGATAATTCATATCCTAAAAACAGGACAGTCAAATGGGCAATTCGTGACTTTTTAAAGTTGAATTTGTAACCCTCTGCAGCAAACCCAAGTATTATGGTGTTCACTTTTTTCAAGTGAGTATCCAAGTCATCATCTGTTAGATAGATGTCATCGTCATAAGATAATGCCTCATCATCATACATTTGTAGTAACTCTGTTACTCTTGCTGAGAATAATCCTGGGCTATTCTTGAACCCCTGTGGGAGTCGACAGAAATTTTTCTGCGAGCCCATTATTGAGAAAGCGGTCAAATACCTGCTTTCAGGTGCAATGTTTTGACAAAAGAATCCATTAGAGATGTCTAATGTTGTTTTGTATTTTTTGCGCACGATGTTATTCATTAGTGCTGCACTGTGTGAGTTTTGTACTGCAAATGTCTTGCAACATGAGTTAAGGTGTCTGTAGTCCAAGACTAGACGATATGAATCGTCTGGCTTGGAGACAGGAAACAAAGGATTGTTTATTTGTGAGGTGCATGTTTCAATCACCCCCTGGTATTCAAGTTGATCTAAGATCTCCCTGACCTGTTTTTTAGCTTCTTGCTTAATTGGGTACTGCCTTTGTGCAGTTGGTTGACATTTTAATTGGATTTTGTGAGGAGGAGAGTCCTCATCCCATCCTACATGATTTTTATATAATGCAGGAGCTTGGGCTACTGCCCACTTTCTTGCAAGTGTATATTTTTTGTGAATTGGAATGTGATTTGAGAAGGCAGGCATAATCATTTCTTCGCCACGAGGGCACTCCCTGACACACTCTGGTGGCCAGTCCTTTTCAGCTAAAAGGATGTCATAGCCTTTGGAAAGGTTATCCCAAAATAGACCCCTTATTTTCCTAGTCTTATCTCCCTCTATACGTAATGTTATCTCGTATATTTTATGAGGTTTGCTAACTCTGCTGTCTGCAGTTTCCATTTGAATGTATTCATTCGTGTCCACTGTCTCTAGATGATTCATCAGGATCTTGCGAGCTATGGTCACTTCTGCTGCGCTGTCTAGCACTGTCTGGGCCCACTCTCCGTTTTTCAGCTGTGTCCTCAGTATCCTCGGCATGTTTGAATATTTAATGCTGGCTCCCTTCTTTTTTGGAAATTGTAATTTTTTACTTTGATGAGCAGGTTCCTTGTCTTTGGACTTGACGTGCTCTTCCCTTTGTTCTGACCGTCCTCTATTTTCCGATTTCTGCGAGGAAGTCTGAAAAGATCGAGAGGGACGTGTATCAATATCTTGATATCTATCAGTTTTCTTTAGATTATCCCTATTTCTAAGGTTGTATCTTTTCTCAGAGGGCTCCCTCTGGGGAGACTTGTGTCCTTGGTCCGGAGATCTTTCTCTCCGCCGAGGAGACCTTCCTCTGGGCTGGAATCTTTTTTCTTTGGGAGTGGATTGTTTATTTCCATCCCAGCTCTTTTTTGGAGTGTTTAGATTATTTTTAATAAATATTTTTTCAGGATTTTCAGTTAGTTGGGGTTTTACTGGTTTCCCACCCAAACTATCTCTTCCTAGTTCTTCATAGGATTTTTCTATGATTTTGGCAAGTTCAAATGGCTGTTCTGCTATATCTGTTTCTTTCAATTTCTGGCGGATCGCCACAGATGCTGCTTCCCCTTTTATGTTGGCTAATAATATAGCCAAGACCTGCTTGAAGTCTTTCAGTAATTTCATACCCAGAGTTAAAGCAGGTTCTGGACCGTATTCATTTTGAATCTGTCTTAGCACATCCGGTATTACCGCCATGGACGGAACACCATGTGTTTTTGTGTAAATGGAAGCAAAGACTGTGCCCCAAGTGTCACAGTCCTCCACATGTGGTGCGGTCCCCATTGGAAGGCAGATAGTCAGAATTCTGTGTTTCTCAGTAGCGGTAGTATCCGGAAATACTGCCTCTATTTGAGTGATTTTTTGTGCTAACTAGAATGGAATTTGTTCCCGTTTAATTGGTACTTTACCCAGACATGATTGTATGTTCTGTGGTGTAATTTTGTTTGTGTTCCCCTGATGGGGGGTCAGCTGTGGAATGTTAATAGCTGGTTGGACTGTTGAAGTCCGCATTACATATTGGACTAATTGTCTATGTATTTTAATCAGTTGTTTTAGCTGTGCTAAAAGTTCTGGTACTGAAATTTTTTCAATGTCGGGATGTGGTGTGTAGCTGGCTAGAACCGGCCATGTTGCTCCTGGTCTACCTAGTGGACCGAGCCTGGTGATGTGATTATTGTGTTTTAGGGCGCCTTTAAACCAGAGCAGGTGCTCTTGGTATTTAAATGGGATTTCCACCTCCTCGAAAGAAGTGTACTCATCCGGAGGTTCCTCTATTTTGTAATAGTGGAATTCGTGTGTGACAGCGTTTGCTGCTGGAAAGTTTATCCATGAATAGAATACCTCTGTCTGCCGATATTCATGTGCCTCAATTACGAATACGACTATACCACCTCTCGATGTTAGTCCATTCTCTATAAGTTTAAGAGTTATAGTTTTTCTTATGTTGACCGGAATCAGTATTGCATTCGGGACGGTCTGCAGGAGACTAGTGTCATCCTCTAGGAGTCGAGCTGCTATTCTGGCTGCCTCCCTTTCTTCTTCACTTTCTGACATTTTTACTGACAGAAAGGTTTTGTTGCAGATCAAGTTTCAAGGAAACAAAGATTAGGTGCACAATATTTTTGGAACACTGTATCCTTCAACGTTGACTAAAACCAGAAACTATACATAGAAATCTCTTCCTACTAAGTTCCGGCATATTTTTAACCTTTTACCCACTCCAGACGTCTTTTGGAGTATTTACGGGAAAAAGGGTCTGTGTGAAAAAGCACGACTGAGTTACTCTAACGTCTTGCGTTAGATTTATCGCCTTACCAAACGTTGGGCACCATGTAGTGTAGTTTCTATATTCCCAATAGGCTCTGCGCATTGGAGTAATATATTCAGCAGTGTAGACGTAGGACTGAGGTTATCTAGGTCTCTACTGACTATATTAGACTTAAGGTTTGCAAGCTAGCTCAGAGGTCACTAGAAACTTTCTCGAATAAACGAGGAGGAGTTTAACCTCCCTGGATAGACAAGAAGGGATTAGCTTCTGACAACCGTACAACATGACAACTTTGCTCTCCCTGAATAAGAGTGTATCTTTAGAGTCGTGTGAAAACAATAGACAGCTATTTCACTCAGTCAAAATGTGCGTACTTAGTTTCACCAGAATGCAGAGAAAAGAGAGACGGGCGTTTTCAATAAAAGGTGTTATTTATTGAGCAGTCTTCTTCCTCATACAAGAGAAGTGAATTGCCACGATTGTAATGCTCATGGTAAAGTAAAGTGCGTACAGTAAAAGGAGGATTATAAAATAATACTGTAAAAGCATTGATATGGTTTCTTAGCCATATGATACTTTAAAATAGATCAAATATATACATACATATATACATTGACTAATCATACTCAACTGGTGCTTCTAAATATGCCTACCCCGGTGTACCTGACCTAAGCCTAATACGTGGGAAGGAGTAAGTAAGTAGCAGTGTAAGTTAAGTTTGTTTTGCCAAGAATCTAACTCAAGAATTCTCTTTAAGGGTTTAGTCAGTTCTGTACCTGGGTAATAGAAAGCAGGAGGTCTGGTAACTCTCTCTCAGGACTCGATATCCCAGCAAACCGCAAGGGTAGGCTGGAAACGCCGGAGCTGGATTTCTCGACAGGAGAAAAGACAGCGTCTTTCTCAGCGCGTCAAGGAGGAGGGGCAGCGTCCGTGGGCTCTCGCATCAGCTGGGCTTTCGGAAGTAGATAGCTGCTCTGCTCCAGAATTACCACCGTGTGTTTGCTTAAGGCAACGTTGGTATATTTATACCTGAAAGGTGCCTGGGTTTGACGTAAGGTTGGACATAAGACGTCAATAAAGATGTCACTAAGAACTGGCCGTTCTTACAGTGCTTTACGGGAGTTCTAGGACGAGATCAAAACAATAGCAAGGGGGATTTCCCAGGTTGCTGGAGGCTTGGTTTTGTTTAGAGAACTCGGTGTGCTTACTAGGGGGCCGGAGAAGTAGCCTTGCTTAATGTGACAGCATGTGCTACGACTGAATTATGGATATGATTATTATGCCGTTGTATAAATATTATTGATTATAGCCGGACAAGGGCATAAAATAGGAATATCGATTCAGGTTTCCTAGATAACACACTACAACATGGGACTTACATGTGGCCAGAGAGCTGCCAATTTGAGTATGCAACAGTACAGATTTAGGGAAAGAGCATAGTCTCTGGGTACCTGTTTGGCAGGAACTCAGGGTACACTTAGTCAAAGAGTATCAACATCAGGCAATATTTCGGGGCTACCATGCAAAAAGGGGCACTTTCCTACACAACTCCCCCAAAACGAAAGAGGATGAGACTATCCTTTCCCTATGGAGTCATCATTGTCTAAGTGAAAGTGTAGCAGGGATTCTGCTCCTACACAGAACTGTGCATAGAGACTTGGAACCTCAGTGACTTAGGGTGTGCCAAAACTCACCTTAGTACCCAACATCTCCTACCAGACTAGCATCAGTGTCTCATTGACTCGTCCATAACACCAATGATTAGACAACCCAGAACCTGAAACTTAGATTACCTCAGGCAATGTGGAACACATAAACACTCTTTCGTTATACTGTCATACCAGTCCAAAACAGGGAGTAAAAGAAGACACGTGCAAGTTTGAAATATTTATTTCTAATGCCGTGTTCTCTTGCGCAGTATCTTAGCTAATACAAACAGACATATTATAAGCAACAAGATTATCAGCATAGTTACTATTACAAAAAATACAAAAGGAGAAAGCATGTTATAATGCTAAATGCAAACAGGTTTAAAATATACCTATATTTCACCCTCCCTTGCTAGTAGGTTATTTTATATCTACAGAAGGTCTCTTGGGTTTACAAAGGCGGCCCCATACCTCTGGTACTAGCAGAAATGGATCACATCAGATTCTATACCAGCTCTCTGCATGCGAATGTTCTCCAAGTGTGTGTGATCATGCCTACGCAGTGCATTATTAAACGCGTCAATCTCAGAGGTGGCCACAGCTGCATATATGTTATGTCTAGAACGTGCGCTGATCAGTCCGAACAACAACCACTGTGTTGAAATAACCTTGAAGGCCTTGGCACTCACTGTGCAGACTAAGCGTACCAATCAAGGCTATTAATATAGAAAAACATGTTATTCTCGTGTGAAGCAAAACACTCTGCTAAACTCTAAACATTTATTATAATGTGTGCCATGTACAAAAGGCAGCAGAAAGGAAAAACGGTGTTTAAACTTCTAATAAGCTCATGTCAACTTAACACAGTGTGAATGCAAGGCTCCGCCCCACAACAGAAGAACCTGTAGAGTCCATCTGCATTGGCATGGGCAGTTCCAGGTCTATGTTCCACTGTACAGTCCATTCCCTGTAGGGAGCTGGACCATCTCAAAAGCTTAGGTTTTTATACCTTTCATTTGCATTAGTCATTTGAGAGGTCTGTGATTAGTTTGAACTGTGAAGTGAGTGCCAAACATGTACGGCCTCAGCAGGGACCAAACCACAGCAAAGGCCTCCATCTCAATGGCACTCCAAAGTTGCTCCCTGGGGAGTAACCTCCTGCTTATAAAAGCAACAGGCCAGACTTGGCCATCATCATTGGTCTGGGCTATAACCACTCTTATCCCTATCTCAGAGACATCAGTCTGCACAATGAACTGCTTGGTGTAGTCTGGAGCTTTGAGAATTTGTGCTGAGCACATTGCCTCTTTCAGGGTGTCAAAAGCCTTTTAACAGCTAACTATCCAGTTTTCCTTTTTGGCCATCTTCTTGGAGATCAGTTTTGTGAGGGGTGTCAATAACCCCTAACTCCAGCATTTTGCTGACTTCCGCTTTGATGCTCTCCTTAACTTGATCAGACTGTCAATAGATTTTGTTTTTTACAGGTACACTGTCCCCAGTGTCCACATCATGGGTACACCAGTATGTTTGACCAGGGGTGAAGGAGAAGAGCTTAGCATACTGCTATAAGACTTGCTTACAGTCAGCCTGCTGATGCACAGTAAAGGTGTCTGAAAAGTCAACTCCATCTACTGACCCATCTTTGAGGCTGTAAGAGAGGGGATCAGGGAGAGGTTCACTCTCTGTCTCCTGATCCTCATTTGTAACCATCAGCATGGTTATGTCAGCCCTGTCATGGAAAAGCTTTAGGCGCCTCACATGGATCACCCTTTTTGGGGTCTTGCTAGTGCCCAGGTCCACCAAGTAAGTGACCTCACTTTTCTTCCCTAAGGAGGGGTAAGGGCCACTCCATATTTTTTAGAGGGCCCTTGGTTCCATAAGCTCCAAACCCCACACCTTTTGCCCTGGTTGGAATCCCATCAGTGCAGCTTGTTGGTCATACCACTGCTTCTGGAGTACATAGTCTACAATATGCTGTTTGGGTTCTTGGAGAGGCTTCTCCCAACCCTCTTTAACAAGACAGAGTGGTCCCCTAACAGAATAGCCAAACAGAAGTTCAATGGGGAAAAATCCTACTCCCTACTGAGGCACCTCCTTGTAGGCAACAAGCAAGAATGGCAAGAGGACTTCACATCTCCTTTTGAGTTTTTCATGGAGCCCCATGATCATGCCCTTCAGGGTCTTGTTGAACCTTTCAACACGACCATTGGTTTGTGGGTGATAGGTTGTAGTAACTTTGTACTGCTCTCCAAACTCATTCCACATGTGTTTGAGGTATGCAGACATGAAGTTTGACCCCTGTCTGACTCCACCTCCTTAGGAAACCCTACGGTGGTGAAGACACCGATGATGGCCTTGGCTCCTGCAGGAGCTATAGTAGTCCTAAGGGGAATTGCTTCAGGATACCTGGTTGCATGATCCACTACCACCAGTATAAATGTGTTTCCCTAGGCTGTGAGTGGTTCAACTGGACCCACTACGTCCACACCTGCCCTTTCAAAGGGAACCCCAACTACTGTGAGTGGAATTAAGGGGGCCTTTGGGTGTCCACCTGTTTTGCCACTGGCTTAACAGGTGATACAGGAGCTGATAACCTCCTTTACTTTCTGGGACATCTGGGGCCAATAAAAGTGGCTAACTAGCCTGTCCCCGGTCTTGGTCTGGTCAAGATGCCTAGCTAGGGGTATGTCATGAGCCAAAGTGAGTAAAAACTCTCTGCAAATTTAGGCACTACCATTCTCCTAGTGGCACCAGGGTTGGAGTCTCTGGCATCTATATACAGATGTCCCTCCTCCTAATAGGCTCTGTGGGTAACAATAACATCTCCCATTTCCTGTGCAGCAGCTTGCTGCCCCAGGCTATCAAGAGTTGGACAGGTTAGCTGTCCAAGGCACAGGTGTTCCCTAGTGAGTCCCCTCAGCCTAAGAGCTCAACCTGGTAAGGATCAATTTCCTGGGCTCAGTTTTCTCTGGGGTTGACAAGTTCTCTCCCTGGGGAGAGGGGTCCTGAATCTTTTGCTGTCTAGAAGCTGGTTTCCCAGTCTACTTACCTTTTCTATTGGAAGGTTGGGCCAATCTTTCAGGTTCCAGCACTTCTTTTTCACCCTGTTTTCAGCTCTGTGCTCTAGTCTTGACACACACAATCTCAGGGATGTCCAGCGTTGCTGCATAGGTTTTTAGATCTACCCCAGTCCATGCTGAGGTCTCCATGTCATTTCCAAGCAGACAGGCAGCCGGAATTTTTCGAGATACTACTACCTGTTTCAGGCCAGTAACCCCCTCTCCCCCAGTCTAATATTATCATAGCCATGGCATGGTTAGTAGTAACACTGTCAGCGTTGGTGACTGGATAAGACTTTCCAATCAGGCATTGCTCTGGGGAAACCAGTGTGTCTCTCACCATGATGACACTGGCACCTGTATCCCTCAGAGCTTCTATCCTAGTCCCATTTATCCAGGGGTATTGCAAATACTTCTTTAAGAAGTAAACACTACTGTTCAATGAAAGAGAACACGAAAGTAGCGCTTTACTGACAAACTTTGCAAACTGGCGCTAATGTGTATGGTTGTAAATAAAACCAATTTGGCCACTTTTTGTATTTTGAACCTTTTCTTCTTTTCTTTTCTCTCCTTCCAAGGCTGCACTTTGGAATTGACCAATGTCAGCAAAAGACGACATTTGCAGCCAAAGTGTTTCTCTCTTTTTTTGGATCCATTTGATAGGGGAACAAACCAAGGAAAGGAGAGGAAAGAGGGGGTGAGAGATGTTTGCTGAAGTCATAGTTTTCAGCAAGTGACCGAGGAGCAAGCCTAACACCGTCAGATGGCCTCTTTGGAAAATTTTAGCGCTGCGAGCTGCCACTTTGGAACCGGAGAACTGGTGCTCACGTAAAGTTCTCCCATACCTGCTGGTTGGGTTCGGGCTACAACCGCAAAACAAATGACAGGAATGCAATGCCTCCGTACGTAGACACCGAAGTACTCCCAACTGTGCACGTCTAATTGCAAAGTAAAAATAAAACACTGCTTCATATTAAAGCGCGAGGGCAGTCGCACTGACTATCACACAAATGTACTCGTTGGAAAATGCGAGCTGTCACTTTGGAACTGGAGAACTGATGCTTACATAAATCACTCCAATACCTTCTTGTCGGGTTTGCGCTACAGCTGCAAAAACGAGGAGGAAGCCTGCAATGGCCAACCAAAACCATCACTTAGTGAAATCACCTGGGCTGAACTTAGCACCCAAAGGAGAGACAATTGAAATCAATAGACCAATAAAAAGCCAGCATTAAATGGAACAACAAAGAACCAATGGCAACATGAGCGTGCTTACAGCCCATACACTGAGCACAGCATTTCTTGTAGATAGCGCAAGCATTGCCTAGGCTCAACCTAAAAAGGAAGCACGATAGAGCCAGCAGGCCAGGCTGAGCAGAAAATGTCTTGCAACCTTAGCACACATTAGTTTTATAGTTATTGTAAGAAATGTTCTGCTTTAACCAATTTTCCACATGCAAGCATTATGTGAAAAGGAGTAACAGGAAGGGAAACAAAAAGTATGCAAACTACACAAGAGGCAGAGAGAGTCTGGGAGGCGATGAAAAAAAGATTCAGAGAATAATATGGACATGGATGTGTGATGGGCACATGGATTGGGCATTCACATATGAAGGGCACCATCTCCTCTGCACTATACAGTAATCTTGCAACAAAGTCGTCTGTGACCCAGCAGGTGACTGCTCAATGCCCCCAAGATGTCAACCTTCCCGATCAAATGTTTAATCATGTAAAACGGAGCAGATCGTGGTTTTAAAAAGGTCTAAATTTCATCAATTTAAAAGTTGCTATAAATCATGTGTTCAATAACTGTTAACAGTGGAAATCTGCACTTTCCCCATTGACTTTGTAACACCTAGCTGCAACCCTAGGTCCAATCATGATATCATGACATCATAGGGTATCATTCACAATGCAGCAGCCACTGCTTGAAACTGGCATAATTCCACCCTCGCTGCCCTTACTTCAACTTCCATATCACACATTATGTCACTGCTTCCTTAAGATTGTTCATGACCAAGTTGACCTCTTTTAACGATAGGTTGGTATGCTACCCTGAGTGATTGCCAGTGGTTAGAATTATTGTTAGCATTCCTCCTATCACTTTTGTGTGTTTGATGTATTGCCCTCAGTGGCAAGGGCATTTCCAGTCATGGGTCTCATGCTCATTGTGCCACTGGATCCAAGCTACACCAGACTAAAGTACCCCAGTCAGGGCAAAACTGGTCTTGGATGCTTGTGTTCCAGTTCAGAGAGATCCTGGCCTGCCAGTTTGGACTGGACTATTCCGATTTGAGCAGAATCAGGACTGATTTGCATATCGCTGTGTCCAATCTGAGGTGGCAGGGTGGGCAAAAAATGATGGGTTGGAATGCTATCTATAGTTAATGCCAGTGGTTAGACGTATTGAAAGCAGTCATCCCATCACATTTTGCATTTTACATTGTCCACCCTAAGTTGGAAGGGATTGCCCAGACGTCGGTCTCATGCTCACTGTGCCACTGGTACCAAGCTACAACCGACAGAAGAGCCTAAATCTGGGCAAAACTGGTCGTGGTTTGCTTGTCTAGTAGCAGGGTCGCAACAGATTTGCATTGGCTGGGTTCAAACTGAGGTGGGATGGTGAGCAAAAGAAAGATGAAATGGAATGCTACCCTGGGTGATTGCAGGGATCAGACATATTGAAAGCATTCCCCACATTACCTTTTGTGTGCTTGATGACCTCTTGAAATTGGGCAGATGACATTGTCAGGTTTAATGGCTGATGGGAACACCATGTTGACTAGGATTTCTTGGTTGTCTAATGCTTCCAATACTTGACAGTATTCTGATCTAGAAACTAGGCTCTGCGGCATCCTGGCCAATGAAGGGATTTTAGGGCTGTGATGATGGAGCATCTCAATGATGAATGGTCAGACATTGACAATGGGAGATTCTGCAGGTTTTCAGAGAGAGTTGAATTCTACTGGTGTTGCAGTGGTGGCCTGATTAATGCAGGTAAGCCACAGACACCCAATATGATCTATTTGGTAGTACCACACAAGAATCCGGGGAGTCCCAACCTCACCTCTTGACAGTCTTTATATAAGGCACTACAGAAAACTGCAATATTGTGCCCTTAAGAGAGGACTCAGTGCTTTTTAGGTCAAGTGACTAAGTTGGATCTTGTTTAATGTGATGCAGGGAGCATGTGCTGAAAACTCAGATTATCCACTCTAGAATGCCACACCTAGTATTAGCACATACCTAATGAAGATGGTCAGAAGCTAAATACCAAAATGCCTAGCTCTATCTAAAAAACAATACCTTCTCTTGTATCAGGCTTTGCAATACTGGTCTTCCAAAGGGGTCACAGTACTTTCTTATAATGCAAAATGTACTGTTTATTGTCGAAGCACCCACTTGTTTGAACTGAGATAGTCCTTGATTTCTATGTTGGGCTGGCCCTACAAAAATAAAGTAAATCCTATTATGGGAGGAAACTCGTGTTCCCCTGAGGGAAACAGAGGCAGACTGACACAGCTATAGAATTGAGATAGGACACTGGTCCTCGTTGCCCTAGCACTGCAGGGGACCCACTCTCTACAGAAGGCCTCTGGAAGCGACATCTCCAATAAAAATGAAGGAACTCGTCATCAATTTTAGCAAGGGGCTCCATAATTTAAGACTAGGGAACATGGAGAATTCCCACCAGAAGGCCGTCTAAGCGCTGCACGATCCAGTGGGCAGCTTATGAAGGAGGCTGGGATGGTTCCATTTTCCTTACATGGTATTTGTATTTGTATTTGTAGTGGTATTTATAGAGCACGACGGTCGCTCCGGAAGGAGCATCTTGGCGCTGACAAATCCCAGTGGTGGATCACATCTAGTAATAGGGGAAAAAGAGGTTATATAGCGGCTTTGACGTAATCATCCTTAAGGCTGAAGATCCAGGTTTTGAGCAATTTTCTAAAAGGTTTTTCGTGGGTTATGACTCTCAGGTTTTTGGGCAAGAGATTCCAGGCTTTTGAGGCCAAGTGGTGTAAGGTTTTGCCACCTTTTGTCTTCAGATTGAATTTGGCAGGGAGGATGAGGTTGTCGTGGGAGGAACGAAGAGATCTAGACGGGTTGTAGTGGAGGAAGCGTTTGGTGAGGTATCGTGGGCCGGAGCTATTGAAAGCCCGGAAGGCGACCAGCAGCATCTTAAAGAATATTCTTTTAGGGAGGGGAAGCCAATGCAGAGATTTTAGAGCAGCGGAGATGGACGATTTTCTGGGCAGCTTTAGGACGGGTCGGGCTGCAGTATGGAGGATACTTTGGAGTTTGTTAAGTGTGGACTTTTTGGCGCCAGCCAGGAGACCATTGCAGTAATCCAAGCGTGAGACAATTAGGGCTACCGTTACCGTTTTTCTGGAGTCAAGAGGTAGAAAGTCGAAGAATTTTGTCAAGGACTTGATGATACCAAAACAACGGCCCGCTACGGTCCTGACGTGGTGGTCAAAGGAAAGATCACTGTCAAATAGAATGCCAAAATTTTTTGCAGTGGTTACGGTCTTGGGAGGGGCAGTGGAGTTATCTGGCCACCAGAGGGCTGGGCAGAAGGTGGTATTCTTTCCCATGGGAAGGATCTCCGTTTTGCTGGAGTTACATTTAAGGTGATTTAGGTCCATCCAGTGGAAGATAGCTGTTAGGCAGTTTTTGAGGTGGAGTTCAGCAATCGTGGAGCTTTTCTCCAAGGGTACATTAAGTTGGGTGTCATCGGCATACAATGTTACAGGTATGCCGAAGGACTCGATGAGGGATATAAGGGGAATGAGGTAAATGTTGAAGAGGAGGGGGCTTAAGATGGAGCCCTGGGGGACCCCCGAGGAGACTCTCTTCTCGTTGGAGTGAAAAGGACCGAGAGCGATGGTTTGGGATCTGTCTGTTAAAAAGGATTTTATCCAGGCCAGAGCCACATCAGAAATACCTATGTCTCCCAGTCTGTTGAGCAGAATGGTATGAGAGATGGTGTCGAATGCCGCAGTAAGATCTAAAAGGATGAGGACCACGTTCTTTTTCTGGTCTTGGAGCATTTTAATCGAGTCAGTAAGCTCGATCAAAGCCGTTTCGGTGGAGTGATTGGGGCGAAAACCAGATTGTTGCGGGTGAAGTATGTTGTGGGTTTCAAGATATTGTTTAAGTTCCCTGTAAACCATATGCTCAGTAATTTTACCTAAGGCCGGAAGAAGTGAGATTGGCCGAAGGTTGGATAGATCTGTTGGGGGTTTGTTAGCTTTTT
This sequence comes from Lissotriton helveticus, assembly GCF_964261635.1. Lineage (NCBI taxonomy): Eukaryota > Metazoa > Chordata > Amphibia > Caudata > Salamandridae > Lissotriton > Lissotriton helveticus. The sequence continues at coordinate 927,907,476 of NC_136061.1, forward strand.
TCGTCAGGGGTTTAACTATCCCCTGTTTCCACAGGCAAGGAACACAGCCCGTACTTAGGGAGGAGTTGACTATTTAGTTGATTATTGGGTTTACCACATCAATGAGTTGGTGCAAAATTTTAGGGGGGCAGGGGTCAGAGGGCGACCCGGATTTGCAGGCCAAGATAACTTCTCTGGTTAGGTCTAGGGTGACCGGCGAGAATTTTTTTAGAGAGAACTCAGGGGGTGCAATCGGGGGTGAGCCCGTGAGAGTTGGCCCGCTTTGGTGGATGGAAAATCCAATTTTTTCCTCAAAGTAGTCAGCTATTTTGTTGCATAGCTCTTGGGATGGGGGTATATCAATTTGTAGAGATTTGGGCTGTGTGAACGATTTCACTATGGAAAAAAGAGTTTTCTGTTTTTGGTTGGAGTCATTAATGGCTTTAATATAGAAGGATTTTTTGGCTGATTTTATGACGGAGTGGTAGTCTTTCCTTAGTAGGATGTATGATAGACGGTCAGTAGTATCATACGTTCTGCGCCACTTGCGTTCAGCCTTTCTACAGGAGAGACGCGCAGTGGCTACGTTGGGAGTAAACCAGGGGGCGTTAGATTTGAGTTTTTTGTCTGGTTTACGGAAGTGATTGGAGGGGGTCCGTGCACTGATTTCTTGAGTGATCCATCCATGAAAGAGGTTAGCGTCGGATACGGTATCACCGGTGGGGATGGGGACATGGGTTTGAGGGATAGGGTCGAGTTCAAGAGCTTCTTGTATTTTTTTCCAGTTTACAAAGTTGTCAGGGAGCAAGTTGGATTTGCTGTACGAAAGTGGGCGGGAAGTTTTAATGTGGAAAGGGATCAGGCAGTGATCCGTCCAAATTAGAGGGACGGGGGCAAGGGTGGTGAGGGAGCGAAGATTGGAGCACACACCGTCGAGTGTATGTCCAAGGGCGTGCGTGGGCAAAGACACGATCTGCTGAAGGTTAAAAATGTCTAGAGTCTGTAAGAAGTTTACGGCCTGTTGATCAGAATTGGATTCCAGGTGAAGATTAAAATCACCGAGCAGTGTGAAGTGGGGGTATCTAAGCAGAAGGTGACCCAGAGTATCGGTAAGTGAATCTAAAAAATTGGAGGGGTTACCAGGTGGGCGGTAGATAAGCCCACCTGAGAAGGACAGGGAATCATTAAGTTTGATTGAGAAACCGAGTCCTTCGATGTCTTTCAAGGGGTCTAGGTTGAATGTATGACAGGAGAAGCTGTTTTTTAATATTAATGCTACTCCTCCACCTCTCCCTTTCGGTCTATCCTGTCTAAAGATGGAGAAGCCTTGGGGGAGGGCGATGGCTAAATCCGGATTGCTGTTTTCGGTGAGCCAGGTTTCCGTTATTAGGAGGCAATCGAGATCAAGATCCAGGATTAGGTCTCTAATGTCTTGGTTGTGTTTGCACATGGAGCGTGCGTTTATCAATCCACCTTTGAAGTGTGGGTGGATATCCATGTGAGGGGGAGTAGGGGGTGGAGAGAGAGCTGGGGTAGCAGAGAGGGACCATTGGCAAGTATTACAGCGGAATGTGTCCGTAAGGTCTGCCAGATTAAGTTTGCAGGAGCAGCAGTTCTTACCTCGTAGTTGATGGAGGTAGCTGGAGGAATAACTGCTACTGGATGTAATTTGGGCAGGGTTTCCAGCGCTAGTCGCGGTCTTGGCGCGGACGGGCGCAGACGGGCTTGCTCCCGCTGCGCTCGTCCGCTGCGCTTCCTGTGCATTCACATATTTAACCCAGAGGGGGCGTGGCCTAAAGTGGGCGTGGTCAGCGTGCACGCCTGGTCTGATGGCGGCCGCTGAAATTGCTGAGAAACGCGACAGCGTTAAGGTCGGCTGTGCGCTGAAGTGGGAGCAGTTCCTGGCGGTGGTGCAAGGTTTGAAAGGCACAAAGTAAGTGACACCACACAAATTGTAAAATAGTAAAATAGAGCTTAGATATTAAAGTTTTCAATTCAACTCGGTTTTTAGAGATGCAATAGTACCGCCAGCTCCCGGCTTTCCGCCTCAGGAACTGGGTAGGGAAATGTACAGAGGCGCTAGTGGTCAGCGCTTTTGCAGAGCGGTCGGGGGGCGTGGCCTAAAGAGGGCGTGGTCAGCGTGCACGCCTGGTCTGATGGCGGCCGCTGAAATTGCTGAGAAACGCGACAGCGTTAAGGTCGGCTGTGCGCTGAAGTGGGAGCAGTTCCTGGCGGTGGTGCAAGGTTTAAAAGGCACAAAGTAAGTGACACCACACAAATTGTAAAATAGTAAAATAGAGCTTAGATATTAAAGTTTTCAATTCAACTCGGTTTTTAGAGATGCAATAGTACCGCCAGCTCCCGGCTTTCCGCCTCAGGAACTGGGTGGGGAAATGTACAGAGGCGCTAGTGGTCAGCGCTTTTGTAGAGCGGTCGGGGGCGTGGCCTAAAGTGGGCGTGGTCAGCGTGCACGCCTGGTCTGATGGCGGCCGCTGAAATTGATGAGAAACGCGACAGCGTTAAGGTCGGCTGTGCGCTGAAGTGGGAGCAGTTCCTGGCGGTGGTGCAAGGTTTAAAAGGCACAAAGTAAGTGACACCACACAAATTGTAAAATAGTAAAATAGAGCTTAGATATTAAAGTTTTCAATTCAACTCGGTTTTTAGAGATGCAATAGTACCGCCAGCTCCCGGCTTTCCACCTCAGGAACTGGGTAGGGAAATGTACAGAGGCGCTAGTGGTCAGCGCTTTTGTAGAGCGGTCGGGGCGTGGCCTAAAGTGGGCGTGGTCAGCGTGCACGCCTGGTCTGATGGCGGCCGCTGAAATTGCTGAGAAACGCGACAGCGTTAAGGTCGGCTGTGCGCTGAAGTGGGAGCAGTTCCTGGCGGTGGTGCAAGGTTTAAAAGGCACAAAGTAAGTGACACCACACAAATTGTAAAATAGTAAAATAGAGCTTAGATATTAAAGTTTTCAATTCAACTCGGTTTTTAGAGATGCAATAGTACCGCCAGCTCCCGGCTTTCCGCCTCAGGAACTGGGTAGGGAAATGTACAGAGGCGCTAGTGGTCAGCGCTTTTGTAGAGCGGTCGGGGGCGTGGCCTAAAGTGGGCGTGGTCAGCGTGCACACCTGGTCTGATGGCGGCCGCTGAAATTGCTGAGAAACGCGACAGCGTTAAGGTCGGCTGTGCGCTGAAGTGGGAGCAGTTCCTGGCGGTGGTGCAAGGTTTAAAAGGCACAAAGTAAGTGACACCACACAAATTGTAAAATAGTAAAATAGAGCTTAGATATTAAAGTTTTCAATTCAACTCGGTTTTTAGAGATGCAATAGTAGCGCCAGCTCCCGGCTTTCCGCCTCAGGAACTGGGTAGGGAAATGTGGGTATTCAGTCTTGTACTGCATGTCAGAGATGGAAAAGTGGGCATCGCAAAGCCAGGCAGCATGACCTGTGGTGGATAACCTAGCTTTTCCTCAGGATTTATCTTCAGCAGGCCTTGGGAGGAGACTTGAGAACCTATATGTGAGCTTGTTCAGAAGTCAAGAAACCGCATCCACACTTCTGATCCTGAATCCTCAGCTCAAACACAGGAGGAGGCAAGTCTGAACATCCTGAAAAAGAGGCAAATTAGACAGAAACTCTGGGAACACACAAACACAGCCGGAAGCACCAGTGTCGCAACATGGCGGGCAGCGCTCATGTGCAATGGCTGCAGGGACAACCTCACTGCTACCACCTCAATCAACCTCAGAACCAAGTGAAGGCTCCCTAATTCATTTCCATTATTACAAAAATGTTTAATCTTTTGCAATGCTTTTATGCTTTAATACTAAGTACACTGTCAGCACCTTGTCCAGCTGCTGCGTCTCAGAATGCATGTCTTTCGATATTACTTTAATACACTCTGTCAGAAGAAAGAATATGGTTTCCCTGCTACTTAGTGTTTCCATCAATATTTCTTGTCTGCTTTAATTGGTTAATCAGACAAATATAATCTGCCCTTTTCAAGCCAGCAATGGAGCATCTCTCTTGAATGAAAGGCATCCATTTCTGACTGCTATTTCCAGCTCCAGGCTTCTGCATTACTTCTGACAGGTCTCCTCAGTTGTCTGCACAAAAGGCCTGCCTGTGGTTTAGGGGGCCCTTTTCTGTTTAACTTGCATGAAAGTGTTTCAAGGAGTTACAAGTGCATTAGTGGTCTGGGTCACAATTTGCTTTGGTAAACTCTGACCCCTCCCAATCAATCTCGCTGACACCCATTACCGTGAGCTCATGGTGCTGTTTTTACTGTCAGATTAAGTGGTGTGTGTGCAGTTAGGCGGCTCTGCATGGGCGTCACACTGCTAATGAGCTCTTTATTGATCGGAAGTGATTTCCTGAAGCAGTACAACAACATTATCCTCAGCATCTTACTCCAGCAGAGGCTGTGTGAATAATTCACTGCAACAAACTGTATTCACGAGGCCCATTCATTTTCATAGTAATAATATATTATAAAAACAAGTAAACATTTTAATAGTATGTTATTAGTGTTTGTAGAAGGCCTTCCTCCATTAGTTATGGGGTCTTAACGCTTTCATAAACTTTGAACCATCATTGCATTGCTGCACATGGTAGTTTTGCAGAGTCAAGCCCCCAGCCAGGTTCGGATTGGAACAGTAAAGAGGCCCAGGAACCAAAATAAAAGCGGCCCGCATTAGTGAATTAGAAAGCTAAGAATGTGGCTCATGTTTGCAAATTGGGGAAGTTTTTAACTTGCAAAGACACGCCTAGTAAGTGTTTTACGAGGTATGGAAGACTGCATTTCAGTTTGCAGCAGACAGTTTGTTGAAAGATCAGCGAATTCAACAGTAAAACCGGCCAAGCAGACCATAATACAAGCCCACAAATTGCCGAAAAATGACCATATATATATATATATATATATGGGTGGCTTGCACTGTGAGCGTCATGTGATCAAGGCCTCTTGGGAGGCCAAAACGCGTCATGACGGTGCATGGTGTCTATGGGAAATAAATAATTTACATGCACTTAACTTCTTGGGTCCGTGTTCGTCTATGCCTCAAGATTTGAAGTTTTGAAGACGGAGTTCTGTTCCCATGTATATATATATATCTATATCTATACTACTATTATAAAGAGAGAGCTGAAACCTTTGAGGTGGGTAAACTCAAGAAGTACAGCACCAATCACAACACTCAATACACCATTGTAAAGGGTAGTTGCAGCAGATGGACATTGGCTATACAGCTGGCCACCATATATATTAGAAAGGTCAAAGAACGTTAGGGGTAAAGTAGTCCCTTGTGGGCGTTGGCGTGGGCGTGTCAAACTCCACTTGGGCGTTGGCGTGGGCGTGTCGTGGGCGTGGTTGTGTCAAACTACACTTCACATTATTAGCTTGTGGGCGTGCACCATTCTCAGAGGGGCGTGGCAGAATTTAAAAGAAATGGCCGCGTACTTCACTAGCGCGCCTTTCAGAAGCAATGTGCAAGCCCATTCACGCTCCAACTTCAAAACAAGCTGCGCCGCATCAGGCGCCGTTAACCATATATAGTGCAAACCAACCTTTGTGGGCGTTAGCGTTGTCACACGGGGAAAAACCAAAATTATAATAAAAAGCGCCATGGGTTGCGCCAGGAATGTGCGTGCACATTCACGCTCCACCTTGCTGTTCTCATGACGCGACATTACTGATATAGAGTGCGCCGCTAACTTTTTAGGTGTCAGCGTTGTCATAGGGGGTTGCACTACAATTAAGTTAAAAAAAAGGGGCGTGGCTTGCGGAAACATTCACGCTCCGCCTTGCCGTTCTGATCACTTCTCACACGTACCTCTCCAAACAACAAGCTGCTCAAAACAGCCCTCGCAAACACGGGATCACGCAGGGCACTCTCAGCGTACACACGTTAACGTGAAAGACAACACGCGAGGCCTCAAACCAGCGCTCGCAAACACGGAATCACGCCGGACACTGCTTAAAGCTGAGGACGCACACACAACGAAGGATCTGCAAATACGGGCCACCTAACAAGCCACATATTACCAAAGCACTTACTAACACTGCATGCAGAACCACACAAACACCTTCCAAAAACATTACAAATTGAAGGGGCACCGTCACATTAACATCAAACACAACGCACTTGCACACACAAAAGCTTAAAAACTTAAAGCTGAGGACGCACACAGAACTAAGGAGATGCAAATACGGAACAGCAAAGGAGGAACATATAAAAAACGCTGTGAAACATTACACACATAACATTTCATCCCCGGACAACGTAGAGACGGGCTGCTAGTATATATATATATATATGTATATATATATGTATATATGCAGCAGCTGCTCTTTGAACAAAGGATTGTCGACGCCTTGTCATTGATTGTAAAAAACGATGTTTTATTTCGTCAGCTTCAGGGAAATGCCAGACACGTTTCACCGGCCATGCAGGCTTGCTCACTAACAATTACACATAAAGTTTCCACCATTTTTAACTTCCAATCCCTGTGTCACGTGCAGAGTGTCTTTCATAAACATTAAAATCAGACTCGTAGTTCAACAAGCGTTTTTGGAAGCTGGTCACGTACACGTAAACATTTCAAGAATTTGTTGCATACATGGTCTTAATAAAATTAATATAACCATTGAGTTAAAATAACATATTGATTAACAAATTATGCCAACAAATAACAAACCCCAAATGTAAAATACTCAAAATTGATAACGTAAAGTACATAAGGCTGTTAATCAATATTTTATTTTAACTCAATGGTTATGTTAATTTTAATAAGACCTTTATTGACATAAGCTCTCCATGCCACTGGAGTCAGGCTATCCTGGCTGATGAGTGGTGAAACCCTGAAACTGGTCCTAGGATGCTTCTTTCCAGTCTAGGGAGGACCTGGCCAGGCAGTTTGGGCTGGGCTGTTCCCATTGGGCGCAGGGTCAAGACTGATTTGCATATGGATTTAAACTGGAATGACATGGGGAGCAGAAAACAATGGATTTCGGCCCAGATCTCTGTACTGGGGTGAATGTATGACATTGTTCTGCATTCTGTCTTTCAAATGTAATATGTTTGCTTTGTGGGTGACAGCTGCACTAAGAGTTACCTAGAAAGATTTATGTTCAAACTAGGCACTTCAGCAAAAATCTGAAGGATCCAAAGGCTGCGAGGGCCACTTTGTTTGGGGTTAGAAAGGTATATGAGGATGTCATCCACATACAACGCTATTCGGTCTTTGTGATCTGTAGCCCATGCCCATCCGCTAACCTGAGCATCGCACCTGATAAGTCGAACTAATGGTTTGATTGCCAGTGCAAAAAGAAGCAGGGACAGGGGAAAACCTTGCCTGGTCTTCTGTTTTATGTGGAAGACGTTTGACACTACCCCATTTACCTGCACACATGCTGTGGGGTTGGAGTAGAGTACCTTGACGAGTCTTAGTAACTTGAATCTGATCTCTGTTCACCTCATGACCTGGGTGAGGTATTCCCAATCCATGGTATCAAAAGCTTTCTTGAAATCCATCAGAAGCAAGGCCAGTGGATAGGACAGTAAGTGCCATTGCTAAAGGGTCACGTCTAACTGTCTCAAACAGTGTCGCGCACTCCTCACCGGCATGAAGCCTCATTGGTCCGTATGTATGAGGGTTTGCAGGACGTGTTTAAATCACATAGCAAGAAGCGTTGCCAGGATTTTTACTTCTATATTGAGAAGTGAAATAGAATGGTACTCTGCACCTGAGACTGTTGGGAGATGGGTGTTGGGGATCACTACTATAGTGGTTTGGTCAATCTCTTCCAGGAAGGTGCCAGCCTCCATCACCCCCCTGCATAGATTTAATAAGTACGGAGCAACTAGGTCCTTGCACTTAGCAAAAAATTCTGGGTCAGGAGTTTTCCTGGAGGCCATTGCTACAATGGCCCTTGCTATTTCTTTGACTGTAACGGGTGCGTCTAGGTCCTTCTTCTCTGCTATCATGAGTTGTAGGAGCGGTATATCCTCCATTAATGGTGAGGCTCTCTCGTCAAAGGATTGCAAAACTACCGTGTATAACTGCATAAAATACGTGCCAAATGTCTGGGCTATGGCCAGGGATGTATGATGTATTCTACCCTGGCTGTCCATGATTGCCGGGATAATCCTACCAGCCAATGGGTGGGATGCAAGCCAATACAGGAGCTTGCCATTTCTGTTGCCCCAGTCATATACCCGGGCCGTGGTCACTCGGCATATTTGTTTCGCTGCCTCAAGGGACACACTGCGGATCTCTTGCCGGACCAACTCTGAATGGTGGCCATTATCCCCTCAAGGAGCAGAAGGAAGCCATGACTCCAATCGGAGGGCCTCTGCCTCGAGTTGGGTGATGCAGCGGTCCATGGCTTGCTCTTGCCACCTGGTCAGACCTTTAGCATGGTCTCTAATAGTGGTCTCACAGGTCGGCCTAAAGGATGCCCACAGACCTCACTGACCCCTGGTTGACCTGAAAGTATGTTCTAAACTCTTTTCCTAGCGCCCAAGCATACCAGCATCTTGGAGATACCAAGTCTTAAGGCACCACACAGAACGAGGGCCAGTATCCGTGGCCTTTGTCATAAGAAGATTGGGGGCATGATCTGAAATCCCATGTGCCAGAATTTGTACCTGCGAAGTGTACCAGTAATCTACAGCTGGCATGAGTATCATCATCAATTTAGGCATGAGTGCGATGTGTGTGTATTGTTGTCTCCGCAGATTAAATAGCTTCCATATGTCATAGAGGCCTAGTATATTGAGCCAACTAGATAGGTACCATCCACTGTTTCAGCTATGTTCCGACACCGCAACTGTGGAGTCAACAACAGAGTATAAGACTGCGCTCAAGTCAACTGCCACAGACGTAGGTCCACTTGGAAGTTTAGACAGTACCTGTGTGAGACCACTCAAGAAAGAGTCTTTCTCTGTTGGTGGAGCATATAGGCAAAGAAAACTCTGTTTCCCCCCCCATCCAATGTCTCAGTGAGTGCTGAGTATCTCCACTGGGGATACAGCCACGTCTGTGTGACCACCGGATCACTGAAATATTATCGACGGACACATTATCGACTTACCAAAATATCGTTGACAAATTATCGACAACAAAAATATCGACTTACTATACTTATTACACAAACTACAAAAATATCGAGTAAAAAATATCGAGTACTAACTATATCGAATACATAAATATCGCTTAAAAAAATATCGACTACAATTATATCGTTGGACATGAAATTAGCCCTAACACTACAAAAATATCGACTACAAAAATATAGACTACCACAATATCGTTAAAAAAATAATATCGAGTTCATGTTTGCACACTTTTCTTTCTAAAATACCATCTTTATCATCAATAAAAGTCATTTCTCAGTAAAAAAATCTTTTCACATATAATACCTGTTTCTTACATAAAATTACTATTAATCCACATTTACTATACATTCTATTACATGCATTTTATCATTTTCTATTATTCTTTGCATTTAACTAACATTTTCATTACTTATTTTCACATATAAATATATTTCATTTAAACACGAACCTGCTTTAATGCGGGAACAACCACATACCACCATTCTCACATCAACAAACACTCCAATTAACTTAAAAAAATTCAAACTAGCCTATACTATGCTTCCTTACATCCTAAAACCAATCAAATCAAAGCACACATAACACATATACTATAAAAGGGCTACATGCATTCTACCATTTGTTGCTGCTACCTATCTGGAAAGTAGATGCCAACACTTTGAAGATTTTGTTGCAGAATAAACATCTTTAAAGATCCAGCTTACTAGCTAATTAATCAAGTAAGTAACACAGCATTTTAGTAGAAAACTACATTAGAAGTGCACTATTTTCCTTACATCTCCTAACTCTTAGACTTATTTTATTTTCATGTCTTCCTACTTTTCTGATAGAAACTACTCCAACACAATTCCTATTACATGGTCATATTTCTTCATGTGCAAAATCAGATAGTAAGTATATAATAATTCTCTGTTACACACCAACTGCTTTGTTTAAACACTAATTTACAAGAGTATTTATTTTTCATTGACATTATATTTACAGATATACAGAAATGGTGCTATTTCTACAGCAAAAACGATAAAACTAACCTAATTACACATGTAAGTATAGATGTGTTTGTTATAAAACGGCCAATTTCATTAATGCACATTTTTAAACAACATATCTTGCTTTTTACATCTTCCCTATAGATCATTTGAAAAATCCAAGATCAACTATAGCAAAACACAAAAATACCCTTCAGAAAAATGTAAGTATAATTGTTATTTGCTAAAATGTTGGCACAAAAAACGCTAACTATATTCTTAACACCATGTTATTTATTTTAAATTGCCTCTACAGATATTCAGAAAACATCATACATCTATTCTACATATCATATGAAAACATCCTACACAAAATATACCAATATAGAAGAATCGCCTTGTAAAAAATGTAAGTATATTTATCATTTCTCTAAAACTGCCGAAAATAACAGTCTATGTTCTTAACAACATCTTATCTATTTTATATTTCCTCTACAGATATTCTGAATACATCATACAGCTATTCTACCTACAACAAAGAAAACGACATATTTAGAAGTTAGTATACGTTTAAATCTGTTACATTTCCAAACGGTTCAGTATTAAAATTATAATATTTTGCTTTTATTTCTTCTATCTACTCTACAGATCATACCTGTACTAAATTGATGAACTCCAGCAATTACTACTATTCTACTATTTAAACAAGTAAGTATATGTAATGTTTACATCAAATGCACTAGTAGACAAAAATGACAACTGCTTTTGAGTAGGAAATACATTTGTTATATATAAACATTAACGTTGTTTTTCTATATTTTCATACCAACAGCAAATAAAGACATACATACAAGAACATCATTCAAAAGACATTTCTGCTTCTGTGACTACTACTTTGATTAACTGTAAGTATAAATGCATCACTAATGATGTTAGCACCACATAAGTAAAAAAATGTGTACTGATTTTGTTTCCTTCTACTCTTTCCTAGAACAAGTAAATCAAAATGACTGAAGGTGCAGAATTTGTCATGTCTCAGAAAAATAAATTGCTATTATGCTACATGGGTTATGTGTATAATCAGGAGAGACAAAGTGGTAGAAAGGTTTTTTGGAAGTGTACACAATATTACTCCAACAAATGTTATGGGAGGGCCACTACCAAGGAAACTAATGTGCTATTTACTAGAGAACATAATCATCCCCCAAATGTCACCGAAATTGAAATTAGAGATGCCTTAGAAAGTATTAAAAGTGCTAGCACACAAAGCGACAAACCCACCACCCAAATACTTAAAGAAGAACTGGCAAAAATCCCTAACCATGCTTCAGGGCAACTACCCTCTATTGATTCCCTGAAACGCACAATTGCACGCACCAAACGACTCACTAGCACAACCCAACCCAACCCAACTTGTTTTGAAGAAATTATTATTTCACCCGAAATGGCCATCACACACAATAAAGATAAATGTATTCTTTTTGATAATGAAAGCAGTACAAACAGAATAATTATGTTTGCAACTGCAAGTAATTTACGAAAAATCCAACAGTGTCCCCAATGGATGATGGATGGAACATTTAAACCCTGCCCAAAACCTTTTTACCAACTGTATTCCATCCACGGTTTATACCATCATTCTAACATACCTTTCATTTACTGTTTGCTACCCAACAAACAGCAAACAACCTACACCGAAATTTTAAATGTTCTCAAAACGGAAATCAATAATTATTTTCCCGAAAAAATAATTATTGATTTCGAATTAGCTATGATAAATAGCATTTTGAGAACATTTCCCCACACAGCAATCCAGGTTTGCTATTATCATTTTAATCAGAGTATATGGAGGCATCTCCAAAAATCTACTTTAAGTGTACTATACTCTACAGATAGCACCTTTGCCTATCAAGTTAAAAAGTTAATAGCCCTGGCCTACGTCCCTGTTACAGATGTTGCTGAACATTACAATTTATTAATTGACAGCGCATATTATAAGAGGAATGAGGATAAGCTAACACCATTGCTAGACTATTTTGAAGACACTTGGGTGGGAAGGTTGCACAGATCAGGACATCGACGCCAGCCCAAATTCCAAATCCCTTGGTGGAATGTCTATCTCAGTACTTTAAACCAAGAGGCGAAAACCAACAACAGTGTTGAAGGGTGGCATAATGCTTTCCAAGCAACTACAAACAGAGGCAAACCCACATTCCACAACCTTCTTGAAGCTTTGAAAAAAGAACAAAGCTATCAGGAACTAAGAATGGAACAATCAGTGTCACAAATAGGGCCCAAACTCACTAAACAAACCCAACAAATGTTCCGACTACTTCAAAGTCAAGTCACATTATACCCTACAACTAGAGGTTTAGAATACCTGGCAATAATAGCAAAAAGTCTTCTATAAAAATGTCAAGTAAATATACGAATGTCTTCTTACAATACTAATAAAAATCACATGTCATAAACATATATAATGAATTATAAATAAAACATATTTGTTTGACAAACTTTTAAAAAATATGTAAAAAAATTCGTAACAAATATGCAATGTTTATAATTTTTTATAACATACACATAACATTAGAAATCGACATTTCCCACCCAATCAAAATTGTAAAATAAATACTTAAAATTTTAGGAATTGAGAGACGCAATCAAGGAAAAATCAATCCATACAATCCAATCCAATATCTTACTATTCCAATATGGGAAACCCTCAAAAACCCGAAAATAAATTGTAAAACGTAAAAAAACGCTCCAGGAAATCCCGAAAACAGTAGTGTGTACACGTTAGGATTTAAAGTTATATACACACAATTTTAAAAAAACGGTCACGCATATCAAAGTATCAATCCGATTCGAAACCCTCCAAAAAACCCGAAAAAGGTTTAAAAAGTGAAAAAACCGCTCCAGGCAAACACGAAAAATAGGAGATAAAAGTCAAAATATAAGCATAATAACTTAAACATTTGTTTCTCCGTTAAAAAACACGCTTCCTTCCATGTAGTTTTCATGCGAGGAACCGAAACCTGTAAAATAACATACATAACGAAAGCCACCCACAAATACCCCCTTCACATTTGTAAATATACTAACAATTAACATTAACCAAGTAAGAAGACATTTCCGAACACTTAAAATTAGACTTGAAGGAAAAAAAGCACGACACATCTATAACGCAGACTTTTCACCCAAACGCTACTTAAACTAATAATACATACACCAAAAAACACTACAGAGTTTGATTACACCCTCAAACATGACCACTTACTTATAATTTGTATTAAAAAATAACCTTACCTCTCTCCACGCGAAGCAACTCCCAACCGCGAGCTTCTCCAGTCCTGAATGGAGCGCAATAACCTTACGAGGTAAAAAAGTAGTCCCCTTAACCCATTTGTGTAAAAGGATAATAGAATAAACAATGTGAAATAAAAAATATATAATACATACACATGTATAATGTAACAAATTAATACACTATACTCATGACAATTTTCCTTTATTAACAAAAAATAATATATTTAATATAAATTAATATATAATATGTATTATATATTAATAATATAAAATAATTATGTAAAACTTTGAATAAAAGATGTAAATATTTAGTTATTCTGTATATTTATATGAATAATTTTGTGTATAATTTTTATAAAACATTATAAATGTTTATGGGAATAATTAATAATGATAAATAATATAACTTATTTATTGTTATTAATATAACAAGTAGAACCATTTAGTATATAAAGAATGCCCTGAAAAAAGTCTCTATTTTATCTGTGAATATATATATTTTTGTTAATAATCAATGAATGTTTATGTTTATTAATTAATAATAATAATAATTATTAAAATAATTATTATTTTTATTAATTAGTAAAAAAAGATTATATAATTATTTCTAATTATAACAAAATTATATAATTGCTTTACTAATATTTGATAAATACCAGATATTATAATTAAACATATTGTTTCCCTATACAATTATAAACTTTACAACCAAAGCGATTTATATGTTTTATGTAAAAACAACATTGTGTGAAATATACACCAAGAAAATTTATTTTGGTTTTTCAATTTATCCTAAGAAATGTAATAATAGTCATGTTACTTGTTAAAAAGAAATATGTATTATATATTTTATTATATTAATATTTAATATTAACATTATTAAATATTAATGTAAGAAATATATAACAAATCATTGTTTAATGTATTTCTATATAAATACTTTAAATTGTAAATGACTGATGGGAATATGTAAAATTTACTGAAAGAATCTAGTAATCCAAATTATTGTTTACATTGACCACATGTATATAAATGTAAAGATGTTATTGTGTGAATAATAAAAGTAAAAAAAAATGTGATGTTATATTTGTTTTTGATTTTATTGTAGTACACAATAAAAAAAAAAAAAATTGTTTAATCAACTAATTTGAAAACATCTATGTTGCATAATTTTTTATTATTAAAATACAGTAATGAACAAATGTATACAAATGTGCTGCACACTGACCAATTTTATATGTATTGTTACTACTCCAGTCAATCTAAAATCATAGAAGCTGCAGGACACTAGCAAAAATTATTTTACTATTCCTACTACACTCAAGGTAATACCATAAAATGTGGTGGAGACTAACCAATGTATTTTTATTAATCCAACTCCAGTGTTGGTAATATTACTGATGGTGCTGGACACCAACCAATTAATAATTAGAATTCCAACTCCACTCTAGCTACTGTCTGGAAACATGCTAATACATAAATAGTTTTTATCTAAATAAAGTGTACTAATGTAAAGTTATAATAATATCTATTTTCGTGTAATAAATTTAATGTATCACTGTTAAGTTAAACTATACATCAGCACTCTAAAATACCCAAAACTGTCCCAAAACACTAAAAAGACCCCTTGACCCTAAAGGCCAAAACTGACCCAGAACACTACAAATACCCCTTTATCAACAAACTGAAAACTGACCCTGAACCCTACAAATACCCCTTTACCCACAAACTGAAAACTGACCCTGAACCCTACAAATACCCCTTTACCCACAAACTGAAAACTGACCCTGAACCCTACAAATACCCCTTTACCCACAAACTAAAAACTGACCCAGAACCCTACAAATACTCCTTTACCCACAAACTGAAAACTGACCCTGAACCCTACAAATACCCCTTTACCCACAAACTAAAAACTGACCCTGAACCCTACAAATACTCCTTTCCCAACAAACTGAAAACTGACCCTGAACCCTACAAATACTCCTTTCCCAACAAACTGAAAACTGACCCTGAACTCTACAAATACCCCTTTACCCACAAACTGAAAACTGACCCTGAACCCTACAAATACCCCTACAACCACAAACTGAAAACTGACCCTGAACCCTACAAATACTCCTTTCCCAACAAACTGAAAACTGACCCTGAACCCTACAAATACCCCTACACCCACAAACTGAAAACTGACCCTGAACCCTACAAATACTCCTTTCCCAACAAACTGAAAACTGACCCAGAACCCTACAAATACCCCTTTACCCACAAACTGAAAACTAACCCTGAACACTACAAATACCCCTTTACCCACAAACTGAAAACTGACCCTGAACCCTACAAATAGCCCTTCACCCACAAACTGAAAACTGACCCTGAACCCTACAAATACTCCTTTCCCAACAAACTGAAAACTGACCCTGAACCCTACAAATACCCCTTTACCCACAAACTGAAAACTGACCCTGAACACTACAAATACCCCTTTACCCACAAACTGAAAACTGACCCTGAACCCTACAAATAGCCCTTCACCCACAAACTGAAAACTGACCCTGAACCCTACAAATACTCCTTTTCCCACAAACTGAAAACTGACCCTGAACCCTACAAATACCCCTTTACCCACAAACTGAAAACTGACCCTGAACCCTACAAATACCCCTACACCCACAACCTGAAAACTAACCCTGAACCTCCAAAAAACTCCTTTACCCACAAACTGAAAACTGACCCTGACCCCTACAAATACCCCTTTACCCACAAACTGAAAACTGACCCTGAACTCTACAAATAGCCCTTTACACAAGAACAGAAAACTGACCCTCAACCTCAAAAATACCCATTTACCCACAAACTTAAAAATTTCCCAAATCCCACTAAATACAACTTCACTCACGACTACCAAAATTACCCAGAACCCTAAACAATTAACCTATAACAAAAACTATGAAACTAAGCCAGAACACTATAAATAATAATGAACACAACATTAAACATAAATATATAAAAAAAACAAATATTTTTCAAAAAACTATTATAAAATATATTATCACATTAGCTATAATAATAATTTAGATTAATTAATATTGTTTAATTCCAATTAATTAATTAACATCAACATTAATTAACACATTACATTTAAATGTATACAATTAATGTAATTAAGTCATTATTATAAATTAATTACCAATTAATTTATTTAAATGATATGCAATATATTAATTACATCATTAACTAATTATAATTAATGTGTTAGCAATTAATAAATGTAAATAATATACTAATTCTTAATACAATAAATCACTAATTATTATTAATTAATAACCAATGTATCAATGAAAATCATATACATTTTTTTAAAAAAATATTAATTATTAATAATCAATTAATCAATTAATCAATTAAATTATATGCTAATTATTCAATTAAACAATTAACTAATTAATATTAATTAATTACCAATTAAAATCTAATTAAAACAATTACCACACATATATTAACTAATTAATTATTATTAAATTACTTCCCACCCTATTCCCCTATAAACCCACAACCCGCTCCTAAACATTTGGTACTATTTATTTATATATTATATATATATTATTTTATAAAATCAATATTTTCTAACATTTTCTCGATATTTTTTACTTTCACTATATTTCGATATTTTGTCTAGTCGATATTTTTAAGTCGATATTTTTGTATTCGATATTTTTGGGTCATTTTTGCAGTCGATATTTTTTTCAACGATATTCCTATAGTCGATATTTTGTTAATGTCGATATTTTTCCGTCGATATTTTGTCCATTCGATATTATGTAGTCGATATTATGTCCAGTTACCGTGACCACCATGGGGAATCCATGGCTTCGGAGGATCACCACCCCCCTGGCACCCCGGGCATCCCTCCGTAATAAACTCTATAATTCCCCTGATGGGCCAGGAATGGGCACTCATCCTCATTAAAGTAGGTTTTTTGCAACATCAGAATTGAGAGGTGGAAAGAGTAGGTGTTGGACTTGGGCCTTGTGGCAGGTTCACCCTTGAACTTTTTTCCTTGAAATGCAGTGATTTCTGGTCTTTGCGCACTTTGACACTGTGGCGCAGTGTAAAGTGCGTGCGCCCCTTGAGTGCATGTGGTGAGATAGGCCTGCCCTCCCATAGGAATGAATGGGGAATGTATGTGTCCCTGGTAGTTCCTGATGCGTGGGGAGTGCAGGCTCGAGTTTGGTATGTGTGAACTCGTGGGAGTGAATGCTGCGCAACGGTATGTGCGGCTTGTATGTGTCTAGTGGGGAAGGGCCACTTCTAGACATGGCTGTGTGTGTGCAGTGAGGGTGCTGGAGCGTGATTGGCTGGAGCTGGCTGGCATGCCAGGCTCCAGGAAGTCTGGATGGGTCTGCCCGGTGGTGGGTGGGAGATTAGCATGCTGATGGCTGGGGAGGAGTGTACCTGTGTCCTGAATGAGGCTGGGTTTTCCCCTGACAATGCTGGCTCCGCCCCCCTGTGGTGTGACTGATGACCCTAGCCCTGCCAGTGAATAGAGAGGGTGGTTGAGCCCATCAGCAGTGCTCACAGACCAGCTGCGCCTGGTTCTGCCCCCACCCTGCCCAAAGACAAAGGATTTGTCTGTATAAAAAGAGGCTGTGACCTCTTGAAAAATGTTCTTGTTCCCAACTTGAATCTTGCCAGGGGCGTGCTGCTGCTTGGGCTCAGGGGAAGGCTTGCCTCCCTGAGCCCTGCCCAGCCCCTGGACTGCTGAGATGCTGGATTGTTGAAGGACTTTGGTGCTTTCTGTTGCTCTAGCGCTTGGGAGCGCTTTATCCTGCTTGTAGCGCTCGATTTTCACTTATAGCGCTGGGAGCGCTGTATTTCCGTCCTAGGGCCTGGGGGCGCTCTATTCTCGCACCTAGCGCTCTGAGCGCTGTTATTGCCCCTTCCGCGGCTGCCCACGCCGCAATTTTTGCTTTTATTAGTAATTTCGAGGGTGCCTACCCCTCTTGCCCCCGCCGCGGCGAAACCGGAAGCCAGGCCCGAGCCGCCTGACTATGGGAGGGACCTAAATTTGGTCACTTCCGCTTCCCCCTGCCCGGGGGAAGCCTTCCTTTTTCCGTTGTCGGTCTCCCGTGTGAGGAGGGAGACCGTAGCTGATGTCCGCCTCGGGGAAGCAGTCCCTGAGGAAGCGGGCTGAGCGCTTTGTGAAGGCGGGGCTCCCATGAGGAGGGAGAGCCACGCCAGGCGCTACCACAGCCCAAGAGAGAGCCGCAGCCGAGCACTGCCAGCCGACCCGGTGAGTGTGTTGAGAGAGAGGAGGGGCGTCGGGGCACATTGCCGGTGCCCGCCCCTCCCCTCCAGAGCGAGTCTCGTGGTGCTAAGAGGCCCGGGCGGCCTCAAGTGATCCCGAGTCTCCCGAGAGGGACTCCGCCTACCGCCCATTGTTCTCGAGCCCCGAGAGGCTCACAGCGCTGCATTGATTTCCAAGCCCACAAGGGGCTCAAGGCGCTATTGGTTCACGGAGCCCCGTGGCTCCAAGAGGGCACCAGTGTGGGAGAGCCCACGAGAGGCTCCACCAGTGCGGGGGCATTATTGTATTTTAGGAGCCAGAGTGCTCCAATGGGCCCAGTTGTTTCTCGAGCCCTGAGAGGCTCCACCTTTTGCATGTTTGTTTGCAGAGCCAGAGGGCTCCCAGTTTGCGCAGCTTTGGGTTCCAGAGAGCTAGTAAGAGCCCTGTCGCAGTTCTGTTTCCAGCTGCCCAGCAATTAGTGGGCAGCTGCACCGTTTAGGTATTTTGCTTCCTAGGGACATGTACTCTGGACTTTAGGAGTGAGGCGCACTCCTTCATCCCTGGCCTTTCCCCAGCTGCGCAGCACTTAGTGCCAGCTGCAGCGTTTAGGCCCCCTGTTCTGTCCCTCAGCTGCCCAGCAAGTAGTGGGCAGCTGCTACGTTTAGGTGTTGGCGCAGTGGCACAACCTGGACCCTGGACTTTGATGTAAGTTCATGTTAATGTGATTTCTGCAAAGTGCTCTTTGCTGCACCTCTGAATGTGTTGTTGATGCATTATGTGCCTTGTTCCTTACACCTCTGAATGTGTAGTTTATACATCATGTGTTCTCTTTGCTGCACCTCTGAATGTGTTGTTGATGCATCATGTGCCTTGTTCCTTACACCGCTGAACGTGTGTTGATGCGTCATGTGTTTCTTACACCGCTGAATGTAGGTTCTGCATCATGTGTTTTGCCCCCAGGTCTATGCCCCTACTTGTATGGTGATACTGAGGTGGTTGTTCTTGCTAGTACAGGTGGTGCTAGTGAGGTCCTGGTTCCCTGCGTGACCTGTTCCTAAGGTGGTTAGGATTGCGTAGGTGGTACTTACCGGTTACCAGTGGGTACTGGTTGTGTGCTTTATGTCCTATTTTGTGTTACAGTGATTTTCTGTTATGTTCTAAGTGATATTTCAAGGGCTTGATACTGAGCTCGCCCCCTGACCAGAGTCCCAGGACCAGTGGACTCTATTTTGCCTTCCCTGACAAATTGCTGGGACTTGTCTGATCTCCCTGGGCCCCTGGGGCCTCGCTGAAGTGTGCCTCACTCACTCCCCTCGGCAGCTCGTGCCCGTCCGCCCGTCCAAGCCTCGAGCCGCGCCGCTCTCCCCTGAGCCGCGCCGCTTCGCTGGGCCGCCCGCATCCTGCCTCCCCCTCCTCTTCTGAGCCGCACACATTGGTCGCCCCAGAGAAACGCTTGTAGCTAGCCGGTCGCCCGCTAAAGCCTACTAAGGAGGTCACTCGCATTATCCTGCGCAACCAGGACGGAAGGTACTGTCCGATAGGCCCTATGTTCTAAGTTCTAGGCCTATAATATTGTATTGTTACTTCTAAAAATGCTGATTCCTGACAGTGGTCCAGGTGGCCCTGTCTTGTACATCTCCCCTGTAAATTCTGCCCGTGCCTCCGGCACATTGTAAAGTGTGTGTTTTATCTAATGTGTTTTGGTGTAATACAAAGGCTATTTTTATATAACCTTGTGTGGAGTTTCCTTTGTGGTGGGCCTTTGGGTGTTGTTGCTGGGGTGCGTGCGCAAATACTTAACTCACATCGCCTCCAAGTTTAGCCTTGCTGCTCGCGCCACGTTACCTAGAGGGTGAGCAGGGGTTATCTTGGCGTGTAACTCCCTTCCCCTGACTTGGGAGTGGTGGTCTCTGACTGACTTTGGCGCAAGCCCTGGCCAGCCAGGGATCCCATTTCCAACATTGGCGGCAAGCGGTGAGGATAAGGATTTGTGTTTGCGTTGTACCAAAGTGGCAACTGGCCGCACTACAAAACTCTGCATTTTAGATAAATCACATTGTGGGGATTATTTTGTTAAGGTTACTGAAAATGTCATTTCTGTTGAAATGTGTTTCTTGTGCACTTTGAGTTAGGTGTCCCTTGCTCGGGAGGGTAGATCATCCCCCTAAGTGCAGTGTGTTTTCTGGATTCACCAGAAGGGTGGGATCCAGTGGTGGCAGCATAAGTGTGTCCAGTGCATGTGTACCCCGTCCCTGTCCTGGAGTAATGGTACCTGTGTCAAGTGTGGTCAGGTTGAGAAGTCAGCGGTGGTAGAAACTGCCTTACCAGTCTGGGGAGGGGTGTGTGTGGATGAATGGTGTGTGGCACTGGACGTGTTTGTGAGTTCTCTGGATGGGGAGCTTGCTGAATGCTTGTGTACTCTTGTTTTGCTCAGATACCTAAGTTCCGTGTGTTAAACTTTTCCCAAGAACGTCTGCAGACAGTGGAGCCTGCTTTTTGATTTCTGTGGTCTGTTTGGAGACAGAATTTTGGAGTTGGTAATGTTCTGGGAGGAGAGAGGCATAGGGGATGGAGTGATTCCAAAAGGAGTGTCTGAAGTGTCTTCCAGCCCAGCGTGGTGGAAGAGGTTCAGTGTAGCCCAGCTAGTTCTCGGTGTAGGGGCTCACGTCCTGTCTCAAGAGGAGAAGGAGTGGGTGGGACTGTATGTCTCCAGGTGCCCGAAACCCAGTGTCAGGGCCTAGAATGTTTCTGAAGGAAACGTCAGGTCGGGGGCCTAGGCTGTAACAATAGGTCACTTGAGGAGGATCTCCTAGAGTGTCTGAAGAACGTAGAACATCAGTGAACAGGATTTCATGGGTGGGCCTGAAGCTCATGGGAGTTTCCCCTGCCCCTGTGCCATTGTGTTAATTGTGGGGGAGTGACCCTAAGGAAAGTTCTGGTCTTCCAGCCCAGTGTGGTGGAAGTGGCTCAGTGGAGCACAAACCTGGTCTTCGTAGTCTGGGTGTTTTTCTTTTTAAGAACACCAGGTGAGGGAGCCTAGCATGTCCGTATGGAGCGTCCTTTAAGGGAGATCTCCCAGTGTGGAGAGAACGTGGAGTGCCTGTAAGCAGGGCTCTAGTAGTTCTCCAGTTGGGAGGGTGCAGAAGTCCAAATGAAGGGGTGCGAGGGGGATAGGCTCCCCAGTGGAAGAACCAGTGGGTCAGGGGCCAGCCAGAAGGGTTGTGTCGCCAGGGAGTGACCATGGTGAGGCCACTTCTGTCCTGAGTGTCAGGCAGACTTGTACACGACACATTAGTTGTGTCACCCTCAAGGAAGTCCTGGTGCGCCAGGCATCTGACCAAAGGGGTACTTCCCTCGGTTGGGGAGCCAGTAGCCGGTGTTTCCGGATCTGGACGTAAGGGGAACTGTACGTAGTGTCCTGAAGTACAAGAAGGAACTCCTGCCTGAAGAGAAGGAACCGGGTAAGCTGTATGGGGGATTGACCTGCAGTGGTTGCCTTGCTGCTGAAGGAGGAGAGAAAGTCTTAGATTTTTGTTTTCAACTTGTAGAAGTCCTGGTGCGCCAGGCATCTAACCAAAGGGTAGCGTCCCTAGGTTAGGGAGCCAGGTTCAGGTGTTGCCTGTCCTGGACGGCAGGGCGACTGTAGCCAGTGTCCTGGCCGGTTTGTCTTCTAGGGGTACCCCTGTGAACACAGGTGGGGCTCATCTTAAGTGAAGAGACCCTGTGTTTCCCAGAAGGGGTGGTACAGGCCTAGCAGGGATCTATAGAGTTCTTGGCTGAGTGTTGTGGTACTACCCTGAGAGCAGGTGGGGCCTACCTTAAGTGGAGGGACCCTGTTCTACAGTGGGAGGGTGCAGAACTCTGGAAGGGGGTAAGAAGGAGTCTGACCCCTGTGCATCCGGTGAATTTGAATCACAGGTGGTAAACCAGTTAAGGGAGCTGTGACTCAGTCATGACCACCCTGGTGTCCTGTAGGCACCGCACTGAGCAACGTCCCCCTCGAGCAACGCCACCTCTGCGCTCACCGACGTCGTCTCGACGCCGTCAACGAGCCATAGGCTGCACCGCAACTGGGGGGCACCGCAACGTGCAACGCCTCGCTACACCGTTCTGGTGGTGGTCTGACCGTGGTCACTGCTGCTGAGGAAGTAAGGTCCTAAACTGGTGGGAGTGTTGTGTTCTGGAGGGTGCTTCAGAAGTAGAGGTAGGGTGGGGCATTCTTGCCCGTGACCTCTGGTCAGCCTGAGGGTGCGGACCCTAGGTTGAAGGATCAGTGGTAGTTTGGAACTACACTGAGAAAGGGAGTGGAGAATGGCTAGTGCAGGCCAGGGGTTACAACCCCCCACTCTGTGGATGGGCATGGACCAGTGGTATCTGGGTGGCCTAGGGCCTGGTCCTAGCCGTGGACAACTAAGGAGTACCAGTGGGGTAGCCTAGTTGGGCCTGTTTTTTTTTTAAGTATTTGCTTGTCTTATGGATCAACGTGGCGTAGAACCGGAGGGTGTCCCTGCAGTGCGGGCCTGCGTCCGTGTTCTATCGCCCCAAGCAGGGAAGTCCATCACGGTGGTGATTGGCCTACCCTGCGTTTTGGCTGGAAGGGGGTTGTGTTGGACTTGGGCCTTGTGGCAGGTTCACCCCTGAACTTTTTTCCTTGAAATGCAGTGATTTCTGGTCTTTGCGCACTTTGACACTGTGGCGCAGTGTAAAGTGCGTGCGCTCCTTGAGTGCATGTGGTGAGATAGGCCTGCCCTCCCATAGGAATGAATGGGGAATGTATGTGTCCCTGGTAGTTCCTGATGCGTGGGGAGTGCAGGCTCGAGTTTGGTATGTGTGAACTCGTGGGAGTGAATGCTGCGCAACGGTATGTGTGGCTTGTATGTGTCTAGTGGGGAAGGGCCACTTCCAGACATGGCTGTGTGTGTGCAGTGAGGGTGCTGGAGCGTGATTGGCTGGAGCTGGCTGGCATGCCAGGCTCCAGGAAGTCTGGATGGGTCTGCCCGGTGGTGGGTGGGAGATTAGCATGCTGATGGCTGGGGAGGAGTGTACCTGTGTCCTGAATGAGGCTGGGTTTTCCCCTGACAATGCTGGCTCTGCCCCCCTGTGGTGTGACTGATGACCCTAGCCCTGCCAGTGAATAGAGAGGGTGGTTGAGCCCATCAGCAGTGCTCACAGACCAGCTGCGCCTGGTTCTGCCCCCACCCTGCCCAAAGACAAAGGATTTGTCTGTATAAAAAGAGGCTGTGACCTCTTGAAAAATGTTCTTGTTCCCAACTTGAATCTTGCCAGGGGCGTGCTGCTGCTTGGGCTCAGGGGAAGGCTTGCCTCCCTGAGCCCTGCCCAGCCCCTGGACTGCTGAGATGCTGGATTGTTGAAGGACTTTGGTGCTTTCTGTTGCTCTAGCGCTTGGGAGCGCTTTATCCTGCTTGTAGCGCTCGATTTTCACTTATAGCGCTGGGAGCGCTGTATTTCCGTCCTAGCGCCTGGGGGCGCTCTATTCTCGCACCTAGCGCTCTGAGCGCTGTTATTGCCCCTTCCGCGGCTGCCCACGCCGCATTATTGCTTTTATTAGTAATTTCGAGGGTGCCTACCCCTCTTGCCCCCGAGAAGCGAGAGAGCCGATGCCGCCGCCGCGACGAAACCGGAAGCCAGGCCCGAGCCGCCTGACTATGGGAGGGACCTAAATTTGGTCACTTCCGCTTCCCCCTGCCCAAGGGAAGCCTTCCTTTTTCCGTTGCCGGTCTCCCGTGTGAGGAGGGAGACCGTAGCTGATGTCCGCCCCGGGGAAGGAGTCCCTGAGGAAGCGGGCTGAGCGCTTTGTGAAGGCGGGGCTCCCATGAATTTGAATTTGAATTTGAATTTGAAGGGATTTGTAGAGCGCTCGTACACCTGGCGGTTTCTTGGCGCTAACTGGCGACCACTACTCGATGGGTCGGAAAAGGGGGAAAGGTGAACATTCAGGATGGGAAGGCTTGGGTGAAGAGGAAGGTCTTGAGGTCTCTGCGGAAGAGGGGGTACTGGGTGCAGGTTCTGAGGGACAATGGGAGAGAGTTCCAAAAAGCTGGGCCCGTGGTTGCAAACTTGGAACCACCCCACTTCTTCCGTTTGAAGCGGGGAACCAAGAGACGGTGGTGAGAGGAGGATCGGAGGTCTCGTGAGGGAGTGTAGGTTTGAATAGCCGAGTTGATGAAGGAGGGGGCAGAACATGTTCTGGCTTTAAAAATGGTGCAGCCGAGCTTGAATAGGACGCGCTGCCGAACGGGGAGCCAGTGCAGGGAAAAGAGGAGAGGAGTTACATGGTGTGATTTGGAAAGGTTAAAAACCAGCCGAGCGGCCTGATTTTGAACCAGCTGGAGACGCCTCATAAGGTAGTCGGGCATGCCATGGTAGAGGACATTGCCATAATCTAGGCGAGAAGTCACCATGGCCAGAAGAACTAGTTTGAGCGCGTCTGGGTCAAAAAATCGTGAGACTCTGCGGATAGTCCTGAGTGAAAGAAAGGCTGAGGAAACCACAGCAGAGACTTGAGAGTGTAGGGAAAGTTGGTTATTGATTTTGAAACCAAGTGTTTTGACAGAGGATACAGGAGTGGGTGGGGGACCTAAGGAGGGGGGCCAGAAGGAGGGGGACCAGGGACTGGAGCAACCACCTGTCAACACCAGCTCCGTTTTATCGGGGTTGAGTTTCAGGTGGTTGAAATTCATCCAGTCCTGGATGAAGGTCATGATGGACTGAACCTTCGACATAGACTCAGGGGCAGAGGAAAGGTGGAAAATGAGCTGGAGATCATCTGCATAGTTGTACACAGAGACCTCCAGTTGCTGTAAAGCAAAAATAAGGGGAGCGATGTAAAGATTAAATAAGAGGGGGGATAAAGAGGAACCCTGGGGGACACCACACTGGATGGGTAAAAATTCCGCAGAGAACTCTCCCAGACGAACCGCCTGAGTCCGGCCGCTCAAGAAGGAGGATAGCCATAGTAGGGCTGTTCCTCGGATTCCCGCCGCCTCGACACGTGAGAGTAAGATGGTATGGTCCACTGTGTCGAATGCGGCGGAAAGATCTAAGAGGATCAGGGCCTGATGTTGATTGGTGTCCATTCCTTGTCGGAGGTTATCCAGAACCGATGTTATAACGGACTCAGTTGAGTGGGCTGGGCGGAAGCCGGCCTGTCTTGAAGCCAAAACACCATGACTTTCCACGAACTCACTCAGGGTTTTTACCACGTGTCGTTCCAATACCTTTGCCAGGAAAGGCAAGAGGGAAATTGGGCGGAAGTTGGCTGGGTCGGAGGGATCCGCTCCAGGTTTTTTTAAGATCGGTACGATCACTGCCGATTTGAGTGCAGGGGTAACGATGCCCTGAGCCAGTGAGCTATTGAGAAGCACTAAAGGTGGTGAGGGGCAGAAGGTATAGATCTGCTTTAGGATGTAGGCAGGGCAGGGGTCCAGCGGGGAGCCGGACTTGACCAACGGAAGAATGGAAAGAAATGAGTCGGTCGATAGGGGGGGAATTGAATCCAGATGTGCAGTGACTGGAGGACGTCGGGGGTCGGTGAAGGTCGGGGATGGAGGAGGAATTTTAATTTTAATTTTGCTGATTTTGTCTAGGAAATAGTGATTAAGGGAGTCGCATAGTGATTGAGAGGGTGATGGTTTGAGTGAAGCTCTATCGGAAAAGGCAAGGTCTTGGACGATAGAAAAGATTTCTCTTGGCCGGTTCTCCGCGAGTTGGATTATAGAGGAGAAATAGTTTTTCTTTGTGTCTAATATAGCTTTCTTATACTGAGTGAGAAGTTCAGTGTACCGGGTTTTAGCCAAGGGGCAGTAGTTTCGTCTCCATTGTCGTTCAGCTTGGCGGAGAGTGAGTTTTTGGGTCTTTAGATCGTCTGAGAACCAGCGGTTTGCATCTTTAGGGCGTTTAGTTGCGATGCGTTTTAGAGGGGCGATGGTGTCGCACCCAGCTCGCAGCCAATTGGTAATAGCATCTACCTGACCAGAGGAGGGCAGCGCGGTCAGATCGGGGCTGGAAGAGGAGAGGAGGGTCGATAGGGCTTCGATGTCAACACGATTCCATGAGCGCGCCCAGACATTCCTCGCAGGAGCGGGCTTAGATGGTGGAACGGGGGATAGGGATAAGGTGATCAGTGAGTGATCCGACCATGGACATGGGGAGATGGAGATAGGACTAACCGGGCAATCGCGTTGCCAGATTTGATCCAGAATATGTCCCAACCTGTGTGTGGGAGCATTGACGACTGACGTAAAGTTGAGCGACTGAAGAGAGTCTGAGAATTCCTTGGACGTGGCGCATTCCGCAGGGTCGGAGGGCCAAAAGTTAAAGTCTCCCAGAACAATGATGGAGGAATGGTTGACAACCAAAGTCGCCATTAGGTCTTGAAAACAGGGGAGGAACGTTTGAGGGGAGGACGGGGGTCGGTACACAAGGACACAGGTGAGAGGTGGAGTAAAGGAAAGGGATCGAACCACTAAACAGTCTGAGATTCCCATGGAGGGGGAGACTAGAGGGTGGAAAGTGAATTCCTTATGGGCGATCAGGGCTACCCCTCCACCAGGCCTGCCCTGGTGGAGGGAGAGCCACGCCAGGCGCTACCACGGCCAAGAGAGAGCCGCAGCCGAGCACCGCCAGCCGACCCGGTGAGTGTGTTGAGAGAGAGGAGGGGCATCGGGGCACATTGCCGGTGCCCGCCCCTCCCCTCCAGAGCGAGTCTCGTGGTGCTAAGAGGCCCGGGCGGCCTCAAGTGATCCCGAGTCCCCCGAGAGGGACTCCGCCTACCGCCCATTGTTCTCGAGCCCCGAGAGGCTCACAGCGCCGCATTGATTTCCAAGCCCACAAGGGGCTCAAGGCGCTATTGGTTCACGGAGCCCCGTGGCTCCAAGAGGGCACCAGTGTGGGAGAGCCCACGAGAGGCTCCACCAGTGCGGGGGCATTATTGTATTTTAGGAGCCAGAGTGC
Organism: Lissotriton helveticus; assembly: GCF_964261635.1. Lineage (NCBI taxonomy): Eukaryota > Metazoa > Chordata > Amphibia > Caudata > Salamandridae > Lissotriton > Lissotriton helveticus. The sequence continues at coordinate 927,935,101 of NC_136061.1, forward strand.
TCCAATGGGCCCAGTTGTTTCTCGAGCCCTGAGAGGCTCCACCTTTTGCATATTTGTTTGCAGAGCCAGAGGGCTCCCAGTTTGTGCAGCTTTGGGTTCCAGAGAGCTAGTAAGAGCCCTGTTGCAGTTCTGTTTCCAGCTGCCCAGCAATTAGTGGGCAGCTGCACCGTTTAGGTATTTTGCTTCCTAGGGACATGTACTCTGGACTTTAGGAGTGAGGCGCACTCCTTCATCCCTGGCCTTTCCCCAGCTGCGCAGCACTTAGTGCCAGCTGCAGCGTTTAGGCCCCCTGTTCTGTCCCTCAGCTGCCCAGCAAGTAGTGGGCAGCTGCTACGTTTAGGTGTTGGCGCAGTGGCGCAACCTGGACCCTGGACTTTGATGTAAGTTCATGTTAATGTGATTTCTGCAAAGTGCTCTTTGCTGCACCTCTGAATGTGTTGTTGATGCATTATGTGCCTTGTTCCTTACACCTCTGAATGTGTAGTTTATACATCATGTGTTCTCTTTGCTGCACCTCTGAATGTGTTGTTGATGCATCATGTGTCTTGTTCCTTACACCGCTGAACGTGTGTTGATGCGTCATGTGTTTCTTACACCGCTGAATGTAGGTTCTGCATCATGTGTTTTGCCCCCAGGTCTATGCCCCTACTTGTATTGTGATACTGAGGTGGTTGTTCTTGCTAGTACAGGTGGTGCTAGTGAGGTCCTGGTTCCCTGCGTGACCTGTTCCTAAGGTGGTTAGGATTGCGTAGGTGGTACTTACCGGTTACCAGTGGGTACTGGTTGTGTGCTTTATGTCCTATTTTGTGTTACAGTGATTTTCTGTTATGTTCTAAGTGATATTTCAAGGGCTTGATACTGAGCTCGCCCCCTGACCAGAGTCCCAGGACCAGTGGACTCTATTGTGCCTTCCCTGACAAATTGCTGGGACTTGTCTGATCTCCCTGGGCCCCTGGGGCCTCGCTGAAGTGTGCCTCGCTCACTCCCCTCGGCAGCTCGTGCCCGGCCGCCCGTCCAAGCCTCGAGCCGCGCCACTCTCCCCTGAGCCGCGCCGCTTCGCTGGGCCGCCCGCATCCTGCCTCCCCCTCCTCTTCTGAGCCGCACACATTGGTCGCCCCAGAGAAACGCTTGTAGCTAGCCGGTCGCCCGCTAAAGCCTACTAAGGAGGTCACTCGCATTATCCTGCGCAACCAGGACGGAAGGTACTGTCCGATAGGCCCTATGTTCTAAGTTCTAGGCCTATAAGTATTGTATTGTTACTTCTAAAAATGCTGATTCCTGACAGTGGTCCAGGTGGCCCTGTCTTGTACATATCCCCTGTAAATTCTGCTCTGGCACATTGTAAAGTGTGTGTTTTATCTAATGTGTTTTGGTGTAATACAAAGGCTATTTTTATATAACCTTGTGTGGAGTTTCCTTTGTGGTGGGCCTTTGGGTGTTGTTGCTGGGGTGCGTGCGCAAATACTTAACTCACATCGCCTCCAAGTTTAGCCTTGCTGCTCGCGCCACATTACCTAGAGGGTGAGCAGGGGTTATCTTGGCGTGTAACTCCCTTGCCCTGACTTGGGAGTGGTGGTCTCTGACTGACTTTGGCGCAAGCCCTGGCCAGCCAGGGATCCCATTTCCAACAGTAGGCATACCTCAGTACCGTTGAACATTTTCTATGGTCCAAAAGATTGTTAACATTCCATGTCATGATATGGAATGATGCAAAACCAAAGGGAATGATAGACGGAGTGTTGAACAATGGAAGCACTCACCCCCAGTCAACTGATCTGGGTTTAATCCATCATCATTCTTTAGCTCACTCCACCACCCCAGTTTAGACATGGCCATATGCAAATCAGTCTGACCCTGTGCCTCATGGGAACAGTCCAGCCTGAACTGCCAAGCCATTTCAACCCTGGACCGGAAACAAGCCTCCTGGGACCGGTTTCTGGCTAATCAGCCGTCATCAGCCAGGCTAGCTTGAATCCAGTGGCAAAGTGAGCAAGGGACCCACGCCTGGGCATACCCTGCCAACTTAGGGTGAACAAAGCAAAACCAAAGGGGATGATGTACGGAGTGTTGAACAATGCAAGCACTCACCCCCAGTCATCTGATCTGGGTTTAATCCATCATCATTCTTTAGCTCACTCCACCACCCCTGTTCAGACATGGCCATACGTAAATCAGTCTGACCCTGTGCCTCATGGGAACAGTCCAGCCCGAACTGCCAAGCCATGTCTTCCCTGGACTGGAAACAAGCATCCTGGGACCGTTTTCTGGCAAATCAGCCATCATCAGCCAGGCTAGCTTGAATCCAGTGGCAAAGTGAGAAAGGGACCCACGTCTGGGCATACCCTGCCAACAATGGGCGAACAAAGCGATACCAAAGGGGATGATGGACGGAGCTCTTGAGCAAATCAAACACTCATCCCCAGTCAACTGATCTGGGTTTAATCCATCATCATCCTTTAGCTCACTCCACCACCCCAGTTCAGACATGGCCATATGCAAATCAGTGTGACCCTGTGCCTCATGGGAACAATCCAGCCCGGCCCGCAAGCCATGTCTTTACTGGACCGGAAACAAGCATCCTGGGACTGTTTTCTGGCAAATCAGCCGTTATCAGCCAGGCTAGCTTGAATCCAGTGGCGAAGTGAGCAAGGGACCCACGTCTGGGCATACCCTGCCAACTATGGGCGAACAAAGCGATACCAAAAAGGATGATGGACAGAGCGCTTGAGCAAATCAAACACTCACCCCCAGTCAAATGATCTGGGTTTAATCCATCATCATTCTTTAGCTCACTCCACCACCCCAGTTCAGACATGGCCATATGCAAATCAGTCTGACCCTGTGCCTCATGGGAACAGTCCAGCCCGAACTGCCAAGCCATGTCTTCCCTGGACCGGAAAAAAGCATCCTGGGAACGTTTTCTGGCTAATTAGCCGTCATCAGTCAGGCTAGCTTGAATCCAGGGGCAAAGTAAGCAAGGGACCCACGTCTGGGCATACCCTGCCAACTTAGGGCGAACAAAGCGATACCACAGGGGATTATGAACGGAGCGCTTGAGCAAATCAAACACTCACCCCCAGTCAACTGATCTGGAAATCATGATCCCCAGCGGTTACGGTGTTCCTGTGGCAGTCCCAGGACCAAATTCATAATTCAGCAGGCAGACCACCAGTGTGGTGGTCCAGGGAATGCCACCATGAGTTTGGTGGTCCGATGGAACGCTAAACTCGTAATCAGGCCCTAAGTTTAATGGCTTATAACTTAAAAAATACTTACACTACTTACCTGTACTACCAAAAAGGATCACCAGCACAAAATAATCTAAAATCCTTCCAAATCTCTTGGAAATTCACCTGTCTATTTTGGCCTGTATCCAATACAAACGTCTATGGAAAATGCAGAAAAAGTTTTGCGACCGCCTCTTTTTTCTTTGCGACTCCCCTTGTCAAATCGCCATGAAGCTTTGCATCATCCTCTTATGTAGAAAAAGCTATAGGTCTGCAAAGTTTTGGAGAGAGTTATTAAATGGGTGCAAAGTTATTTCATATAAAAAATCTAAGAAATTCCCATATCTCGGAATCCTAACCATAACTGCAGAGTGGCTACCTGCCACTCTGCAATAGGTGTATATATGTTACATTTTATCTGCTGCTGAGGGCGTGTGAATCCTTGAGGTTACACATCTTATTTGTCACTTGCCCGCAGCTCTCCTTCCTTTCCTGGAAATTGGAGTCCTTTCCAGGCCCACCTCCTGCAGTCAAAATGAAGGGGAGGTGGACAGGCACATTGCCTATTTCTGCCATAACCTTGAGGGTGGAGGAGTAATATAAAACAAGCAAAACAGACGGGTGGGGGAAAAATGAAAAATAAATGCATATGGGCGTGCGAAGAAAGATGAAAAAAATGGGAGAGATGGGCAGGGTTGGGATGGATGGGATTGGATTCCTAAGGGAATATACAGCTAGGAAGGTGCAGACTAGCCTCAGAGTGTTACTTCTTTATCAAAATGGCCGCCAAACCAATTCACTGCTGTAACTAGTATAAAGGGACCTGGAGAAAGAGCAGAGGTACAGAGTCCCTCAATCTCATTTTTGCAGAATATCCATTTTAGCCTCTACCAGTAGGGACTGTCTAAATCGGGATTCTGAGATGTGGGGTAATTCTGTATGCAGACTTAACACACCATCTAGGTTTTTCTGGGACATATTCGCCAGGTAATACCCAGTGGAATATGCTACCCAAAAATCAACATGGAATATGGGAAATTTAATTGTGAAATTGGCTTGGAAACATCAACTTCCATCAATAACCCCATTCCTTACAGGACACCTTGGATTAGTGAGCAAATGCTGGAGCCATAAATTAGCTGGAACAAGGGCATCCAGATTTCTAAGTGCAATATCGCATCAGGAGTTCTGCTGAACTCAGAATCGAGAAGCCCTGGGTGCACGAGCTATGGGGACAGGGGAGCCGTATTAATAGCGATTATTGGAAGAACCCCAAGGTGCGGGGATAATGGACTAGAGCTCGTCCACAATACCTTGTTTGGGATCGCTGAACCTTCAACCGTTGGAGAGACCCCGACTGAAAAAAACACACATCACACACCCAAGTATGAAGTCACGAAGTGTGAAGAGGTCAAGTCATTCCTAACGCCGGTCTGTATAAAAACCATGCAACACTATACTGGGGAAGCTGGGATTTACATCTAGATTTTCTTACTCATCTCTAGAATCCCAAACCAGGTCGACTGGACTGTTCTAGAAGAATAAAGGGAACATTTTACCACAGCTTTGAACAACTTCACTATCAAATCTAAATTAAACTCAAAGGACCACTGACTACGAACTAAAGTTTCAAAGATTTATTACAAAGACAAAAATAGTTGGACATACAAACATCTCAGCAAGAGGTTCAGAAAGTAAACTGGCACTAATACAAACATAATTCTACACAAGATTCTCAGACGACTCAGAATAAAAAGCAAAGTCAATTTGAGTAACATTAGGCAACCAAGAACAGTCTCAGCTTGAAGTTTGGACTGCATTTACAAAAAGTAAAAGGAAAGTGATTAGTCTGTCCCTACACTATTCTAAGGTGACATCCCTACATAACATTCCCATCAGACAAGAGTAAAGGTGTCAGCGGTGGAGACTTCCAAAGAAGTACATTAACATTCTTCAGGCAAATAGTCTAACTGTTGAGCTTGTTCTAAGATGCTCCTTCTTACACCCCACTCTGCCATAACGTTCCCAAGACTCTATAGCTTTCTACATCCTGCTCTGTCCGTTCCCTAACTAAGATCTGCTCTCCACCCTCGGGAGCTGTCCCTAATACAAAATCCCAAAAACAGTCGACACTCCCAGAGGTACTCCCCTCTGGCAGGTGAAGATCTTCGGATTTTTCCAGTACGGTACCTTTCCATCCAGCGTCCATTGGTGTATCATTGGGTCCCAGGCACCTTCCTCGTTAAATTTTGCTTCCCAAATTCTTTAGCAGCTTTTCTCCATTCGCTCCTACTGTCTAAAAACAATGGACTCTTCTACCTAACGAGCCTTGTGGCCTTGCACCTGCAAGCTGAAATACATGGGAAGATCTCTGCAAACATTCAAAGTTACAATTTAACATTTTGCTGAGGACAGCTTCTTCCCCGAAGAGAGAAAATCTTTCCTTCTCGACTAAAGCTAACAAAAGAAAATACAGTTAGGCCTCTACTGGCTTTAACATGTCCCAGGCCTTTGTACGTATTCTTCAGATTTTGATATTGACTGTACTGCAGTCTCTCCATCCTCCTCTATTGCATTCTCATCGATCTTTCCAGTCGGCTTGACTTGTACCACTTGTACGCTCTAACCAATCCCCACAATCCAATCACACAGCACATCACTATTATTATGGGCTTCAAAATGTAACCGAGAATACCTTTCCCAATATTCGCAAACCAACTTCCAACCTTCCAAACCCTTTCCAATCTTCTCCCACACTGTTTCTTCAGTCAGATCCTCAATCTCATAATGAATTGCAGTAATGTTGCTTATATATTTCTCCAGATCTTTGCTGTTGTCTGGTATATAAGTGCAACATTCTTGAACCTTTAAAAGTTTACAGACTCCTCCCTCTTTAGCTAGAAGGACGTCTAAAGCAAGACGGTTTTGTAAAACCATAGTCCTTATTGATAACATCTCACCCTCAAACAACACTAAGGACTTAGCTGTATTCATGGATAGTTCGTCTGCAACAGTCGCCAACCTTCGAATTTTCACGTCATTCAGAATCACTCCCAACATGGGTATCATTGCTCCAAAAACATCTCCAACTATAGCTCCTGCACTTTCACCTCGCTTCACTCTCACATGTTGTCCTCCTTTGATCAATTCAAAATCTTCTGTATGGTAAATCTTGGGGAAAATGATCGCTAAATAACACCTTCTGTACCATTTCTCAGGCAATCGCACATAAGCATTCCTTCCACAAACAAAATACACCGTCGGAATCACTTGTACCATACTCTGCAAGAAATCCTTTGCATAATACTCCAAAGAGAAAGTATGCTCACACGTGGTATGACCTACGTTGACATTCTCAAATATGTCTGTGGTCGGTGAATGCACATCTTCCCTTTCTGTGCTTCATCTAAAGCTATTGGACCAAAACTCCCTTTAGACTTGTGCAACTTCTCCTCGTCTGTCCAATCTACTATGCCTTGTCCTGAATCTCGCAACTGTTTTTGTTTCCGATATCTATCTTCTACCTGATCAATGAATTTCTTCTCTGTATCTGACAACAAGCATGTCAAATTATGACGATGTGCATAAACTGTATATTACTCCTGGGTTGGAATAAAATACGTTCCAAGCCTGTCCTCTGATTTGTAATAATCATACTTGTTCAAATGCTTATATGCCGGTACTTCAGGAAGCACCGCATCATAATTCGAAAATAAATACTCAAAATAATTACGACCATAAAATATGCTAAGCAGCAAACTACATGATATTCCATATGTCAATGGAAGATGGTAATATCCAATACCCTCATCTACGGAAGCAGGCAATTGTATACACACATAGCAATCTTTCGCATCCATTGCATCAATATACTTATACAAAAACTTTGCATACGCATTAAGCTTGAAATTACCCTTCAACAGATCTGGATGCAATCTACGACTCTCTTCTAGCAGCAAAGCTCTGTTATGTCCTACCTTGACCTCTTCTTTGCTAGGAGTAGTAGGTGTAGGTGTTCCCTCAACATCTACTGCCTGCTCATGTGGTACTAAATACGAGACTACAACTACTAGAATAATGAAGAGTATAACTCCTCCTATAAGTGTGCCTACAATGCACCTAGCTATGATTCGGGTTTCCAGCTTCCATGATCTCAGGACGTGCTCCTCAATATATTTGTTAAACGACAGAGTTCGATTGTCTTTTTCTTCCTTCTTCCTGTAGAAGCACTCGAACCACACCTCAGAGGCTGAAAGTCCCTTTTTATTTTCAGTTCCTTATTTACAGCGAGCAATAGACAACCTTAACCCTTCTCCGTCCTCTATGGGAAGTCCCTAAATTTCTCCTTCTTCCACTCGGACCTAGGTTATTTACAGCAAGTATTTACAAAAAGTCTCATTCATCAATAATAAGATTTGTTCCAACCGCTTCTAGCACATATTCCAAAAGTTCAAGACGAATAACAATGGATTCTTGAGCTGATATTTCAGGCCCAATCGTAGGAAAAAGGAATCTACTCAAAATCAGATGACGAATTATGCTTAAAATCTGTGGATTTGGAACAGTGATGGTCAGTACGCCTTCGGTCTCAAGTCCTGGCACCAACAACAGCACGTCCAGTTTGATGGTAGGACTGTTACTGATCACTGTCACTGCCCTCACCCTTCCCGATTTCAATATGCCTGGCATAAGTCACAGGGTAGTTCCACTCAGGAGTTGCGTACCTCCGACAAGGCACCCTCTTTCGCCTTGATCTTCTCAGTCGTCCATGAGCTGGCCTTTCCCCGTCCACGTCTGATTCAGACTCCTCAGACACAGGTGCAAGATCCCTCTCGGAAACCAACCTCAGGTTCAACTGCCTTTGTCTTTATGGACACTGCTCCCCTGCTCTGCTGGTACTCCTGCTTGGCACTTGCTCACTTTGTTCACAGTTCTCTTCAGCTGAATTTGGCTTCGGGTCACTTAAACAGTCACTTCCCCTCTCTGAGGCAGTCTCAGACTCACTTCCGTCGTGACACTCCTCAGCTTGATCCGGTGAGTCACCAGCTTCTTCATACACCCTCACAGCTTGGCTTGTCGTTTCCTGTGGCCCTGCCACTTCAGCTGGATCTTCATTAGGAAGAGGAGCTGTTTCTTCCAAGGGTGCTGGAACTCGTTGCGTGTGTGAAGCATGCACCCAATTCGGTAGCCCACCACACTTCACAGCAGTGTTCGTAATAAGGATGACTTGATAGGGCCCCTTCCAACGAGTATCCAAGCAGCTTTTTCTCACGTGCTTCCGAACCAGCACCCAGTACCCCGGACTCAGGTCGTGGCAGAGATCACTGGAAGCCAGAACCACAGCAGCCTGCACCTGATGGGACACAGAACGGATGACATCTGTGAGTCCCTTGCAATAACCAAGGATCAGATCATCTGTGATACTCAGCAAGGCTGTCGATGGCACCGCTGGTAATCTCATTGCCCTCCCCATCAGCACTTTATGAGGCGAGAGACCTGTTCTCCTGTCTGGGGTACTGCGCATACTCCTTGGCACCAAAGGCAAGTCATCTGGCCACTTAAGAGACGTGGATGAACACACTTTCGCCATCCGAGCTTTCAAAGTTCCGTTGACCTGCACTACTATTCCAGAAGCCTCTGGTTGGTAACTACAATGGAGTCTCTGATCAATGTTCAGTGCTGTGCAAAGCATTTTCATAATCTCACTATGGAAGTGAGTTATTCTGTCTGATTCCAAAGAGGTCGGAACCCCGAATCTAGGCACAAGTTCCCTCAACAATAGCCTAGCTACAGTAAGTGTGTCGCACCTGCGTGTCGGGTATGCCTCCACCCACCGTGAGAATTGCAAAAAACACAGTTGATGGACAGAATGTAGAGCAATGTCATACATTCACCCCAGTACAAAGATCTGGGCCAAAATCCATCGTTTTTTTGCACTCCACACCACCCTGGGTTAGACACTGGCTATTTGCAAATCAGCTCTGAACCTGTGCCTCATGGGAACAGTCCAGTCCAAACTACCAAGCCATGTCTTTCCCAGACCGCAATCAAGCATCCAAGGACCGGTTTCTGGCTATCAATCAATCAATCAATCAAAGACATTTATAGAGCGCACTACTCACCCGGAGGGTCTCAAGGCGCTAGGGGGGGGGGTGCTGCTACTGCTCGAACAGCCAGGTCTTGAGCTTCTTCCTGAAGGAGAGGTGGTCCTGGGTCAGGCGGAGGTGGGTCGGAAGGGAGTTCCAGGTCTTGGCGGCCAGGTAGGAGAAGGACCTTCCTCCTGTTGTCGCTCTTCGGATGCGGGGGACGGCGGCGAGGGCGTGGTTGGTCGATCGGAGGTGGCGTTTGGGAGCGTAGAAGTTGAGGCGGCTGTTGAGGTATCCTGGGCCTTGGTTGAGTAGGGCTTTGTGTGCGTGGGTGAGGAGCCGGAAGGTGATTCTTTTGTTGATCGGGAGCCAGTGCAGGTCTCTCAGGTGTCTGGAGATGTGGCTACGTCTGGGGACGTCGAGGATGAGTCTCGCCGAGGCGTTCTGGATCCGCTGGAGTCTCTTCTGGAGCTTGGCGGTGGTTCCGGCATAGAGGGCGTTGCCGTAGTCCAGACGGCTGGTGACGAGGGCCTGGGTGACCGTCTTCCTGGTTTCGGTGGGGATCCACCGGAAGATCTTACGTAGCATGCGCAGGATGTTGAAACAGGACGAGGAGACGGCGTTGACTTGTCTGGTCATGGAGAGGGAGGAGTCCAGGATGAAGCCCAGGTTGCGTGCGTGGTCTGTCGGTTTGGGTGCGGTGCCCAGGGCGGGGGACCACCAGGAGTCGTCCCAGGCGGAGGGCGAGGAGCCCAGGATGAGGACTTCCGTCTTGTCTGAGTTCAGTTTCAGGCGGCTGGTTGTCATCCACTCGGCTACGTCTTTCATCCCTTCGTGAAGGTTGGCTCTGGCGGTGGCGGGGTCGTTGGTGAGGGAGAGAATCAGCTGGGTGTCGTCGGCGTAGGAGATGATGTTGAGGTTGTGTTGGCGTGCGATGGCCGCGAGGGGGCTCATGTAGATGTTGAAGAGGGTGGGGCTCAGAGAGGATCCTTGAGGGACGCCGCAGATGACTCCGGTGGCTTCTGACTTGTACGGTGGTAGACGGACTCTCTGTGAGGGCCGCTGTTTCTCCGTTGTCCATCAGGGCTCGGATGTCATCAGTGGCAGCGAGGAGGGCGGTCTCGGTGCTGTGGTTGGCTCGGAAGCCAGACTGTGAGGGGTCGAGGGATCCATTCGTCTCGAGGAAGGTGGCCAGCTGTTTGTTGACGATCTTCTCGATGACTTTGGCTGGAAACGGGAGGAACGAGATGGGGCGGTAGTTCTTGAGTTCGGTGGGGTCCGCTGTAGGTTTCTTGAGTAGGGCGCTGAGTTCGGCGTGCTTCCAGCTCTCCGGGAAGGTGGCGGTGTCGAATGAGGTGTTGATGATGTCCCGCAGGTGGGGTGCGATGACATCGTCGGCCTTGTTGAAGACGTGGTGAGGGCAGGGGTCGGTTGGAGATCCGGAGTGGATGGAGTTCATCGTGCGGACGTTGTCTTCGGTGCTGATCGGCGTCCAGGCGCGGAGGGTGGTGGTGGGGGGCGGTGGTTCGGTCGTGGCGTGCGTCGGTTGAGTGCTGAAGCTGTTGTGTATGTCCGCGATCTTGTTGTGGAAGTAGGAGGCGAGGGAATTGCAGAGGTCTTGCGAAGAGGTGATGTCGTTGTTTCTGGCGTTGGGGTTGGAGAGCTCTTTCACGATGTTGAAGAATTCCTTGCCGTTGTGTGCGTTGTTGTCCAGTCGGTCCTTGAATGCAGTTTTCTTGGTGGCGCGGATCAGTTGGTGGTGCTTCCGGGTGGCAAGCTTGAGGGTGGTCATGTTGTCCGGAGTTGGTTCCCTTCTCCAGACTTTCTCGAGGGCTCGGCAGTTCTTCTTGGAACTCATGAGTTCGTCGGTGAACCATGGGGCCTTCTTGCTGCCGGGTCTGTTGGGCGGGGTCCTCAGTGGGGCGAGTTCGTCCGCGCAGTTGCTGATCCACTTCGTGAGGTTGTCGGCGGCCTGGCTGGGGTTCGCTGAGCTGGCGGGAGGGTGCTGGCTCAGGGAAGCGGCGAGCTGGTCGGCTGTGATCTTGTTCCAGCTTCTTCGAGCAGCCTGCTGCTGCTGGTGGTGGATCGTCGTTCTTCTGAAGGTGAAGTGGACGCAGCTGTGGTCCGTCCAGTGGAGTCCGGTGGTGTGGCTGGAGGTGATGTCTTTGCTGGATGAGAAGACGGCGTCGAGTGTGTGTCCGGCGAGGTGGGTGGGGGTGGACACCAGCTGCTTGAGACCGAGGTTGGCGAGGTTGTCGAGCAGGGTGGTGGTGTTGCGGTCGTTGTTGTTCTCCAGGTGGAAGTTGATGTCCCCCAGGAGGATGTAGTCGGTGGAGGGGAGGGCGTGCGGGCTGATGAAGTCGGCGATGTCCTCGCTGAATTGTGTGCGTGGTCCCGGGGGTCGGTAGATCAGGGTGCCTCTGAGGGTGGTTTTGGGGTCCGTGTGGATCTGGAAGTGCAGGTGTTCGGCGGTTGTCAGGGTGTCGTCGGTGTTGGTCTTGATGCGGATGGTGTCCCTGTAGATGATGGCGAGGCCTCCTCCAGTCTGGTTGTCGCGGTCTCTTCGGGTGATCTTGTAACCCTCTGGGATGGCGATGGCGATGTCGGGCGCTGAGGAGTCGTTCATCCAGGTTTCCGTGAGGAAGGCGACGTCTGGGTCTGTGGTGTCGAGCAGGTTCCAGAGCTCGACGGCGTGTCTGTGGACGGAGCGGGTGTTGATCAGGATGCACTTCAGGTGGTTGCTGCTGGTGCTTGGCTTGGTGGGTGCTGGTGTGGCGTGGGTCCGGTTGCAGGTGAACTTACAGGAGTGGCAGCTGAAGGATCCGTGGGTGCGTCTCGGTGTGGCTCGGTAGCAGCCCGGGGTTCGGCCGGTGTTGAGTGCGTCGAGTTCGGTGGCGTCGTAGGTCCGGCGGGTCGGCTTCTGTCGGTGGGGGCCAGGGGTCCTGGCACTGGGCGCGGTCCAGGCGCGGACGGGCGCAGACGGGCTTACCTTTGGCGCACCTTCAGCCCTCAATCGGTGCTCCCGCTGCGCGCGTCCGCTGCGCGGTCGCTCCGGGGGCGTCATAAGAAGGGAGCCGGTAGGGAGGGTCTGCGGGGAGGCGGGAGCGGGCCGACCAATCGGCTGGCGGGGGGGCGGGGCCGCGGGCTGGCAGCGGCGGGAAAACAGGAGGCCGAGGCTCGGAGGGCGGCCCTGCGGCGGCTGGGGCAGCGTCAGCGGCGAGGATCAGGTGCAGCGGGCAGCAGGTAAGCAGGAAGGCAGAGGGGGCGACCAGGCCAGAGGCGCAGTGGTCGCTCCCTTGGAAGGGTCTGGGTCCCCTTAAGAGGGGAGCCGGTAGGGAGGGTCTGCGGGGAGGCGGGAGCGGGCCGACCAATCGGCTGGCGGGGGGGCGGGGCCGCGGGCTGGCAGCGGCGGGAAAACGGGAGGCCGAGGCTCGGAGGGCGGCCCTGCGGCGGCTGGGGCAGCGTCAGCGGCGAGGATCAGGTGCAGCGGGCAGCAGGTAAGCAGGAAGGCAGAGGGGGCGACCAGGCCAGAGGCGCAGGATAGCTTGGATAGCTTGACTCCAGTGGTGTGGAGAGCCTGGGACTCACGTCTGAGCATACCCAGCCCACTCGGGGTGAAAATTGCAAAAAACACAGTTGATGGACAGAATGTAGAGCAATGTCATACATTCACCCCAGTACAAGGATCTGGGCCTAAATCCATCGTTTTTTTGCACTCCACACCACCCTGGGTTAGACACTGGCTATTTGCAAATCAGCTCTGAACCTGTGCCTCATGGGAACAGTCCAGTCCGTACTACCAAGCCATGTCTTTCCCAGACCGGAATCAAGCATCCAATGACCGGTTTCTGGCTATCAGCCTTCATCAGCCTGGATAGCTTGACTCCAGTGGTGTGGAGAGCCTGGGACTCACGTCTGAGCATACCCAGCCCACTCGGGGTGAAAATTGCAAAAAACACAGTTGATGGACAGAATGTAGAGCAATGTCATACATTCACCCCAGTACAAGGATCTGGGCCTAAATCCATTGTTTTTTTGCACTCCACACCACCCTGGGTTAGACACTGACTATTTGCAAATCAGCTCTGAACCTGTGCCTCATGGGAACAGTCCAGTCCGAACTACCAAGCCATGTCTTTCCCAGACCGGAATCAAGCATCCAAGGACCGGTTTCTGGCTATCAGCCTTCATCAGCCTGGATAGCTTGACTCCAGTGGTGTGGAGAGCCTGGGACTCACGTCTGAGCATACCCAGCCCACTCGGGGTGAAAATTGCAAAAAACGCAGTTGATGGACAGAATGTAGAGCAATGTCATACATTCACCCCAGTACAAGGATCTGGGCCTAAATCCATCGTTTTTTGCACTCCACACCACCCTGGGTTAGACACTGGCTATTTGCAAATCAGCTCTGAACCTGTGCCTCATGGGAACAGTCCAGTCCGAACTACCAAGCCATGTCTTTCCCAGACCGGAATCAAGCATCCAAGGACCGGTTTCTGGCTATCAGCCTTCATCAGCCTGGATAGCTTGACTCCAGTGGTGTGGAGAGCCTGGGATTCACGTCTGAGCATACCCAGCCCACTCGGGGTGAAAATTGCAAAAACCACAGTTGATGGACCGAATGTAGAGCAATGTCATACATTCACCCAAGTACAAGGATCTGGGCCTAAATCCATCGTTTTTTTGCACTCCACACCACCCTGGGTTAGACACTGGCTATTTGCAAATCAGCTCTGAACCTGTGCCTCATGGGAACAGTCCAGTCCGAACTACCAAGCCATGTCTTTCCCAGACCGGAATCAAGCATCCAAGGACCGGTTTCTGGCTATCAGCCTTCATCATTCTGGATAGCTTGACTCCAGTGGTGTGGAGAGCCTGGGACTCACGTCTGAGCATACCCAGCCCACTCGGGGTGAAAATTGCAAAAAACACAGTTGATGGACAGAATGTAGAGCAATGTCATACATTCACCCCAGTACAAGGATCTGGGCCTAAATCCATCGTTTTTTTGCACTCCACACCACCCTGGGTTAGACACTGGCTATTTGCAAATCAGCTCTGAACCTGTGCCTCATGGGAACAGTCCAGTCCGAACTACCAAGCCATGTCTTTCCCAGACCGGAATCAAGCATCCAAGGACCGGTTTCTGGCTATCAGCCTTCATCAGCCTGGATAGCTTGACTCCAGTGGTGTGGAGAGCCTGGGACTCACGTCTGAGCATACCCAGCCCACTCGGGGTGAAAATTGCAAAAAACACAGTTGATGGACAGAATGTAGAGCAATGTCATACATTCACCCCAGTACATGGATCTGGGCCTAAATCCATCGTTTTTTTGCACTCCACACCACCCTGGGTTAGACACTGGCTATTTGCAAATCAGCTCTGAACCTGTGCCTCATGGGAACAGTCCAGTCCGAACTACCAAGCCATGTCTTTCCCAGACCGGAATCAAGCATCCAAGGACCGGTTTCTGGCTATCAGCCTTCATCAGCCTGGATAGCTTGATTCCAGTGGTGTGGAGAGCCTGGGACTCACGTCTGAGCATACCCAGCCCACTCGGGGTGAAAATTGCAAAAAACACAGTTGATGGACAGAATGTAGAGCAATGTCATACATTCACCCCAGTACAAGGATCTGGGCCTAAATCCATCGTTTTTTTGCACTCCACACCACCCTGGGTTAGACACTGGCTATTTGCAAATCAGCTCTGAACCTGTGCCTCATGGGAACAGTCCAGTCCGAACTACCAAGCCATGTCTTTCCCAGACCGGAATCAAGCATCCAAGGACCGGTTTCTGGCTATCAGCCTTCATCAGCCTAGATAGCTTGACTCCAGTGGTGTGGAGAGCCTGGGACTCACGTCTGAGCATACCCAGCCCACTCGGGGTGAAAATTGCAAAAACCACAGTTGATGGACCGAATGTAGAGCAATGTCATACATTCACCCCAGTACAAGGATCTGGGGCTAAATCCATCGTTTTTTTGCACTCCACACCACCCTGGGTTAGACACTGGCTATTTGCAAATCAGCTCTGAACCTGTGCCTCATGGGAACAGTCCAGTCCGAACTACCAAGCCATGTCTTTCCCAGACCGGAATCAAGTATCCAAGGACCGGTTTCTGGCTATCAGCCTTCATCAGCCTGGATAGCTTGACTCCAGTGGTGTGGAGAGCCTGGGACTCACGTCTGAGCATACCCAGCCCACTCGGGGTGAAAATTGCAAAAAACACAGTTGATGGACAGAATGTAGAGCAATGTCATACATTCACCCCAGTACAAGGATCTGGGCCTAAATCCATCGTTTTTTTGCACTCCACACCACCCTGGGTTAGACACTGGCTATTTGCAAATCAGCTCTGAACCTGTGCCTCATGGGAACAGTCCAGTCCGAACTACCAAGCCATGTCTTTCCCAGACCGGAATCAAGCATCCAAGGACCGGTTTCTGGCTTTCAGCCTTCATCAGCCTGGATAGCTTGACTCCAGTGGTGTGGAGAGCCTGGGACTCACGTCTGAGCATACCCAGCCCACTCGGGGTGAAAATTGCAAAAAACACAGTTGATGGACAGAATGTAGAGCAATGTCATACATTCACCCCAGTACAAGGATCTGGGCCTAAATCCATCGTTTTTTGCACTCCACACCACCCTGGGTTAGACACTGGCTATTTGCAAATCAGCTCTGAACCTGTGCCTCATGGGAACAGTCCAGTCCGAACTACCAAGCCATGTCTTTCCCAGACCGGAATCAAGCATCCAAGGACCGGTTTCTGGCTATCAGCCTTCATCAGCCTGGATAGCTTGACTCCAGTGGTGTGGAGAGCCTGGGACTCACGTCTGAGCATACCCAGCCCACTCGGGGTGAAAATTGCAAAAAACACAGTTGATGGACAGAATGTAGAGCAATGTCATACATTCACCCCAGTACAAGGATCTGGGCCTAAATCCATCGTTTTTTTGCACTCCACACCACCCTGGGTTAGACACTGGCTATTTGCAAATCAGCTCTGAACCTGTGCCTCATGGGAACAGTCCAGTCCGAACTACCAAGCCATGTCTTTCCCAGACCCGAATCAAGCATCCAAGGACCGGTTTCTGGCTATCAGCCTTCATCAGCCTGGATAGCTTGACTCCAGTGGTGTGGAGAGCCTGGGACTCACGTCTGAGCATACCCAGCCCACTCGGGGTGAAAATTGCAAAAAACACAGTTGATGGACAGAATGTAGAGCAATGTCATACATTCACCCCACCGTGAGAACACACACACCACCACCAAAATTTATCTCAAATGATTGAATCTGGGCATCTCGATGAAATCCAATTGCATCCTATTGAACTGTCTCCCAGACCTCCCAATGTGACTCATAGTGACTGCAGTTCTCTTCCCAACATTAATTTGTTGACACGTAACACACCTTTAACAAACAGCTTCTGCCACTGCACGAAACTTTGGATTGTACCATCTTTGTCTGAACAGTCGTATCATAGCATCTCTTCCCCAATAAACTGCACTATGAATTTGTCTCGCCATCGGACTCAACAGCTCATCTGGCAACACCGCTCTCCCATCAGTCGAGATCCAAATGTCCACAAACCTCTTTCACACAGCATGAATTTATCCACACATTTTTCTCATGGTCTGACACCTGTTCCTGCATGCACCTATATTCATCCCAAGTATCTGCCATGACAAGCATCATGTCTAACTCGGCTCTTTCCTCGCATCTCTCTATTTCTTGATCAATGAATGAATAACCTTACTCGGCACAGAATCGTGCAACTTCGTCCGCATAGCGGTTTCCAAGTGACACGAAATCTGTCCCTTTACCATGAGCCGTGCACTTCACAACAGCAATTTCTAAGGGGTCTTATAAAGCTTCCAAGAGCAGCCTAACAAATTCTCATTCCTGATTGGTGTTCCTGATGACATCATGAAACCTCTCCTAGACCATAACTGTCCATAGTCATGAACTACACCAAACCCGTATTGGCTGTCGGTATAAATAATAATCCGTATTCCCTTTGCTGCCATGCAAGCACAAGTCAAAGCTATGATTTCGGCCACCTGAGCAGAATATACTCCTTCCAGGCAAGCAGCTTCGACAACTCCTGAAATAGTGCATACAGCAAATGCTGCTCTCAACTGACCAACACTGTCTCTTATGCACGAACCATCAACAAAGAAAATTTCATCAGGGTCAAGCAATGGTTCATCGACAATGTCAGGTCTTGGTTTGGTGCAATGTTCAGTCACATCAAGACAATCATGGTCCTCATAAGCTTCATCAAGCGTGTTTGGCAACAGCATCAAGGTAGCAGGATTAAAAACAGAGCACCTCTTGAGGGTCACGTTCTCTGCAGCAAGTATAACCTGCTCGTAGCGCATGAGCCTATTATTTGTCAAGTGCTGTGTCTTTGTCCTGGTCATCAGCAGCTCAACTGAATGTGGCACATAAACAATCAATGGATGACCCATCAAAATGCTTTCACACCTTTCAAAGCTGACACCTGTTGCGGCAACGGATTTGAGACATCCGGGCAACGCTGAAGCTACTGGATCTAAAGTAGCTGAGAAATAGGCAACTGGTCTACGGACACCTCCATGATCTTGAACTAGGACTGCTAATGCACAACCTTCTCGTTCACAGCAAAACAATGAAAAAGGATTGTTGTAGTTAGGCATTTCCAGTGCCGAAGCACGACAAAGGTCCTCTCGCAACTCAAGGAAAGCCTTAATATAATCGTTATCCCATGGTACCGGATCACCCACGTCCTTGTGCGTCAGTCTCTGAAAAGGCTTGGCTTTTTTTTTTTTTTTTTTTTTTTATAAATAATTTTTATTGTAGTCATGCCTGTGCAGGTCATTACATATAGAAGTAGCATCATAAAATTTAGCAGATACACAATATGCTTCGTCAATCAGTACACAGCCGTCATGCCCACAACCCGGGGGTTGGGCGGCGTTGTTATCTCTGCTCATCCTTGCCTGACGTTCAATATTGAGGAGTGGATAGTGTCCGGATTATGTGCATGACTACTTTTATAGTCCTACTAACCTACGCGCTAATCCCCAACTCCCATTCCCTGCGCAAAACTAAAACTCCCCCCCTATCCCGTCCCTCACACCACCCCCCGTCTAAGGCCACGTTGCGATTATGTCTGGATTGCTGGCATCAACCCCCCTGCATACCTGCTGCTCCTAGGGCCTCAGCTTGCCTCCTCCGCCCCTTCCGCCCCGGGGACCCCCTCCTCGTCTTCAGCCTCGCTGTCCCTAAGTGCCTGCACCATTACTTCCCATGAGGTCGCAGTGTCAGCTGCTGTTTGGCTGGGGGACCTGCGCGCAAGCTGGTACCTATGCGTGCTGTCAGCCGTAGCCCATTTTAGAAATTCCTGCCGCCACCTCCGCGGAGTTGGCCCCACTCTCGACTTCCAGTTTCTAGTGATCTCCCTCTTAGCCACCATCAGTCCCATGTCGATAAACTTACTCGTGAGTTTATTTTTGGGGGTATGGGGAAACCAGTGCAAAAGACATTCCGCTGGCCCATATTCTATTGATCTTTCAGTCACCTCATTCAGCACCTCCCCAACGTCTTGCCAATAGTCCCGCAGGGCCGGGCATGCCCACAACATGTGCACTAGCTCGGCCCCCTCTTCCGGACATCGGGGACAGGTCACTGTCCCATCTCCAAAATACCGCCTGATTCTACCCGGGGTCATGTACGCCCTATGCAACACATAGTAGTGGATCAGTTGAAACCTAGCGTTTCTCGTGCTGTTGCGAGCCCTACGGACCAGCTGTGCCCACGTCGTGTCAGGTACGTCCCTACCCAGGTCCGCCTCCCACTTGGCTTTCAGGGATGTGAGAGGAGGGATATTCTCCCTAATCATTCGATTATAGAGGCACGTCACCGCCTTGATCGTGCCCGCCGCCATCATGGTGTACTGGCACGCCGCTGCCGTCCCAGGTTCCTCAAGTCCCGTACCCCAGTGGGCTTGCATTGCCCTGGTTACCGCTGCATGAAGTAGAAATCCCCCTCTCGGTATGCCAAAGCGTTCTATTAACTCCTGGAACGGGAGCAGTGCGCCGTTTTCAAAGAGGTCTCCAACCACCTGTATTCCTGCTTCCTCCCACTCCTGTAGGCGCGACCAGTCGCCGCCATGTGGCAAGGCCGTTAGCATGCCCAGGGGGATCTCAGGCGCATATGGGCGCTGGATACCCGCCCTCTTCTGGGCCCGATTCCAACATTGACGATACGTGCGCTGCTCCAGCGACAGATCCCGACTGTCCAGCCGTTGCCGGAGGACTATATATGCCAGGACGTGTCTGGGCGTCCCTCGCAAGCTGTCGTTCTCTGGGCCCCGAAACACCCTCGCTACCTCCTGCGTGAAGACTTGCAGTTGGGCCGCAAGGTAATAAAGCTCAAAGTCCGGCACCGCCAGACCCCCCTCATCTTTCGGGCGAGAAAGCGTGGCCAGCGCTACTCTGCATCGTCCCGTTCCCCAAATGAACGTCGTAATTTGAGATTTAAATAGTCTAAAGAAGGAGCTAGGTAGCCAGATTGGGAGCGTCCGGAAATAATACAATAATCTCGGTAGGGCAACCATCTTCAGCAGGGAAATCCGGCCCGCTACCGATAGTGGCAGCGTGGCCCAGAAGGCCATGCAGCCCTTCAGTCCGCGTATGCATCGCCCCAGGTTGCCCTCAAGCAGGTCCTCCGGCTTATGGTAAATATGGACCCCCAGGTATTTAATACAGGTAGGGTTCCAGGCCACCTCCGACCGGTGGTGCGGCTGGGCAGCGCCCTCCAACAGTGGGAACAAACTCGTCTTGGGCCAGTTAACCCTTAGGCCCGACATCTCTCCGAAGCTCTCCAGTAGGGCTTCCGCTCTCTGCAAGTCCTCACCCCCGTCGCAGAGGAACAGTAGTAGGTCATCGGCATATAGCGAGATGAAATGTTGCCCGTCTCGGGCCCGCACTCCGCGGATGTGCCGCCCCGTTCTGGCCGCAGCCGCCAGCGGCTCAATAGCCAGCGCAAATAGAAGCGGCGATAGGGGACAGCCCTGTCGAGTGCCCCGCTCCACTGGGTAGCGGAGGGACACCGTCGGTCCCACCCTCACCCTTGCTATCGCCCCCGCATAAAGGACCTTCGTCCAATGAATATAACCAGCTCCCAGCCCAAAGCGCTCCATGACAACATATAGATAGTCCCACTCGAGACTGTCGAAGGCCTTTTCAATATCGACCGAGAGAACCAGTTCCGTCCCTGCCCCGCCGTCCAGCCCGTTCATGAGACGGACAAGCCTTCTGATATTTATTGTGGTGTTGCGCTGTGGTATAAAACCGTTCTGGTCGTCGTGCACAAGCCCCGTCATGTGAGGCAGAAGCCTCGCCGCTAGTATGGAGCTCAGGATCTTATAGTCCGCGGTGAGCATAGAGAGTGGTCGATAGGACGCTGGGTCATTACCCTCTCTGCCGGGCTTCAGTAGCGGGACCACTAATGCTTCCCGCATCGACTGCGGTAGTCGGCCCGTCGCCTTGGCCTCCTTATATACGGTCAGGAGTCGCGGTGCCAGTACGTCTAGATATTTGCTATAGAATTCTATGGGGAGCCCATCTATTCCCGGCGCTTTGTTCCTTGCCATGCGCCGCACCGCCGATCGTATCTCTCCCGCGTCAATGTCCGACCCTAAGTCTTTCGCCTGCTCTGCTTCCAGCCGGTGCAGGGGTAGATCAGCCAGGAAGGGTTCTACCAGCCCCCTCCTGTCTCCCGGGGTACTCTTGTACAGGCCCTCGTAATATTTCTGGAAGCCGGCGACTATGCCCAGCTGAGTGTGTTGTATCACGCCCGCCTTATCCTTCAATTGAAGTATGGGAGCGCATCGTCTTGTGGGGTTCGAGAGCCATGCCAGGAGGGTGCCCGCCTTATCGCCTTCAACATGGGAGCGCAGCACATATCGCTTGTAGTCAAAGGCTCGTAGCCTCTCCACTTCAACGGCTACCGCCTCCCTGGCCGAACAAAGTGTCTCCTGGAGTTCTGGGTGTCCAGGCCGCCCCCTCTCCGCCTCCCTCAGCTTAGCATCCGCCTTAGCCAAGTCGCCCAGCAACACTTTCCGCACGCCTACATAATCCTTGATACAGATACCCCTCACCACTACCTTAAAGGCGTCCCATTCCGTCGCTCTAGAGTCCACCGTCCCTTCATTTTCCGTGAAATATAAGGCCACTCCTTCCGCAAGGGCCTCCCCGAAGAGGGGGTCCTCCAGGGTCTCAGGCCGCAGTTTCCAGAGCGGAACCCTGGGCTTCTCTGCTATCCACGCTAGCCGAACCAGGAGTGGGTTATGGTCCGAGATTGTCCTTGACAGGTACTCCGATCCAGTGACGCATGGCAGCACCCCCCGGGAGCAGAGTATCGTGTCCAACCGGACATGCAAATCATGCAGTCCAGAGAAAAATGAGTAATCCCTGTCAGTCGGATGTTGCCCTCTCCAGACATCTATAAGTTCCCAGCGCTCCTGCCATTCCCTCCTACCTCTGGATAGCCTGTGAACTGGGGAGTCACGTAGAGGGGGGTGGGACCTATCCAGCAAGGGGTCGGCAATGGAATTAAAGTCGCCCCCCAGCAGGACCGGGCCCGCCAGGGAGTGGGCCAGCGTCCCTGAAAGCGTCGCGAGGAAAGCCAACTGGTCCGTGTTTGGGGCATATATACTAGCTAACACAATATCTCTACCTTCTAGCTTCCCCTCTGCCACCACATACCTCCCATCCTGGTCTACCCATTGGCGCGTGAGTTGGAAAGGCGTGCCTGCTCTAACCCATATAAGTACTCCCCGCGCATAGGCCGAGTAGCTGGTGTGAAAAACCTGTCCCCGCCATCGCCTCTGTAGCGCTGCCCCCTCTTGTCGTGTAAGATGCGTCTCCTGTAGCATCGCGATGTGTACTCCCCTGCGCACTAAATAGGCATGTACTTTGTGTCTGCGCTGCATAGTGTGTAGGCCCCGGACATTCCAAGTAATACAGGTCAACCCATTCACATTAGCCATTGTCCCAGTAATCCGGACGAAACACTCCCTCCAGCTCCAGCCCTTCGACGGTGGTGGTGCCCCCCCAGAACAAAACAAAACTTCTCAACAGCCCTTCCCTTGGTACACCCAGGGTCAACAACTTCAAAAAAGGTAAACAATCCCCAACTGTGGAGCCCCCCCCCTCCCCCAGAACAGGCCCCAATATCGAGATATCAGTCCCCATCCAAACTCCCACACCTGATGACCCAGGTCTCAACTACACAGCCGTAGCTGTGGGTGCCTTAAGGGCCTACGGAGCGCGGCTTCGTCCAGTGGGGGGCTGCGCCGCCCAGCTCCTCGCCTCCTCCCCAATTCCCCACAACCACCTTGCCCCGAACCCCTTGGTGTGCCCCGACCCCCGGAAAAGGCTTGGCTTTTAAGGAGAAATTGTACTGGGGTGTTCTGGGGAAATCAACATTCTCCTTGACCTGAATCTTAACTGTCTTAATACCCTTAATCAGTCCTATGTGTTCTCCAGTAAAGTCCCACACCACCTGTGAAACTGACTCTCTCAAATCAAAAGGAAGCTCATCCACTGTCAAAGGAGGGTACATTTCTGTGCACACATGCTGATTTGCGACCTTAAAGGTAGCGTCATCGTCATTAGTCTGCAATTCCACTCCCTTAGGGGTACAATAGATGGTGAAATTAAGTTTGCACAGGAGATCCCTCCCTAGCAAACAAACAGGACTTGAATCACACATCACAAATTGATGTCTATCCCTGAACATTCCTATCTTTACAGGAATCGGTTCTGTCAGAGGATTTGTCAGTTTCCTATTAGCAACACCTACAACTTGGATTGTCTGTCCCGAGAGGGGTAGGTTGGGGACTACTGCAGATCTCACAGTAGAACGGGTAGCACCATTATCAACCAAAAAGGTGGTAGGGTGACCATCGACATCAGCTTCCACAAATGGTCTCCTTTGGTCTACCTCCAGGACCGCCCCAAGAGTGCAGTCCTCCACCCCTCTCAGGCACCGTCAGGCCAACGGGTCCAAATAACTATCATCACTCTCCTCAAAGAGAGGCATCTGCTGGTAAGTCCGAATTCCTGTCGATATTTTTGGTGGCTTGGGAACCTGTACTCGAGGAACCGAAGTCCCCCCTTTTATCGACTTAGTCTTTGCCACTGACGTCACCGTCACCTGAGGTACCTGTTCCAGAACCATTTCCTCCTCCTGCTGCTCCTGATTTGCAGGATTATAGGGACACTCGCGTCTCCAGTGTCCAATCTGGTGCCAATAGTGGCACTCAGTAGTCTTTTTCAACGTCGCTACATCTACCCTTGGCTTGGAGTCATCCCCATTTCCCTTTTTCTGACCATTCTGTTTCCTCCCCAAGGTACCTCCACCTGATTGAACCAGACCTCCCTTGTCAGCAGATTGCATCGGGTCCAGCATCAGCTTTTCCTTGAGCTTTTGGTGCTTCGAATCGATTTCATCACTACAGTACCTAGCATACCTCAAAATCTCGTCCAGCGGTTTGTTCTGCCAACAAATCAAATGTTGCTGGATCATAAGACAGATATCAGGTCTCAATCATAGAACAAACTTTGAAACAAACTGTCCCATGTCTCTAGGATCCATCACATCCTACCCACTGTACTGCTTAAAGACCTGTAATAGTCGTTCGTAGTACTCATGGACTGTTTCTTTAGGCTCCTGTACCGTCAGATCTACCTTAACCCAGTCGATATCCTGTAGTGGTACCTTAGATTTCGACCACATAATCACTTGTTCATATTTTTTCATTACAAGGGTTGACGGTCTATTTGTGGCAGCCTCCCTCTCTGGCTCCACAACAGCCCATTCAACAGCGACCTTGCATGCTACCTACAAGTCTCCTGGAACCACAATGTCAAATAAGGTGTTCTGATCAATCCACAGCACCTTCGAGATCTTGTAAAACCTCTCTACCTGCTTGTACCATTCAACTGGGCTCTCTCGCAGCTTTGGGAAATCATTTGTAAAGGCAGCTAAATCTCCCCGATTCCAGGGCACATGAACATATCCTCCATTGGTCACCTCCCGCAAAGGGTATGCTCCAATTCCTGTCATTCCTCCTCCCGGAGGGGGTGTCTCAGTCGTACTCCTTCTAACACTCTTCTTCTTTGACCACCTTTCTTCCCATTTATCAAGTCTACTCCAAGCTCGTATTCCTATAATTAGTTCTGGAATGTGAGTCTTCAGTCCGATCACCCTTTTCTCTTCTAGATCTTGGTCAATATATTGCAATCTGTGATTACCCTGCAGCATTTTTGTTTTGGACAAGTCCACATCATATTTATTCGCTAATTCAGTCAGTTTCTCATGGGTCGACCTAGCTTTCCGAGTCAAATCCTTTGCTACGAACAGCAACTCATCTGGTTCGTAAAGTTCAATCCTCTCTGAAGGCAGATTTCCTTCAACAATTTCATCCACTTCTGCTTTTAACCGTATCACATCAATTCTTCTTACTTTTATTACTGCGCTCAAGGTATCTCGACTAGATGCACCACTCGGCTCCCTGCAATCATTGTCCTGTCCCCTACGCCTACACTCTTCAGGGGTGTTGGAGGATCCATCCTATTTTCGGTATTCCCATGGTCCCAATCCTCTCTTGGCCTGTCGCTCTGAACCCCCTCAACCGTCTCCCAAGTTCTCAGATCTGGCCTCAGTTCCCCAAAAGATTTTGGTCTTAGGCCCCTCCAATCCATCGGTCCCCTCGACGAGTCTGCTGTCACTGGTAATGGGGTACTCGATTCCACAGGCCTTGGCATTGGGCTCAATCCTTCCACTACACTGTTCCTGTCAGATCGGATACTTCCTTGCATACTCATCTGCGGTGGACCCCCACTTCGCGGCTGCTCTGGATTATACACTGACACTATCGGACCAATAGTGACTGGTACTGTAAGAGCATCCGGCAACCTCTGAGAACTGAAACCTTCCACATTCTGTCCTTCTCCTGTCGAGAGCTTTCCCTCTACTTCAGCTCTATGGGGGACCTGCGGCACCCTAACGTCCTCCACTGGGGCTGGCTTCTCCTCCCCTGACTCTGGGTTGTAAGGAGGTTGCCTCTCAGATAACAGCCTTTCTATCAAGGCCGCAAAGAAGCCATAATCGCTTTCAACTGATAGAACACTTCTAATCTGAAAGTTCCATATCTAGGAAAAGTCAACTCCTCATTTCCATCTGTCATCTTAGCACAATTTTCGAGCCACAATATCGTGTGCAACCCAACATTTGTAGCCATGTAATGAGCCGGAGTATCCTCGGGTGGGGCCTCTTCTCCCCCCGGGGTTCTAACTTCTTTTCTTTTCTGAATACATCTCTCAAAACTTTAAAACATTTCATGATGAAACCCAGCGTTTCTTCTCTCACAGCGCTCCTTTACTTCCTGATGGCAATCCACCAGTCCCAGAGCGGCACCTACTGACGTCACTCTCCTCCGCTTCGCAGCAGTTCCCCTCCTTTGCAGTTCCTCACACACGCATCCCAAGCAAACACTGAAATGATCACTTCCGACCAAACAATCACTTCGCAGACTGTACGTCCACAGTCTGACTGTACATCCACAGTCGCGTAATTGTTACCGAACTGGCAACTGTCTGTATGCGAAACGACCAGACAATCACCTCACTGATAGGTTACAAACACACAGCAACTCACGACCAGCATCAGTTACTCACGCACTCACACATTCATTCCCCCTATCTCAGTCCAGCGGGCGATCGATGGTACCTCACGATCCCCGTAAAAATAGTCGACAATTACTAGGGGTGTTCGATACACCTGAACCACTTAAGCTTCTCCTTGAGCCTAAGATTTTCCCGGGCTGCGCGCACTCACAGCCTGATCTCCTTTCATACAACAGGCATTCCAACTCCATAAGACATCACAACACAACATATAACACAGCAATCTAACAACATATAACCCTATTCATACTCCCTCTCCTATGAACTGCTGCTTTTCGCAGCACTGTCACTCTCCGTCAGTTTCCATGGAGCACTGTCTTCTGCCAACAATCCACTGGGCAATCATTCTCTAATTTCTATGGGCCTTAGGGGACTCTTATCCTAATCTAGATCAGATCTTTCCCTACTTTAGAAAGGGAACCATCCTACTCTGCTACCAACTGGGGAAGCTGGGATTTACATCTAGATTTTCTTACTCATCTCTAGAATCCCAAACCAGGTCGACTGGACCTTTTTCCCTGTTCTGGAAGAATAAAGGGAACATTTTACCACAGCTTTGAACAACTTCACCATCAAATCCAAATTAAACTCAAAGGACCACTGACTACGAACTAAAGTTTCAAAGATTTATTACAAAGCCAAAAATAGTTGGACATTCAAACATCTCAGCAAGAGGTTCAGAAAATAAACTGGCACTAATACAAACATGATTCTATGCAAGATTCTCAGACAACTCAGAATAAAAAGCAAAGTCAATTCGAATAACATTAGGCAACCAAGAACAGTCCCAGCTTGAAGTTTGGACTGCATTTACAAAAAGGAAAAGGAAAGTGATTAGTCTGTCCCTACACTATTCTAAGGTGACATCCCTACATAACATTCCCATCAGACAAGAGTAAAGGTGTCAGCGTTGAAGACTCTAAAGAAGTACATTCAGTATCTTCAGGCAAATAGTCTAACTGTCGAGCTCGTTCTAAGATGCTCCTTCTTACACCCCAACTCAGTTTCCCAAGACTCTCTCTCTACAGCTTTCTTCATCCTGCTCTGTCCGTTCCCTAACTAAGATCTGCTCTCCACCCTCGGGAGCTGTCCCTAATACAGAATCCCAAAAACAGTCAACACGCCCAGAGGTACACCCCTCTGGCAGGGGAAGGTCTTTGGATTTTTCCAGTATGGCACCTTTCCATCCAGCGTCCGTTGGTGTATCCTTGGGTCCCAAGCACCTTCCTTGCTAAATGTTGCACTCCCAAATTCTTTGGCAGCTTTTCTCCATTCGCGCCTATTGTCCTAACTCCTAAACAATGGACTCTTCTACCTAACGAGCTATGTGGCCTTGCACCTGCAAGCTGAAATACATGGGAACATCTCTGCAAACATTCGAAGTTATATCTCAACATTTTGCTGAGGACAGATTCTTCCCCGAAGAAACAAAATCTTTCCTTCTCAACTAAAGTTAACAATAATAAGAACGGACGTTACCACCTAAGTCGATGGAGATATGTTGTGGGAGAAAAGTTTAAAAGACTGTATTTTGATAATAATGACAGGTTTTATAAGGTGATAAATCATGCAGTCGCAAATAAAGAGTTTAAAAAACAAAACAAAAAAAAACCAATAATAAGAAAATACAATTAGGCCTCTACTGGCTTTAACATGTCCCAGGCCTTTGCACGTTTAAAGACATTTCTATCACAACATAACATTACATTTCACCACTATGGAGTATTAATCCTGCTTTCAATGTAAGCACTACCTTTCATATTAGAAGCCTATATTAATTCACGCCTTAATAAGCATGTATACATTTCAAAAGCATTTCATTAGTAATATGACATTTCACATATGATTATACTTCTACATTAGGCAACACGACATTTCGATTAGAACACTACATTAGTCTTTAATTAATAACCACATCACTACATATCGTGCTGATTCTCAGCTTAACATTATAAGTCTAAACTACATTAGTAGACCCTCTAAATATGTGGGTGCTGACTACTCGGGATTATGGTGCACCCCTACAAATTTCAAAATTACATGGCGCTCTCTCAATACCGTACATTGTCTACAAATGTATTTTACTCATATGGGTTACAAACAAGTGGTTAATAAAAATATATCTCGTTTGTGATTTTGCTTAACAAGCCAGGTGAGAATAGAACTCAGCGCTTTTCCAACTGGGAGAGCCTGGAGTGCAGGTTGGTACCCTGGGTCCGCACTAGCATTTAATGATTCCCATTGCAACTGATTCATCCCTGGGTGATCTCCCCTTTGAGATACAGATGTGACAGCACAGTGCAAACCATCATTAGAGAAATAGTTCGGCAGCCATCGACACTAATAACATGATGCAACATCAATGCTGCAGCTGTATCTGAACACTCAAGGTCTGCAGGAGGGGATATTAAGACCCCTTGCAGAACCATCTGAATGTCCAGACCTGCACTCATTCAAACATTGACAAGCTCATTTCGGGGACAAAACCCCATACAACCTACACAAACATGCATAGAAACTATACCAGTGTACATATGCCACTTTATAGCATAATATCAAAATGTTCGCATTAAAAAAGTGATCACTTAAGATATACATGATTTAAAAATACCACAATTCATGTAAAAAGGTGAAATCACAATAAGGAATAAAAAAACCCTCCTGGGCAGAACTGTTTAGAAAGGCATAGATATAAAAATGGTCCTCGACACATTGCACGGTGATAAACATAACATGTTCAACACCAAGCTGCATAAAAGGCCAGACCTCGCTCCACAGATCAACCATTTGCTTATTGTAAAGGGTCGAGTGCTTCCTAAAACTGGATTGGAAATCTCATACATTGGATCATAAAAACATATTCTGAGCTGAAGATATGATATATGTTATGGAAAGCTTAAAAAACAGACATGGCCTTTCATTTCCAGTAAACAATTCGAATATTGGGACTGATTCCAAGTAAATGCACCAGTTATTTATTGAAGGGGGGCCCAAAGACGTTCACATGTGGCTGAGTTCAAAGAGAGTACCCTAGCTGCTTCCGTGTCAGCCAGACAGCAAAGAGTGTATACAATAAGGGGGCTGGTGTTAGTTCGAAGTATCCTAGAAGCAGTTGGATAATTCCTTCTGCCTACATTTATACAGAGGGTCCTGACCCAGGTATTTCTGGTCTTTGGTACCGTGGACGGAAGACCAGCGGATTATCCATTTCTTCTGTTGCATCCCTACAAGATGGTGCACGGGCCTGTATATCAAGAGTCTGCTTTCATTTGCTAAGAAATCGACCAAACCATAGTAAGTCCTTCATTTAATATACAAGATCTTGATTTGGTAGTGATCAATGGCATCCATATAAGGTTCAAATGCTGGAGTATACCTATGGGATGGGGAGCCTACCCTAAGGTTTCCAGAACTCATGTTTTTATGATGTAACTCAGTCATGTGGAATTAAAAACCTGATTTGTCAGTGACTGTTGTTACACCCCTTATAGTAGAAGGATCACTCCAGAGTGATTTCATGCATAGTGCTTGAAAGTTGGATTTTATATCACGAAACCCTGGAATGGAGTCCGAGTTGTCAATGTCTAGGATCTCAATTAAGGCTTTCGTATATGGTTCTAAATCTGGAGTTACCCACAATCTAATCCAAAATTAACTTGGTCTTAAAGCAGCTATATTGCTTTTTCTCTTGAGCCCTGAATCAAAAAAAGTTGGACTATAGAATAAATGTACTTAGAGATAAGCTCAGCTGAACAAAGGGCCCGATTATGACGGTGGGCAGACTTATGTCTGCATGTCACCCTATCAGTGACCGGGACCGCCCGGCATGCTGTTGATGGTCCCACAATAGGCATTTGGATCAGACCGCCACCACGGCGGTCGCATTGCCTATATTTTGCAATTTGATGTGCCTACCACATGGTGGAGGGATATGAAGGGGGGCATCATATGTGTCCCCAGGTCCCGTGTCTAGGGGCCAGGGGATTAAGGGGTCTGCGAGGAGCCCCCAATTTCCCTTCCTGACAGCCTTTTTAATGGTTGGTTCACACCCATGAAAAGGCCGGCAGAAAGGCACATCGTAATGCCTATGGCGGTGCCATCCATTGTAGTCCTTACTCTGCCTCCGCCGCACCAGCGGGCTCAAGGAGTCCGTTGGATACGTGGCAGTCGATCTTGTCGACTGCCAACAAACCTCTCGCCATCCTAATGTGGCGGGCGGAAAACATGCTTAGGATGGCGGTGAGACCCTCACCGACAGGCTGTCAGTGGCGCTCTCACCGCCATCCTAATCAGCCCCACAGACCTTGAAAAAGCATTATCTTTTACTGTTTACTCCTTCAGATTCCCATGTACCCAGATCTTGTTGCAGGAATTCTGTTTTTGGAAACAGAACTATGCCTGAGATCACGGAACGTCAGTATTTAGGGACTGAGTCACTATACCACATCAGCACCTATGGACCCGAACCCTGACTAGCTTATAGTGCCTTACCAGCCCTTCAAAACTTCCCAGAGTAAAAGTTATGTTGGCATCGTAGAACACAACACTCTAGTCCCCTCAGGGAATCATGGTAACAGACCATACCCTTTCATTCTCTCACTCATACATGTCCTCAATAAACAACTGAAAAACACAAGATATGTTTTTCAATATTTATTGAAACTGTCATGTTCTATCATGAAGCAAGTCTGCAGGAATTAAAAAAAGCAACTTAGCAGCATGAATAGCATTATCAGTAGACTATGCACAATGAAATTCCCTACCATGGTGAATTATATATTTGTCTAACCTTACTACGTGGGCACAAAGTATATACCATCATCAGGGAGGAGTAGAGCACACATCTAGGTGCACTTACGGGAGACCCACCTTGTGGCAAGTGTGACTACAGTGGTCTTCCTTCAGCCCTCCTCCCACGGGGCATTTAGGTTTTTGTCCTAGGGCTTAAAAGGGAGTACCTCTACAGTGGAGTTTTACATAGGTCACCCCACCAAGTGGCACCTTATCACGACAAAGTTGGTAACAACGGAGCCCCCTCTTTTCTTTAGGTCCTGATGAATGCCATGGACCCAACTGGGCCAAAAGGCAGAAACATGTTGAATGCACCCACAACGGTGAGGGGACAATAGTCTTGCCATAGCACCGTTTAATTGTTTTTAACACCATATAGCTGCCTGCCATATGAATAAATTAATTTGGCAACTATATGGTTTTTAAATCTCACTCACTCTTCAAGGGCCCCCACTTAGTTTACAAGTGCATCCCTGTCATCAGGTGTATGCCCGCCCTCCACCAAACCGAATTTCTAGAGGGCGAGGACTGGCCAATGATGAAGCATGACACCAGGTGGTGTGTGAGACCAGTCTTTCACTTTTTAAGAGATGCCCACACTCACAATGTAACCCCTTTTTGCACCTAGGCTACTATTTTGGGAGCAGGCCCATTTTGTGTTAAACATTTTATGTTGGAGGCTGGCCTGCTCCTAGCGCCTCACACCTCTAGTTGCCTCCCCCAGGACCCCTTCGGGGATAGTGTGGTTACACAAATGATATATCGCAGATCTCAGGGATTATAACCGGGCCCCGTACCTGGTCAGTATCTCAGATTGCGCAAGCTCGTCCCAGCGTCCTTCGTCTGCAAGAAAATAGCCTATTTCCAAAACGGCAAGTCTTGACTTATATGATAAGAAATGTTATTCTGGAAAACAGCAGCTGGGTATCTTTGTTATATCTATGTGCTAGGTGGGTTATTGACCAACCACAGAAAAAAAGGGCACAGTGTTGTTTGACCTTGTATGTAATGTTTAGAATGAATCTCAGTAAAAGAGATAAATAACAAAAAACATATGCAGCCTATTGCTAAAATAATAATGTGGCAATAAAACGAACGTGTAACCTCATGATGTGCACAATGCAAAAGCAGCCTACAACTCACAATTAGGCTAATGTAGTGGAAAACTACAGTGGGCCATATAGGGAACTCACAACAATCTCAGCCCCATACAAAGCGGAGCTCTGGACTTTAGCATGATAGATTTTAATAGCCAGTGATACAGATCTCAGACTCACAGAAGAACCACGTGGCAAAGTAAGGCTACTTTTTTGTAATTGCAATGACCAGGAGAAGGAATTGTTGGGGTGTGTGGCTAACCACCGAACATGGCAGATGCAGCTTAGGGAGGCTCCAGAGCCCGGGTGACACAATCCTGTGTCATTGCTGTGTACTGTGCTCCATCAGGCCCCACCCGGCAGGTCTGAGTGGCGGGACAGTCGGGGCAACCCCGTAGACAGATGGTGTGACCGAAACTGTTATTGTACTGAAAAATACCAGAAGCGGGACCTGTGAGGTGGCCGCCATCTTCTGAGGGAGCGAGGCCAAAAGAGCGGCGTACCATAGTGAGAGGCCACCGTGAGTGACTTTGCGGTCCCGGGTTATGCATCAAGTGGAGAGGACACCTCCTGGATGCCCCCGCCGCCCCCTGGCTGACCGTGCATGTGACCAGACACTTGTGCTGAGGACCTGGGCCGTGGCGGCGGGGCCTGCCTGGGTGTGCTCTGGAGGCATCCGGATGGATGATTTTGGCCACTAGACGAATGCACAGAGGAGCGGCTCCCCCCCTTTCGCTTTACAAGCAGGGGAACTCACTGGGACGATTCTGGAGCTGAGCGGGGCCACTGAGCCAAATGCAGATGGAGCATGGCCTCACCTCTGTGTTTGCTGCTGAAGGACTGTCACAACATCTGGCTGTGGCCTGTGCTTTCTCCTGGTGTCAGCAAGGAATCGGCCTCCCGCCTCGATTGAGGACACTCAACGAGTGAGAGAGGGGGACGTTACCTGCTTCTTCTTTACGTCTCTTGTCTGGCTTCCCCCCTTGCCTGATATAGTGGGGGTGGCCAGGACGGTTGTGCCCCGAGCCCAATAGAGTGCAGCAGGAGGTCCTCACTGCACTGGTGAGAGCAGCACCACTTATAGCTGGATCTGCTTTACATTACTGGCACTTCCTTGGCCTTGCCCCATTTGAGCACGCTCCACCCAAAGCAGGAGGATATGTGCAGGAGAGCTGAATATGACCAAGAATCCCAGTACGAGGTGCCTAAAACTATGACCTGTGAACGACACCCTGCAGGTAATTAGAGGTCTACAACAAGTGGCAAACTTAGTCAGAGGGCTCAAGTGAAATTCAAGCATACGGCCCAGTACTCGAGCATGCTAGGCACCCCCAGGAAGTGCATGAAAGTGGGTACAAACAGGAGGACCCTCACTGGAACTCTGCTGTAGGAACACCGTAAGCACTACCTGATCCGAGATTCGCTTGAAAAATCTCTCAGTCCCTTTGCTCCTGAGCACATTGTTGGCCTGAACTATGAGGCCTGGCTGCAAAGAGCGCAAACATACTAGGCTGCATAGTGCAGAGACTGAGCTCTGGCCACTTCCACTGTAGCAAGCTCAGACACGCAAAGGGAGCAGGGGCGCACTACAGAACTCTGTCCTTCATAAGCTGACAAGGCCTTGGGTGATTGTACTACAACAACCGACCACGTGAGACCGAGTGCGAGCACACAGTCATCAAACAAAGGAGACACCAGCTCTCCCACAGCAGCTGGCATGGTCGAGAGCCCGCCGCGAATCATAGTGCGACCTAAAGGGAAACTACAAGAGGGGACCGCCTCTAACTTGCAGCCTACAGATGAGCAGAAACATACTGTGCTTCCACTCTTGCTCACCAGCATACAACCCACAAACGAGAGGGCACCCCCGGACAATCTAGATTTATTACTACAAGAGGTCACAAGGCAATAGAGCAGCAGATTAGCTCACTAACTACAGTCTTTACACTGCTAAAGGCCGATCACACCAAACTGGCGACCACTGTGAAAGATAACAGTTTGGTACTGGAGCAGATCCTACCCCAACACAAAGAACACACATCACAAATCCCAATATTACAGCGGCAAGTTAATGGTCTCCTGAAAAGTGTTGAGGATGCAGAAGGTAGAGCCAGACAGATCAATATGTGCATTATTGGACTCCCAGAATGTAGTAAGGGCCCAAATGCCACTACTTTCATGGAAAACTGGTTCAGAGACCACATAGCCCCTGACAGGTTATCTGACATCTTCTGTGTTGAAAGAGCACATAGAATTCCTACTGGAAAACCTAAGGTGGGTGCCTCGCCAAGACCACTGATAGTCAGGTTCCTGAACTATAGGATTGTGATGTCCTGCTACAAAAGGCAAGAGAGCGACCTCAGGTACAATTTGAAAACTGCCAAATATCACTGTATACTGACTGCACCCTCATGGTCCAATGTCGAAGATCCTCTTTTGAGTCAGTCAAAAAGAAATTACGAGATATGAACCTTAAATATGCGCTATTATTTTCTGGTCGTTTAAAAAATATCCACGATCAAAATACTTACTTCTTTGAAATTCCGGAAGACGAGGAGAAATAGATAGAGGTTATGGACCCGGCAACGTTATTCAGCGTCACCCCTCGAGGACCGTTAAACAGACCCAAACAAATGCAAGGATGGCGGTCACACTGTAATGTGAAGACCTCCAATACATCATTGTCCCTCAACCCTACCCATGAGCAATGTGCAGCGGAGAAAAGATGAAGCCCTAGCAGCGGCAACCACATTCAGGGAAAGTGCCCGGCACATGGATTCGAAGTCCTCAGAGGAAAGCACTGTGCTCACTGACTCAGAGAGCAGCATAACTCTATTCCCTGCAGTGACACCTCAGACTGCAGACGTACTTCTGGGCTAGCAAGACATGAATACGACTGTGCTGATTGTCAAAGCGACTATCGAAAAATGGCATACTCCCTTCTAAAAATGCATATCATTTTTCCTATGATTAAAATGACAATGCAATGTTAATTATGTTAGGCCAGGGCTCTGAAATGCTGTTGAGCTGTTGAGCTAATGTACGCGAATAGTACAACATTGACGACGTAAGCAATATCCCCCTTATTGCGTATGCACCAGTTAAATGCAGCACAGTTCTACATGTTGTATTTTTGGTTTGCCTGGCATAGTTCACCGGCTAGTTGATCAATGGGAGTTTTGGGGTTCTAGCCTGCAACTGATGACCCATCCTATACTGTGGTTCCCTCTCCCTGCCCTAAACACACACACCATTGCTACTATCCAACACACAAGCTCGACAAATATAACTTAGTCACTTGGGATGTTCGGGGTCTAGGCTCAGTGCAGAAGTGACATAGGGTGCATGCACAACTAATCAGGTGCAAGGCACAGATAGTGTTCTTGTAGGAATCACACCTAACAGAAGCGAAAGCTAAACAAATGCGTGAGAAATGGAAGGGGCAAATATTCTCTACTAAATAGTCTGCTTTCGCCAGGCATGTAATGATTTGGATCAGAAACGGGGTTCTTTAGTAGAACTGGAAAGGCGTATAGACACACAGGCTAGATATATCTTCCTCCACGGGACACTAGATGGTACTCATGTTGTATTGGGAAATCTATATGCACCAAATTTGGATCTGAATAAATACTTAATGGATTAAACACGATACTAGCGGGTTGGGAAGCACACCCGTGGATCATAGGGGGGCTGCAATGATGCAATGATGGATATCGGGCTCAATCGCTCCCACCCCCTCTCCAGAGAGCGGTTACCATTAAGAGAGCAGAAACCCTTAGAAACTGGGTGGACGGGGGGCATTGTGTGATGTGTGCAGAATTAGGAATCTAGCAAATAAGGAATACTCCTTCTACTTCCCAGTCTACCAATTGCATACGAGAATAGGTAGAATTTTTTGCTCTCTCTCCATAGCCATGCAAGTGACACATGCCACATATCTAGCCAAAACCTTTTCGGACCACAACCCGTTAGAGATTCCCCTTACCTGGGGCAGATTCCCCACCCCAGTCCCCATATGGAAGCTATGGCCCCAATTGCTGGAGGACGCTGTGTTCCGTTCCATCCTGTCCACTGCACTCACAAATTACTTTTCAGAGAATGGCAACACTGCGTCCTCGGTTTTAGTTGAATGGGATGCGCTCAAGGCAGTATTACATGGAACTGCGTTCAGCGCCACGGTGGGTGCACAACAAGAGATACATAAAAGCTTGAAAGCAGTAGAGGATGCTATGAATGGGCTGGAACAAGAAGCGGCGAGAGACCCCACAAAACAGGCTCCTCCACAGGAGGTGCTTATTCAACATGCTGAGTTCTTAAAGACCCTCAAGGTTATCAACTATAGGGCCTTCACACAGTTAAAACATACAGATGCGGATAAATCCGGGACACTTCTAGAGAAGATTCTGAGAGAAGATCTCCGGACTACTGTAATCAGTCAAATTACCACGCTCGGGAAATACACAGTGTATACCCAGCAGGGTATCAACGACGGCTTCTATGCATATTATACCACACTCTATGATAAGTCACCTCCACAAGACGCCACACTACTAGTCGCATTCTTAGAAGCCCTACCCTATCCCCAGCTCCCTGCAGAAGCACAAATAAATCTAGGAGGTTCCATTACAAGGGCTGAAATAAAAGCTGCTATTAATGGGCTCCCACGTAATAAAGCACTAGGACTGGATGGTCTACAAGTGGAGTTCTTTGATACCTATTCTGAGGCTTTAATTCCTCAATTATTGGTCCTGTACAATAGATGACTAGACTTGGGTCACCTCCTCCATACCACCAAACAGGCCCTGGTAGTCTCACTTCACAAACTGGGGAGGGACGTGGTAGACACGACAGGGTATCACCCGCTATCACTTCTGGTGACAGAATACAAAATAATAAGCAAAATCTTGGCAAATAGGCTCCTCCCCTACTTACACTAGTTAATACACATAGACCAATGTGGGTTAATGCCAGCACGCAGCACGTCATTAAACATTAGGAGACTGCACCATATAATGGCAACTAACCTTGAACATTTCCCAAATGCCGGCTGCATTGCACTCGATTTACGACAGGATTTTGATACGCTCTCCTGAGACTATATGTACAAGGCTGTTACAAAGATCGGGCTGCACCCTGAATAACATTGGTGGCTGTGCTTGCTCTACGAAGCCCCACAGCGAGAGTATGGACAGGCGGACACATATCATGAGAATGCCCGATATTCAGGGGGACGCGACAGAAAAAAACTGCAGCTAGGGGGGGGCGTGGCCGGGCCAGATGGCCGAGCAGACGTGACCTGCTTCGGCTCCGGGTCCGCGCGGCGCTCGGGGAGCATTATTGGCGGTAAACACCCATGGGCGGCGGAACCACTGAGGCACACGGTGGTGGTCCCTTGAGCAGCCCTTGAAACTTCGGGCGCTCTATTTCTTCCGCGCTCCTGGTTGCGCTCCTGGTCGCTGCAGGGCTCCGAACACAAGCTGGCAGCTGGCGTGTAACACAGCGCGGCTGCCAGGAGAAGCGACCGGCGCTTGCTGAGGCACCTGAGGGGAGCGCTGGGTCTGCAAAGGCAGCGGAGGTCAGAGGGGTGAGTCCCGACGGTCGGCCGTCTCCTACCTGTCCTCTACACACCACGGAGGCTCCAGACCCGACTGCCTGACTTTAAAATGGCGGCCTCGTGGGGCTCTACAACACTCCAGCAGTCCCGAGCATGGCCTGGCTGAAAATCGGCAATGGAGAGAGGCGCCCTATGAGCCGTGGGCGGCAGCAGCACTGATGGACGGCGGAGGCGTGGACCGCAGCATTGCCTGATAGCACCTGCACAGTGAGGGGTCTAGAGAGGGCCACTACCATTATGACTGGGCGGCCGAGCACCTAGCGGGGTCTCCTCCTCGAGCTCTCACAAAGGAGTGAGGATGCACAGGCTGACACTAGGGGTGGCGGGGCTGCCGGGACGACCTATACAACTGCTGGAGGACTGCATATTGCTACTTTCTGTCCCTGTCCCTACACTGGAGATAACAAGAATATCCCTGGCAAACTCTGAGACGGCTGGACGGTGATTGCCCGATTCCTTATGCCTCCGAAGAAAGGCACAAACAAAGCGACTGGCAGGTTATCGGATTTTTTCGCCGCTGCTGACCCTCGACTGGCTCTTCAGGGCACCTCGGAGAAGACAGCCATGGCCCTATCCAAGGCGGAGCTCCGGTCCATGCTTAAGGACTTCAAATCGGAGCTGCGCAATGAGCTAGGCCAGGACATTAAATCCTCCATCGACCAACTACGATCAGATATCTCAGAACGCATGGCCTCTCTTCAATGTGATGTAGACTCTGTGGGCACCCGAGTTCTTGACCTAGAATCACACCACCAAGAACACAAGCAAGCGATGGGTGAGTGCCAGGAAGATATCAGATCTTTGAAGGAACAACTCCAGTAAACGCAACTGAAGACCGAAGACCTGGAAAATCGTGCTCGGCGGGAGAACATTCGCGCCAAAGACGTGGAAGAGGGCGCGGAGGGGCCCGACTTGGAGGCTTTTATGGAAGGCCTCTTTGCGGAGATCCTGAACCCCACAGTGCTCAAAATAAAGCTTGACAGGGTACATAGAGTGGGCCCCCCCAGAGGGGTGAACAACGGAAGCCTCGGGATATTTTGGAGAAATTCCACTCTTATAAAGTTAAGGAGGCGGTCTTGCAGGCGGCCAGGGCCAAGGACTCCATTTCCTTCCAGAATTTCTCCTGTGCCATATTTCAAGATGTAGCTCCATCTACACTGGCGCGCAGACAAACTCTGCGACCTGTTACTGCCAAACTTCAGAAAGACGGGATCAAATATCGATGGACATACCCTTTTGGCCTTAGCTTTGAACTTCACAACAAGAGACACCAACTCACCACCTTGAGAGAGGGCCTGCACCAGCAGAGGAGGGAGACCCCTCATCGGGTACATCGGGAAATCCTGCGGGAGGCGCGGCCTCCACCTTGGCCTGGTCGCAGAACAAGAACAGGAAGAACCGCTGAAGACGACGACGATGGGTGAGGGTATATTCTAATATGTGGGTGGATGCGGTAGCTCCGAACAGTTCCCTCTCGCTAAGGAGGGTAGCAGGACTACTTCAATCCTAGTTTGGTTCACGCCATGGCACCCAAGGACATAAACGCTGGGGCAGGTGTCTACCGCTGCAATGTCTGAGACACAATGTGAGTGGTTTTTGATCCATTGATTCCTTATTACCATATCGCTGAAGTGCTGTGCGGACTGGGTTCCAGGACCCGTAGTCCCCACCAGTCTGTGCGTGGGCAGAATTGCACCGCGCTGCACCGCGCTGCGACAAAACAATTGTTTTCGATTGTTGTTTTGGTTTTCTATTCTGTTGAGTTTTTTGGGGGTTGGGGGCAGTGTTCCCTCTAACGCGGGCGCGTGCGCGGCCGCCCACTTAGTGACACCCTAGCGCGCAGTGTCCCTATTGAAGCGCGCACACATCACAGGAGAGTGTTCGCGCCGCCGGTTTTTAATGGCGAGTGGCGCGAAAAATGCTACTTTCCTGATTTCGGGGACGACTTCAATAGTAAGTGGCTCTTGCTACATTTGTTCCTCAATAGGAAACGGCTGCAGGCTGTTTATGGGCCTTTGTGGAAATATGTGTTAATTGCCACACGGTCATGCGCTGCAATTAACATACATATTTTCACACTGGCCACTCAGTCACAATCAGCCCCCAGCCGCGCTCTAACAAAAGACAGCATCAAGGTAATAAAAACGGTCATTGGCAGGGCTGGCGGGGGGGGGGGGGTTCTATAGGTGTCGCAAGCATTCAGTTGCCTCCTGCCGATGGCCCTGGTACTTTTTTGTGTGCAAAATAAGCACTGCTTGCTCAATTGCGCGCTCTTTTTATAGTGGACTGAGGCATTTCTTACCTTAATCGGACGGAGTACGTATTGTTTTGGCTATTCATGTTGGCATGCTTTCAATCAATCTATGCAAATGGGATGGGCGAGTCACAATCAGCCCCTAGCCGCGCTCGAACAAAAGACAGCATCTAGGCAAAAACTTTAATTTGCTCCGTGATAGAAGTAAAAATGTAAATGTAAAATGTCTTGCTTTAGTGCTCATCCTGTGTCTTTCCCTGTAGTGTACATCCAGTGTCTCTTTCGGTAGGGCACTCCTGTGTCTTGCTCTACTATATAGTGCAAAAGCAATCGATTACACTGCATTATCGGAGTATCGACATTACTTAGCTAATTTTGCACACACGATACAGTGAAGACGACATATAACAGTGATTTCGAGGTATTGGTTTTCTCCACTGATGTAATCACACTGTTTTTGCCACTGCCCCATTAAGTCACCTTTCTCTTTTCGTTTTTGTACATTGCGAGTTTGTGAGGTCTATTCATACTAGAGTACACTTACTTCACAGTCTAGAGCGCATTCAAAGAGACAATAATTTAAGAAGAACGTTTGTCTCTAAAGTCTAATTGTTGACAGGCAGGTCGAGGAGCGAGAGCGCTGCAACTAATGCAAGCGGTTTGGATGCAAAATATGACTTTATTTATTTTACAGTGAAGTAGTGATGTATAAGCAAGTACGAAATATATTCCTAGATGTTTTAAAAAGGTGTCTATTTGTAATAAATAGAGGCAGTTTCAGTCAAAACCTAACGAAAGAAGCAGACTCCTTTTTGTTTTTCACACAGTGAGGACAACCTGTGGCAAACTGTATTCAGCTTGACAGGCTACGTCCATCCACCTGCCTTCTTATCTCACCTCCATAAAAGCAACAAATT
Source organism: Lissotriton helveticus (assembly GCF_964261635.1). Lineage (NCBI taxonomy): Eukaryota > Metazoa > Chordata > Amphibia > Caudata > Salamandridae > Lissotriton > Lissotriton helveticus. Next base: position 927,975,835 of record NC_136061.1, read on the forward strand.
AACTACTTGAGCCAAAACTATTTCTGCCCATGTTTCTATAAGATACATCACCAGCCCGACTAGAGTTTTTCACCAAAACTGCTGCTTAAACAGCGTGAAGAGAGAAAAAGATTAGGAACAACTGTGTTGTGTAAAGTTGTGTAAGTGTTTGAAGTTCGTAATAGCTATTGAGTAGATCAATCATCCACATACATTTTCAATCAGCAGCTCTCGCCACCATGACCCCACAATTTATTATCTGCACCGAAATTTTGAACATGTCTGCAGCTTCATGGCGCTACTGGCAATCCTGAACGGCGTGAAAGTGTACCGAACAGGGTTTACGCTGAATGGGAAAATAATTCCTCCAGTAAAAATTAAAGATGTGTCCCCCACTTCCTGAAAAACAAGCAATTGCAATGCAATAGGTCTCGCATTAGGAAAGTGTGAGCTATTGGTATTGTAAATGACAATTTTTTTAAATATGTGTTGGCTTTGAAAATATATAAATTAATAGCATTGTTATTCACAAAGCCAATAGCTTACACTTTCCTAATGCGAGTTATATTGGCTATGGCAATGCTTGTTGCTAGCAAGCAAGGACAGTGCTGTTGTGGTGCTGAGTGATGATGTGGTTGGGTTGAGTGATGTGGTGGTGTCCCCAAGTGATGTGGTGGTGTCCCCGAGTGATGTGGTGGTGTTCCCGAGTGATGTGGTGGTGTCAGTGAGTGGTGCCCCTGAGTGATGTGGCGGTGCCCCTGAGTGATGTCGCGGTGTCCCTGAGTGATGTGGTGGTGTCCCTGAGTGATGTGGTGGTGTCCCTGAGTGATGTGGTGGTGCCACTGAGTGATGTGATGGTGCCCCTGAGTGATGTGATGGTGCCCCCGAGTGATGTGGTGGTGCCCCCGAGTGATGTTGTGGTGCCCCCGAGCGATGTGGGGGTGCCCCTGAGTGATGTGGTGGTGCCCCTGAGTGATGTGGTGGTGCCTCCGAGTGATGTGGTGGTGTCCCCAAGTGATGTGGTGGTGTCCCCGAGTGAAGTATCCTCTTAATAGACCTGTAAACAAAACCCTTGTTATGTCTATAACATTGATTAACAAAGCATGGGATGTGTTATGAAGAGAGACGAGTAGGCACAGATCAATACTGCAATGATTTTCTTAGCCAAGAATGGAAGTATGTCTGCGAGATGAAGAGAGGGTGGTAAATTGGATAAGGAAGATGAATGAATAGGAGACAGGAACAGTAAGCGCGGGAGAGGCGAGGGAAAGAGGAAAGAGGAGGAGGGGGCCGAGATCCAAAATCAGTGAGGGAGGAGGATGTGGAAAGGCCAAAATTTATAGGAGCAAAAGCAGCGAGCAACAGAAGTGAGCCTGTATGGAAGAGAAGAGCCAGGGCAAAATCAATATGAAACAACAAGGTTGAAAGCGAGAGAGAGGGGAAGATCAGAGGTAAGGAGAGAGAGAGCTGGACGAGGAACAGACCATGAAAACAAGTAAATAAAAGCTCACGAGAGTGAGGCCAGCAAGTTCGGGAGCGCATTCCTTTGAAGTCTGATGGGGGAGGGGGGCAGGGGAGCGGCTTCCTTTGAAGTCTGATGCCAAGGCTCAGACAAATGGTGGTGTGTGAGCGGCTTCCTTTCAAGTATGATGGGGGGGCGGGGGAGCAAATGGTGAGCGCGCGCCTGGCGCACATGCACTGGCCATAATCCGCATTCCAAAGCCCTCTGGCAGGCTTTCCTGGAGCCCCTACATGAGATCAGAACGCCCAAGGACACATCATTTCTATAGAAGATATTTTTGTATCATTTCCCTGAAAAGAAAAAGCTCTACACCTCACCGTCAGCATTAGGTGGCACGAACACAGCAAGAGAAACATGCTCTTTTTTGTTTTCCTCCCATACAGTGAGACTGTTGAAACCATGCCTTGTCACTATGAGACCCAAATTAGATTGTTGCAAAGCAGGGGGGAATGCTTTGAAACCCTGAAGCAAGAGGCACCAGGGAAGCTACCAATGCTGGGAAATAAAACAATACACAGTGCAGTCGTGTTTACAGTGGCAAGATTAGTGCTCGGACTGTGATTGAGTTCAACACACAGCAAGCCATTTTCCCACACATGCCTCTCTCTCTCGTAAAATATTCAAAATTATGTTTTTTTTTAAATTAACTAACCCAAAATAACTAAACTGCAGGATGATGCATACTATACACAGGCGGATCTCGCGAGAAAAGTTTACTAAGGTGATGTCGCGCTGTCCATTCGAATGCAGTGATACGGACAGACCCGGTATAATATCAGTCCGGTGGTTCACTATGCGTTGCACATATTTTTAGCCTAATTGCTTTTAAGCCAAGCCCTTAATTGCATTCGTTATGCCCCTTTGAAAGACCCAATAGTTTTTTCATCCCACTCAAAGCCCTGGTCTACACGTACGGTCAGGTTTATGGCGCACATAGCCTTCGCTGCAGCGCACAGAGACTTTACTCTGCCGCACACAGAGGAAAATAATTAGAGGGAACATTGGTTGGGGGTGGAGGGGGGGATGGTGGTGGTTGCTCAGCTTTGCTCTTGCCTGCAGAGACTTCCGAGTGGAGCCATGGTGGGAGGATGGTGGTGATGAGAGGCGGTGGTGGTCTAAGCTGTGACACGGGGAGAATTCTGACATGCTGACGTGCTTGGGTCCTGCCCGACGCCCATGGGGGAGCATATGGGGAAATAACACGGTGGATGTTGGTGAAAGGCTAGGTAGAATGTTATTAAGGAGATTCCCAGGTCCTACATTGCAATGCCAATCACAGTAGATACATGGAACGTTAAGGGGCTCAACTCCCCTCAGAAGCGACAGAAATCTGGAAGTACACCCTAGACCATCATCTAGATATAGTAGCTCTACAGGAAACACACTTATTGAAATCTGAAGACTTCCGTCTGAAACACAAGCAAAACCCACTTATTTATATATCTTCTGCTTCTACCAAACACAGGGGGGTGGCACTCTTATTTCGATCCACCACTCAGTTCCAACCCCTAGGTATCCAGAGCGATGGAGACGTACGATGGCTGATGGTTAAGGGGTGACTGAAAGGGAAGATGTGCACCTTCGTGGCGATTTATGCCCCTAACAGCAGGCAGAAGGGTTTCCTGCATACACTCCTGGGTAAGGTAACAGACTTTGCAGAGGGACCACTGTTTGTTATGGGGGAATTTAACTTAGTTTGGCACCCAGTTCTTGACAGCACACATACTCACCGCTCTGACTTGGACTCTTTCTCCATTGACACTCAGAGGCATATTCAGGACATGGGCCTTTTGGACACGTGGCGTGCTCTATATCCCCACACCCGGGATTATTCCTTCTTCTCCCACGTCCACCACTCTTATTCCAGGCTAGACTACATCTTGCCAGCCAGTCCTTACAGGGCAATCTCAAGGAAGCCAATATATTCCCCATATCAGTGTCAGATCATGGTCTATACTCAGTATGTTTTTCCTGGTTGGGCAATGCCCCATCGCCTGCTCGGTGGTACTTCCCGGCATCCTTGGCGAGGGATAAGGAGTCGTGTGCCCAATTACGAGAGACTATCAAGGAATTTTTTATTCTTAATAGACTGGAGGACACCTCTGAGTACATCACGTGGGACTCCTTTAAGGCCGTGATGCGGGGCAAGTGTATATCGCTTAATTCAGCCCTGAATAGACAACGGTCGAAAGACAGGGATCTCTTAGAGGAGGAACTAACGGCTGTGGAACACACCCACAAACTTACACCCACCAGACAGACACTACGCAAACTCACGGCAATCAGGGGCAAACTTCGAGCTATTTATAGCAATAGAGCAGAATTCACTCTTCTCAAGTTGCGCAATCTGTCCTATACTCAGGGCAATAAAATAGGGAAACAACTCGCGAGGCAACTGAAAGATATAGGGGGTATACAAGATCCATCGGGAGTGATTGTTCATAGAGACGAGGACAAGGCGGACCTCTTTGGGGAGTTTTACAAGACCCTATACTCGGCCGACGCGCTGGACGCTGACAAACAACAGGACTTCCTTAGGGATCTGCCAATCCCACAGGTCTCTCCTGCTTGGAATGAAGAGCTAATAGCTCCGATTGCACATGACGAGGTGCTCTCAGCTATCAAGGCGCTGAAACCCCACAAAGCGCCGGGCACTGACAGTTGCACCGCAATTTTTTACAAAACATCCACAGCCGATATCGGTCACTAATTGGTTCGGCTTTTTTATCGAATGGCCGCGGACGGGGACACGACTGACTCCATGGCCGAAGCAGTGATCTCAGTGATTCCCAAACCAGGGAAAGATCCCACGCGATGCGCCTCCTATAGGCCTATCGCTCTCTTAAACATCGACGCGAAGCTGTACTCTTCTATTCTGGCTAAGAGACTGAATGGTCTCATGCCGCTTCTTTTCCATCCAGATCAATCTGGCTTCATTGCTGGGCGCCAAACTCACAACAACACCCGCCGCATTGTCCACTTAATTGAGAAGGCCAACAAATTTAAGATACCTGCAGTCTTGGACGGACTAGACGCCGAAAAGGCGTTTGACCGCGTCGACTGGAAGTTCCTCCTCGCCACACTCTTGGCGTTTGGCTTTTCCCCTCAATTCATAAACATGCTCCAGGCCAACTGTAGGCACCCACGGTCTAAAGTCTCAGTTAATGGCGTTCAGTCCTCCCCCTTCATCCACTCCAGGGGAACTAGACAGGGATGCCCCTTGTCCCCTCTGTTGTTCGCCCTCAGTATAGAACCATTAGCCATAGCTGTGAGAGAACACCCAGGGATTGAGGGTCTCCCCTTCACAGGAGAACCCAAAAAGATCTCCCTATTTGCGGACGATGTCCTCTTGTCCCTGTCCAATCCGACGGTATCTCTCCCGCACCTACAAAAGGAGCTAGATCGCTTTGAAAAGGCGGCAGGCTTTAAGATTAATCTAGATAAGTCTTATATACTCAATCTCACCCTCTCACAAGCGGAGGCCCTTCACCTTCAATCGCTTACACCTCTAGCATGGGCACCCTCTTCCATTCAGTATTTGGGCGTGCAATTGAGGCCTACGGTGGAGAAGCTATACGCGGCCAACTTTCCCCCTACTATTGCTCGCATTCAGGCAGAGCTGACAAGGTGGAAGCCGCTCTTTCTCTCCTGGCTAGGTCGTATCCACGCCATAAAGATGACCCTTCTTCCTAAATTGCTGTATTTATTCCAGGTGCTTCCCATAGACTTGGAAAAGACTTCTTTAGGCACGTGAAAGCAATGATCCTACGCTTTATCTGGCAAGGGGGACGTGCACGTTTCTCCTTCTTTATGCTCCGTCGCCCTCAGCGGGAGGGGGGAGCAGGTCTCCCCGACATTCAACTCTATTATAAGGCAGCACAACTCAGGATCTTAGTCGAACGGTCACAGAGAGAGTCTAAGAAACACTGGCTCCATATGGACTGCAGCGTAGCAGGGAGAACGATCTGGGACCTAATCTGGTGCGCAAGACAAGACAGACCCAAAAATGCATATCTAAGCACCCCTACCCGTACCACCCTAAAAGTCTGGGACTCGGTGGCGACAACCGAGGGCTGGTCTTCCTTCCCTTTGCCCTTTACACCCATACACTTCAATCCAGCGTTTCCCCCAGCGCTCCATGAGGGACCCTTTGACGCCTGGAGGGAGGGGGGATGCCTTGCGCTGACCCATTTGTTCCACAAATATGACCCCCTTACATTTGACAGTTGTAAAAGAGAGTTCGGGGTAGGGGACTCTGAGCGCTATCACCATGCCCAGTTGTTGCATTTGGCCCTAGGCCCCAGGTTCGAGAGGGGGCTACCCGATCCCTCACTAAGTTTGAGTCCTTGCTTGTTAAATCTTCATCCATGAAGGGTGCAATTTCATCTCTATACAAGCTCCTACTGTCCACAGCACTTTCTCCCCGACCGAGGTACATGGCTATGTGGGAAGGGCTGGCACAGCAGGACATTTCTGACAAAGAATGGGCCCATATTTTGGTCCGACATCTTTAAATTTAATCAATCCACAGATCTACGAGAGGCACACTTGAATACAATGATGGACTGGTAATTATGTCCATCCAAGCTAGCTTGAATCTTCCCAGGTGCGTCGGATAGGTGCTGGCGAGGGTGCGGATTGCTTGGAGACTTCCAACACATTTGGTGGGATTGCCCGTCCATCAGGCCGTTTTGGGAGGAAATCTTAGCTCAGGTGAAAGACATATTGGGTATCCTATCCCAACATCCATGGCTGAAACGCTTCTGGGCGTCCATGATCCTATGTTAGAACATCAAACTAGGGCGGACAAGAGAATCATGTGGTTGTGCATAGGGGCAGCCAAGATCACTATAGCGGCCGCGTGGAAGAAAAGAGAGGTGCCAGCAATGTCCCTGTGGCACTCCCGGCTCTGGAGGTTGCTCAGCCTAGAACGCATGTTGGACATTTTCCGGGAAGACTTTAAGAACTTCGAATTTAGATGGGGACCGTTGGTTTCCTTTCTCTCCCGGGGGTTGCCATCAGCAGTATGTCCCTCTACAGTTCGGGCCCTACATCTTTTCCAGCTCTAAGTAGGCTCCACATTGGTGACACTAGGTCAAGATATAGACACCACCAGGGGTGGTAAGGGGGGGTTGGAGGTTTGGGGGGGTTCTGTTTAAATGTTTTACCTCTTGGTACGCTTTCCATCTTTGACTTCTTCTTTGACCCCAGGGGGAATTTCCTTTGTATTCACGCACACTGGACTATGCCCAAGGATGGACCCGTGAGGAGCACTTTCTCTTGCAGAGGAGACGACGGGGCTAACGTGAACTCCTATTGACATTTCCTCTGAGAAGGTTTTCGCTGAATCACCCATAAAATCTGTATCCCTCAAGTTGAGCTGCGAATTGGGACTGGGGTACGTTGATCTGTGCTTTGGGGTTCCTCCTTTTTTTCTTTGATGCTTTGACTAATGACCAGCTTTCCCCTGCGAGGGATTATGGGCGGATTGTGCCCTGAGTCTTTGTTTATAAAACTTAATAAAAACTCCTTTGACAAAAAAAACTGCAGCTAGAGACATGTAAAGGGGTATTGGGGGTATTAGGGGTACCCGACTTTCGAGCATACTATTACACATGCCAATTGCAATGGTTGTTATATTGGACAGCGGGCTGCAACCTGCAGGAGATTGGATATACCGCGTAAAACATTGACCAGGGAACCCTACACACAATATTACTACCACAGTATAAAATCCCCTTGAATGTGCCACCTCTGCTGCATACAGCATTGCTGTGTTGGAGGAAAGCGCTGCAATATATATCCCGCTGCCCCCCCTATGCAGGCAACATTCCACTACTGGGGATCCCAATACCAAACGGATGGCTTACGATGTGCAGGATTCAGGCAAGGTCAGACGAGGGGGTGGACACGGTGGGGGTATTATTCAATAGTGCGATATTAATGGACCATGAGAACTTTGTACGGGAAACCAGGGAGCCAAATAATCTATACATGCTACACGCGGAGATATTGCAATATGTAAATAAACATTGGGCCCCCCAGAGAGAGGAACCCCCAAACACACAAATTAATTAAATCCTTACACTACATGGGACAGGGACGCCATCTCATCAAATGGCTATATGTGGGCGTCCAGATGCATGCTTCGGTACCCCTAGATGTCCTATGGGCTAAATAGACAGAGGATGTGGGTCAGGAAATATTGGACATAGAATGGACTGACATATTGGAACACCCCAAAAAAGTGACCCGAATCGCAAAATTCTAATTTATACAATGTATGGTCCTACATAGGGCCTACCTTACGCCACGCCTCCTACAGCGGATATTCCCAAATACGCAACATCATTGCCCTAGATGCCAGTTGGCGGAAGCAAATTTAACAAATATGCCATGGGCATGCCTGTGCCTGAGAGGGTTTTGGGGGGAGTTCCGACGTAACATAGAGGCAGCCACACGCTTTCATATAGCGGACTTTGTGTTGGAGTGCCTGTTAGGCCTACTTAAATGCCCAGTCTTGCATTGGGTCCAGTTTCAATTCCTTGACCTCGAACTCATCATAGACAAAAGATCCATAACTATGAGATGGAAGTCATCAAAACCCCTGCGACATACACCTGGCACAGTGAAATGCTACGGTGGGGCAGCGCAGAAAGTGCAGCTATACTCCGGTAGGAGGCCCATTGGCTGCGGAAAAATCAGATATTCATGGATTGGGATATCATGTTAGAAGTGTTTAAAAGTATAGACCCTGATCTCACACCTAGTACTCTGAACACCCAATGGACAGTTCTGAGACATGGACGCACAAGATTATACTGTACAAAGGACAGGCTCAGGGACACGATCAATGCAATACAGAGAGACATGCAAATTGTATTAGGACGTAAACTATACATTAATACTGTGAAGATTGTTGGAACACAGTTGGGAGGGGGGTGGACTGGGTAGTTTGTATCAATTAAAGTTTGCCTACAGTCTAGATAGCTGAGTAATTGAGAAAAAATATGATGTCTACGTATGACATAAGAATTTGTAATGACACAGTACCTAATTACAAACGATTGTCATTTGAAGCTGTATAACACTACACTGGACAGTAAGTAATGTAAAGGCTTTATGTTATTGTTAATTGTGGCAAATATAAATGGAAAACCAATAAAGTATGTTTTTAAAAAAACAAGAGGAGGAATTGGTCAGTCTATTCATAAAAAAATGAAAAATGTTTCTAAAAGATTTTGGGCCCAATTTACAAAGGTAAACTCAAATGTTTGGTCTAAACTTAGAACAAGCGTCTAAGTTTACCACTTTGAGAATTCACAAAGGGCATTTACGAGGAATATATTTATGTCTGCACTCAGGCCCATTCTCCAGCCCCGAGTGTGGACATAAACATAATATAAACATAAAGACCAATAAATGTGTCTTACCTAACTAGATCAATCAGGATAAACTTACTAGGCATAGTTGTCACTTACTGGATGAAAGAAAGAGAAACAGAGAAGACCCATAAATTAAATCATAGAAGATGAATCCACAGAACAATGTCTGATAGTGAGGCAAGCTGAGGATGGTGCCAATGAAAGTCGATCCCAGGGGGTAATTGAAGTGTGAAGAAGCATGCACACAGAGCATGTGTGCACAGGGTCATACTATGGCCTGTATAGAGACAAGTGACTGGGTGCGGATTCTAACCATGCAGAAAAAAGACGTTTAGATGCACAATATTGCAAACCAGAGCAAACAAACTAAAAATATACCTGAGGTTCACTTGTGCAACGGACGACCTAACGAACACTGACATGCAAAAGCCTTTTAGCCATGCATGTAGGTCCCGTACCTAAACACGATTCCATTGGACTATAGTGGCATGCAGCCCAAATGTAAAACTAGTTAGGCAGTAAATTAAACCGATCACAGGCATGTGAAAACTTGAGTAACAACTAGAATAAAACAATAGTATCCTGACCTGTATGGCCCAGCATTTGTGTCAAAGCAGGGGATAATGACATGCAGTCTGTGATTAAACTGCATTGTGCTGTTCTACTGACCAGTGTGTGGTGCTGCACAGAGCATAAGCATATGAAACCAAGAATAATTCAGAGTTAACCTAACTTGTACGGAAAAGTTTGGAGAATCAACATTGCATACTGAAATAAATGAAGTTTAAGGCAAAAAATTCAAAAAACTTGTAATACACTGTTAATGGGAGTGAGACAAGTCATATCGAAAGACCATTGCTTGAGAAAGAAATCGCCAGACAATCTGGTAGTGCATGATCTGACCCTGCCTTCAGGTTAGGTCGCCCCCACGCCGCTGCCGCCTGCTCACCCCGGTCTCCTGCTGCCTCCTTCGCCGCACTTTTCCCGCCGCTGCCTCCCTGCGGCCCCACACCCCTGACACCCCATTCGCCGCCCGCTCCCGCCACCCAGTTGCTCCTCCCTCCCGTCAACACTCTTATGCAGACCACGAAGCGGCCGTGTAGCAGCCGTGCGCAGCGGGCGCGCTCGGAGCACCAAAGGCAAGCCCGTCTGCACCCTTCCGTGCCTGGACCGCGCCCAGCGCCAGCACCCCTGGCCCCCGACGATGCCAGCCCACACGACGGACTTACGACGCCGCCACCCTCCACGTACTCAACGTCGGCCGGAACCCCGCCTGCTACCTAGCCATCCCGAAACGCACCCCCGGACCCTTCATCTGCCAAGCCTGCAAATTCACCTGCCTCCAAATCTGTACCGCTCCCGCCAAGCCAGGCACCAGCAACACTCACCTCAAGTGCATCCTGCTCAACACCCGCTCCGTCCACAGACATGCCGTCGAACTCTGGAACCTCCTCGACACAACATCACCTGACATCGCCTTCCTCACAGAAACCTGGATGAAAGCCTCCTCAGCCCCTGACATCGCCATAGCCATCCCGGATGGCTACAAGATCACCCAGAGGGACCGCGTCAACCAAGCCGGAGGAGGCATCGGCATCGTCCACAGAAACACCATCCGAATCATGACCAACTCCGATGACACCCTCACCGCCGCCGAGCACCTTCACTTTCAGATACACACTGACCCCAAGACCACCCTCAGAGGCACTCTCATCTACAGATCCCCGGGACCACGCACACAATTCAGCGAAGCCATCGCAGACTTCGTCAGCCAGCATGCCCTAACCTCCTCAGACTACATCCTCCTAGGGGACCTCAACTTCCACCTGGAGAACAACAATGACAGCAACACCGCCGCCCTGCTGGACAACCTCGCCAACCTCGGACTCAAGCAACTGGTGAACACCCCCACCCACTACGTCGGCCACACGCTAGACCCCATCTTCTCCTCCAGCAAGCACATCTCCTTCAGCCACTCCACCGGACTACACTGGACAGATCACAGCTGCGTCCACTTCAACTTCAGAAGAACCACGACCCACCACCACCCGCAACAGGTTCCTCGCAGAAGCTGGAGCAAGATCACCGCCGACCAACTCACCACCTCCCTCAGCCAGAACCCTCCCACCAACATGAGGGACCCCAACGAAGCAGCCCGCAACCTCACACAGTGGCTCACCTACTGCGCCGATGACTTCTTCAACGTCTACATGAGCCCCCTTGCAGCCATCGCATGCCAACACAACCTAAACATCATCTTCTACGCCGACGACACCCAGCTGATCCTCTCCCTCTCCAACGACCCCGCCACCGCCAGAGCCAGCCTCCAGGAAGGAATGAAAGACGTCGCGGAATGGATGAAGCTCAGCCGTCTGAAACTGAACTCAGACAAGACGGAAGTCCTCATCCTGGGACCATCCCCCTCTGCCTGGGACGACTCCTGGTGGCCCCCTGCCCTGGGCACCGCCCCTAAGCCAACGGACCATGCACGCAACCTGGGCTTTATCCTGGACTCCTCCCTCACGATGACCAAGCAAGTCAACGCCGTCTCTTCATCCTGTTTCAACACCCTGCGTATGCTCCGAAAGATCTTCCGGTGGATCCCCACCGAAACCAGGGAGACGTCACCCAGGCCCTCGTCACCAGCCGACTGGACTACGGGAACACCCTCTACGCTGGAACCACAGCCAAACTCCAGAAAAGACTCCAGCGCATACAGATCGCTTTTGCACGACTCATCCTGGACATCCCCCGTCACGGCCATATCTCTGCCCATCTGAGAGACCTGCACTGGCTCCCCGTCAGCAAGAGGATCACTTTAAGACTCCTCACCCACGCACACAAGGCTCTCCACGACATGGGCCCCAAATACCTCAACAGCCACCTTGCATTCTACACAGCCACCTGCCAGCTCCGATCCACCAGCCTCGCCCTCACCACCGTCCCACGAATTCGCAGAACCACCGCCGGAGGAAGATCCTTCTCCTACCTGGCGGCCAAGAAATGGAACTCCCTCCCCACCCACCTACGGCTGACCCAGGACCATCTCTCCTTCAGGAAACAACTCAAGACCTGGCTGTTCGAGCAGTAGCGACTCCCCCTCCCCCAGCGCCTTGAGACCCTAGCGGGTGAGTAGCGCGCTATACAAATTTGCTGATTGATTGATGGTCCCAACAGCACTCAAGACAAGAGTGATAGGCCCCAGGTTGGAGCACCTAAAAGGGTGCGACAATTGTGTTCAGGCATTACAACAACTAGATCAACAAACAGAGTTGCCAGATTTTGAGACCCGTCCAAAACTCAAAGCTATTGAAGTACAGGCCAAAATTCAGCCTAACACAGAGCAGTATCAGCCCAAAGATACATCTCTCAAGATATGCACAAATAGCGTTCAGAAAACATTTTAAGGATAAGCCTAAAGTCTATTCAATACACATAAGGTTGGAGGAGGTACAATGGACTCCAATGGACTTCTACAATCATGAACATATTCTATTAAAAACACTCATTCTGAAAACCAATCCCCACTGTGATCTTCTAATTGGCAATTTTGTAACCACAAATCCACACTAAGCCTGGCATTAATGATCAAGAGCAGATTATCATCAGTCTTAATTAAATCTAAGACGTGGAACATCAAAGCTATTTCAGCTTTGTGACTCCAAAAAAGAAACCCAGAATAGGTCTTGCTGAAGTAACACCACACAATGCATAAATTCCAATGCACCTCATTCAGGTGGGAGACTCGCAATTGTTTAAGCCAAAATTGGGTTTATTTTAGCCGTTTTTTGCCTGAAATAGCCTCCTGATTATTTTTCAAAAATATCCCACTTTACTCTTTTAAAATGTTGGCATGCATGCCAATGATAAATGTTTTATCAAATGACAAAATGTTGGCATGCATACCAATGATATATGTTTTATGAAATTACCTTTGTGTTATAGTAATTCCACCAGGACTTGTATTGCAAGGTTTCCATTATATCAATTTGCTCGGAGATATTTGAACGGAAATCTTCTTTCACAAGGCATTCATGACAGTATGGGACAACTATAAAAATATACAATGTGGCAAACAATTAAAAATAGTGCTTAAATATAAAGTGAGGGTGTAAAAACTTAAAAGACTAGAAGGAGAAAAGTCCAACTTGACAATTGCAAGCGTCACCACAATAAGATGACACCCTTCTGTTAAAATGTCAGGAAGACTCCAGTAAAGAAACAGTCGTTTTCTCTGCCCATTTCCCTTCTCTGCCCTCCACTCCAAAGTCCTTCACCATGACCACATAGGGTACTGAAAGTAATACAGTACCAGTGTTGTAACCTTCACGTTGCAGCAAAAACTAGTCTAAAGATCCCAGTCTTGGCATGAAGTAGATGTGTTTGCTTGGGGTCTAAAAAGACCCAATTTCCCAGAACTTTTGGCAACATCCTCCCCCTCAACATCTGAACACTCTCTCAACTCTGCTGACACTTTCATCATTCCTCTTGTTTCACCCCAATGGATTCCACTTCATCATTTGGGCTGCCCCACTATCATACCACTGCTGACCTGGGCATTTTCATGAGCCTGTGCAGCTGCTTTATACTGATCACCTACAATGGATTTACTTGAGGCAGGCACTATAAGAATGTCAAATGCATGTATGTATGAGTAATTAAACCACTGTTGGAAATACCACTTACAAATAAATGTTTTTATTCAATATCTTTTATATCACTATTAATCCTAATGTAGGGTGTCAAATTACTTTGCTACAAACCTATTATATATAGACAATGAATCGTACAAGTGTGTAAATCAATGTACATGAGGTTTCTACATAAAGTAATCAGTGTTACAAGGTGTAGGAGTCACATATCATCTATACTGTTCAGGTGTTATGAGTGCGTATTCTGAAGAAACACAAAGTCTGGCTTTAAAACATAATGCAGTGGTAGCCTGTGCTGATAAGACTTCATTATTACCTAAATGAACCCATTTTAGTTACCCTAGAATAATGAAAGCTTTGATTTTTAAGAATTGACTTTTAAGAATTGTTTGTACTTAGCACTCAGCACCTTGAAGCCTCGTATTTTAAACTTGAATGTAAACAATTGATTTTAAGAATTATTTGTACCCAGCCCCCAGCACTTTGAAGCCTCGTATTTGTAATCTGAATGTAAACAATTGATTTTAAGAAGTTTTGGTGAGCACCACTGTTATGTATTAATCCACAAGAATTATTATATTTAAATTGAGTTTATTCGTAAATGAAGAAGCACTCTTCGCATACATCCGGAGGCTCCAGTCGTTGACAGTAACTGAACCCCGGTGACAGTTTATACATCCAATATATTCAATACAAACAGTAATCAGTAGCGAGACATACTTATTTAATTCATAACATATCACGTGAATAATTCAAAGGGAAATACATACACGCGCGGGTCGTGCACAGTGAACAGGCATTAGAATGGTGTAATGTGTGCGCGACACTGGAATGTAGGCACGAGTGTGAGCGCGTGTATGGTTGTATACATAACACACCTTCCTCCCTTATAAAATAATGAAAGAAAAGAAAGAAAAAAAAAAAACAAATTACAATTTTTTTTTTTTTTTTTTAACTCCTGCCAGATATGTAAGCAACAAAATCTGACAACCATTTGGGTTTTTTAGTTGTTCTTTTGGATATAGATACATCATTTTGGATATCAACTTTTTGATTGTTGATGTCATTGTTTTGACAATAAGTTTCTGTGGTTGTATTTTGTTCAGTGTAATTACTATTTGAACAACAAGGTGTGTTAGTTGTATTATCACCTGTGTTATCTTCATTTAATTCTCCATCTAAAAATGACATATCAGTATGTTCAGGATTAGGGGCCCGATGTAGGTAAATCCCATTTACCGATTTTGAAATACCGGATCCTACCGATTCGGTATTCAAAAATCGGTAAATGGGATGTAGGTCCCAACATCTGGATTCGTTACCGAATTCTTAACAATTCTTAAATTACCGATTTGGTAAATACCGAATCGGTAATGCCCATTCATTCCTATGGGCTTTGAAGCCCATCGGAATGATTAGGCATTACCGATTCGGTATTTACCGAATCGGTAATTTAAGAATTCACAAGGGTGCAGGGGGTGTCACTTTGACACCCTCTAGCACCCCCAAAACGGCCATGTGTGCAATGTGGCACACAGACATGCCCTAAGGGCACGTCTGTCTGTCACATGGCACATGTGTACATGCACAGATGTGCATGTACACAGGAATCGTTTTTTTACCATGGATTTGTATTCCATGGTAAAATACCGATTCTGTAAGCCATGTGCTGCCGGAACATAGGCTACCTACATTGCATTTTCGGTAATTTTACCGAATCGTTACCATTACCGAATCGGTAAATATTACCGACTCGGTAAATTTACCGATTCGGTAATGATAACGAATCGGTAAAATTACCGAAAATGTGCCCCTACATCTCCATAGCCCTTTACCGATCGGAAACGGCCGAAAATCGGTATTTTCGGCCGATTCCGATCGGTAAAGGGCTACCTACATCGGGCCCTTGGTTCTTTATGATAAATATCCTTATCAGCTTTGAGAATGGCAATTCTACTGAGATTCCAAACTTTATTGTCTGATAATCTCACTGAATTCTTTAGTACTTCTATTACCTCAAAAGGACCCATGAATGAACTCTCTCCTTTTTTGACCTTCCATGGTTTTTTTACTTTTACCAACATACCGATTTCTACTGTAGGGTCTATCTTTGAACCAAATTTTCCATCAAAGTATTTCTTATTTGTACAATGAGTGCGAATAAGATTTTCTTTAACTACACTCAGATCAACTTTTGAAGATGTAGAACTAATCAACCATGATGGATTCACAATAGTTCTAGGAATCCTTCCTCTCATAATTTCAAAAGGAGAATATCCAGTCATGGTATTTACATTTGTTCTGTACATCCATACTTTTTTAAATATTTCAATTTCCCATCTTTTCTCATCACCATCGGTAAATTGTATGGCACTCTTGAGGACTCTATTGAATCTCTCTATTATACCATTTCCACTGGGATTATATAAGGAAGTGGTGGAATGAGTAATCCCAAGTCTGGCAAAATAATCATTGGCTTTCTTAGAACAAAATTGTACACCATTATCAGAAATAATTCTAATTGGTAATCCTTCTTCAATAAAAACTCTATCTAGGAAACTTAACACAGAGTCGGTGTCTATTTTCTGAACAATCTTGATAATGGGCCATTTTGAGAAAATGTCAATTGCTGCAATGACGTATTTGGATTCATGACCAATGGGACCCATGATATCTATAGCAATAGTTTCCCATGGATTGTCTGGAATGTTGTGTGTACTCATATTTGGTTTAAGAGTCACTAATGATTTATCAGAATTTGCGCATACAACACAATTTCTGATCAATCGTTCGACGAACATGTCCATACCTGGCCACCAAAATAAATTTTTAACTTGTTGTTTGGTTCTGACCATACCACTATGACCTTCATGGCTTTGTAAAACTATATCTTTTCTTATACCCGTGGGTGGGACAATGCGTTCCCCTCTTTTAATGATGTCTTTACAACATGAAAGTTCTGTTCTTACTTCCCAGAAGCTTTTTAAATCTGAATCTAAACACTTCTTATCAGGCCAATCAGTGTTGATGTAAGTAGCTACATCTCTCAAAACTCTATCGTCTTCAAATTTCTTTTTCCACAGAGTTTGATCAATTGAAGTGGGACCTTCATCATGAATTAAAGCAATTTGGAAATCATCCCATTCATTATGTAAATCTTCTTGTATGGGTAGTGGCATTCTAGACAAAAAATCTGCAGAAACATTTTCTTTACCAGGTACATATTGTATATTATAAATGAAGTCTTGTAAACGCATGGACATGCGTGCAATGTGAGCTGAGGCTCTCAACATACCTTCTGTAGTGAGAAGTCTTACCAAAGGTTTGTGATCACTCCTTAGAACACATTCTTTACCCCAAACAAAAACTCTGAAATGCTCCAAAGCCCAGATACATGCTAATGTTTCTCTTTCTATTGTGGAATATTTTTCCTCAGCCGGTGTAAGTGCTCTGGAAGCATGTGCAATGACAACCTCTTTTCCTTTATCTGTTTTTTGAGTAAACACAGCACCTAAACCCTTCGAGCTGGCATCAGTAGTAATGATATTTTGTAGAGAAGGATCAAAACAGGAAAGTGCATTCGCGGAACAAATAGCATTTTTCACATCACAAAACTCTTTTTCACATTCATTTGTCCAGTCAAAAGTAACTCTGTTTTTGATTAACTGTCTAATATTATACGTTCTACATGAGAATTCAGGCACATATCTGGCGTAGAATTCAACTAAGCCTAAAAAGGATCTTACATCATCCTTTGACTGAGGGTGAGGAGCGGATTCAATAGCTTCTAGGAGTGAAGATTTTGGTTTGATACCATCTTCACATAGTTCATGACCCAAGTAATTTACAGAATGAACGCCAAATTTACATTTCTCATGCTTGATGGTAAGACCATGCGTATTGAGTGCACCTAAGACTTCTTCTAAAGTAGCAATGTGTTTATCTTTGTCATCATTGAACACCAAAATGTCATCTTGAAAACAGATGGTATTCTTGCAATCCTTCAAAATGTCTTGCATAACTCTCTGAAATATTGCTGCTGCAGATGCTAAACCAAATGGCATTCTGTTGAATCTGAAGCATCCAAAAGGTGTAATAAATGCAGTCAGGTCTTTACTTTTGTCATTTAACTCAATCTGATGATACGCTGCTGATAAATCAATTGTTGAAAAAAACTTTGATCCTCCCACAACAGACAGCATTTCTGAAATACGGGGAAGTGGAAATTGATCAATAATAATATTATTGTTGAGGTGGCGAAGGTCAATGCAAAGTCTTACCTTGCCATTGGTTCGTCTGGCAACAACTATGGGCGAAACCCATTCAGATGATTCTATCTTCTCTATTATGCCTGCTTTGACTAGAATGTCCAATTCACTTTTAACTTCATCCCTAACGGCAAAAGGAATATTCCTGGCCTTGTGTATTTTTGGACAAGCATTTCCTTTTAAACGGATTTCATGTTTAAAGTTAGTTAATTTTCCAATGTCTTTTGAAAAAACTTTTGGAAACTTATTCAACATCAAGGAAGATATTCCATTCTGTTCATCAATCAACATGACAGGGTTGGAGCTATTAGGATCAAGTACAATGTCAAGTTTACCACAGTCAAACCAGCTAAGTACTGAAGGACCCTTTTTTGAAACATATAACTTTGCAATACATTTCCTATTCTTAAATCTGAATACCAAGGTTCTGAAACCTAAGATGTCTATTCTTCCTCCAGAATATCCTTCAGGATTGATGTCACTTTTCTCTAAGTGATTACTTAATCTCGGTACAAATAGTTTTTTCCAAACAGATTCACATACTATAGAATAGGGTGAACCAGAATCGGCATACATGTTGATTTTTACCCCTCCAATAATCATATCACATAACGGTTTTTTCTTAATAGTTGTGTCACTTACATTCAATATTGTGGACTCCTTTATGTTTAGTACATAAGAACAGTTGTTGGAATCATTTGTAAAATTTTCATCATCACTATTGTCACTCAATTCAATACATTTTACTTTTTGGTTGGCTTTGTTCCTTCTGCATGCAGAGGTAAAGTGCCCCATTAAACCACAGTTTGTACATTTTTGTTTTAAGCCTGGACAATTTTTGCTATTAGCTAAATGTGATTTGCTGTTGCATCTAAAACATTTTAAGTTATTTTTAGAATCTTCAGAATTTCCTTTGGAGGGAAATGTTTGTTTCTTTTTAGAGAAATCCTTATTTTTATTATCATATTTATGATTGATCTTGGAAACAATTTCTCTACTAATGGAAACATCTTTATGTTTAACCTGTTGTGCACTCCTACAAGAAAGTTCAGCTTTCCTAACAATGGATATTATAAAATCTACATTTTCATCACCGTTTATCCACAGTCTTTCTTGTATTGTGTCATTACTGGAATGCATAACAACTTGATCTCTGATGAGATCTTCTTGTAAGTTACCAAATTTGCAATCTAATGCTAATGTTTTAAGAGAGGAAACAAAATTATCCACAGATTCTTCTTTTAACTGTTTTCTCTGAAAGAATTTATACCTCGAAATTCCTATGCATACTTTAGGGGAGCAGTATTTATCAAAGTCATATATAGCTTTATCAAAAACATTCATATCACCACTTGCTTGTGAGGTAGGTAATTGATTGAAGGCTTTTAATCCTTCTGGTCTCAAGCAGTGTAAGAAAATGCCTTTCTTTTCTGGAGCTTTCATTTTTCCATTGGTATCTAATGTCTCAATATAATTTAAAAAATAAGCTTTCCATTCGATCCAGGGCATACAAGGAGAGCTACCAGCTGTCCAATAACTTTGTGGTGGTGAAAGGGTGTAACCCTGAGCACACATAATGGTGGAAGATAAATTCAAGTTATGTAAAGTATTTATAAAATATCTTTTTTGTAATTAAATGAATTAATATTTGTTTTTAATAAAAACAAAATTAAATAATAAGAGTTACTTGTTAGTAGAGGAGTCAGTCCAACGATCTTAGAAAGAAGCGAGCGTTTTCCTGTTTCAGTTGATGTAGTTTTTCATTCGTGTCATGTTTAAACTGGATTTCAGCCTCTTTGTCTGTAACTGGGGAATCACCGTTGAAACGGGTGCCGATGGTGAAAATGAAGTCACCTCTTTAGTTTTCGTTAATTAGTAGAGGAGTAGCGTCCCAACAGGAAGTGTAGTTTTCGCTTCCGCCTGAGTTTATTCAGACGTAGGGCGGATGAAGACTTTCATTGGTGTAACGGGAAAGCCGCTACACAGACGCTCTGCTACGCGTGAGAGGAAACGAAAAGGTATTCCAGATCTGGGGTTGAATGTAGTTGCTTCCGTTGCAGATATCAGGAATCGTTTCCGTTGTTATCAAGGAGGTGTTCCAACGATCATGTAAAGTGGAAGTAATTATAAAATCCAAATTTGATCGTAAACTGCTCAGAAATGCTTCTTCTTAAGGGTTTAAAATGCTCCGTCCATCGTCGCCAAATTGTTATGTATTAATCCACAAGAATTATTATATTTAAATTGAGTTTATTCGTAAATGAAGAAGCACTCTTCGCATACATCCGGAGGCTCCAGTCGTTGACAGTAACTGAACCCCGGTGACAGTTTATACATCCAATATATTCAATACAAACAGTAATCAGTAGCGAGACATACTTATTTAATTCATAACATATCACGTGAATAATTCAAAGGGAAATACATACACGCGCGGGTCGCGCACAGTGAACAGGCATTAGAATGGTGTAATGTGTGCGCGACACTGGAATGTAGGCACGAGTGTGAGCGCGTGTATGGTTGTATACATAACAACCACTTGCACAGTTGATCGCGCACTTTGCACAGTTACTTACTAGACACCCTATCCCTGGTCCGCCGCGGGAAGTCCCGTTTGTGCGGAGGGAGACACGGGTCGTCTACAATTGCCACTTCGCCGCCATATTTGGAGTGGTGGGAGTGCAGTGACGCGCTCTAGCTCTCTCCGGGACACGAGCCTACATAGGCAGGACTCGGACGGAGGCGCATTGTTAGTAGAAGCCAGTGGAGTGGTTATCGCTCACTTGGTTATCCCGCATACACGCTGTCAGAATCTCTCAGCTGCTTCAATACTGAGAAAACTGTGTGCTCGTTTAAAGCCTCGCTCCCTAACAGAATTGATTTTAAGAATTGCTGTACTTGCACATTGCACTTTGAAGCCTCTCATTTTAAATTCGATAACAAACGATTGATTTTTAAGAATTGTTTGTACTTAGCACTCAGCACCTTGAAGCCTCGTATTTTAAACTTGAATGTAAACAATTGATTTTAAGAATTGTTTTTGTGAGCACCACTTGCACAGTTGATCGCGCACTTTGCACAGTTACTTACTAGACACCCTATCCCTGGTCCACCGCGGGAAGTCCCGTTTGTGCGGAGGGAGACACGGGTCATCTACAATTGCCACTTCGTCGCCATCTTAGGAGTGGTGGGAGTGCAGGGACGCGCTCTAGGTCTCTCCGGGACACGAGCCTACATAGCCCAATGCTCTGCCGGAAGCGTAGCGGACAAGCGCAGTGGGCACGCCGGCAGCGCGCCAAAGGCGCTCCAAAGGCGCGCCCGTCTGCGCCTGTCCGCGCCGGCCCCGCACCTAGCACTGGAAACGCTGCCCATTTTCCTGCAAAGCACTACACAAGATCTGAGCTCTCTAGGTTGGACCATAACTCTTGCGATCAGCCGGTAAGAATAAACCCAGAGGACCTTTCTAAGCCCTTCAGTTGTACTCTTTGCGGCTTCCAGACCACTAATAATCCTCCTGTTATACCTCACTATTCGCCAAATCCGCATTTTATTAATATTAAGTGTCCGCCTCCAAGTATCCATCAGGGGCCCTATAAGAAACACAGACATGGGTTAGAATGTTCGGCTAGTAGGAAAAGAACCTTAAAATGCATGCTACTCAATGTTAGATCAATGGCTAAGCACAAATATGAAATCGAAGCAATCATCACCAACAACTCAGCGGACCTTCTGTTCCTTAGAGAGACCTGGGCAACTGATGCCTCAGGCCCGGATTGGAATGCTGCAACCCCTCAAGGCTACTCCATAGAATATGTGAACAGAACAGGAGCAGTGGGGGGTGGAATAGGGATAATCTATAAATCCCACTTGAAATTATTCACCCTCCCCCAGTTAGACCTAGAAGCGGAAGCTATGAGTTTCAAAGTTAAAGAACACAACAATATGATATTCTCGGGCCTACTCGTGTACCGCCCTCCTGGGCCTAGAGCCCTTTTTAGCAGAGCGATACATACCTTCCTAGAAACTACCTTTGATTCAAGTACATACACTATTCTGGGCGATTTTAATTTTCATCTTGAGGCAAACAACGACCCTGACTCGGCCACATTAATTGATAATTTCCTCTGCTTTGATATGACTCAATTAATTTCGGATTCCACACATTCAGCGGGTCACACTCTTGATGGGATCTTTTTTCTATTTCAAAACAACCGGTCCCCTGGTCCGACCACAAAGTTATCTCCTTCAATCTACAGTTAAAAAACCTAGTCAACCACCGTAGAGGTATCATACTCCCTGAGAAAACACGCCCCTGGAAAAAATTGGAATCAAATCTTTTAACCAATACTCTATCGAACAACCTTCCAGACTTTGAATCTGGCAACAGCGAACAGGGAGCTAATATATTCCACAACTGGATCTGTCATGCAGTTGATAAGCTGGCCCCAGTGGAAATAAAATAAAAAGTTAGAAAACGATCTGCCACTGCACAGCGGTACTCTGCAGATGTCAAGTTAATCAAACTAAAATGTCGGGAGATTGGAGCGGGTGTGGCGCTCAGATTACAGCTACTCCAGCAAATTAGAATACATGAAAGCCCTGCAGGAATATAAGTTAGTAATTTCCCAGGCCAAGTCAGCCTATTTCACCAATAAAATTCAGGGGCCTCTAACACTTCTAAAGAACTATTCAAAACAGTAGCCCATCTAGCAAGGAGTCCCCGCGATTTGGTCTTCTGCCCTAACCAGAACTTTGTAACGAGCATCGCCACCTTCTTTCAACAAAAGGTTCAAGCAGTCTATGATGACCTTAGCACCTTAGCAGCAGACACTATCTCTGACAACAACGACAGTACTACATTCGTTGCATCCAACTACCCCTGCTTCCCCCCTCTTGAGGAGGCGCAGGTTGGCACCCTACTCGCAACGATGAAATCAGGATCCGCGTTAGACCCCTGTCCCCCCTATGTACTGCATATGATCCCAGAGACCATTACTGCTGCTCTCACTCCCCTGCTAAATAAGGTCATCAACTCAGGAGTATTCCCTTTGAGCTGGAAGAAAGCCTGCATTCGGCCCATTCTCAAGAAAGACACCCTTGACCCTTCTGATCCCAAGAACTATCGGCCTATCTGCTGTCTGCCTTTACCAGCAAAAATTCTGGAAAAATCCATGAATCTAGAAATTATGAGATATGTGGACCAAAATAAACTATTAGACTCCTCTCAGCATGGATTCAGACCCTGTCACTCAACAGAGACCGCATTAATCCTGGCCACTGAAGATATTCGTAGGACCATGGATGAGGCTGGCAGAACGCCCTCATCCTATTAGACCTAACAGCAGCATTTGATACTGTTAATCATACGATCCTGCTAAACAGATTACAAACCCTAGGATTTTCCGGCACCGGTCTTGCCCTTGTAACATCTTTTTTTAATTCTCGCATTCAGCAAGTGCACTGGGATGGACTACAATCGGTGGAATTCACCCTCCCGGGAGGGGTCCCCCAGGGCTCGGCGCTGTCACCCACTCTGTTTAATTTGTATGTCACCCCTCTAGCGGCATTAATAAAATCACATGGCCTACGATTAGTGTCCTACACCGACGACACACAAATCGTCGTGTCAATTTCCCAGTCCATCGAAGCAACAGCAGAACGTTTTAGGAATGTCCTCCTAGATGTCAAAAGCTGGATGAGCCATCACTTCTTAAAGCTAAATACGGACAAGACCGAGGTCATAGAGTTTGGCCAAAAACCTTCCATATGGAGTGACCTTTGGTGGCCTCCTGAGGCTGGTTCCTGCCCCAGTCCAGCAGATAAGGTCCGTAATCTCGGCTTTATGCTGGACAAAGACTTGTCTTGCAGGGCGCAAATCAACCAGATAACCTCCGCTTGCTTTCACAGCATTAAGATTCTCAGAAAAATCCTACCTTACATTCCGCCTACACTTCAAAAGACGGTGATGGGAGCCTTGGTTATGTCCAGAGTGGATTACTGTCATTCACTCTATTTGGGTACGGGAGAAAAACAGCTGACCAAACTACAGGCAATTCAAAATGCCGCAGCCAGGGTCCTCTTGTACCTCCCAAAACGACACCCAACCTCTAAAGTCATTCGTGGACTCCACTGGCTCCCAGTTAGGCGCAGAATTCAGTTCAAAGCGCTCTGCCTGGTCCACAAGTCCCTGCATGGTAAATGTCCGGATGATCTCGCAAAACTCCTTCCCCGCTATTTCCCACCACGCATCCTGAGATCAGCTACGCAGGATCTTGTCTGCCAGCCCAGAATTAGAAAAGCGCGTTGGGGGAGAAAATCCTTTTCCCATCAAGCCTCCAAACTATGGAACTCACTGCCCCCCACGCTTCGCTCACAAAAATCCAAAATGAGCTTCAGGCAGGCATTAAAAACATGGCTTTTCTCCCTGCCCTAACCACCTTTCCCCTATTCTTCTGCACCATAGCGCCAAGACGCCGCGGCATTCAAGCGCTTTAAAAACGTTTCAGTCAGTCAGTCAGTCAGGGGAAAAAAGGACCAATCGCTTAGCGTACAGCTCCTTGATGCGTGTTTATTGCTCACTGTGCTATATTAGAAGGATGTTAACTTTTTAACTGCCAGTATCTAAAGGATCTCTGTACAAACGCAGTAGTCCACTAGGCACTCTGTATACAATTCAAATCAGGGATCTGCATGTTGCAAGTAAGGTTATCACCTGGTCATGTTTGTACTGGCATGACCAGTGTTTTAGGGTCCCACAGTACTGCCAAGTGCCATGCACCACGGGTTAATGTGACTCATTAAAGTGTCACTCTACATTACCGCAGGGTCACCAATTTTTCACACTTATTAATAGATCAAAGATGACAGCTTCTGGAGCTGAGATGACTTTGTTGTGTCCTAGGACACAGTACGATTAGATGAACATTAGTATACTCTGCTGAGGGTACTTGAAGTTCCTCACCCACACGAATTGAACCACATCTTCTGTCCAGCACGTGTCATTTGGGGTCCCAACACTAGGCTGACAGATAATAGTGCACTTTGCAGCTTATTTTACAAGGACGAGTAGAAGCTACTTCATTACATGTTCAAGGTTCGCCAGACACAGGGGAACTGACTTTGTCACCGCATGGGGTCTGCCCAGGAGTGTAACTACAAATGATGCAGTAGGTGCAGTGGCACCAGAGCCCTAATTGTGTCGGCCTGTTGCACTGTGCCTTGGCAGTCTGGGCAGGCTTCACTGGACTAACAGATTCATCTCTGCCTTCCGCTAGATTAGCTCTCAGAAACGACGCAAGATTGTGAACCCAGGAGAAGAGAGCCGTAGCGGCCATCCTAAGTTAGATACAACAGCTTACAAAGATGTCATGCTCTGGAGTACAGGCCTGTGTGTAGAAAGGATGGTGTTTGAGGATACGCAAAAGCTTGGCAGCAAGGGAAAAAGCACAACTTAAATTCATCCTGTCATCATGTTAAGCTACGGTGCTGTTTGATTCACTGTATTACTAAAGCACCAAGAGCTACAAAGGCAACACACTCACAGAACAAGGGTGGCAGTGAAGTTCAGCATTAGTCTGTAGGGAAAAGGTGCACTCATTCCGGGCTCATGAGAGCCGGTAGGATGGGTCTGCTCAAAGCGCTCCCAACACAGTTGGCAGCTGACTAATAAGGGACACTTTCAGGTAATACTGTTTCAGTTGATAACACGGGCACATGCATCAACCTATTTAGGAAGTGCAAACGGTGCGAATCGGTAAATTCGGTCGTTTGCGCTTCCTAAATACATTTTTGGGATGCATGAAACAAAGGGGCATATTACCAAGGGCATTATCGCCGCATTAGCGGGACTTTTTCCCGCTAATGCGGCGATAATTTTATCGCCCTATTACCAAGCTGTCGCTAACACCAGTTAGCGACAGCTTGTAGGCGATAGCGGGCATTTAGGGGCCCACTTTGAATGTCAGCGATAAATATCGCTAATGACATGCAAAGTGGGCGTGCCAAGATGTAAGCGACTGAAAACAGTCGCTAGCATCTCTAACTCCTATTAACAACATTTGGAAATATTCGCGCTAAGCGCGAATATCTCCAAAAGCTGACGCCTGCTAAAAGCAGTTCTTAGCCATGTTATCCAATTGAAGGTGGATAACATGGCTAAGAGCATTGTCACGATAATGCATGAATATCGCGGATTTTTCAGCGATATTCATGCATTTTGCAGGATTTTTACCGCTTTTGAGATAAACCTTGATAATATCAAGGTATCTCAGCGGTAAAAATCCTCGGTGCTCGGCGATATTTTTTTCCCGCTAACCAAGCAATAGCGATAATTATCGCTATTGCTTGGTAATATGCCCCAGAGTTTCAAAATTCGCTATTTTTTGCATTTCTTAAAAATGCGAATGCATTTAAGGAATCACATTTGTGCGATTCCTTAAATGCAATGCATCAATTTTTTAAAAATTGCGAATTTTGAAATAGGAAGTGCAAATTAACACGAGGTTGACCCTCGTGTTAATTTGCGAAAATCTTTAAAAAAGCAAAAAAATGCATTTTTTAAACTTTCATGCTACAGACACACATGTCCTTAGGACATGTGTGTGTGAAACATGCACTTTAAAATACATTTCAGGGGTGCAGGGGGGGGTCCTTTGGACCCCCCTCTGTACCCTTGCAATGCATCAACAAATTGCGAGTGCAAAAAAAAAATGCAAAATGGCATTGACTCCTATGGGCCTCTAGGCCCATAGGAATCAATGTAATGCCATTCCTTAATTGCGATTCGCAATTAAGGAATCGCAATTTCCGAAAATTAAGAAATCCTAAAAACTTTTAGGATTTCTTGATGCATAGGATTTTGCATTTCCTAAATAGCGATTCCTTAATTTTCGCTATTTAAGAAATTCAAAATCCTACATTGATGCATGTGGGGGACCATTCCTTAATTGCGATTCGCAATTAAGGAATCGCAATTTCCGAAAATTAAGAAATCCTAAAAACTTTTAGGATTTCTTGATGCATAGGATTTTGCAATTCCTAAATTGCGATTCCTTAATTTTCGCAAGTTAGGAAGTGCAAAATCCTACAATGATGCATGTGCCCGCATGCATCCTGGGATTTGTTGTTTCACAACATAAGCCCCAGTGATAGTGTCCAAAACAGCCCCGCTTGAAATTCACCATTACATGGATGGATTGTGCTATAATGAAGTACGTGAGTGCTGCAGACCCAGAAAGGGGCATGGGGTTCTGTACCGCTGTTGGTGGAGGGAATACTAAAGGCAGCCAGCCGGGTGTGTTGCTGCATCCTGAGAAAAAGGAGGTGCAGCACAGACTGATAAAAGCGTGGGTGTACTCTAGAAACACGCAGGAACATGGGGGCAGTGAGTTCAGCCTGTAGGAGCCTGAAACGAAGGAGTACTAGAAGATCCTTGAGGGAGGAGAGGAGAGAACACTCCCGCAGTGGCATGGTTTGGAGGCACTACCCCTGCAGGATCCTATTTTGACTAGAGAGTATCCTTCTGGTGGAGCCGAGAGGGAGGGAGATCTGCAGCTGCATGAACCGGGATTAAAGCAGTCAGTGCTGCAGAAGCCTGGTGGGATGGTGGGCTCTGGGTGCCTGGGAACACGGGGTGCTGCAGGGATCTGAAGGGCGAGTGACAAGCTGCTGCATCAGCTGTTCTAAAGCAGCTTTGGTATCGGGTCTATCATGATGGTACCGAATTTCTGGTGCAGAGACAGGCTGCACTGTAATCAGTATCTGCGGGAGAGTTCTGAAGTGTTCTGATTTCATGTGAGACCAGTCCAGGCTTTTAATTTTTATTTTGGTGCCAGTACTGTTTTATATTTTATTATGAATGCAGGACTCCGGTTACGAGAGCGCAAAGGATAGTTCTTTCCTGGATGAGATTCTCACGCATGGAAACCGTAAAGGACAACTTTGAGGCAAACAACCATCTCCATGTCAGTAGTTACTCATATAAGCAGGATTAAAACTTGGCTGCCTCGATCCCAGTCGGTATTAAAATTTGTAAAGTCACTAAAAGCCAGTCATTTTCCCCATGCCAAAAATGAATGCATTGGATTTTATGTAACCACAAGTTATCTTACCGTATTCTTTTGTACATCTAGTGACACATGCCAGCACATCAGCAAGCTGTGACCGCCAAGACCTGCCCACATGCTTGACGCACCACAAGGAAATCCATACAAAAGAGGCCTGCCCCTGAAGACCACTTTGTCCAGTCACTCTGGAGGCAGGCCAGGAGCATTTAGCAGGGCCGTCATAGGTAGCACTTTCACATTTTACAGTAAAACCAAGAGCGTTGTTCGCATGGCCCAAGTGCGAACATGGAGTTTCCATTGAAGTCGTTAGACCACATCCATGGTCCTCAAGCAAAACCATGCGCAACCCTTGTGCTAAAACCCATGCAACCTAGAACACTCATGCGTCTATATAAAAACAGCGATTGGCGTGAGGGCCATGCCACCACCTCCATCGACAAGCATGGTTGAGACCTCTAGAATGGAGGAGAGAGTGCACATGCTCACGTATGAAATAGTGCAAATACAAATGCATCAAAAGTCTCCAGGGCAATCACTTTGGGGCAATTACCGAGAAGCTTCTTAAGCACGCTCAATGGAGAGCATTGTAGAGGATAAATCATGAAAAGAAAAGGGTGTAAGGGGCAAATAAATACAAGCCTCAGGTCACACTAAAAAAATTAATTCATAAACAATGGTACAAAAGCAAGGTGATTGACAGTCAAAGGGTAGAGAGGACCCAGGCAAATATCCTAAGTGTGTTCTCGAAAGAAAAGAAGGAGCAAACATGAATGTATTCATGGTCACATCATAAAAATATAGAAGTAAACAAAGCATGAATCAATAGGAAAAGTAAACTGATTTAAAAATACAGGACCACGGATTGTAGAAAACCATTTAAGAAGGCGTAGGATATAGTTCTTGAATGTGGGATGGGGAAGAAGGTAATCAGATGCAGCTATCCACACGAGAGCAGATTGTCCACCTCATCTGGCTTATGCCACACAATGTCCTCAATCATCCTGGATGTTTAGTCCTTTGACCATAGAATCGACCTTTTGGATCCATAGGCACTTTGCGTTCTAGTAGTTTGTTGGCCTGGTCTCCCCCACGTGGATCTAGTCTCAGGGTTTCAATGACTTGCCATCAGATTTGGTTCGCTGTGTGGCCTAGTTCCACATGATGGTCCACCAGTGGTGCTCCAGTTGTCTTACAGTTGATCCTACTTCTATGCTGAAGAATATATGCTTTGACTTTTTGAGTGGTATGCCCTGTATAGATCTTTGAATAGGGGCACCATATTGCATAGATAACATTTTGTGAATTACAATTGGAAAAAACTATTCAAGAAGTGTGACACATTTCCATGGGTAAAAACCCTCGTTTCGTTGCAGAAGTTACAAGCAGCACATTGGCTGTATGTGAAATGATCCCTGATGGGCGGTAATCCCCATTGTGGATAAATAGTTAGGCCATAGGAGTAAGTGAAGCTGCTCTCACCAACTTGTCCCTCACATTAGGACCCCTTTTAGAAGAAGAATAGGGTACTTTTTAACGTTGTCGGCTACCACTAACCAGGTGCCAGTGTTTTAAATGATTTTCAATGCGTGTTTTGGAAGTCAGTAAATGATCAGCAGGTCACAAATCTTCCTTCTTAGAACAGCTTCTGGGTGCTCTCAAAAACTGGCTATAGGGAAGATTGTGCCTTAGGCCTCACAGCTGGTGAGTGGAGTGCATCAAAACTGAGTTTCTTTAAGTGGGTTATTTAAATAGGGAAGTGTATAAAACACCATCCTCTGTCTTGTTAGTGAGATCTATAAAGGTTATGTGTGTGTTGCTGTGTTCCATGTGAATTGGATGTCTGGCAAACAGGAATTGATCCACCTTACAAACTCTTGGAGTTTCATTATGGTGCCCTCCTAGACTAGAAAAACATCATAAAGGTATCGGCATCAAAATCCAATGTTAGACTTGTAAGGATTGGTGTCATTAAACAACCGCGCATTTTCATAATCATCCATGAACAGATTCACCAAAACTCGAGCAAATCCTCTCCCAGGGCCACGCCATTTTTTTGATAGTGGAAAGTATCAAGAAACAAGAAATAATTATTATTAGGAGCAATGTCTGTCAGATCAACTAGAAAAGAGGAATGAACCCAGTGCGGCATCTCTCTAGTATTACTGTGAGAACCTCATGCTATTGGATGTTGGTATGTAAGGACTAGATGTCCATAGTTGCCAAATTCTGGGTAGCGGTATTAAATGGTATCCCCTCAATTTGTCTGATGAAATCCATACTGTCCCTGATGAAAGAGCGTGTGAGGGGTAAAAAGGGTTTAAGGGAAACATCAACAAATTGACAAAGTGCTTCCAAGAGAGAACCCAAAACAATTGGGCGACCAGGAGGTCTAGATAAAATCTTGTGTATCTTTGGTAAAGTACACAAACCTGGCACTCTAGGGTGGGAGACACTGAGATAAAGGTGTTCATGTCTTTAAAGGAACCCCGAATCAAGTCCTGCATCACTGATATCTCCAATGGGAGATCTGACCTCAGGAGTACGAACTCTGCTGGCTTTGGTGTAATGTTCTTCAACAGAGAGTTGTCTCACTTTCTCTGCACAGTAGGCTTCTTTGTCCTGTAGGACTATCCCACAACCCTGGTCTGCTGGCTTGATCACAATCTCTTGGTTATGGGAAAGTGTGGTAAATGCTTTATTCTCTTCAGCCGAAACATTGTATTTGATGCATTTCCTGGTGTTATGGAGGTTTTCCACCTCCTTGTTTACTGCCCTCACACATGACATTATTTTTGGTGGAACAGAACTCTGGGGTGGGTTAGATGTGAATGGTAGGCATAAGCCAGTGAAACTTTAATTACCCTCATAAGTGTTGGTTTGAAATAAATCCCCTAGATTGACTAAAACCGGGTCAGGTCTGTTGGTGGGAGCAAAACCCAGTCCCCTTCTAAGTATGGCAATCTCGCTGGTGGTCAGGGTGGGTTGGGATAGATTGAATACAGGAGCTAAGTCTGTGGTCACATTAGATAATGTACCTTCTAGCATTGGTATATCTGTCTCCTGGTCTGCTGTTCTCCATGTGTGTTGTATTGGTAGTTGTCTCGTCCACATCCTCATCCTCTGCTTCAACCTCTGCCTCTCACCTGAAATTCATCTGACTCCCTGACTACAGACAATGTAACACCACCCACCAGTGACAAGTAAGGTGATTACGCAATGATGCATCATGGGACAGTGGTGATGGTGGAACTGATATAAGTTGTATTTCCCATCGAACAGCTGGGAGAACCTGATTCTGCTATGGTCCAGCTGACAGTGCTGAGGTTCTTGAAGCTATTTTAGAGATGCCAATTTGATATACTATCACTGTAAAACATATGCTAAATTTGTCATAATGCTAGTGGGGGATATGACCATCTTTTCCTTTAAGGATGACCAGGACTATTTACAACTTGTGGCAGCTGTATGACCTCCAAGGATAATTGCAAGCACTTCATATTTCTCTATGAAGGACAGTTGTTGAAAAATGAGTTTCCCAGCTATATGATGGCTTCATTGAAACTAGAGATGTTTGGTATCATACATCTCATATTATTAAAACCACACAGATTCCAGTGGGTAATATATTAATACTTGCACCCAGAAAGCAACTTATAGGTGCCCCCTGAAAACCTGCCAGCCCCAATTTGTTGGTGGACTGGTTTCTGCCAGCCTGCCAGCCTGCCACCAAATACAAGGTTCTGACCCCCAAGGATGAGAAGCTTTACTCTCAGTTTGTCAGAGCCAAAGCCAGGTCGGGTAAAGGGTAATCACTCCCCCTTCAACAGGATGATCTGCTGATTAGAATTCCAAGGCAGGGGAACTTTAAACAAGCTACTGCCTTTGAAATGCAAGTCTGGCTTCCCTCACAGTAGAGGAAGCTGACCCACTTTGTCCAGAGCCCTATGGCACCTGGACAGGAGGAACAATTAGCTAGCCAGGTAGGCGTGTCCACCCCCAGGCTAGTACTACCCCTAAGGTGGCCTAATATGAAGTGGACATGACTTTTCATATTTAACCATCTTTGTGCTGGCAAATTTAGGAATTCTGGGACAGAGTTATGCTCATTTCCCACAGGAAGAGGTAATAGAGGGGGCACAGTGACTAGGGGTGTGCCGTGAACTCCGCTCCACTGGAGTAGCCCACAGGGTATTGCCACTCTGTGCTGCACTTGGAGTGCGGAGTTCAGTAAAAAACTCAGCCTACTGCTGACGGATCGGAGTTTAAGGTCTCCCTAATTCAAAAAAGGTCAGTGATAGTGAACAGCTGTCGGCAGATGGAGCGAGAGCTTTCCTAGAAGGCAGGACATCTGTAACAAAGGTCAGAGAGCAGAACTTGCCCACTGATTGGAGACTCAGAAAAAAAGTCTCCTCTACCAGTGGGCAGGGCTTAACAACCTTGTCATCATTGGCAGCAGTGTGAGTGACCAATCAAAGAAAGTTTCACAAGCTCAGAGGCTGAGTAGGCTTAGTTGTTACTTCCAACTCGTTGCGTCAGTGAAGGGTGAACCGAATGTTCTGTGCCACGTGCCCTACCATGATTTACATCGAGCAGCTGTCGTCTCTACTGCTTGCAGATGCCTGACATGTCTGTGTTTGTAATTGCATGTGCAGGGCTTGACATTTGGAACACTCATTTAGCAGCTATGGATAGAGCAGCAAGTACAGCTATCAGTAAGGAGTGCTAGCGCTAACATCTCACCAGGCACGTTCTTCCGCTGTTCTAAGTGGGAAAGCTGATGAGTGCTAAGATGATGAGGGGAACACCGGTAAGGTTTTGACTGAGGAAAACTGTGCGGAAGTCTCCTGCATGAGCCCACAGAAAGAGCTTAATACTGACTCTGTCCTCACGCGGAACTCTGCGGAATTCAGCAGAGTACAACTTGGCAAGCTCAGCCCAGGCCTAGTAGTGACCCCGTGGGTCAGTAGCCCATTGACTAGTACCCTACACTCCTCTACCACTCGTAAAGTCAATTTCAAGGGAGCCCCTGGTGCCAAAAAAACAGATCCTTCCGACCTGAAAGAGGAAAAGAGGAAGACGGATGTGAAGAGTCACAAAGAGCGACAACAGAAGATCCAGCAACTGACTTGGCACCAACCCTGCTGGCCTGCCTGCTGACTTAGACAGTTGGACCAAAATACAACTACTCCCTCAGCTGCTCAGTTCCCAAGGCCCGGGAGACCTGCCGGCACTTCACCCAGGAACTAAGAACTCCCATGAAGGAGCGGACCTTCTTCCCTGCATCCTGCAGGCACCCAAAGAGACCAGAGAGGACTTCAAGACCGCATAAACTGAAGGCCGAAAGACACCACTGCACCTGTAGCTCAAAGCCCAAGTTGAAGTGGGCCAACGGTGCCAGCATGGTCCCTTAGCCTCCAGTGACTGATTCCACTGTGGTTTGGCCTCTTGTGGACTCCCCAACATCGCTTGCAGCATCTGCATACAGGCCCCCTTCTATCAAGGAAACCAAATGCCTAAAGACACCTCTGCGGTCGTCGTCCATGGGCCATGGAGAAGAGGATCAAAGGTCTACCCACATTCCCGAGCATTGTGAAGCCTGAGCCCCCTGTTGGGTCAGCCCGACTGGTCTCCTAGTCAATGCCTGCAGCCTCTTTCCACAAAGACCAATACCTATAAAGTAACATTATTTTCACCCCTACACCTGGCCGCCCTAGTGCCGCTGATGGTGTTCTGCTGGACCTTACCCACCACTCACCTTAACTCCAGGAGATTGGCGATGTAAGTCGCTGTACTGTACTTGAATGTCGTACTTGTTCTTCCTCCCATAAGATAACCATGCTGCTTCTAAAAATTGCTCTGTGCCGACTTTTTGAATACAAAAGTATTTCTATTGCAAAACATACTAACCTGATTGAATTGATTCTGGTGCCTAAATATATATAAAGATATGTGGTATTTTTATAAATTAGTGTGGATCTCCTTACGGAGTCGTGTTTGTCATTTATTGACCATTGTGTGTATTTGTAAATGTCTTGCACTCCTCTGAGATAAGCCTAAGGCTACTTGACCACACTACCCCATAGAAGAGCACCTTGAGATTGCTAGAGCAAAACCCTGTCCACTCATAAACGGAAACCCTGGACTCTTTGCAATGCCTGCGGTGGTAATGGTGGGGTTGGCAGTCTTCTCCATTGGGATCGCAATAGTGGTGGTGGTGGTAATAATATCTCTGGTGCTGGAAGGAGAAGAAGAAAAGGTAAATAAAAGGATCTGCAGTATCTGATAGTGATATAAGTAAAAAGGAAGAAACCATTCTGGAGAGAAAATAAATCAAGTCCCACCAAACGGTATTCTACTCTACAAGTCATAAGGCTTGACCCTAACAAATCCAAGTAATTTGTTATTTGTTTGTGAGACCTTCACACACAACATATTGTTATCATGCAGGTGGAAAATGCAAGCATGTATGTTCCTGGAATGGGGACATCATATGAGTGTTTGGACCAGGTGATTACAGGTCTGCTTGTTAGTCCCAATTCTGGAGACAGGTTTACATGTGGGAACACCAGCAACAAACGTTATTTCCAGTATCCCCATACAAAAAACTTTCTATGTAGCAAGTCATGAAAGGAGAAGGAAAACCTGGGACAATGTTATTCTATGAGGAGTCAATATGTTGAAGATACTTTTCAGTTTTTTTTCAGATTACTTTGTACATTACTTTCTAGGTTAGTTTTCTACTCAGTGTGATATGCCTAGATATCACACTAGGACATTTCCTAGGGAAAAGATAAGTAAATCAGCTTTGGTACAGTTGCAGTTTTTCAGGTTTCTCATACAAACACCCTCAGCGGCACTAGGGCGGCCGGGTACAGAGTGCTGAGGCCCAATGTTATCCATTGGGGGATAGTTGGGCCTCCAGTTGGTGGCTGCTCATGAGCAGGCCACAAGATTGTGGGAGCAAAGCCCATGGTATTAGGCTCAGGGCTAAGGGGGAGCCGAGTTGGCACACAAGGTGCGCCCACAGCGGAGCTGGGGCGGCTGGGTGCAGGGTGCTGTTTTGCAGTCGGGTGCCCAGTTATTCTCAATGGGAGTTGCCGGTTTTGGATTTTGGCAGCAGGCTTGCACCAGGAAGACACCTGGGTGCAACCAACAGCTGGGCAGGAAAGTTGGAGGGCTCAGGGACATAGGTGCACCTCGGGTTCTTTTCTCCAGGGCACAGGGCGGCTGGATGCAGGGGTGTCTTTTGAGATCAGATTTCACCTTACCGTGCCACTGGCAGTTGGGGGTTCTCCATGCAGCAGCTGCAGGCAACGTCGGGTAGTCCTGGAGGGGTCAACCCACAGTGGACTCGGACTCTGAAGTGCTGGAGGAGTTCGCTGGGACTGGTGAGTAGTGGTGGTTCCAGCCGTCGGGTTAATTTGTCCTCAGCAGGCTCAGAGTCTGTTTTGGGAGTTTCTGTTGAACAGAGCTGCTGTTCACAGGAGATCTGGTCTTTGTTGAAGGCAGACAGTCCTCCCATTGGTTCTGGAGGTTGCTGGCTGTAGGACAAGGCGACTTTTGGCGCAGGATCTCTGGAAACTGCAAACCGGCTGTTAGGGCTGGGCCAAGTCAATTCTTCTCTGCAGTCTCCTCTGCTGGGCGCCTTCTTTCATCATTCTGCTTCGGAGGTTGCGGGAATCTGCATCTTGGTTCAGGGTTGCCCACTAAAAACTGTATTTAGAGGCCACTTTAGGGGCCTCGAGTTCAGTAGCCAATGGGCTACTGACTTTAGGGTGACTATACCCTTTGTGTGCTCACCCCACATGGGGGAGTGTGCACAAACACTAATACTGATTGGAGAGTACCTGCCATTAGAAAGATGGCGGGCACTGAAGAGTAGGCTTCCCCTCACCTCCCACACCTGAGGGGTGGGGTGGCAGAGGTGGGCACATGTTCTGGGCTGTGCAAATTTTTCCCGCCTGTCTTCCCGCCAAAAAGGAGGGGAGACAGGAAGGGGGCCTGCTCCTGATAACAGGAGAGGCTGGGGGTTGCATTACAAATGCAGAAAGGCCTTTGAAGCTCCCCTGCCACAGATTGCTCTTTCTTGCCTGGAGGAGGTGCGACCACCTCCCCCAGGAAAACGCTTTATGTCTGGGCTCAGGGAGCCAAGGCTCCCCCCAAGGATCCAGAAATATGTTTTGTGGTGGCAGGCTGGTGTGTACAAGTCAAGGAACCCACCATAGGCTGGTCATTTTTCAGGGGGCTTCTCTAAGATGCCCTATGAGTGCATATTTCATTAAATCCCACACTGGCATCAGTGTGGGTTTAATGTGCTGAGAAGTTTGATACCAAACTTCCCAATTTTCAGTAAAGCCATTATGGTGCTGTGGAGTTCGTAATGACAAACTCCCAACACCATATACTCTTGGTGGCATTACTGCACTTACAGTGTCTAAGAATCAGTCTAGACATGATAGGGGTACAGGGCTCAGGCACCTGTACCCTCACCACTGGTATAGTGCACCCGGCTAGACTGGTGGATGACCTATGCCAGGGCAGTGGGTTGTAGGCGTGGCACACAGGGATGTTGGCCATGTCGACTCTTTACTTTGTTCAGCACCATAACACACAGCCTGCAATGGCAGTGTGTGTGTGTAAAGGTACAGGGCCTGTAATGGTGGCACAATAAGTGCTGCAGACCTTAGAGGCCTTTCCTGGCCACAGTGCCCTTGGTACCCATGGTACCTTTTACAAGGGACTGACATGTGGCTACAGAGGTGCCAATTGGGGGTTCAAAGTACAGTTTTGGGAAGGAACAGAGGCCCTGGGAGCCTGATTGGCAGGGACCCAGGGCACATCAAGTCAAAGTGCATCAGTAGTCTGGCAAAACGTGGGGTGGGGGTTACTGCAACAGAAACCCAACTTCCTACAGGACCTCATTCCGAGTGGCCTCTTAATTTTGTTAGAGTCAGTAACAACAAGTACCGGCCCAGTGAAATTAAGAGATCGGTGGAAACACTACAAAATCCCTAAACTTTCAAACAGACTTGTCAGCCACTAACAGCAATTTAAACCTCTGGGTGAAAGTACAGCCTGAAATGAAACATTTGGGACTGATTCCCCTTGGTAATGTCTAATTCCTTAGTGGATCCTCAGGGTCTAACTCGCAATGTGCTGGATTTTTCTAACCTCTGGAGTTACTAACACCTTTGTATTGGTAACTCTGGAGGTGGGGAAATACATCCCATTTATCAGGCCTCTCAAAATGAGGTCTGTAGCAAAGTGGGTAGTTATATTGTGGGGTACACTCTATACCAACTTCAATCCACCTCCAACAGGTCTATTAAGGTTCTTCCCAGTAACCCTGTTCAGTCCTGGGTAGCTTTAGCACGGAAGCAGTCCAGCTTACGTAGAGGAATATATGTGAAGCATTAACCAAAACCACAACAACTGGACAAAGTAAAGGAGGCGACACAATAAATGGATGACACTACTTTATAAACATAGATTATGTGCACATGAATTTTTAGAGAACTTGAACTTTAAAAAAAACTGGATGGTTCCAGAGTTGCAGATTTGAGAACAATCCAAAATGTGTTGAATACACTTAAAGATGCATGATATCAGGTCGCACAGAGTCTTGTGGTCTGTGGAGAAAAGTGGTACCCTGCATAGTAGGGCCACCACGTGCCCCTTTGGTCCACAACGGATGTACTTTACATTGCGGTTTTCACAACACAAGTCTTTACAACGACTTTCATTGGAGGGCGCTGATTGAGGATTAATATGATTTTCTATACCAACTCCAGCCCACATAACAGTAGGGAAGGTGTTGGAATAGAAAATCACACTATTCATTAACATAGAGTGCCATCCAGCGCAAGTAGTAGTAATGACTTGTGTTGTAATGGCTGCATGGTACAGGTCGCGTGGTGTAAACACAGCGTTATAAACAATGTTTCCCGTCCACAACAGAGGGCGAGCTCCACTCAGGTGTATCCATCAAAGTGGCCTAAACCAACCAGTTACTTGGATTGAAATGTTGTCTTAGGATCAAGTCTAGTATCCTTTTTGATCCCTCTGTACCAGAGTGGTCCTGATGCTGCACGGGGAATCAGGACCCATGAGGCTTGTGGCCATCATTGCTGAGGATGCCAGGGAGTGCTCTGTTGTTCATTCCTGTGGTTCTCAACAGGCAGGGGGGTCCTGGGTGATGAGACTTGAGGTCTCTCTGTGCTCTTGAAAATGTCTAGCTGGTGATGCCTCACACAGGTGCTGTAGGTGCTTGGGTAATAGGGGCAGAGGAAAGACTCCTCAGTAGTTGCTTCTGGGGGTTGGTGCAGGTACAATTACGTCTCTAACATTATTTAGGGGTTAGAATGATGACTCAAAAAATACACTTTATTCGCCAAAGAATGATTCCTTTGAGGGTCTGATGGTCAGGTGCAGTTCTTTGAACCTGCTGTAGGCCTGTGGTTCAGAAAGGGAGTTAGGACCACAAGCTCTTGGGAGGTTCTTTGGGGCCCTTTGGCACTTGGAGACAATCACACTATTTGGAAGTCTCCTGCTGTCAGGTCCAGCCCGTGGTGTCTCTTTGTGTCCGTGTGGGTGCACTAGGTGCAGTCTTTGGTGCCATTTCTCTCTTGTGCAGTCCTGGGGTTACATACTCGAATCCATGCAGTTTGTCCAGCAGATCTAAATTCTGTGGTCATAGGTGACCTATTTAACTCTACAATCTCACTTGGGTAGGAGGGGGCGACTACTAGCCAATGAGCAAGTGCACCCCCATGCAGTCTTACCCACCTAGTGACCAGTTCCTGCGAAGTATGGCATCCGGGTACCTGGAAGTCACCATTCTTCATCAAAAGAGGATGGCAGAATCACTCTCACAACCTCACTAGCCCACCCCATGGATATGGCTAGCAAAGGCTTACAAAACCCTACATTGGCTTCTCTGCTGCTTCTCCAATGATGCCAGGCTTTCTGGGGCCACAATGGTAGGGGTTTGAGCAATATTTTCTCACTAGAGACGGCTGCTTCTGTGCAACCTGCACTCTGTTGTTCCCCTTGTTCCCCTTGCACCAGGGCATCTTGCCTGGGAAGAGGTGTGACATCCACCCTAGACAGGTCTTTGTTCTCTCACCAGCAAGTTTATTCACACTTTGGAAGGTGGCAAAACAGCGCAGAGACAGCAGATGAGTACTAGATAGGTTACTGGCTGGCTGGGGTACCTAAATGGCCACTTTCTAAAAGTGACATTGGTACTTATGTACGTTCATTCTGACTTCAGGATAAAGTCAGGTGTATGCCAAACAGTACCAGTTTCTATGGCCCCATTGCAGAGTTAGCCCAGTGGGGAAATTCCAATGTTAGCCAATGGGGCTATCAGCCTTGCTACAACACATATATATTCCACCTTTTAACACCATGCACCCTGCCTGTTGGTTATCACAGGCCTTCCTTAGGGATTGCTTACATGTAATGTAAGGGAAGGTTAGGGCCTTGCAATTGGTTCAAATGGCAAAGTTGAGGTGACAGTTTGCAGCTGTCCTTCTAGGTTGCACTGTCATTCTATGGGTCGTGGTTGCCCTTGTGAGCATTGTGGTGCCACAAGCAGTGCTGCAACCCACAAGCGACACTTAACCTATAAGCTCTAGGCACAAAGGTACCATATATTAAGGATTTACAAGTGAGTTAAGTTATATCAGTTAGGTGTAACCAATTGACATGTACAGTTTTAGGGGTTTAGTGCATTTGCTCACATGGCCCTCCTTCAGATAAAAAGTGATGAGCAACTAACCAAAGCCCAAGTGGTTCTCACTATCAAAGCAACATAACCTGGAAAGGCCATCTGCATTGGCATGGGCAGTCCCGCGTATGTTTTCCACTGTCAAATTCACCCCCTGTAGGTAAATGTACCACCTCAACAGTTTGTGGTACTATCCTTTCATCTGCATGAACCAGCTGAGAAGCCTGTGGTCAGTGTGAACTTGGAAGTGAGTCCCAAACAGGTAGGTTCTCAACTTCTTAAGCAGCCAGACCACAGCAAAGGCTTCCGTCTCAATGTTACTTCAATGCTGCTCTCTGGAGAGGTGTTGCCTGCTGATGAAGGCAAACGATTAATCTGCACTCTCTTCATTTACTTGTGCCAACAAAGCCAGCTTTAGCACTGGTGGCGCCCTGTGCGACAATGTCTGTTGGTGTCCCCTAATAACCACCTCTGCCATGGATTCCCTCACCACCGCCCTTTAGCAGTGCCCCTCAAGTCTCCAGAACCACTATCTCTCGGATTCCTTTAGTTTTATAGCACCACCCATACCAGTGTAAGGTGTCAGAGCACTTGACATCACACACACATTGTACAGAGACAATCATAGGTGTGTAAATCAGTGTACAGGAAATGTTACATCAGACAGGACTACAAGGTGTATTGTAGGAGTAACATGTCATCGATACTGGTAGGCAATATAGTTTAAGAGCTTTATTCAGGAAAAGCACAAATTCAGAATTTAAAATGTAACACCATGGTTTGGGCTTCTCTTTAATAAAAAGAATTGTTTTCCACCCAAATGACCCTTTTGGCAAAATTAGGATAATGAAAGACTGGGCAAAAAAACACATAGCTCTATCATATACCTTGCAGTTTACACACTGCTCTTTGATGACAGTTAATAGCTCAATGTTCTATATGATGATTTTAACGTACAAACGACAAGTAACAAAAGGAGCTCTCTTACAGAAGCAGTAACCCACTGACCTAGTTACGTTACCTGCACTTTGTTATCTGCATGGTATACGGTCTTAGCAGCAGGCATTTTAACCCTCTGCGTTACCTTTTGATGACTCAAAACTTCCACTAGGCAAACCTCCGGTCTCTTTCCAGGAACACGATAAAACAATGGAGTTATTTTGAAGTTTTATTTGATGCCTGTAAAAATTGCTGGAGGACAGGAATGCGCCAGCAGGTTGGTGCTTTTAAAATTATAATATTACTTGCAAAAACGACACCCCCACCCCAAGTCAGCGCCCTGTGCGGTGGCACCGATCTCACCGCCCTAGAGCCGGCCCTGTGTGCCAACACTGCCCCAATCCCATGTTCTGAAGTACCTATCTGAGCAATAAACTCCTTACTGTAGTCAAGTGCTTTTAAGACAGGTGCTGTGCACATAGCATCTTTCGGAGTGTCAAAGACAGTCTGACACTCTGGAATCCATATAACTTTCTTAGGCTGCTTTTTCGTGCTGGGTTAAGACATGGGAGCCAAAATTGTGCAATAGTTCTTAACATAAGTCAGGCCAAGAAAAGTTCTGACCTGGGTTTGGCTCTTAGGAACTTTCCAATCCATAATGGTTTGGAGTTTTGATTGGAGAGGTTGTATATGGCCTCCCCCACAAGGCAGCATGGGTACACATCAGAACTTTGCCCTAGTTGGCATTTGCTCTCATGATTAGTCAGGTGGGCCTAGGACTCCTCCCAGGTGTCCTGAACACAGCTATATTACCTAGCTAAGCTGCATGAAAGCTTCCAAACCTGACAGGACTTGTTTCACCAACCGTTGAAAGGTGGCAGTGGCATTCTTTAAGCCAAAAGGCATCTCTTTAAGCTGAAAGTTGCCATGTGGTGTGGACAATGCCAACCTCTCTTTTGCCCCTTCATTCAGGGCAATCTATCAGTATCCTGAGGCTAAGTCAAAAGTACTCAGACACTGTGCAGCTCCCAAACTGTCAATTAGCTCATTAGCTTTAGGTAAGGGGTGAGCATTACTTTTAGTAACTGCATTCACACATCTATGGACCACACAAAACCTCAACTCTTGGAACCAGAACTACTGGACTGTCCCAGAGGGGAAGCAACCTTTACAACACAGTCCTTACATCGCACTACATTTACAACGCAGTCATTACATCGCAACATCTTTTTACAACGCATGTCACTACAACGCATCCATCACATTGCATGTCGCTACAACGCATGACACTACAACGTATGTCACTACAAGCAGGCATTACATCGCATGTCATTTCAACGCATACCATTACAGCGCATTGTACCCCTACACTATCCAACACTTATCCTACTGTTGCACCCCCTGGAGCTAGAATAGTAATTTTTACCCTTACACTATCCAACACTTACCCTACTGTTGCACCCCTGGAGTTAGAATAGTAATTTTTACCCCTACACTATCCAACATTTACCCTACTGTTGCACCTTTTGGAGTTAGAATAGTAATTTTTACCCCTACACTATCCAACACTTACCTTAAATGCAATGTAATGGTATGCATTGTAATGGTATGCATTGTAAAGGTATAATGCGATGTGTTGGAATGCTTTGTAAATGTCGTTTTAAAAAATTCGTTGTAGTGGTATGCGATGTAAATGTATGCGTTGCAAAGGATGTTGCGATGTAAACACTGTGTTGTAAAGGCATGCGTTGTAAATATATGCCTTGTAACATCGTACATTCGTCCCAGAGACTGTCAGAGGGCTCAATTACTTCATGGTCCAGTATCTTGGCTACTTCAACTTTGATGCTTGCAATTACTTGGTCGGACAACCTGTAGAATTTACTATTCACAGGTAGGCTGCCACCAGTGTCCAAATCATAAAGACATCAGTTAGGCTGACCACGAGTCAGGGGAAGCAGCACAGCAGACTGCCCCAACATATTCCTGCAGTCTCTCTCTTGCTGGTCTGCCAGAGTAGGGGGAGCACTACTCTCTCCACTGACCCATCATTGGTATTCTCTGATAGTAGGTCTGGAGAAAGCTTACTGTCCTCTTCCTCTCTTCCATCAGTGACCATCAGCATGGTCATGTCAGCTCCATCTTGGTGCATTTTTAGTCTGTTTGTGAAATGCATGGGGACTTCTAAGAGTGCCAAGGTCCACAAGTAGGTGACCTCAATCTTTTTTTTATTATGGAGTATCCCTGTCCACTTCTCCTGGAGGCTCCTTGAAGCTACTGACTCCTACACCCAAACCATCTGTTCTGGCTGGTGCACAGTCCAGATTGACTTCTGGTTATACCAATGTTTAATGAGCTCATTGCTGGCATGCAGGTTGCTGCTTGCTCTCTTCACAAACTCAGCCATACGTGAACACAGGAATAGAACACATTAAAGAACATCTTGCTTTGCGTCATTCAAAATGTTCTCACAACCTTCCCTCACCAGCCTCAATGGGCCTCTTAAAGAGTGTCCTAAGAGTAACTCATGAGCGCTGCAGCCCACTTCTTTCAATGGTACTGCCCAGTAGGGAAGCGACAGGCATGGTAAGAGAAGATTCTATCTCTTCCTGAGGCCAATAGAAATGGTTGACCAGCCAGTCCAAGGGCTTGGTCCGACCCAATTGTCCAGCTGTGGGAATATCATGGGCCAAAGTGAGGAGGAATTCTCTGTACTGCTGGGGGACCATAACTCTTCTGATAACACCCGATTTGGGGTCCCTTGCCTTGGTTTATAGGACTCTACCTACTATTAGACTCTGTGGTTGCCACTGACATTACCCTTCTCTTGCTTGTCAGTAATCAGCCTCAGACCCTCAAGAATGAGACCAATCATTTGTCCCTGGCACAGCTCCTTTCTATAAGGTTTCATTTGCCAGAATCTTTAGAGCTTGTGTTGTGGAGATCGTGTCACATGCAGACGACATGCAGCTACTATTCTCCTTTGGTCCTGATCTTGACAAGATGAAAAGTAAATTCATAAACTGCATGATAGAAGTCACTGTCTGGATGAGTAAAACCTGTCTCCAATTAAACAACGTCAAGACAGATTGGTGGCCCGTACAACTTGGTCCGGCTCCTACACCTAAGCAGATAGTAAAACATGTTGGCATGAGGATGGGTCAATCTCTCTCCATGAAAGATCAAGCCAGCTCCACCTGTGCACATGTTTTGCTACCTTGAGGCTTTAAAAAAAGCCATGTGGTGGCTTCCAGACAC
This sequence comes from Lissotriton helveticus, assembly GCF_964261635.1. NCBI lineage: Eukaryota > Metazoa > Chordata > Amphibia > Caudata > Salamandridae > Lissotriton > Lissotriton helveticus. Next base: position 928,019,633 of record NC_136061.1, read on the forward strand.
CGCCCAGAAGACTCTGTGTATATCACCAGTCGCCTGGACTATGGGAACGCCCTGTTAATCTCAGTAAATGATACTATACTGTTGAAACTGCAGGTGGTCAAGAGTACTACGGCACAATTAATCTGTAACCTTCCTTCTCAATCGCTTTCTTCAATCCTTAGAAAGCTTCACTGGTTACCTATTAGGAAGTGTGTTATCTTTAAACTCTGTTGTTTGACACACAAAGCTCTTTTAAAGTCGCAGCCACCATATCTGTTGTCTTGGCTAAATCCTTACCTTCCCTCAAGATGTCTGAGATCGTCAGAAAAGACGCTTTTGGTGATTCTTCTCATCGGCACCCCAAGATACGCTGGCAGATATTTATCCTACACAGCCCCCTATCACTAGAACAAACTTCTTCTTGGCATTCGTCGCTTGCGCAGACTTCCCTTCCATCAAGAACTGGTTAAGACTTGGCTGTTTTGGATTTTCTCTTTTTCTCCTCTTGTGCAGTGCATTGCCGAGATGCTCCTCCGAGAGTGAGTTGCGTGTGATATTAAATGATCAAATAAAATAAATAAATAGGGTACACCTGCTCCCTGCAGTTCTGTTAAGTCAAATATGTCCTTGAACGGGAAAGTCACCTCCTCAAGGACCAGGTCCATGCATTGTTTAATTTCAAAAATAATTTTATTGAGAAAATAAAGGTGTCATCATAAAATGCATAAGTTCAAGCACGGATCATCAAAGTACAAAAAAGACCTGTAAGAAATACATGAATCGGAGTAATATACAATGGAAATAAAACTAAAAAGGTGAAGAAGGGATACAATTAATTGCAAAGTAAAACAATGGAATGCTTAGGGGAATCATGGTGGCTTAAGAACTTCCTGTTGAGATGGCGTTAGCAAAAGAGAGAGCTTGGCACTTACATCAATATGTAGCGTAACAGGCGACCATAAGTTCAACGTTTTACCGTCATAGATTCAGGGTAAAAAAAGAGAAGTATCTGGTCTGTGGTTGCAGACTGCAAACCACCAAGCTTTGTAAGAGATTTTAGTAAAGTCTTTCCAATTTTTAGTAATTTTTTGGAATGCGACTGCCAATAATAAATCAATAATTTGGACACTGGACGGGTGATCAATCGAGACGGGGAAAAATTCCCCAAGAACACATGAGTGAATGAAAAAGAAAAATTAGTGCCAAAAATGGAATTAACTTGAGACTATAAAAGTTTCCAAAAACTGTGAACAAATGAACAGGAAAACAGCACATGAAACAGATCAGCATTCAGGGATGAGCAGGTCCAGCAAGAGTTTGATACCAAGGAATACAGCTTGCTTAAAGTGTTTGGGCAGTATAGAAGCCTATTATAAATAAAAAAAAACTGTGTGTGCGTTGTATTGGCAGCTCTGGAGGATTTACGTAACGTGGTCCAAACTTCCCCCCAAAAAGATACTGGCCAAGAGGATTTTAAATCTTGTTCCCATGCATTCTCTAATTTAGATTTTTGTCTAGTGTCCTGAGGGCAGCTCAAATGTGTATAAAGAGTGGAAGCTTTAGGCTTGGTGTGGAGCAGGGTGTGAAGCTTATCAAGTGAAACAGGAGTATGGGAAGTAGCAGGTGGCTTGGCAAGTTGAGTGTAAGTATCCAACACAGCCCTACTGAGAAGATCATATTTAGGAAGAAAAGAAATGGACAGGTCAAAAAAAGTTGACTGAGTCTAGAGAAGGGGATACTTTCTGAGTGAGAAAACAACTGACAAACCCCAATTAAACCCTTCTGCCTCCAGGTCTTCCAGTAGAAGGGCTTCTTGTGAATTAGTAAGGATTTATTATGCCAAATTGTTGAATCGAGGAAAGAATCAGTATTAAGTGAAAAGGATATGGAACCTAGAAGTAGAGATGTGAGTTTAATTATGGGAGTAGAAAGAGATTGTGGCTTGCGAGAAAAGGAGGGATATTCTTGAAAGGTAAATAGAAATAAAAATGAGTTCTCAACTAAGGTCCATAAAGGACAATCATCTATGGAATCACTCAGCCAATATGCAGACTGGAATGAAAGGAAAGACTTGTGATATATGGAGAAGTTGAAAAAATGAACTCCTCCCTCAGATTTAGGGCGAGTTAATTTGGCTAGTGGCAATCGGGTCCTCTTGTTATTCCATAAAAAGGAGGAAAGGATGGAAATATTCTTCTTAAACATTTTGACAGGTATAGGGACTGGTATATTGGAAAGCTTCATCTTTATCGTATCCAGGCGGGCCCACCTGGACAAGTAAAGATGATACCATTTAGTAGCTAAGTCGGAGATCTTCTGGATACATTTATTCATATATAAGGATACCATGTCAGGGATGGAGGGAGTGAAATGTAACTCTAAGTATTTGATATGATTCGGACTCTATGTAAAGTGGGAAGATGCAAAATCATTCTTAAAGGTGTACTTGGAGAGGGTTAGGATCTCGCATTTATCAGTATTTCATTTGTATCCAGAAATAGAGGAGAAGGATTGCACCTCCATTAAAAAAGCAGGAATAGATGTCAGTGGCTGAGAAATAAAAAGCCGGATATCATCAGTGTAGGCTGCGAGTTTAATGTGAGAAGTTTTGACCTCAAATCCATGGATATCTTTATTTTATTTATGACTGATTTTTTAAAGGAAAGGCTCCAAAGCCAAATTAAAAAGGAAAGGGGAAAGGGGATAGAGGGCAACCTTGGCTTACACCCCTCCCTAAATCAAAATAAAGGAGAAATTAGACCATTAGCGCAAACAGCAGTGCAAGGGTTTGCATAAAAAAGAGAAATTAAGGAAAAAACTTGGGGCCAAAACTAAAACCAAACCATCAAAGGGCACAAAAAAGATATGACCATTCAACTCTGTTGAATGCTTTTTCCACGTCTAACGCTATTGCTGCAAGGGACTCCTTGAAATGTGAGGACTTAGAGAAGACGTCAAAAAAAGTTGTGTGTTGTCTGTTATGAGTCTGCCTTTAACGAAACCAGATTGCTCCTTGCCTAATAAATTTAGTAGAAAAGACTCTAATCTGAGGGCCAAAGTTTTGGAATTTTTTTTTATAATCAATGTTAACTAAGGAGATAGGTCTGTAGGTCCTTGCCCTCCTTAGGGATAAGACAAATATGCGCCTCGGAAAAAGAGCAGGTGGCACCTTTTGGGGAACAGAAAGAATGTACCAAAAAGTGTAATTTGGGAAGCAGTAATTTGGAGAAAAAATTCGACCGTAAAACCATCAGGTCCTGGCACTTTATCTTTTTTAAGATGTTGGAGAGCGTCAAGAAGTTCCTGCTGTGTTACATCTAGTTCTAAAGGGGACAGATCTGGAGAGGAATGTAAAGGTTTTTGAATAGTGGAGAAAAATTGAGACAATTGAGATTCAGTGGGGTGCGCTTCCTCAGTGTACAAAGATTTGTAGAAAAGTGAAAATTCAGTTATTATGTCCGTGTCCTTAAATTTTAAAACAGAGTGCTCTTCATATATAGAATCAATATTGAGCTTATTATGTTAATTTTCAAGTAATTGTTCAGAAATTTCCCTGCCTTGTTTTGACCGCCATAACATTTTGCGCTGGACTACAATAGATACAATGAGGCGTTGTCCGTAGATTCCTTATTAAATTGAAGCTTAGCTTTTATAAGGGCAGACAAACATTTTTGCGAGTTGGATGAGTAATAGGATTGCTCTAGTCTCGTTATCTCATTTAAAAGGTCATTGGTACATTGGCGAGCGTTCTTTCGTTTTTTGTAGACAAATCCAATAATAAAATCTCTAGCTGAGGCTTTAAAAGCATCCCAAATGGACGAAAATGGCATAGATTCATTTTGGTTCAATAAAAAATATTTGATAAAAAAGGCATTAAAGGAGGAGATAAATGTGGGATCCAAAAGGAGGGCATTGTTAAAACGCCATATGCTAGGAGCATTAATCCTTGGTAAGATATCAAGATGAATTGAAACAGGGGCATAATCTGACAGTAGGATGGAGCCAATCTCCGCATACATAAGGGCCTGGGACACATTATGTGACACAAAAAAAATAATCAATTCTTGATTGGGTGTGGTGGACCGGGGAATAAAAAGTATATTCTCGGGCAACAGGATTGTAAAGTCTCCACGCATCCAAGAGTTTGTGTTGAGTTATAGTACCGACAAAAGATTTATGGGGTTTATTAGGGTAGAACAAGACCATTGAGTTTCGTGCCAAAAATGGGTCAAAGACCTGATTGCAATCACCAGCTAAAATAAAATTATCTTCAATACAAAGAGTAATTTGTTGAGCTAGTTAGGACCAAAATGAAGAGTCACCACTAGTAGGGGCGTAAACAATGAGAAAAGAGACCGAAGCATCTCCCAACATCAATATAACATTTAACCAACGGCCATTTGCATCTGCATCTTGTGAAATGAGTTTAAAAGGAAGCGATTTAAGAAAAAGTAGCATTACCCCATTACATTTCCCATCACCCGGAGAAAAGAAAATATCTCCTATCCAACCCCTCTTTAGTTTTAGTCACTCATCAGCTGTAAGATGGGATTCCTGTAGACACACTATATACGCTTCTAATTTAGTAAGATAACTTAAAACTCTCTGCTTTTTAATGGGAGAATTTAATCACCTTACATTCCAAGATATTATTTTCAGTGTCATGAAACGATAAAAAAGAAGAAGAAAGAGAGAAAATCAAATGACAATCCAATTCAATAGAAAAGCAAAAGCGAAGAAAAGGATAAAAATATAAGTAAGTGATCAAGCTTACCATAGAGCACAGAAAAAAAGAAAGACGAGATGATAATATCAAGCAATAAAAGTAATAGAAGCAAAAATCCAAGTAGATAACTGTAATGAAGAGAAGAAGAAGAAGAGAAATAATATGAGAAATAGTAGATGAGTAATGATAGGAGTGTGCAAGAAAAGAACAAGAAGGTAAAAGAGAATTAACAACACCTAACAAGAAAATAGGAGGAAGGTTGCGAAGGAGATGGAAAAGAAAAAATAAAAGTAAAAATCAAATGTAAATGGTTAACATACCTACACAAAGAAGATTCAAAGAGACAGGGGGGTGAAACCACAAGGGCCAAATGGTACATCCAGGTGCGAGCACACAGAGGACCAGGAGCTAAACACGCCATAAGGGCGGGATAACTGTGAAGGCGAAGAATAGCAGATATTAAGACAAGTGATAGAACTGACAATGAAAAGGAGAACAATAAAATCAAAAGAAGTGACCAAACATACATAAATGTTTACTAAACATTGAGTCTGTCTAAATCCACAGATCAACACTCATTGAATGAACAATGCTATAATAGAGGAAACAAAACATGAAGAACATGTGAGAGGAATACAAAATCATTAAGCATTTTTAGAGGCCGAAGGCCCCAAAAAGTCCATAGCATCTGTCTTGCAGGAGTTTATGAAACTTTGTAGGTGAAGCGGATCCTCATATGTTGTTGTTCTGTTGTTATACGTGACCTTAAAAAGACACAGGTGAAAAAGACCATAGCGGGCTCCCATCAATCGTAGATCAGGTCTCATGTTAAGAAATGCCTTGCGCCTGTTAGCGGTGGCCTTAACATAGTCATGTGCGAAAAATAAGGGCAAACCTGACCAAGAAATGTGTTGAGCGGATTTAGCAGCTGACAGAACTTTTAACACATCTGTGTACTCAAGGAAGTATAAGATGACTCCTCTTGGGCGTTGTGAGGATGATGAGGCACTTGAAGGAAGGCAACCCAATCTATGCGCATCCTGGATGTTAAGTACAGCATTGTCAGGCATGTGGTGCAGCTTAGGGATGAAATATTTGAAGAAGGCAAGAGGATCAGTCCCTTCCGCCCCTTCCACCAGACCATAAAAGCGAGATTATTCCTCCTGTTGCGGTTTTCAAGGTCCTTGACCTGCCGTTGAAGCACAGTAAATTGAGATTTGAGCTGAGAGACGTTGGCACTGGTTTCTCCAAAGGAGGACACACTATGTTCAACTGCAGTAAACTTGTGTCAAGTTGAGACCAATTCTCAGTAAGGACTTGTATTTTCGCATTAGTTTCCTCCACAAAGGGTCTTCCAGCAGTAGCTCCATAGAAACAGGCGAGGCTGATTTAGGCGGAGAGGGAGGGTCTTTTTTTGGCATTTAATAATTGATTTCCCTGGCTGAGTAAGAATGGGATCCATTGTTGTCATAGAGTTCTGAAGCTAAAATACCAGAGAAGCCTCCTACCTTGAAAATGCGGTAAACATGTTGGCATTTTTAATAAAAATATTCCTTGGTTTTGAGTGCGTAGAATGAGCCCCCTGCAGTCTGCTCATAAATCACAGGACAAACACAACTCTCAATAAAAATGGACGCAAGACAGCCTTATCTGAGTTGAAGTGTAGGTCAAGTGGAAATTGCGCCGGAAAAATCACACATAGGAATTAAGTTGTACAACTAGAGTCACTCAGGTAACAACATCTACATGTGGGTTAGAGACAGTAACACCACAGTGACAAATAGTTAATGAAGCGAGAGATGAGTGCAAAAAATAAAGAAAAGCTGCAAAAATGATCATCACCACTCAGTAAATGAATAAGAACACCAGGGTAGCATTCTGCACCAATATGCCCAAAAGGAGTGAAACAAGAGGTCACAGTTGCATAAGCTTGAGCAAAAACATTGGCAGGTCAAGAATCCTGCAAAACGCCACCAAATTGTTGAGGAGCTTAGCTGAGGCTTACCAAAAGTCAAAGTGAGGAAATCCACAAAATGGCAGCTACATATATTTCTCCTGAAACTCTCATAGAAACACGGCAGAAAAAACAAAGTTCATGGACCAACCCTTAGGGTCCCAGAGGGAAGGTAGCATGTTAATAGGGCTCCATGCAGAAGGTTTAAAAGGATAAACAGCTACACATTGATGCTCAGTCAACCAAGGAAAGCTCCGTGAGGCGCGGAAGATCATAAAATGGCAGCCGCAATATCGCACCGTCATAAGCAGAGACTCACTATGTGGGAACATCAGGGCTCGCATTGTTGAGAGGAGACCTTCAGAGACCCTCGACTTGCATCAGTTTTGCAGAAAGAAATCAGGTAGCGCTAAACCACTGCGTCTCACCAGAGAGCCTCACCCGGACGCCGCCATGCTCCTTGGGCGCCAAGCCACACTCCCTGACCAGATCCATGCATGATTTCCCTCAGGTGCACCATGTGATCTGGTTGGAACACATACCAACTCAGGGAGACCTAGAATCTTTGCATTGGCCTTCCTTTCAACTCCACCACTCTGATGTCTCCAGGACATTTCCTAGCAGACTCTCCACTGTGAGGGCTGGGAACACACACAACTATAGCCGTAGGGCCAGTGACCCCTCCACATTCTAAGCTTATCCTAGCCATTGGAAGTTGCTTACTCTCATTGTCATCATTGGTCACCTGATAAAATGCATCAGGCAGAATCTGGCCTGGGGAAACCAGCTTGGCCAATACCATAGCTGCATTGACACCAGTATCCCTTAGAGCCTCAACCATAGTCCCACTGATTTTAGCCCTTTGCCTTTACTTTTCCATTTTTGGATGTAAGGCTGCCAGCTCTTCAATTTTTAACCCACCCGTGGTCACCAAGGTAATCTCTGCATAACTCTTCCCAACTTTGGGCAAACATCCACCTCCAGTCCTGCACTGGCAAGCCCTTTGAACCGCATACCAGTGGATCGCTTCTAAGAGCATATTGCATCTCCCCTCTTGATACACACTATCAAACCAGTGTCTCAAGTAGACTAAATAAAACACAATTATTTGTGTATCAACTTACAGACATCTAATGAATTTTGAAATGGCTTATTTAGAATCTCTGGAAGTTTAGGCAGATTAAGGTGCTGCCCTGTAAGAGTAGAACCTAGCTAAAAGAGATTAACTAAGATGAGTGAGTCACGGATTCAGTGTACAAAATTAAAGATCATATTGTTTAATGTCAATGGTCTAAAAAACAAACAGAAACAAGAGCAATTGAAGATTGAATAAAAACCCACTCTCCAGATATAGCTCTGATTTAAGAGACTCACAGCTGGGAGGATAAAATGCAAAGCTCCAGAATGTTTAAAAACTGGACAGGTTTTAAGTGTATATCTAGCGCCAAGGCTGCTCATAGGGGCATGGCCATTTATGGAAACAAGCATTTCAGGTTTGCTGTTAGTGCTTTTCAAATAGAAAGTTATGGTAGGTGGGCCTGGGTTAGTGGGCATATAAATAGAGCCAGAGTCATTTTCACTCATATTTACGCCCCCAAGACCCGGCTCACTGATTGATCTGTTCCAATCATTAATGACCATCTCTCGTAACTGGTGATTCATGGTTACAGGTTTTTCTGTTCACCAAGGTCTTCTGCTTATCCTAACCAAATCCAATCCAAAGTCAAGATAAAACCAAGTACTATTAAGAGCACGTGTGGTAATTTTTCTGAGATTCCTTCCTTCTCCCATTGACTTATATATGTTTAGGATAGGAATTATTGAACTTGTTTTGATCTGCAATTTCCACTTTTGTACTTTCTCTGTGGTTTCAAGTTTAGAAGTTTTCTGCACTTGTTATTCAAACTTTGCTTTACTCATTAAGTTCTTCAAGTCTTTAAAGAACTGCTGTTTGAAATATTGTTAGTTTTCACACACTTTAGTATTTTTTTTGAGTATTCTTTGTGTTCAACCAGGATATCAAATTGTGAGCTTAAGCATACCCTTAGTGCGAAAAGTGGTTCAACCCTGTGAGAAACACATGACGAGGTTGTATGGGAATTCAGCTGCAACACTCAAAGTCTGTGAAATTCTTCCCCTGATTTTCCAGAAAGATATCTGACAGACATTATCTTATTTACTCATAAACTGTCAAGATGCATCACAAGTGAAAATTCTTTCTTATGTAGATGGCTCTTTTGATTATGATGAATTGCGTTAGAGACATTCTATGGCACTGAGAATAGTTTTCTGCAGGATCCCCTGAATGGTGACCTGAGTTCACTTGTTTTGTTTTGTAACTTAAGTATGCTACATTTATAGCTTTAAAAGTCCAATGCGGTAGCACAGTGGTTCTTAACCTGTGGGTCAGGGACTCCTGGGGGTCCATGAAACCTACACAAGGACTCGGTGACTGCTTAAAAATAAATAATATTAACAGATTAATAACGGCTATATAAATAAAGAAGAAAAGTTTTTAAAAATTGAAAGTTTTAAAGCTGTAAATGTGAATTAATTTGAAATTGGAGGCTAAAGTAAGTATCTTCAGATTGATTAGGGTAGAGGTGCAAGTGTATCAAACCAAATACAGTATGGACAGTGGCTTCAAATGAATTTAGAAAAGGTCCAATCTTTTCATTAAAGTTAAAATTTGGATTTATTTTTAAATGTGTTTGTGAATTAAATTAAATATTTTATAATTTGCATATTTGTTTGATGAATACTTGTTACTGTATTTTTCTGTATTGTTTTGTGGTTGAAATGATCAAAAATACTTACAGTAATGACTCAGTGGGGGTCCTTGGATACCAATAATGATTCCATGGGGGTCCCCAGGTTGTAGTGATGATTTAGTGGGGGTCCCCAGAAGTCAAAACGTTAAGAGCCGCTTCTGTAGCATGTTCTTTCGACACTGCAGAAGAAACAATTCAGGTGCCAGCTTTGCTGTCTGTGAGCACAGTTCCTGTATGTGTCCTTTGGTTCTGATTCAGGTCAAGAATATGGAAAACATCTAGAACAATGCAGCCAGAGCCACGTGTCCCGGAACACTGCAAGCGTAACCACGCTTGCCCAAACAACAAATCTGCCTAAACCACTCATATGTGTGGTTAAGGCAAATCTCGTTCTAGTGTTCAAGATAGGTGGGGACTCGGGAAGTAGCATCGGAGCACGAAACTCTTGATGCGGATATATAAGTGGGGCTGGCACTGGGCCTGGGGGTCGCTTTCGGGGAGGTGCGTGGTTAAGGTACCTTTGGGAAAGGGGCAGGTTTTTAGGGCTCAGGTAGGTGGTACCTATAGGACGAGTGCAGGTTTTTAGGGCTTAGGGTGAGGGTGAAGGAGTTAGGGTAGTTTTAAGGGCTGGTTTTAGAGGAGAATATTTTAGGAATGGGTGGTTTTAGGGCATAGGGTGGGGGATCGGGGTCACTTTTTAAATTTGGGATAGGGCTTTAGGACTTAGGACAGTGGAAGGGGTTGGGGTAGCTTTAAGGGCTGAGTTTGGGGGTAGTTTTGTAGGAATAGGTCTGGTTATAGGGCTCAGGGCAGGGGAAATCAGGGTAGCTTTTTAAAATTAGGGGCAGGGTTTTAGGCTCAGGGCAGTTGAATGAGTTGGGGTAGTTTTAGAACAGCACAGTGGGGGTGGGGGTATTGCATGTTAATGGTCCTCATTAGGCCTCAGGGCAGGGGGAAGGAAGAGGTAGTTTTCAGGGCAGGATTTGTGCCTTAGGGCAAAAGGGGGCAGGTAGGGAGTCCGAAGTTTAGGGCTTAGGGCACGGGGAGGGTGGTCAGAATAGTGACAAAGTTAACCTTGAATACCCCCTTACCATACATGCCTTTTTCAAGGAATTTGCATGGCAAAGGCATGCATGGTAAAGGAATGCATGGTTAAGACGCATTCGAGGTTTGGGCTGCGTGGTAAGCGCACACGTGCTTTAGCCATGCATGCCTCTGTCATACAACCCAAGGATATCCATGGACCTCCCTCCTAGAGAACCAATATTGAAAGGTTGGAATGCCTGCTAGGTCTGGTCTGGATCTGGTAGCATGTAGTGCTCCCCTTTATGTCTTTAAGTGGTCCTATGTCGTTACAAAGAGTGTTATAAGTTTCATTTGATGAACTGATAAAGTTCATTTATTTGTGTATAAATAATTTTTGTGTCCTTGATTCATGAATGACCTCAAGCCACAGCAAGCAAACTCAGCAACAGGCAAAGCGACTGGTAAAGGAGAGAAACACTGGGTAAGCAGTGAATGTGATTGTTGATGGTAGGATGGTGTGAATATGAGTATGGGAAATATTAAACTGGTTAAAAGACACTTCAGGGTGTTTTGAGTACAGAATATCGATAATTGCCAATGTTCATCGTTGAGGTAAAAAGTGTTGATGGATAGCTCAAGTGTTTGCACCTTTTCACAGTATTTAATAGGCTAGTAACCCAGCACAGGGTGCACTGGCATAACCCAGATGGGAGCTCACAATGGTTCCGACTACTTCTACAGGAAGGTTGGGTGCAATGTGGAGAAATCCTTCCTGACTGAGCAAAGCTGGTGGAAAGCACTCTGAATTACGCCACCGTGATTGTGTTGCTTACCCAAAACACTACGTAAAGTGCAGCTAAGTCTATATGTACCAAAGATCCATTTTCTACTATCAACAGTCTTTTATTTCTTGAAATCTGTTATTAAAATCTATTTTTAAGAACTTATCAAAAACTTTGCTCATGCAAATAAGTGCACTGTTGTTTGACCACTAACTGTCTGCATATTTACGTGCTTGATACACACACCTATCTCAAATGTACTGAAACTAGACGAAAACCCAAGCCAGGTCTGTGTCTTTCAGAACTCATGCTTACATTCTGGTCATCTGACTGGACAAGTGAGTGGACGTTTCAGAAAACTAAAGCCCCTTCCTTTTTGTACCAATGTGACTGTCAGTAACTTCACAATACGTGATGAGCAGAGATGTTCAGGTTTCCATATGGGAAGACTTCAATATGTTTTATGAGAAAAGTAATATTGACACATGAGCTGAAAAAGAACTTAGGGATTTGTATTTATGTAAGGGCAGATGATCATGTACTCAGGGCTAAGAATGAATGCTTCTATTTTTGACCCATTAAATGACAAAAGGTCCAGGCTCATCCCTTGCTCAATGAAGAGCAGACTCTGGGGAAACGTACTCATTAGGGGTGGTGGATTTGATTGAGAAGTCAGTGCTATCTCTCACCTTCACTCGTTCCTCCCTTCTGTGTTGTGAAATTGCATGGGCTTGGAATTCTTGCAACCACTTTTGTTCACTTCTAAGTTGTTGAATTCTGCAATGTGTTTCCTCCTTTGCAGTTGTGATCCAGTCATTGCAGGATATGTTGGCATGAACTCCTCATTCGAAAGTAGGATGAGATGTTACTTTACTCATTTCATTGTTAATATCTATAAACCATTAATAATGTGCACTCACTGACAAACTACCCAACCTATCAATAGATTTTGATTAAAATGACTAATTATGGAAATATGTTACAAATTACTTTCTAAACTACATCGTGTATAAAGGATTAATGTGTAGAATTTTCACTCAGTAGTGTTGCCTGCTTACGCCGTGTAACAAATGCTACCCATGTAATGCAGCATGCAATCCTTCTGGACTACATTGAACCACAGGATATATGGTCTTTAAGTGAAAAGGTCTAAAATACATACAGAAGAAAGTTCCACACTATACCCCAACCTCATCCTTAGGTCTAAGAGCGCAAATGTGAGCACCAAACCTTACTCAACTGAAAGATACATGGGGCAACTATTGTGGTAATAGACACACAGCTGTCCATGATTAAACAACTGAGGAATCAGTTCAGTCTATAAAACTTCGAGCAGTTTAGGTAAAGCAGCCTTGTTATGTGGGTCTTCAGCTCACACCGAGGCAGATCTCTGACCCCCACCCTATTAGGAAGGGGACCCATTTAATCATTGATAAAAGAGTTAGTCATTATTCCAGCCCAGACAAGAGAGGGCCAGACACTTGACCGGAAATTCAGCAAGTCTAAGAAGTACATCATATTCCACATTTTAATGCACATGACGAGCAGTCCCATGCCTTCTCAAATTGTAATTGGGCCATCTGTTCTATTATAATAACAAATAGAAAGTTTATAAAGTAAAAATTGAGAAATCAAAGCAAAAGTAAAAATGTATTTTTAGCCTCAAAACTACTGATAATGTAAAGGAAAGGCAGGGAGAAAGGTTTGAAAGAGTTCATTGCCATTTGCACATTTCAATGGACTAAATCGTGGAATTGAAATTAACATATCACTTATTTCGAAGAAATTCTTAAATCTAAAATCTTAAAATGATTATAAAATGTGTTTTGATCTAATGCTCCTGTTTGACGTATGTTGGTTTTAATGAGATAGTCCTCCCTAAGGACTTGCAGTTAATAAGAAGTGACTTCATTCTGTCCCTATCCACTGCTTTCAATAATAAGCAGCAGGTTTTTTCAACAAAAAAGTTTCTAAAGTTTAACGGTTGAAATTGTGTTCATTTAATAACTCGCGTTAATTATCCCCCCCTGAATAGTGAGGTTAAAAATTCCTTAGAGACCGAAGTGGGTCTTGTTTCTCCCGTTGATGAAACCCTTTAAAAGGAGGCATCCTTGGTTCCACAAAAAGTGAGACTGAAAGATAGTCGAGGTTACCGCAGACAACTGCTTTTTTGATTCCAAGAACCAGTAACAGTTGTTGGCGGTAACCTTGAAATTCATAGAATTTCTAATTTGTAAAGGATGGAGATTAAAGACGGTGCTGTTTTCGCACACCGAAGAGGAAAGAAGACATTGAAATACTGATTTCATATACTGAGATAGAGGTAAGGAGCTGACCTATCAGAAGCTCTTGTGGGGACTGGGCCATAAACTTCATGCGCGCCCTCTATCTGGTTTACGGCAGCATCAGGAACTCGTCTAATATAGACAAACAGTCCGGGGAGCTTTGATGGCTCCGGCAGCACGTGGGGCCAACTAGCGATGGGTTTCATTATCTGCCTCGTCGTGAATATACATTTTGCAGGCCGCGGCATTCATGAGGTATTCATTTTTAGAACAGAAAGGGATACAGGGTGCGAAGGTGGGAGAGCGGGAGGGTGGAAGTTCGCGTAACTCGGGTATTTCAGTTCAGTTTCGTAGGGAATCATTAGGATGAGTTTCAGGAATATGCGCTTTCACGTTTTGCTATATTTGTGATTTACAAGGAGTTTATGCACTTATGGGAGTTAGGGGTTAAGCAGGGTGAGGCTAGAGGTTTTGATTTTAAGAAATGGATTAGCTCTGGGTTCGGGAGGGTACGAGGGTTTGTTAGTTGTGACAGAATGAGGTATATCTGTGTTTTTTTATTTAAACATGGACTTGTCAGCTGAGATGTTTCTTTCATTTGTTTTTTCCATCTGTTGTAGAATCCCCTGATGAAGAGCCTTTAATGGCTCGAAATGCATTGGGAATACAGCGTGTTTTACCCCATAATTGATTCACCTGTAAAAACGTACCGTTGCACAAAGCCCAAACAGGCATGCAGTTGGTAATTGAAAAGTTTAATAAAAATGCAGGCGCAATTATACTGTCTCCAGAGTGATGATATAAACAAGGGCAGTTCAATGAAAAAGGAAATGGATGAAACAATGGCATCGATGGTTTACTTGGAGTACTGGGACAAAATGGAATATGTTGGGGGACAATCCCCATATTTTCGCAGTGCAACAGTGAGGAGCGCGAGAGAAGTGCTCTGTTTTTCATATCTTTGGATTATGCTGTGGTATGAGGCGATCCACAGGCTCTGATTGCACACATTTATAAATGGAGCTTTACAAGAATGTTTCTACCTAAGGGAAGGAGCGCATTCTCAATCGTGTTTGTTTGGTAGTAGGGGCTCGACATTGCTGTCCCTGCCTATCTCAATCCAGACATGCAGCGTAGCCTGCAATTACAGTACCGAGGCTCTGCTGATGTGCCTCAAATCTTTTTATTAAGTTCTTTTATCGCTGATGTACCGCAGTTCTGACCCCCCAGTCAGCCTTGCTGCTCTCACATTTGGGCCCTCCCGCCTCCTCCAGTGCACCCAAGTGGTGACCTATTAGTCCACTTCCAGGGCCCATACACTGCTTCACCCGTGTGATTCAGCCCTGGCTTGAAGCGTCCATCATGTGTTTCTGTACACTGCTCTGCCAATGCACCTCCGTCCTGACCCACAGTACTGGGACCCACGGGCAGCAAGGACAAGCATGCTCGGTGCGAGGCCTACCCACAGCTCTACCAGTGCTCCTCAGTACTAGTCTGCTAGTTGCCAACAGGTGCAACAACAAGGCCGCGGCTCTCGTTAATTATAAACATATGTGCAAACGCGATGCTTTCACTTTCGCTCGCGCGCGTACCACTTTTGAAGCCGGGCTTGTATTAAATGCAGCTCATGATTATGTTAATGTATATAGTGTGCCTGGTTAATTGCACAAAGCGGCTTGGGAAACATAAGGTGCATTACGAATTCAGAAATACCTAAATATGTCAATATGTGGGTGCACACAAGTAAAAACACGTATACATGCATGAAGAAATACAAGCATGAGTATTGAAATTAATGCATGTCTATACAGATAGCGCTTTAAGTGCATCGCTACTCATAATAGCGCTTAAAGGGCCTCGCTACTCAAGGAGACGTTGCCCATAGACCCCATAAATGCCCATTCTTCTGGTGGTGTGCCCCTTTAAACTCAGGGCCTGAGACAAGGGGTAAGCTGTCTTGAGCAGCGTGATCTATTTTATGTGACCTTTTCTTTCCTGTTGCTGGTTGCAAGCAGTATCCTGTTTCTTAAAATATCCTTCCTTTGAGCCTTTGAGATGTCCCTTAAATGACACTTTCCAAGTGTATATGACGCAGTCAGTGTGATGTCTCATAATTGACCCCTTTCCAGTGAATTGGGCTATCCTCAAACGAAGAAGTCTGGGCACTAATTAAGCATTTTAATACAAGTAATAATGTCTTCAAATCTGACCCGATTCAATTTTGTTCAAAGATGCTCAAGAGAAAATCACTTTTAAAGCTGACAAATGTTTGAATTTTTTTTTTTTGTTGCTTTGTAGTCCCTGGAACAATATCAACTAGCATTGGCATAGCCATTAGGTCTTGCTTTTGGGACCTTATAAGTATTTAGTTATACAGCACAATATCCTTGGTGCAACAACATTAACTGTTGCATGGCTAAACACTTATAAGGTCCCAAAGGCGAGACCTATGGGCTATGCCAATGCTTGTTCTATCTGGCACTCACTCTTCAACATTCAGTATGACATTCTCACTCGCACTCACTCTCACTTTTTCCTACTCTGATTACCTCCTTCTAACTTACAGTGTCACTTACTCTACGTGACTCATTCTCACTCACTTTCTCTCACTTTCAACCACATACACTCTTTCACTCATGCTCAGTTACATTCAGGCACTCAATCATTCGCACCCACATTTACTTACTCACACTCATTCTTCTTTGCAGGACACTTGAACACATATGTGCTATACTATGTTTGAGAAGCCAGCTGGCTGACATGAATATGAAGGAGCCCTTGTGGGTTTCCGTGAGTCCGATCAGATTCTCTTGAAGAATTCCTTTCTCTTCTGAGCCCTGCTTGACACATATGTACAGGAGGAGCCCTATATTCATGTCTTCAATGTTTGAGACACAAAAATACTCATTGATTTCTGAACAATGAGATCAAAAGCATTAAGGTAACATGTCGTTCCTGCTTATATTTTGCATGCTTTACATAATCCTGCATTCTCTATGCGTGTTTACTTTTTCCAGAATGTTGTTACTTTTTTTCAGGCAGGGATGAAATGAGTCACATCCAGATGTTTTTATAATGGGGCAGAATTGGGTTGTAGCTGAACACACAGTGCGAGTTTCATTCAGTGGGTCCGAAGGGTGTTCGGTGGGGATAGGATGTGCCACTATGACCGGAGCTACCAAATTTGGAACTGGGGAACCTGGTTCAGCCTTCATGCCTAGTCCATCAGACCACTCCTGGGGGAGCACAAGATAGATCTTAGAAGGCCCCACTAGACCTTAGAAGCCCTGGTCACTTAGCAACAGCAAGTGAACCCTACCGGTGGCCAGTGTTGGTTAACCTTGAAGCCCTGTCCACCACAATCCATACTGAAGTTCACCTCCAGTCATGCGGGCAGGCCTACAAAGCGGCACACCCTAGAGCAGCAGTGACTTTGTCACAGAGGTCACAGGACCCTTGAGGCCAGTCCACCTCACCCATTGGTGCCTCCATTGGCCTTGTTCCAGTAGTACTAATGCAACTCACCAGGGATTTGCAATGCAGGATTTGCATGCACACCAGACAAAGGAGCATGTTTTCAAGGGCCTTGCGTCATGTTTTAAAAGCCAAGTAAAGCCAATTTGCATGTCTTTAAACAACTTCATAGATATTGAGTAGTGCAACGCAGCACAAATGCTGCAAAATCAGCCCCCAGTAACAAAACAAGCAGAACTGTGCAGCATAATGACTCACTCTTAAAAACGCATACATCACGGCAGAGTTCCTTGTAAACCCAGTAGTTTTCCTGCAACAATAAGTCTCCCACACAGCTCCCACGGTTTTTGACGCATTCACAGATTTACAAGGACTTGTAATCCCGTGAATGCGTCAAAATCTTGCGCTGCCCCAGGGGAGGCATAACTAGGAGAAATATCTTTATTTCTCCTTGTTTTTTCCTCTTTCAAAGTGTGCTTCATCTGCAGCACACAGAGAAAGAGGAAAACGCCTCACAATATTGTTTTTGTACAGGAAGGTGCCCCTTCCTGCATAATTCCTGCATAAAAACAATCCTGCATGCAAAGGAGGCACCCTTGCACTATGGGGCAAGTGTGCCTGCGTTGACGCTAGGCTGTCGAAATGGCGCCAGCGCAGGGGGAAAAGACAGGAATGCACCATATTGGATAAATGCCGTGCTTTCTTGCCCTTTCCCTGTGATACAGGTCAGTGCAGCAAAGTAACTTGCTGTGCTGCCCTGCGCCACTATTCCCATAAATATGTCCCCAATCTCACAAACTTCATGGTATCTCCCCTTCATTGACAATCACTTTTAGCATGTGCTGCCTGCTTTGGGGCCACTGCAATTATGCAGCAATGGAGGACAACAATATGTTGCGGTGTTGACTAAATTCTGTAGCAAAAAAAGACTGCAGGTTATGTAGTAAATTTTCTGATACTTTATTATTTTGATATTTTTACACATACTAACAGTCTCTGGAAAGCTTTCACCTCATTAATCCCAGTGTAACATGCAAATGCAGCGGTGAGAAAGGTGGCCAGTCAACCTTTGCCCACAGCCTTCCACTTCACAGCAACACAATTCATGTTGTTTAGTAACTTTTGATCCGTTTGAGCTACAAACAATTTTTTTGATAAAACCATCAGATTATCCGGCAGATGTATCATGTGGAAAAATACGACAGAACTATAATTATGTGGAAAACATCTGCAAACTAAGATATTTTACCATTCATTTTTGAACATCTAATGCTGGCCTTGTGCATGCTGCGAGAAGCACATAAAAAAAATAGGACTACAACTTTGCTTTGATCGAGTGTCTAATCTTAGATACCTTACTTGCATGCTTACAGAGACATGGTTTTACTGATGAGTATTTAAAAATGCATTTGGTTCAGCTTGTAACAGATGGGGCTTCCAACATAATAGGTAGAAAATCCGGTGTGGCAACTCTTCTGAAACTGAAATATCCACAGTTGAGTGTTTGGCACTGTGCTAACCTCAAGCTGGAGCTTGCCGTGGGTGATGTTTGTAAAGAAGTCACAGGCATTAATTAGCTCAAAGTTTTTTTTGATAAACTTTATACCACCTACCATGCCTCTCCAAAAAAATCAGAGAGAGCTTGGGGAATGTGCTCTGGAGGTAGAAGTAAGACTTCTGGCAGTTGGAAAGGTGCATGATGTACGTTGGGTGTCCTCAAGTGAAAGATCTGTGAGAGCTGGTTGTTTTAACTACAAAGCACTTAGTAAACATTTCATGAAATCTTCCAAAGACTCAACGAGGAGTGACATTGAGCAGAGGAAATATGCTGGTTAAAATCGTTTATTAACGTCCCTGGTGTTTGTGGAAAATATGGGCATATTATATGATGTTCTCACAGAATTGGGTGACCTATTTAGAAGGCTGCAGCGGCATGATATGACCATATATGAGGCCGATCAGTCAATACAGATGCAGATTTTAGTGTTTGAATCAATGGCTGATTCACCTGGGCCCTTTGCTACAACTGCATTAAATGCTGCTGAACGGATGCAGTTTGATGGTGTAGGACTGCAACAGAACAAAGGCTGTGTTAGCATCAATAGGGCACAGTTCTTTCGGAGCTTAGAAAATAAACTGCGAAAAAGGATGAAAATGTCTAATGCATCAAATGTTTCTAGATGCACAACCACAAACAATCACCAAATCGAATACAAAGAGTTAGTACACAGAATGAAACTCCTACAACCAGTTAATTGGCCAGATCCAGTAGACATCTTATACGGTGAGGGAGAAGTACAAAACCTTTGTAGCAGGTTGCATGTATTTGATACTAGACAGTACATCCTTCGTTTCAGAGAGTACAAACAAAATAAAAATTGCATCCCTGAAAGGCGGAAACCATTAGTGCACATTATAAACACCTTTTGTACCTCAACTGCTGAATGTGAACAGGGCTTTAGTGTAATGAGTGATGTGCTCACACCACTTCGGAAAAGAATATCAATCAATCGTCTGTCTTATATAATGTTCATAAAAATCGTGGGGCCTCCTGTCAAATAATTTAAACCTCAATTTTATGTTCAGAAATGGTTAGAAAAAGGGAGGAGAAGTGCCAATGAAAGAAACTGCATGGCTCGGAGACAAATGGCTTATGATTCCACTTATAAGTGGATTTGGAATATTCTGTGTTTGGAAACATGTCCCACATTGTAAATGAATTAAATATAAACAACTCATATATTAAACCTCAAATAAACATGTTTATCGATTGTTTGAATTAAATAACGTTATAAGCTGTAACTGGTCAGTGAAATGCCAAATGCACTAAAAATTGGTATGTTTTGCTATTTTTAGCCAAACCTCCGACTCCGCCCACGAATCCAATCCTCTGCTTATTCCCGCCCCCTGAGTCTCCGCCCACAGTTCCCCTACTTTTTTGTCCCCACTTCGACCACTGGTTGCATGACAGGCAGAGCCCTGAAAAACGAGGGTGTCGGGCTTGGACAAAACAGCTCCAGCTGCAACCTCTTGTGACGGTAATGTGAGGTGAGTACTAAAATACGTAGATATTTTGTGAACCTTCTAAAATGAAAAAGGAAAGGAAGAATGCATTTGACATAAACCCCGCACATGCTCCGGCTACGTTTAGAAGTGCCGGCACTCTCTCTTTCAAAATACCGGACAGTACCGGGCCATTTAAAGCACTGACTGATGGTGAAAAAATGTTCAAGACTTTACACGCAATGGTTACTTGGTAGCTTTAGGTTGTGACTAATACATTTTTACATTCAATGTATTCTAATTTCTTGTACTTTATGTATTTGAAACCCAATGCTTCATCACATTTCAGGACTAAAGGATAAGATCCTTATTGGAGACATTTTATATGGAAGGGCAGAAGATTATCTTAAGACACTCTGGTGCCGAGTCACAAAAATGACGCAGGATGTTTGCGTGGAGGGGGAAGGTGAGGTTGTAATGTGGTCTCTACTGCTCATCCATTTCAAGAGTGACTGGCGCGCGGGTTCTGCAGTCCTGGATTTAATGTGAATTGAGCCAATAACGTCCCAGAGTTGCGCGACTGTCCAATCCCTAGCTCGCCAGCAGTCCCTTGTTTGCGTCTGTTGGATTAGTGGAAGGACAGAGATTGCACACTATCGATAATAAAACAGAAAAATAAAATACGGCTTCAGGGGCGTAGCTTCGAGTCAGGATGGGTGTTTGGGGTGTGACACCACCCAAATACATGTATTCGTATGGTAGTCGTGTCTGGGGGCCCTACGTTGGGTCTGTTGTCTCTGTCGGTTTCTCTCACGGGCCAAGTATAGAAGACACAACAGTGACCTTTGACATAGGGGTAGGAAGTGTGGGGGTGTGGGGAATCTATCTGATCCAGGTGTTGGAGTGAAGGGGACATGGGGGACAAGAAACAGGGAACCCAGAGGGTAGAAAAACTCCTGCGCACTTCTACTGTTGACAGGGCCATCGAAGCGTTAAAACGCTACCTCCCATGGCCCTGATTTCGACCTACTAACCTGCCTTCAGCCAGGGTCGGATTTGTTCATTAATGCCCGGTGCCCGATGAACAAATTCCTGAGGCCAGATGTAGGACCTTGTTTTTCGGGTGTGGGGCAGGCTTCCCATTTAGCACAAACTGTTAGCCGACAATTGTCATTCTACACATAATGACAATGATCAGTAAGAGCAGGCATAGCATGTGGTGTGTCAGTGTCTCCTCCTATCCGGGGCCAAGTGCACAGCAGGGGGTCTCAGCCCCTGCTTCTGAGTGGGAGAGTTCACACCCTACTGGCACAGGGAAGTGCTGTGGGCTCTCGGAGTTCTTCTGTGATAAGGTGATACACCTTTTTCATGCAACTCACCTTAAATACAGAAATACCGGGGAAGCAACCGGTTTAGTGCAGATTTTCCACTTAATTGAAGTGCATTGCCACAAGATGCTCTGAGCAATGTGTTTGCTGTTCCATAGGGCTACTGCAGTCTATCTAGCCTTTCAGTTACTTTAGTGCAACAAAAGACCCCCGAGAAAGCATTTCGGATTCATCAAACAGACACGATGTTTGATCATGTACCCCTTTTTGAGGAAAAAGCGCTTTCAAACCCAACAAGCGAAACTGAAAGTTTTTATGTGCTGCAGTTTAATAGCTAAGTGATCAATCAGATTTAAGTGGTGTGTTGGCAGGGTTGTACTAGCCTGTAGGGCAATCTGGCAGTGCCAACAGGGTTGATCCAACAGGTCAATGCTTGGCTGGTCTTTTGGCTGTTTGTCGGCCAGTTTTATGGTCTGGAGAGCTGGTTTTTACTGTTGATTACTGATATTGTCACAAATATTTTTTGTACGAAGTGCATATACATGCGGTCAGCGGTACCCAGGGTGATTGGAATTATGCAATTGTTCCACCACAGGATTGTTAGAATGATTATGCATTTGCAACATCAAGTCAAGTCAATAAATCGTTATTTGGCCAGTATAGGCAATAAAATCATGTGAAACGCCCATTTGCCACATAATTAGGGCTCCCGGTTTTATGGTATTTATTTTTTGGCCATTTCCGTCTGTATTTATCCATATTTATTTTTGGGTCATTTTATCTGTATTTATCCATATTTATTTTGTGTTTGCGTATAAATAATGTTGTAAAACTGTACATTTCCATATCTATTTAACTGACAGAAGCGCACTCATACTGTGATGTCTGTCGTGTTTTAGCTATTTGAGCTGCTAAATATTACACAATACATACACTGGTAGATATTCGCACTATACCATGAATATATGTTAACATATTCCGTTATTTATAGACCTTTTATCCTGTTTTTTATTTGCCCATGCTGTTCATCTGCTCAGCTGCTGGCCTATAAATCATGAAAGAAAGCAATCAATCAATCAATCACAACATTTATATAGCGCACTACTCACCCGGAGGGTCTCAAGGCGCTTGGGGAGGGGGGGTCCGCTACTGCTCGAATAGCCAGGTCTTCAGCTGCTTCCTGAAGGCGAGGTGGTCTTGGGTCAGGCGGAGGTGGGTCGGGAGGGAGTTCCAGGTCTTGGCGGCCAGGTAGGAGAAGGACCTTCTTCCTGTGGTGGCTCTTCGGATGCGGGGACGGCGGCGAGGGCGTGGCTGGTCGATCGAAGCTGGCGGGTGGGGGTGTAGAAGTTGAGGCGGCTGTTGAGGTATCTTGGGCCTTGGTTGTGCAGGGCTTTGTGTGCGTGGGTGAGGAGACGGAAGGTGATTCTCTTGTTGACCGGGAGCTCATTGCACCATCAGGATTCAAGCAAGCCGGGCCGAAGACGGCTGTAATGCCAGAAACCGGTCCCCGGAAGCTTGTTTCCTTCCCAGTGTAAGAATTGGCTTTTGTAGTTTGGTTTGCCCTGTTCCCATCATGCACTGGGACAGGAACAGACTAATTTGCATACAGCCAGGTTCTGAAACTGGGATGGTGCAATGAGCTAAAAAACGGTGTTGGATCTAGCCCTGATCTCTTGACTGGGTGAGAGTATTCTGCTTAATTCAGAGACTCTGTCCCTCACCACCCCTTGTTGTAAATAATTTTGTCCACCCTAAGCGTGGAAGGGTATACTCAGACATGAGTCCCTTGCTCATTGCACCATCAGGATTCAAGCAAGCCGGGCCGAAGACGGCTGTAATGCCAGAAACCGGTCCCCGGAAGCTTGTTTCCTTCCCAGTGTAAGAATTGGCTTTTGTAGTTTGGTTTGCCCTGTTCCCATCATGCACTGGGACAGGAACAGACTAATTTGCATACAGCCAGGTTCTGAAACTGGGATGGTGCAATGAGCTAAAAAACGGTGTTGGATCTAGCCCTGATCTCTTGACTGGGTGAGAGTATTCTGCTTAATTCAGAGACTCTGTCCCTCACCACCCCTTGTTGTAAATAATTTTGTCCACCCTAAGCGTGGAAGGGTATACTCAGACATGAGTCCCTTGCTCATTGAACCATCAGGATTCAAGCAAGCCGGGCCGAAGACGGCTGTAATGCCAGAAACCGGTCCCCGGAAGCTTGTTTCCTTCCCAGTGTAAGAATTGGCTTTTGTAGTTTGGTTTGCCCTGTTCCCATCATGCACTGGGACAGGAACAGACTAATTTGCATACAGCCAGGTTCTGAAACTGGGATGGTGCAATGAGCTAAAAAACAGTGTTGGATCTAGCCCTGATCTCTTGACTGGGTGAGAGTATTCTGCTTAATTCAGAGACTCTGTCCCTCACCACCCCTTGTTGTAAATAATTTTGTCCACCCTAAGCGTGGAAGGGTATACTCAGACATGAGTCCCTTGCTCATTGCACCATCAGGATTCAAGCAAGCCGGGCCGAAGACGGCTGTAATGCCAGTAACCGGTCCCCGGAAGCTTGTTTCCTTCCCAGTGTAAGAATTGGCTTTTGTCGTTTGGTTTGCCCTGTTCCCATCATGCACTGGGACAGGAACAGACTAATTTGCATACAGCCAGGTTCTGAAACTGGGATGGTGCAATGAGCTAAAAAACGGTGTTGGATCTAGCCCTGATCTCTTGACTGGGTGAGAGTATTCTGCTTAATTCAGAGACTCTGGCCCTCACCACCCCTTGTTGTAAATAATTTTACCCATATGCAGCTGTTTAAAATTTACTCTCAGGAAACTCTTATGTATTTAACGTATCGGTGAAGAAACAATAGAAAAAAAGAAAGGAGAAGACATATGTGTTTAAAGGCTCCCAGCTTCAGGTAAAGCTCAGACTCATTTTTGAAGAGTCTCTCTCTGCTTCTATTGCCTCTCTGCTTTGATCCATATTTAGTAAGTGTTGTTTAATGTCCACAAGTCTTTTCAAACTCTTCAGAACACTTTGACACAATAAATTTGGAATATCAGCGTTCAGTCAGACAAGGTAGATGTATTCTTCAGGCCAAAATCCAGTTTGGAGAGCTACCTGCTTCTCAACATATGTTTTGTTGTATTTTATCTAAACGAGAGGGTGTGGCATTATGGCCAGAGATGTTGACTTTGGAACTGGGGAACTAGGTTCAAGTCTTGGTATGGGCTCAACATCCTGTGATTTTGGACATATCATTTAATGTTCCGGTGCCTAAAAAAAAGAATGAATGCGATCTTGTATAATGTAACTGGTGCTCATGTGTAGGTCTCCAATTTCCTTGGGTCTAGTTCCCACTATATAAACCTGCAAAACCAAAAAAAGAGTCCTGTCCCTGCATATGAATCACTGCAGCCATGTTCTGGCCTAATAGAACTGAAAATGACAGGGTTTAATATTGTACCAACCCAGTAGCACTCATGTTATGAACTTTCAAAGGATGAAAAGCAGATCCTGCCGAGCTTAAAAGCGTGGCCTCCAGGTTGTGTTAGACCTTTGGCAGCAGATGCCTTGACTCCCTTAACTACCATACGTTAGGCTGTGTTTGATTAAACTGCACCTGAACTATGTATAAAAAATATCTTATTTTAATATAACTATTTCACTCCAAAATTCTGTGATTGTGTAAGTTTATTGGAGCCAACAACGTGCACATCACAGGCAATTTTTATTGGGTTGTCTCCTCCAGCAAATTAGTGTCGCCTATGCCTCTGACCTTTGACGTCAACAGGAGAGAAAGTGAGAAATATACATAAGGTATATTTAACAGTGTGCAACCAGATGCTCAGGGGGAATCAATTTCGGCTTTCCTGTCTGGCCAAATTTTGTGATTCTAGGCAAACATCTTAATTCACAGTGTCTCCTTTTTAGGTCGAGCATTCGAGACCTCTTGTATATACATTAGTATATACTTATAATATACATTATATGTGTATATACTTTGTGGCCTCTGGAGATCAGCCCTAGGACTTGTCTGCTTTCGCTTAGGGACTTTTTTTCTGTTCAACTACCTCTATTTAACTGTCTTGATAAAAAATGACCAGCAGAGGTCAGTAAACTACCAGAATTGCTTTCTGCTGAGAGACTTTCTTTTTTTATTTTTCTGTCAACTGCCTCCATTTAAATTTCTTGATAGAAAACGACCAGCAGAGGTCAGTAAAATACCAGAATCACTTTAGCATTCTCTATATTCCTGTCCATAGAAATTGTCTTCCACGAGCACCCGTAGACAATAATTTTTTTTCTTCAAATCTTGTATTTTCAGTGATATGACCACCAAAGGCCCTGACTTTATATTAAAAACAGGGTTTTGGACTATACCATTTCCAGTTGAAAGACAATATTTCTCTCCATGTGTTCCCATACCTGGCGTGTCATGCACTTTGGTGCTTACTTTCCCTCCATGTTAAAGAACAGTAGATGTTTCAGCACCCAGGCTAATGTACTGCATAGCTAAATACATATAAGGTCACAAAGGCTAGACCGATTGGGTTTCCATGACGATTGACTTGATTCTTAGCTCACTAATTATATTGCCATTGAGGGGGCAAGCCATGAATGTTTTTAAGTACATGTTTGAAAACTATCACTTTTAATAAATGCCTGTTTATTTGTTTGAATATTTTCTATTATTATCTTTATCAGCATTAATGCATTTCGTACATGGAGGTACATCGGAACAACAAAGAAAACAGCAATCTGAATGAAACAGTACATTGTCTATTCTCCCATATATCCATCCCATGTACCCGACAGGAAAAAAAAAGAAACATTAAAATTTCAAGCAGTACTGTGCAAGGATGTACTTGAATAATAACAGTTCACAGTAATAGTCACCACTGCCACATACAGCCTGCGAGGCAAGGAAGCAGGTCAAGGAACCATATATTTCAAAGACGCAATACAGGCGCGAATCAGAGCCCTTTATCAAGCAGTCATATATGGACCTAGCAATTAAAATTGGTTATGTGCAGATCAAAGGTCTCCGTCTCAGGCTGTGGGCATGGTATGACCGGTGTGGTCTTGTACCTTCTAAGCGTTCCATCATGCCGTATCATTTACGACGTGTTTCAGTGCCCCCCGCCCCAAGGACGTGTCTCCTGTGTACTGCCCAAACAAGGCAAGCTCGGCCCCGAATGTCATGTTGTGCCCGCGGGTAGTGATCCGCAGTTTGGTTGCCGGGCAGGGTCTAGCAAGGTCTCTTGCGGGGTCAATATTCAATTCTTTTATTAAACAAGTTAACCAGTGAACTGAGTCCCATGTAAACAGGGATGGGATCTCGTGTGAAGTGTAAGACTAAAACTAATCAGAGAAATCAACATGGGCAAGTACGGGTGTGTGTGGGCTGCTGATAGCGACATGAATCATTTGGCACGAAAACCTATCGTCTCGGTGTGAAGGGGGGGGGGGGAGAAAAAAAAAGAAAAAGGAAACCCTCCCGGGTTGTCTCTCACAGGGCAGCCGGGTATGTTCGTGTGCGTGTTTGACGATTAGGATCACCTCCTCGTGCGCGGTCTATTGCGGAGATATGTGTGTGTGGGAGGGGGAAGGGGGGGCGATCCCTCGCTAAGGTGCATGTATCCGGCCAGTAAGTGAAGGGACGTGGACTTATATAATACCTCTCTGTAAACATGCCTGGTGGAAGGCGGCTAATATATCATCCCAGGCTTGGGCTTGGGCTATGGGGTATTTGCGGGCGCCCGCGGTCTCCTCCCTATGTAGAGCCACGCTCTCCGCTCTCGCCCAGTTATCGAAGGAGTGACGCCAGTGTATGGGTTGCGATGCCTCACCATTCTTCCAGCGTTTGGTGATGAGTCGTTTCGCTGTGATTAATCCAAGGTCCCAGAATCGAGCCGGAACCTTCGTCAGTTTGGTTTGTCTGAAGAGGCCCCCAACAGGCAGGCCTCCCATGTGTGTGGCAGTCCTCCCCCCGTCCCCGCTGTCAGTGTAGCCGACACCGCCTCCCAGTAGCCATGTAGGGAAGGGCAGGCCCAGAGCATGTGCAGGAAACTCGCGTCTACCAATCCGCATCGGGAGCAAGCCGCCGTGGTCAGTTCAAAATAGCGATTTATCTTGTCCGGGGATAGGTACGCTCTGTGTATGACATAGTAGTGAATAACTTTGAAGCGGGAGTTGCGTGGAATATTGAGAGTCCCAACAAGAATCACAGTCCATTCCTTGTCAGTCCAGTTCCGGCCTCTGTCCGCGGCCCACTTCTCACGCAACCGCTGTGGGGAAAACTGCGTGTGTATGTGCAAGGCCTGCGCGAGCCAGTGAACCAGGTGGGACCCGGACCCCATCACGTGTAAGTACTGTACCAGTAGGTGGGTCGGCAATTCCACTGTCAAATCACCCCAGGCACGTGTTGGCGTGCGTGTGAGTGTTGCGTGCGTAAGGAACTGTCCGACGGGTATCTCCACGTCAGCTACTAGCGTCTCGTACGGAATGTTAATGTTAATGTTAATGTTAATGTTAATGTTATGTGGATTTATATAGCGCACGGCTGCCCCAGCCAAGGGGCGTCCCGGCGCTGTGAGCAGACAAAATGCAGAGTGAAAGTAACAGAAATGGAAGACAGATTATTGGAAAAGATGGGTTTTGACGGCCTTTCTAAAGGCTAAAAGGTCTTGAATCAGTGCTCCTTCCTCATAGAGGTCGCCCAGTGTATCAACTTCGGCCTGGGTCCAGCTGTGCAACATCGCGTCCGTGAGCGCGCCATTTTCCCAAGGTGTCCCCAGTAGAGGCAGGTCTGGGGCATATGGCTTGGTGTTGCTTGTAAGCTTCAGGCCACGTACGTAGCATTTCCGCGCCACTTCCAGGTGTATCTGTGCGGGGCAGCGGCATTTCGACAGTGGATGAAACCATGCGTGTATCTGCGCGGCATTCGCATCCATTCAATAAGCCACCCACTGCAGTTGTGCAGCCAGGTAGTATAACTCCTGGTTAGGGACAGCCAGTCCACCAACCTCCACCGGAGCATATAATGTTCGTAGCGTGACTCTAGGTCCACCCGCATTCCAGATCAGCCTCCTGACCAGAGTCTAGAGTTCCCGAAATATGCGGGTGGGAACGCTAACTGGTAGGTTAGCGTAGTAATATAACAACCTAGGCAATACCACCATTTTCATCAGGGTTATGCGACTAGGGACGTTTAACGGGAGGGAGTTCCAAAACGCAACTTGCGCAGTGAGTGAGGAGATCGCACGCACAAGGTTACCTTCCAGTATATCAGCGGTATCTCGGTATATGAATATCCCCAAGTATCGGAACATGGTGGGATACCATGCAAGACGTTCTCCCAGAACCATGACATCGCATTCCGACGTGGCAGCACTAAATGGATACACACCGGATTTTGCCCAGTTGACCTTGAGTCCAGACATGTCTCCAAAGACTCTGAATATGTCTGAAAGAGCCGGCGTGAAGCGTGTCAGGTCTCTAATGTAGAGTAATAGGTCGTCTGCGTAGAGCGACACCGCGTGAGTTCCGTCGACTAGGGGGATGCCCCAGTGCTCACCAGAGATGCGGAGCTGAGCAGCCAGAGGTTCCATCATAAGAGCAAAGATTAGGGGGGAGAGGGGGCACCCTTGTCTGGTGCCCCTGCGTACCTGGATAGGGTCGGAGAGCAGTTTGCCCGTCCGGACTCGCACAGTGGGTCTCTGGTACAGGAGTTCCACCAGCTGGAGAAAGTCATCGCCCAGGTCAAATTTACGCAGCACAGAGACGAGATAGGGCCACTCCACAGAGTCAAAGGCCTTCTCAAGGTCAAGTATCAAACATCCGGAGCGGGGCCACTGGGAGGTGGCTAGCCTCTGTACTTTAAACAGTCGCCGGATGTTGTACGACGTGCTGCGCGTGGGCACGAAGCCGTTTTGGTCATCATGGACAAGAGGAGGTACCAACGGTGCCAGTCTTTGAGCTAGCATGGACGCCAGAAGCTTATAATCGGTGTTGAGGA
Source organism: Lissotriton helveticus (assembly GCF_964261635.1). NCBI lineage: Eukaryota > Metazoa > Chordata > Amphibia > Caudata > Salamandridae > Lissotriton > Lissotriton helveticus. Next base: position 928,048,971 of record NC_136061.1, read on the forward strand.
GCGCCAGTGATCTGTACGAGCCCATATTCGTCCCGTCTCTGCCCGGCTTCAGGAGAGATATGAGATTCGCCTCATTTAATGTGTGTAGAAGGGCGGAATCGGAGACAGCCGCCACAAGCATAGGCAGCAGTTCTGGGATTAATGTGGGAGAAAAGGCCTTATAGAATTCGGCGGGTAGGCCGTCAGGGCCCGGCGATTTCCCGTTGGAGAGGGAAAATATGGCCGTTCGGAGCTCCTCTGCCGTAAATGGCGTGCCCAGCTCATCACGCTGCGCATCAGTGATCGTCAGTAACTGCGAGGTAGATAAATAGTCCGAGATCTGGTCAGGGGTGACCCGCATGCGGGAACGGTAGAGGGCATCATAGTGCGTCACAAAAGCGTCATGGATGGCCTTCTGTGTGTATACAATGGCATCTGGGGCTGTCCGCAGAGGCATCACTGGGGTGCTCTGGGTGTCACGCCTAATCAGCCACGACAGCAGCTTGCCAGGTTTGTCCCCGAAACTGTGTGTGCGTGCCGAATGTGCAGCGTAATTCAAGTGTTTCAATCTGTCTAGTGCTAATGTGTGCCGCTCCCTGGTCGCCAATAAAGGCCTGTCATCTCCCGCTAACGCCTCTCGTTCCCCCTCCATGAGTTCCGATTCAATCCGCACAAGTTCCCGTTCGATCTGCTTACTCATTCCCGCCTGCGTGCCCAGACAATAGCCCCTAACGACTACTTTGAGTGCATCCCATTCTAATTGGGGGGAGGAAGCAGTGTCATTATTTTCCTCAAAGTACTGCAAGAGGCGGGTCTCAAGCACTCCCCTAAACTGGGCGTCTAAGAGCAAATCGGGCTGGAGGCGCCAAGTGAGCTCCAGTGGGTGCGGACGCTCCCAGGCAAAGTCTAATGTGTGGGGGTTATGGTCCGAGTGTGTGCGGCTCAAATAGCAGGAGTCCGTGACCAAAGGGAGCAGGTCTCTCAACAACATGTATCTGTCCAACCTGACATGTAGGGTATGGGCCCCAGAATAGTAGGAATATGTCTTTATGTGAGGGTTGCGTTCTCTCCAAGCATCATGGAGGTCCCACTGTTCTGCCCAGTCCGTAAGCGCCCTCGTGGCACTGTGTACCGGGGAGCTGGCTAAGGGGGGGAAAGATCTGTCAAGGGCTATATCTAGAACACAATTATAATTGCCCCCCAGCAAGAAAGGTATACCATGCCAAGGCGCAAGCACTGTGGACAGTTGTGTGAAGAAGTGAGCTTGGTCAATGTTAGGGGCGTAGAGGGAAGCTAGGACAATGGGTTGCCCATCTAGGGTGCCCCGCAGGACTGCATATCTGCCCTCCGTGTCCACAGTGCAGTGAGAAAGTGCGAAGGAAACTCCAGGGCGTACCCAGATCAGAGCCCCCCGTGCATAGGCTGAGTATCCGGTGGCGTACAGTTGTCCCCTCCATCTGCGGCGGAGTGTTAGTGTCTCCGGACCTGTCAGATGAGTCTCCTGCAAGAGCGCTATTTGAATGTGGTGACGTTTGAGGTAGGAGTCAATCTGGTAGCAGCGGGATGGCCTGTGCATTCCCCGCACATTCCATGTGCACAGTTTAATCGCAGCCATGTTAGTTACGTAACATCAGTTCTCCCCCCACCAATAACCCATCCCACCACCCGGTCACCGAAACAGGAACCTGCAGCGCCAGCATATCCCATTACACACCCATAACTTATAAGGAGAATGGGAGGGAAGAACAAAGGGGCAATCAAGACTGAAAACAAAAGGAACAATAATACAATACCAAATGGTCGACAGCTGAACATGTTATCGTCCAAACGCTCTAGAGAGCTGAAGTAACCGTGAGTTCAGGGGGAGGTCGTTGAGCATGTAGGCGGTTTCTGTGTCTGAGATAGCATGTGCTCAGGAGGAGGGTGTCTCCCCCCACAGGGTTCACTTGATGCTTAGTGGGCCACGAAGGGCAGCAGTACATCGCCAGATCGCAGGGCCGGTGGATTCCGGCGCCCCCAAGGGGGCGGCAAGGCCAACAGGGCCTCAGCAATGCGAGGCACCAGCAAAGAGGAACTGTTCTTAGGGCAGAAAGAGTCTCGGTGTCTATCAAATAGGGGGGGCAGATGGTCTGGGTGGGCCTTCAGTGAATGAAGTCAGACACCTGCGAGTCCGGCAGGCCATATATGCGCTCATCATCACTTGGAATATCACGTGGGCTAGCTGCTAAATTTGAATCCGCTTCCAGCGAGCCACTTATTACTGCCACCATTTGTGAAGCCTCCTGCTGTCCGCTATGCACAAGCTCGGCTGGGGGGCCGATGTCTGCTTCCATCCCCGTTCGCCTCGTCTGCGAGGGCCGTCGTCTGCTGCGACGCCGAGGTCCACGGGCGCGTCGTGAAGTTGATGTTGTCGGCATCGTGCGGGGTTCCGTGTCTACTCCCGAGTCCAGCCAGGCCTCCACCGCCTCCGGAGTGTCAAAAAAGTGGGTTTTTTCCTGAGCCACAACACGGAGCCGGGCCGGAAAGAGCAGAGAATATTTCAATTCCAGGCCTCGGAGACGCCGTTTAACCGCCATAAAGGAGTGCCTCTGACGTTGTACCTGAATGGTGTAATCAGGGAACAGCATGATCTTAGCGTTCTCGACTCTGACGTCCGACAGCTTCCTGGTTTCTGGCAGTATGACATCGCGATCCCGGTAGTTAAGGATGCGGATGAGCATAGGTCTGGGGTTGGCGCCTTCAGGAGGGGGTCTCGCCGGGACTCTGTGGGCCCGCTCCACCACGAAGTGCTGGGATAGGGAACCCTCAGGCAGTAGGTCAGTGAGCCATCTCTCCATGCGTACTTCTGGTACCCTACCTTCCCATCTTTCCGGCAGCCCGACGATGTGGACGTTGTTCCTTCGTGCCCTCCCTTCCGCATCCTCCGTGCGATCCTCCAGAAATTCAACCCGATTTAGTAGGTTTTGGACGTGCTTGTCTATCTGCGCCACTTTGGGCGTGACATCTGCAACGGTGGTCTCAAGGGCCGTCGTGCGTTCCGCCAGTTTCTTGTGGTCGGCCCGGAGGTGCGTGAGGTCGATGGCCACACTGTCAATTTTCGTTTCCAGGGAAGTGCGAGTGAGCTGCAGGGATTCCTCCAGTCGCTCCATGGCCGCCAGCGTGGTGTAAAGTTTGGAGGCCGTCTGGTCCTGGTCCGTACATTTCGCCATTTTCCCTCTCACCTGCGTGCCGCTAGCACCAGCTCTTGTTTTGGGTCCCCCAGACATAGGAAGCGTGCTTCAGTTCAGTACATGGGCATTTGCGGGGGGCCTCACGGTGTGCCAGGGAGAGGGGTTCAATGTCCATGAGGGCAGTGAAAGGCTGCTCAGGGGCGGTGCCGGATGGTAGTGCCGACTTGTTTCACCAGGCTGTGCAGGCGCGCAAGGCGATGTAGGGGGCGCGGCTGCCCCCAAGCCCCTGCCAGTGAGTGTCCACGATGCCCCAGCTGTTCACAGAGTCTCAGCCCTCACTGCTCTTACCGTGGGCTGAAGCGGGACAACTGCGCGCTCTCCCAGCACCTCCTGTGAAATGTCCAGCGTTCCCCAGATAGGCTACAGCTTCAGCAGCAGGGCAGGCAGATACAAGCACACAGCGTCACTCACCGCTCAACTCAAGCACAATCAAGTGGGCCAGCACCGTGTGGCAGAAAGGCCGGCTCAAGTCACTGCAGCACCGCAAGAGAGGCCCTCTGCAAGGCACCCGGGTTAGGCTCCGTATGGGTTCCCAGGGAAGATGAGGCCGCCCCCGCCACCAGAACGCCCAGCGGTCACCAGCACAGCCTCCATCAAGGGCCGCAGTTCTCACCACAGCACTCCGCCGGGTGCTTAATAAATGCCTGCTTATGTGGTGGTATATTCTGATGTATTAAAGTGAAAGATTCTACATGTGATAACAAATAATTTTGGGAATTCTGAAGAGACTGTATCACATTTGTACATTGTATTTGTTGCACAATATAAATGGCAAACATTTTCATGGGTTAGTCCGTGCACCGACTCTCAGAGCAAAGCCAAAACCTTGGCCTGACTCACCCTACTGATTTGGTGATACACCCACCTCTATTTGCAACTCGAGCTTGGTACACAGGCTGTATGTCACTTGTTAAAATGATTTGTAAAATGTGAGGACTGGAAACACGGAGCCCTGCCTACAAGCACTGATTTGACAAACACAGCATTGAGGCTTTTCCTAGAAGATGAAAAGAAGGGCTTGTGGAGTGAAAATATGTTTAAAATAAGTGCTCCCAAGTCAGTGTCTTCACACCATAGTGTTGTACGTCACCGTAGTAATGAGTTCCCAGGGAACTACCAGGCCCCAAGGCCCAGGTGGGAAGGGCAGGTAGTAGCTTTGGGGGGTGTTTCGGGTGTGATACCCTGCAAATGCATACTTGGCTTGAGGTGAGCAAATTTAGAGTGTCATTGATGTTGAGAGTGTGCTATGCTGGAGCTGCTTTCCACCTAAACTTGAGAACTACCCAGAGTTCTCTGCTTCTTTTGTTGCATAATATATGTGTCACTCCATGCCTGAAAGGGTATTGTTTTGATCGATATGGGTCTCATATCTTAACATGTTGTCAAATGCTGTAGCAGTGGGGGGAAAGGTACCACATTCCTGGCTTGGGGCTGAAATGATAGCACTATACAAAAAGGTGATGCATGGGAGCCATCGAACTACAGGCCCATCAGTCTCATTGATAACTCCCCCCCAAAATTTCAAAGCAAACTCTAATGAGACTTCTTGATTGGGCAAATGCTAATGACATTGTATCCCCCCTCCAGGCAGGGTTTAGATCAAGAATTAGTATGACAGATCAGATTTTTACATTCGCTGTTCTATATTGGAAATATGTTTTGCTCCGGAGACAAAAAACATATGTAGCCTTTATTGACCTCAGAGCAGCATTCAACCATATTCCTCGTGCTGCTCTTTGGCACGTCTGGTAAATATGGGGGTCCCAGTTAATCTAGTACATAAACAACTACGCACAAGTTCGCTGGGTCCCCAACGGCAAACTGCCTGATCACATACTTATAGAGAGAGGAGTCCACCGGGGCTGTGTCTTAGCCCCTACTTTACTTTCCCTGTATATTAACAATGTTGTGGATGTTTTTGAACAATGCAGGAACGATTCCCCAGTTTTGAATAAGAAGATACCGATTTTATGTTTTGCTGATGATTCGCTCCTTTTATCAAAATCACCAATGGGCCACTAAATTTCAATCAACACGTTTCAAAATGTTTATAATTCAAGAGGTTTAGAATGAAACATAAATAAAAGCAAGTTTATGGTGTTTGAAAAGTTGAAGAAGGGAAGTCGAAGTATCTATATAGGTAGTGAGGCTCTTGATAGAGTTCATAGCTTTGACTACTAAGGGGTCAGACTCATGGACAACTTAAGGTGGACTCGCCAAATGGAAAAATTGACACTAACGATTGACCACAGATCTAATGCTAGTCTGAGGTTTTACAATCAAACGTTGTTGCGCATGATTTACCCTGTGGTGGAAACTTATCACGCAACCGCACAGGGAGCTGCTCTTTATTGGGTGGAGATCTGGGGCTGTGGAACTCTACATTCATTAACGATCGCTGAGAATAAATTCTTCAGAAGGCTATTAGGTCTACCATCTAGCTCACCACTAATCCCCATGTACTTCGATGTTTGGATAAAAGGAGTCACCGATCTGGCTATTTTAAGAACTTTAGCTTATTTGAGCCGACTTTGGTCCATACCCGAACTTGGAGTTTTTAAAGACTCATTGGTAGAGCTATTGAATCTTCACAGAGCTAGGGACATTTCATGGGTCAAAGCTGTTTTAGATTGTTTTTCTAAACTTGGATTGAAGAACTTGTGGGATGACCCTAACTCCATTGTAAAATCAGATAACACCCTGTTAAAAAGTCAATTTTGGGCTTATATAAATGATGGTTATGCTACGAATATCAATAATTGGTCTGTAATCAGTATTTTTTTAAATCATAAGTTTACCCCCATGTATGAAGAATTCCTTGACTCAATATACCCATTCTCAACCAGGAAGTTGCATATAAAATTCCTTAAGGGATCTTACCACTGAGGTCTTTTACAAGCAAATGGTGTACTAACCAAGCTCTCAAAATACGTCCCATATGTGGGTTGAGTAACGAAGATGAGAAACATGTATTGCTCTTCTGCAGGGAGTACTATACCATAAGTCGCAAATGGTTAGTTCCAATTTGCCGCAACTTGGCTACTAGTAGGCACCTGGAAATTTTAGGATTTTAAAAAGAGACACATCACCCAAAATAGTATATGCTGTTAGTAAATTTTTACAAGTAATGTGGTGTAAGACACTAAGGGACATATGTACAAAAACATTTTCCCATAAACACAGAATGGGTAAAACACTTTGATACATATGGCCCTTAAAGTTTTAAATGTAATAGATTCTCTTGGTTACTAGCTGATTACTTGACATGTTGTACTGTAAACCAATTATCTATTTGCACTATGCAGAGTCACTTTGTGCAATTGTTGCAGTCTCTATCGCACATCCGAGGCTAAAGCTATAAATGTACAGATGGTTTTTAGCTATTTGTTTTGTTTGTCCCCTAAGTAACACATATTTTTATATTATCTTGCATTTTAGTAACTGTTTATTTTTGTATGGTCAAGTTGTTAATTTTAACATATCCTTTTATCTGGAGGAATACTACGATATATGACTTACTTTTAGAAAATTTTTAACGATTTCCTTGAATATATTTTTAACCAGGACATTGTGATTGTTGTATCTGGGTGTATATAGGTTCCCCTTTTTTTTAGAAAATGAATTACATATACCATTCTCTTTGTCTATTACTTATTAGTACTCCTGTTTCATTTGATTGCTCTGTATACTTTGATGGTTATTTAACTGAATAAGGTTATAACTCTCTCTCTCTATATATATATATATACATGTACATATATATTTATATATATATTACTGCTCCAAACCACCAGTCGGTTGCACTCGGGAACAGGTGCTCTTCAAGCGGGGGTGTTCCCGCTTCAATATTCCGCTCACAATTCCATTGGGTAATCGTACCCATAACAGAAGACGGCACTCACGAGGGGATGAGTTCAATAGATTTTATTTAAAACTCCGGGCAAACAAAAGACGCGTTTCGGCGCTTAGCCTTTGTCAATTTCTGCACACACAACGCCACAGCGTGTATACATTTATATTTCCTGCGTGTGTATTCCGGTATGGAAAGAGAAAACGGACCAATCTCAAATGCGACAGTTTTAGTGGCCGCCATCTTAGAATGTCTTAAAATGAATGCACAGATGCAAAAGAGCGAGACATTACAATAACTTCAATCGCTTTCTAGACAAATTTAAATGCGTTATATAGCCGTATATCGACTCGATAATCATTTCATGGTCTTCTGACTATCAAAACTCATGCCCACTGTTGGGCTTATCCCTATTCCATCCTACATACCAGTGATCATTAAATGTATACATTGTTGCCAACTTTACAATATAACTTTGTTCATTTCATTAAATTAGTTATCCAAAAAATGAATTACCAATAAAGAGGAAGGGGAGATTAATAAATCATTTCATATACAGTATTCTTGACATCATCACTACATAACATTCTCATCCCAAATTTACTGAAAGTTCTTCATTGCTATTCAAACCCTGTGGACTCTTGCATTGCAGATCAATAATATAACGTGATTCTAGACGTCTGAGCTTCTGAAGCCTGTCACCACCTCTGGGGCTGACTGGTACATGATCTATACAAAAATACGTTAACAGATCCCTGTCACGATTATGTACTTAGTTATGGTGCCTAGCCACAGGGTATGAGTCATCACTATTGTTAATCGCTCTCATGTGCTCCAGGATACGTATCTTCACTGGATGGATAGTGCTCCCAATGTAGCGGAGACCACATGGGCATACCAAACAATATATACAGTACGATGTCGTGCAGGTCAGAAACTTGTTGATTTTCTTAGGTATACTAAGATTGGGATGTTATAGGACAAAACACGTTTACTCTTTTTACAAGCTTTACATTTCCCGCATGGAAAGAATCCATTGAGTGTTTTAAAGGGATTCTTCGCTGGTTCAGTGCCATGGTAACTATGGACCAATTGGTCCTTTAGTGACCTTGCCTTTCGAAATGTTACAAGAGGATTAGATGGTAGGTCTTCCTTTATAATGCTGTCTGTCAGTAAGATATGCTAATTCTTACGCATTATTCTCTTGAGTTGGCCAGCATTGTCAGAAAAACCGGTTATCATCCTGAAACATCCGTTTCCTGATTTTGTTTTACCTTTGTCTATCAAAAGCTCTGCTCTACAAATGTTGTTCACTCTAGTTAGAGCAGATGATAGAACAGCTTCGCTATAGCCCCTCACTCTAAAGCGTTGCATGCTCATGGCTGCTGCTTTTTGAAACTCAGAGTCACATGTTTTGTTCCTCTTCAATCTCAATAACTCCCCGTAGGGGATGCTATTGATGAGCTTTTTCGGATGACTACTTGTGGCAAATAGAGTTGAATAACCGGCAGTTTTCTTGCGGTAAAGTTGTGTGTGTATTTGTCCATCTGTTATGAATACTGTCAAATCCAAGTAATTAAGTTCAGTTACACTTGCTTCTCCTGAGAATTTTAAATTCACCTCATTGTCATTTAGAATCTCAATGTATGATTTAGCCAAATCTGGTGAGCCATCAAATACAATGAATAAATTGTCTATATAACGATACCATGCCTTTACCCTGGTGTTCCATATATGATTAGGTTCCGCCCAGGCCACCTGCTCCTCCCACCAGCCAACGAACAAGTTTGCGTAGTTGGGGGCGAAGCAGGTGCCCATCGCGGTCCCAGGCACCTGTCTGAACAACTGTTTCAGGAATGGAAAGATGTTATGGGTCAGGCAAAAAATCACAAACTCACATATCATGCGGCTGTGTTCAAAAAATTTCAGATCACGGGATTCCAAGAAAAATTGCAAAGCTGTTACCCCATCATTATGAGCAATACATGTGTAGAGACTCGTAATGTCAAGAACAATAAGACAATAGCCCTCTTTCCATTCAATTTCCTCAATATGTTTCAGGAAGTCTTTTGTGTCTTTCAAATATAATTTCAACAGGACCACATGTTGTGAAATGAAGAAATCAATATACCTAGATAGATTTTCAGTTAAGCTTCCTTGTGAGGCAATGATCGGCCTCCCTGGCGGGTTCAAGATGTCCTTATGAACCTTAGGCAGGTAAAAAAATGTAGGAGTAGTGGGATTCGAACAACGCAAAAACAGGTACTCAGAATTCAGCATATTCTTTTTATACCAGGAGGTAATCAATAAATGATAATCCGTTATGCTTTGATGGTATTCTTGTTCATGAATCCTTTCATATTGCATAGTGTCATTCAATTGACGATAGGCTTCATTTTCGTATTGAATTTTGGTGAGTAACACAATGTTTCCGCCTTTGTCTCAAGGCTTGCAGACCAAAGACGTGTCTTCGGATAATTTATTCAGTGCCAATTGTTGTTGTTTGGTAAAGTTCTTGTTACCCTTAATATATTTATTGTCATTGCGTAGGCGATTAAGATCTTTCATTACAGCTTCAGCGAAGGTGTCTATGGCATCAGTGGCCATTTAGGGAAGAAATACCGATGCAGGTTTGAACGGACTCAGTCCTTTGCTCTGTTGGATTTCCAACTATGCCACTAATTGTGTGGGACCGATATTATTTTCTTACTCAGTTCGTAGACCTTCTAATACTTTCAATGCTGGGATTTCCCTGCTGGTTAGACCATCAGTTTCAGTTTCTCCTTGCCCTGAACTTTTATTTTTTATAATAGATGGTTTTAGCTTGTAATATTTGTGCAATTTCAGCTTGCACGTAAATTTGAATAAATCGATTCTTGTTTGTGTGAACTCAATGTTCTTATCGGGGCAAAATGAAAGGCCAAGTTGCAGTACGGATTCCTCTTCGGTGTTCAAGATCCTCGGTGTCAGATTGACTATCGTCAAGTTGTCTTGCTTCACTTCCGCTTGTTGAAGACTTTTTTGTTCTGGGTTACTGGTGGTGAGCCTACGATTCTTTTGGCCCCCCCCGCCCGCCTCGTTTTCCTCTTGCCGACTGCTCTGGAGGTTTCCCTCGGCCTCCTTGTAACTGTTGTTTTTGGATGAGCTTGAATTCTTCGTGAAAAGGGGTACCCATTGTTGACGCCCCTCCTCCGTCTTCGTTTGAGGACTCATCCTGTAATTTCAGATTCTGATGTTTCAGCAATTGTCGCCTGTTGTTGTGGGAGTCTTTGTCTTAGTTCTTTCCTTGTGTTTTCATATTTTTTGGCGAAAGTTAGTACTCGACCTTGACTATAATCTTTTTAGTCTCTGTCAAATTTTTCTTCTTTTCGCTGTTTAATTTTCTGTTCATATTCTTTTAATCTCTTTTTCATTTGTTCCCGTATTTCTTACAGTTAGGTCAAGTCATCCTCTATCAATAAGTCTTCCTCCAGTTCCTTGATTTGTGCCAAAGCTTTTTCGCGGTCACTCCACGCGAATCTTACGAGTATTACCAGCATACCCTTACAAGACTGGGCTGTATGTTCCGCCCATGCATCCAGCAAAAGGGGATCTGGGTTCTCGTAGGCCGGTACAGAATATATGCGAAGGCCTTTCGGAACTCTTCCTACCTCTATGTAGTTTTCCAAAGAAGTGGCTTCCCACCATATTCTAATCTCACGCTCATAGAGACGTTCTAGAGCGGAGAATTTAGAAGCCAAATTCGAGGTCACTTGAGTTCCATTATCACTCACAGCTTTCTTGGCATCATTTTTCTTTTTGAAAATATTCTCTGCTGCTACTGTGCGTTCTGACTCACAGAACATGTTAAAAGTCAATTCCGGCGCTATCACTCAAGCGCAAAATGTCACTGCCCTTTATCCCCTCTCACACTGTGATCTTGCGAAAATGATAAATAGAGTTCGTTGTGTCACTGACACCTTATCGGGATTCCCTTCCTGTTGCGTGTACCACCTCTCCCAATTGCAGGTAGTACTCTCCCGGTATAGTTAAGGCGCAGTGTTCCAAGCCAAATCTCCAATCAATCCGCCATCACGGTGCATCCGGAAAAACGTAAATTACTGCTCCAAACCACCAGCCGGTTGCACTCGGGAACGGGTGCTCGTCAAGCGGGGGTGTTCCCGCTTCAATATTCCGCTCACAATTCCATCGGGTAATCGTACCCATAACAGAAGACGGCACTCACGAGGGGATGAGTTCAATAGATTTTATTTAGAACTCCGGGCAAACAAAAGACGCATTTAAATATGTCTAGAAAGCGATTAAATTTATTGTAATGTCTCGCTCTTTTGCATCTGTGCATACATTTTAAGACATTCTAAGATGGTGGCAACTAAAACTGTCGCATTTGAGATTGGTCCGTTTTCTCTTTCCATACCGGAATACACACACAGGAAATATAAATGTATACACACTGTGGCGTTGTGTGTGCAGAAATTGACAAAGGCTAATCGCCGAAACGCGTATTTTGTTTGCCCGGAGTTCTAAATAAAATTTATTGAACTCATCCCCTAGTGAGTGCCGTCTTCTGTTACGGGTACGATTACCCGATGGAAATGTGAGCGGAATATATATATATATCTTTTCTGCACCACTGTATTTTGATTTATTGCTCGTAATTACGAATGCAAAGCTGGTGCCAATTTATGGCTAAATCATTAACAAGAAAAACATGTTCAAATATGGCGCTCATGTTATCCACAGTGGTTTTTTTGTCCTTTGTATGTGACCACTAAAAACATCAACATGAAAAACTTTATAAACATGTCCGACGCTCGGTGATGGTAACACCGAAGAAGGCGACACACCTAAATGCGTCTGTTCGCTTGGCAAGGATAAGCAAATAAAGTCTGTCTTAAACGTCAGCCCACGAGTGTTTTTTTTTGCGGATAACGAAGGAATTTGAAGCTTCATGTATCGCGGCTTTCCACAACCGCAACCGGCACCCTCCTGCGAGTGCTTCGCATCCAGTGGAGAATGAGCATAAACCTTTTTGAAAAACGAGGCTCCGCGACTATTACTTGGCAATCCATTCACCCACCGCGAGCCCTGGGAGCGGGGTGAAGCTGAGGCTATACCGCGCGGCGAGACTCCGGCATCAACGCGCAACGGTGAGCCTGCCTTTCAATATGTTATAAGTAGTACATTAAGTCGTAAGGAGTAGTGGGGAACGTTTGTAAGCGCAACTCTCTTTGCTAAGCCCGACTGACACCATCAATGTCGGGCATGTTTTGCGAAAATAGTCGCCGCGAGGCGACTAAAGGAATATTTAAAAAATAAAGCACTGCGGTGTCCTCAGAAGTGGCAATAACTGCACAAACACAAAGCAATGGACTGAAAGAAATGCTAATCAAGTTGGAGAGGCTCTACGAGCGTGAGGTACGAAAATGGTGGGAGGCCACAAGCTTACAAAGCTATATCGAAGAGCAACTTGTCCCGAGAGGGCTAAGGGTGTATACGGTGCCCTCCTATGAGAACCCTGACCCCCAACTCCTCACTGACTAGGCGGAACACACTGCTCATTATTGTGAAGGCACCCTCAAGATCCTCGTGAAGTATGCCTGGAGTGACCGGGAGAAGGCACTGTTAGAAATCAAGACCCGTGAAGAGGATCTAAATAAAGAGGAGAACAAGATCAAAGTGGAGGAATTTAGGGAACAAATGAAAGCACGTCTATTGAGATATGAGCAGAAAATAAAAACCAGAAAACAAGAGAAGTATATTCGAGATGAGAACGACTACTTGCAGGGGCGAGTTCTAACTTTCGCAAAGAAGTTTGATGGCCCAAGGAAAGAACTGCATCGAAGCAGACAAATAACATCGGAACCTCGAGTTGAAACTTTCGAATCCGATGTCACTGAAAACGAAACAGGTGACGAGCAGCTGCCCCCAAGGGCGTAAGGAAGAGGTAACAAAGTCCCTTTTCACGACGAGTTCCAAGTCATCCGCCAGTTTTGGCTAAGGGGTGGCAAAAACAAACCCCCGGAAGGCCCTACAGAAAGACCCGAAAAACCAGAAGAGGGAGGGGGGCAGGAAGAGGGAGAACACAAAACTGGACGTATCGCAGCAAGAAGAGAACCGCCAAATGACAGTAGATGACACCCACTTAACTGTAGTGAATCTCACATCGCGGAACTTAATGAATGCTGAGACCAAACTCTTAAGCCTGGGCCTCACCTTTTGCCCGAGTAATCACCTGGAGTACACACAGACACGCATAGATCTTTTCTGTTTTATACGCAAACTTAAGTTACACAAATACTTCAAATTACGTCCACATACGAAAGATCCAAAAGTGACACTCAATAGACTTACAGCCCAGATATATTCAGTAGTAAAGACTTGCCAGCAATGGAACTTCTGGACGATTTAAGATCTGAACAAGATACACAACAAGCTCCAGCCCAAATAGAGACCATGGATATGGCTGAAAGAGCCTCTAGACGAGGCATTGATCAAGAAAAGGAAGAAAGCCACTTTAAGCCCTGCTCGGTATTCAACCCTCAACTACCATGGGATGCAATAGATGTTTTTGCAGAAGCATGAATAATGATCTTCTGAAATTTAGAAAAAACAATAAGAACTGTGCAACACCCACAAATATAACCCCATATGAAAGAGCAGCATTGCAAGGCTTGATAAATGACACCAACATCATAATCAAGCCCTCAGACAAAGGAGGAAATGTCGTTTTGATGACTAGGGTTGAATATCGTAAGGAGGCTATCAGACAACTTTCTGATGAGAAGTATTATGTACAAATGAACATCGATGCATATAAACGGAGTGTGGAACTCTATGACAGACTTTTAAGGAAGTGGTATGACCAATCCATGCTAGGGAGCGATGAACACATGTTCTTACGAAGCAGCAATCCTACAGTTCCCACATTCTACCATCTTCCCAAATTGCACAAAGACTGTTTACATCCCCCCGGCAGGCCCATCGTGTCCTCCGTCAACGGATTAACAGAACACCTGTCCATGTTCATTGACAGCTTTTGTTTCCTTTTGTAGAAAACCTATTGTCGTATACTAAAGACACGAAGGACTTTCTTAATAAGATCACGACAATCACCTGGGACTCTACATACTTACTATTGGTGTTGGATATTACCATCTTATATACATGCATCCAGCATGAACATGGCCTGTTTGCTATCCAGCACTTTTTAGATCAATGTCAACTTCGTTTTGCGAAATATAACTTGATGACACTTGAGTTTGCCGAGTTGTGTCTCAAGAATAATATTTTTATATTCGAGGACCAATTCTTTAGACAAGTGTCAGGGACAGCGATGGGCACCTGCTTCGCTCCCAGCTATGCGAATTTATTCGTTGGCTGGTGGGAGGAGCAGGTGTCCAGACACACAGAGGGACAGGACAGCGGCAGGGTTGTACAATGGCATCGATATATATCGATGACTTGTTCATTGTGTGGCAAGGGACAATGGACAGTGCACAGAGCTATATCGATGCCTGGAATGATAACAACTACAATCTACACTTCTCCGGTTCAGTTAGTTCGGTGGCAGTCAACTACTTGGACCTGAGTGTGTTTATTGAGAATGGTGAATTACACACGGCACTGTCCCGTAAACCTACGGCCGGTAATTCAACCCTGTACACCAGCAGCAATCATCCACCGAAGTTGATCAAGAGTATACCCTATGGTGTACTCCTTAGATTACATAGCAAACTTGGTTTGAATTTTAAAAGAGAAAGCAGGGAAACCTGCTCTCTCTTTCAAAATTCATACTAAATTGAGTATCCACAAAGGGAGCTGCATCTTAGCAGCTCCCCATTGGTTTAGTTCCTACCTCCAAAACCGATCTCAGAGATTCCTAATCAATGGTGAACTTTCCACCCCCTCCGTGGTCACGGTGGGAGTCCCTCAAGGATCAACGTTGTTCCTTTTTAATCTCTATTTAGAACCCCTTGCAGAAGTCCTTCGCACTGCAAATATCTCCTTCCATATGTACGCTGATGACACTGAGATCTCCATAAAAATCTCATCTCTTGTGGAGATCCTCACCCTGAATGAGGCCCTGAAGCTGACCGTCCGATGGCTCGCCTCAAGCCAACTCCAACTCAATGCTAATAAAACTGAGTTCTTTCTAATCTCCCCGCCCAAGAGCAACTCTGAGATACTGACTTGGATCAAAGCTTTCACAGCCTTAAACTGTCCCCCGACCATTGTGGACTTGGCCAAATCACTGGGAATCACCTTGGATTACAACCTAAACATGCGAAACCACATCAACTCAATGGCCAAATCTGCCAGATACCACCTGAGCTACCTATGGAAACTGAAACCCTTTCTAGCTGCTCCCGACCTAAAACTTGCAGTCCAGTCATTAGTTATCTCTCGGCTGGAATATGGTTGCTCCACCCTCTCCGGTTCACCCAAGGTCTCTCTGGCACCCTTAAAAGCCTGCCTCAACGCAGCCGCCAGACTACTTACTGGCTCTAGAAAATTCGATCACATCACTCCTCACCTGAAAGCATTGAACTGGCTTCCCCTCGAGGCTAGGATTCACCTCAAGCTGGCATGCATCACGCAGAAGGCTTACACTCCAACTCCCCGGCGTATCTAGCACAGAAGCTTGTGATATCCGGAGGAAGCAGAAACTCACGATCGGCAAATACATTCCTACTCCGGCCTGCACA
The DNA here is from genome assembly GCF_964261635.1 of Lissotriton helveticus. Classification (NCBI taxonomy): domain Eukaryota; kingdom Metazoa; phylum Chordata; class Amphibia; order Caudata; family Salamandridae; genus Lissotriton; species Lissotriton helveticus. The sequence continues at coordinate 928,064,738 of NC_136061.1, forward strand.
TTTTAAGAGAAAAAAAAACTACAATCGGGCTTTCACTGGGACTGCTCCAAGAATATGGAACTCCTTCCCTCCTGACATCAGAAGTATCCACTCCCTGGCACGCTTCAAAAAAGAGGCAAAATCCTTCCTCATGGGTAAATTCCTTGGCTAAACCCGCTCCACAGCCACCGAGAGACTTAGTACCCGTGTGATATCCTGTCTATTGTATGATCCTTGACTCTGTAATTTACCCTGTTGTATAGTTTTCTTTTCTTTTTCAGTCTCTTAAATGTAAAGCACCCCTGCAATATCCTCCCTATTATATGACCCTCTATTCTGTAAAATGTTCCTATGTACAGGTTTCACCCCCTCCCTCCATTGCACATTCCCCTTTGACACCCTGCCTACCACATGACCCTTGATTCTGTATAGCCTTCCGATGTATTGCTCTCATGTGATAACCGTCTTTTCTGTATTACTCTATGAACCTGTAAAGCGCTCTGATACCCTCACGGGTCAAGTTCGCGCTCTATAAAACATTCAAATAAAATAAATAAAATTCAAGGGGACTTAATCTCTCAACTTAGAACGGCCACAGGGCGCGTTTACACAGTGGTGAAGGGAGGGGAAGGGACCTGAGGTGATGTGTGCAAACACGCCCTAGGGCGCGTTTTAGGTTGGTGAAATAATTCCCATTCAATACTGAGGGCCCATGGGGGTCAACTAGTCCACCAGTTGCTTCCAGCAAGCGCTACTGTGCTGCGTTGCAGAGAGGTGGTCCAGGTCGTGCCCATTTTTTCTGCAACACAGCTCTGTGGTCCTAACTAGAGATACCTGATGGGCTAGTTGTACCCAAGGGACACTCAGGATTCAAGGGGACTTTATCCCCCAAATTAAAACGGCCACAGGGCATGTTTGCACACGTCAGCTCAGCCCCCCTCCCTTAACTAGTGTGCAAACGCGCACTGATACGCATTTTAACAGGTAGTTTTAATCCCCCTGCCCTAATATATACTAGGGGCTTACAGAGGAGGTCATGCTAATAACAGGGGTACCCCAACGCATAGTGTTCCCTTGTGTATGTAGGTGTTTTAACTGTATTCTAAGTGTCTTTTAGCTTAGCACTGGCTCTAGGACTGGTTAGTCAGAGTCAGTTACCACCAGTACCCATCTGAAAAAGTTGAGGGTACAGGATGATTTTGCAACAAAGGCCTCTTTCTGCTCCTCTGTTTGTTCTTTCTGCACATCTTCCTTCTTCCTGCACTTTTCTTTGTCTTTGAGGACTTCTGTTGCTTCTTTCTGCATTTCTTTTTCTTCTTTCTGTGTGTTTTTTCTTCTTTCTTCACATGTCCTACCTGTTTTTTTTCTTCTATCTTTACATGTCCTTCCTCTGTAGGCATAGTTAGAAACTAGCATTCAAAAAAGCTTTGAAATTCACTTAAAGAACCATAGGTTTCAGTTACGTTAAAGTTAGGAATTAGCATTTAAAAAACCTTAAAAATTCACTGAAAAAAACATAGGTACAAAACCATAGAAATTCCCTTGTTATAGTTAGTTCAGCTAACTATAACTCGCTCGCCTGCAATGCACTGCTGATGATGTCACATATTACATCACTCATGACATGGTCAGTGACATCACTCATGACATCACTGATGACATCTCAAATGACATCACTGATTGCAATCGCCACGCCCCCTCATTGCACCACTCTGCAAACGCGCCCCCGGGCGTGTTTGCAGAGGGCGAACGAATTCCCCTTCAATACTGGGGGTCCCTGGGGGCCAACTAGACCACCAGGAGTTTTGGAACTTTTGAATATTCGCCTAAAATCATCCGAACAACGAATTCCGATATACTCACCTGTTATCAGGAGAGAAGCTAGTGCTGTATCTTTTAGCCGGGCACTGACCCTGAAAAGTAATTCTAACTATACTTACCAGTAACTTGTATTTCCTTCCATAGGAATCCATTGTCTGGTTTTCACCAGAAAAGTTTCTAAGTGTCTAGTTTCACAAACTACAAATATTCCTAAAAAATCACCTGTTTGACTTAAACGCATTCTTTCAACTGTTTACAGGAGATGCACCAGTGCTGGATCCAGGATCCACCAATGAGTAAGAAAAAGTAAAGATAACACTACTTACCTGCTAAGTGAATTTTCTTCCATAGGCTAACATTGACTGGTTTCACTTGGAAATTCTTCAAAGTGTGGAGTTTTGGAACTTTAAAATATTCACCTAAAATCAGCTGAACAACGAAATCCGATTTACTCACCTGTTATCAGGAGAGACCTCAGTGCTGCATCTTTGAGCCCAGGACTGATCCTGAAAAGTAATTCTAACCACACTTACCAGTAACTTGAATTTCTTTGTGTAGGCTAACATTGACTGGTTTCACTTGGAAATTGTTGTAAGTGTGGAGTTTTGGAACTTTTAAATATTCACCTAAAATCATCCGAACAACGATTTCCGATTTACTCACCTGTTATCAGGAGAGAACCCAGTGCTGCATCTTTTAGCCCAGCACTGACCCTGAAAAGTAATTCTAACCATACATACCAGTAACTTGTATTTCCTTCCATAAGAATCCATTGTCTGGTTTTCAGCAGAAAAGTTTCTGTCTATTTTCACAAACTACAAATATTCCTTAAAAATCGCCTGTATGACTTAAACGCATTCTTTCAACTGTTTACAGGAGATACACCAGTGCTGGATCCAGGATCCACCACAGAGTAAGAAAAAGTAACGATAACACTACTTACTTGCTAAGTGAATTTCCTTCCGTAGGATAACATTGGTGATTCTATGTGAAAAAGTTTTTAAGTGTCAACTTTTAAAATACAATAATATTCCTTAAAAATTACTACTGTAACCATAACGCTTTTAATCAACTATTTACAGGAGATGTCCAAGGACTGAATCTAGGATCCAGTCCTATGGTTACAAAAGTAATCCATAAAGTTACTAATTGCATTTAACTAGAAATTCCCATTTAGCTCAATGTTGCATTGTGTTTGAAATTGTGTTGCCCATTGCAACAACTGTAACTACTGTACTTAAAATCTATTGCCTATTTGCAAAGTAGTTAAACTAAAGTAATTCATTCTCAGAAAGTATATTTTGTAATGTAATGTATAATGTAATTATAATGTAATTTAAAAAATAAAATATCTAAAAATAAATAGTTTAAAAAAATGTAGTAAATCTGTATAAAAAAATAAATATAAGAATTAATACATTTAAAAATTGTCATTTACAAAACCTTTGAAATTCACTGAAAAAAACATAGGTTTCAGATATATTATAGCAAAGAATTATCATTTAAAAAACCTTTGAAATTCACTGAAAAACGATAGGTTTCCAACATTTTATAGTTAGGGATTAGCATTTAAAAAACCTTAGAAATTCACTGAAAAAACATAGGTTTTAGGGGTGTTATATTTAGCTGGACATTTAACTCGCACAAAACCATTGAAATTCCTCTGTTATAGTTAGTTGTACTAACTATAACTCGCGTGTCCGCAATCCACTGCTGATGATGTCACATATTACATCATTCATGAAATGGTCAGTGACATCACTGATGACATCACTGATGACATCTCAAATGACATCACTGATGACTGTGTTAGTTTGATGGGCTGCTCGGTGCCTATTGGTGAGGCCCCCCTGTAGGGTCAGGGGCTCCGGACCGGGGGAAAAATAAGAAGAAAACTCTGGGTGGATCCTGAGTTTAGGTGGAGAGAAGCTCCTATATAGAGCACCCTACAACACCAGCAGCACTCTGAATTTGCTCACCTCATATGTCTATTTTTCTAGCAAAGTTTTTAAGCATAGGATTACCACAGTGCCATTCACGCCGAGCTAGAATGGGACAAAGTCTTTTGACATTTCCACAACGAAGACTCTAATTATAATGTCGGTCGGAGTTGCCTCTGACTGACACATCTCGGTGTGGGTCAGCGGTTCCAAACACATTATTACAATGCAACCACACATGGTGCGGTCGCAAATTCCCATTTACCTATGGGAGCTTGTGCGGCAGTCGGACACCGGCTTTAGCAAAAGCTTCCATAGAGAAATGGGAGTTTCTGTAAATCCCTACACAACGTGGTAGGCACCTCACTGTGCCTGTTACATGGTGCAGTGATTTACAGGGGGCACCATAGGTGCCCCCAGGCACCAGACTGGAGGCTTCAGTCCAGCCCGAACTGCCAAGCCATGTCTTCCCTGGACCGGAAACAAGCTTGCGAGGACCGGTTTCTGGCATTCCAGACTTCTTCAGCCCGGCTTGCTTGAATCCAGTGGCAGTTCGGCTGGACTGTTCCCATGAGGCACAGGGTCAGACTGATTTGCATATAGCCATGTCTGAACTGGGGTGGCAGAGTGGGCTAAAGAACGGTGATGGATCAAACCCAGATCTTTTGACTGGGTGTGAGTGTTTGATTGGTTCAGATGCTCCGTCCATCACCACCCCCTTTTGTACTGCTTTGGCCGCCATAAGTGTGGCAGGGTATGCTCAGACGGGAGTCCCTTGCTCACTTTGCCACTGGATTCAAGCAAGCCGGGCTGAAGACGGCTGGAATGCCAGAAACCGGTCCTCGGAAGCTTGTTTCCGGTCCAGGGAAGGCATGGCTTGGCAGTTCGGGCTGGACTGTTCCCAAGCCGGGCCGACGACGCCTGAAATGGCAGAAACCGGTCCCCGGAAGCTTGTCTCCTTTCTGGTGAAGAATTGTCTTGGTAGTTTGGTCTGCCCTGTTCCCATGATGCACTGGGCCAGGGACAGACTCATTTGCATATAGCCAGGTTCTGAGCTGGGATGGGGCAGTGAGCTAAATAACGGTGATGGATCAAGCCCTGATCTTTGGACTGGGTAAGAGTGGTCTGCTTAATTCAGACACTCTGTTCATCACCACCCCCTTTTCTGAATCAATTTGTCCACCATAACCGTGGAAGGGTATACTCAGACATGAGTCCCTTGCTCACTGCTCCATCAGGATTCAAGCAAGCCGGGCCGACGCCGCCTGAAATGGCAGAAACCGGTCCCCGGAAGCTTGTCTCCTTTCTGGTGAAGAATTGGCTTGGTAGTTTGGTCTGCCCTGTTCCCATGATGCACTGGGCCAGGGACAGACTCATTTGCATATAGCCAGGTTCTGAGCTGGGATGGGGCAGTGAGCTAAATAACGGTGATGGATCAAGCCCTGATCTTTGGACTGGGTAAGAGTGGTCTGCTTAATTCAGACACTCTGTTCATCACCACCCCCTTTTCTGAATCAATTTGTCCACCATAAGCGTGGAAGGGTATACTCAGACATGAGTCCCTTGCTCACTGCTCCATCAGGATTCAAGCAAGCCGGGCCGACGACGCCTGAAATGGCAGAAACCGGTCCCCGGAAGCTTGTCTCCTTTCTGGTGAAGAATTGGCTTGGTAGTTTGGTCTGCCCTGTTCCCACGATGCACTGGGCCAGGGACAGACTCATTTGCATATAGCCAGGTTCTGAGCTGGGATGGGGCAGTGAGCTAAATAACGGTGATGGATCAAGCCCTGATCTTTGGACTGGGTAAGAGTGGTCTGCTTAATTCAGACACTCTGTTCATCACCACCCCCTTTTCTGAATCAATTTGTCCACCATAAGCGTGGAAGGGTATACTCAGACATGAGTCCCTTGCTCACTGCTCCATCAGGATTCAAGCAAGCCGGGCCGACGACGCCTGAAATGGCAGAAACCGGTCCCCGGAAGCTTGTCTCCTTTCTGGTGAAGAATTGGCTTGGTAGTTTGGTCTGCCCTGTTCCCATGATGCACTGGGCCAGGGACAGACTCATTTGCATATAGCCAGGTTCTGAGCTGGGATGGGGCAGTGAGCTAAATAACGGTGATGGATCAAGCCCTGATCTTTGGACTGGGTAAGAGTGGTCTGCTTAATTCAGACACTCTGTTCATCACCACCCCCTTTTCTGAATCAATTTGTCCACCATAAGCGTGGAAGGGTATACTCAGACATGAGTCCCTTGCTCACTGCTCCATCAGGATTCAAGCAAGCCGGGCCGACGACGCCTGAAATGGCAGAAACCGGTCCCCGGAAGCTTGTCTCCTTTCTGGTGAAGAATTGGCTTGGTAGTTTGGTCTGCCCTGTTCCCACGATGCACTGGGCCAGGGACAGACTCATTTGCATATAGCCAGGTTCTGAGCTGGGATGGGGCAGTGAGCTAAATAACGGTGATGGATCAAGCCCTGATCTTTGGACTGGGTAAGAGTGGTCTGCTTAATTCAGACACTCTGTTCATCACCACCCCCTTTTCTGAATCAATTTGTCCACCATAAGCGTGGAAGGGTATACTCAGACATGAGTCCCTTGCTCACTGCTCCATCAGGATTCAAGCAAGCCGGGCCGACGACGCCTGAAATGGCAGAAACCGGTCCCCGGAAGCTTGTCTCCTTTCTGGTGAAGAATTGGCTTGGTAGTTTGGTCTGCCCTGTTCCCATGATGCACTGGGCCAGGGACAGACTCATTTGCATATAGCCAGGTTCTGAGCTGGGATGGGGAAAGTGAGCTAAATAACGGTGATGGATCAAGCCCTGATCTTTGGACTGGGTAAGAGTGGTCTGCTTAATTCAGACACTCTGTTCATCACCACCCCCTTTTCTGAATCGGACTGTTCCCATGAGGCACAGGGTCAGACTGATTTGCATATAGCCATGTCTGAACTGGGGTGGCAGAGTGGGCTAAAGAACGGTGATGGATCAAACCCAGATCTTTTGACTGGGTGTGAGTGTTTGATTGGTTCAGATGCTCCGTCCATCACCACCCCCTTTTGTACTACATTGAAATTAGGCGGTCGAACTTTAAACATATCGATGTCGGTCAGGAAGCCTCCAACCTGTGGTCGTAGGCTTTCCGACTGACATCCTAATCAGCCCCTAAGTCTTTATGCATAGGATTAGCACAGTGCAATCAATGTCAAGTTGTAAATAACAAAAGCCTTTTACCACTCTTGGTATAGTATTACAACTTTGGATTGGTAAAATACTATCCAAGCCAACCTGGAATGAATAAAAGCAACCCCTGGCACATGTCTTGCTATCAGTATAGAATTTTCTGAAAGGTTTAGCCTTGTCTAGACACAAGGGAGTACCCAGTATAAGTCAAAACAGCATCCTTTCAGAGTTAGAAGGATGCATACATTATGCAAAAAAGAAGCGGAGAACTCTGGGTGGTTACCAAGTTTACGTGGAGAGCAGCTCCTGTATAGAGCACCGTACAACACCAGTGACACTCTGAACTTGCTCACCTCAAATGTTTGTTTTTCTAATAACGTTTTTAAGCATAGGATTAGCAGAGTGCCATCCAAGCTGAGCTAGAAAGGGACACAGTCTTTTGACATTCTACAGCAAAGTCTTTGAGCATGGAATTAGCACAGTGCCATCCATGCCGAGCTGGTAAATTACAAAAGCCTTTGACCACTCCTTGAACAGTATTACAGCTTTAGATTAGTAAAATACCATCCAAGCCAACATGGAATGAATAAAAGGAACCCCAGACACTCTTTTTGCTATCATTATAGCACTTCAGAGAGGTTTAGAATTGTCTAGCCACAAGGGAGCACACAGTATAAAACAAAACAACATGCAAATATATAAAAAGCAACTTTTTTAATAAACTAGTTAAATATATACTTCTATATATATATATACATATATATATATATATATACATACATTACCTACTGGCGATAGCCAGTAGGTATATATAGTTAGGATTTTTTTCCTATGGGATTTTTGAAAATTCTATGTCGAATAACTTTGGCGTTTGAGGACAGAATTGGCTGAAATTTTCAGGAAAATCGAACATTTTGTTTCTGAGCAGCCCCTGAAAATTTGGAGGGGTTTCGTCAAGGGGGGGCTGAGAAAAAAGGGGGGTCCCAAAGCGTGTTTTTCCCGTGCAATTTTCCATAGGGCGGTTGGCCTCACTTTTAGCCTGAACGGCTGAATGGATTTACACCAAACTTGGCAAAATTGTAGGGACTGGTAGCCCGATGTGCCTTTGCTATGTCTCAAGATATAGGCTCCAGTGGTTTTTACGAAAATTAACTTTGAAAAATATATATTGGGCTACATTGTTGGAGCACAAATGTAGCCCAATGTAGCCCAATGTAGCCCAATGTAGCCCAATGTAGCCCAAAGATGGCCACCAGAGACAAAAAAAAACAAATGTAGCCCAAATATCAGCCAGATGTAGCCCAACTATAGCCCAATGACAGAATGTCCCAGAGTGTTCTAAAGAACAACTAGAGTGCTAACAGTCCTACTTATTACAAAGGTATGGCACACCTGAAGCCATCTTGATTGGAATAAAGTGGTAACTCTTAAAACATTTAATTAAAAAAGGAACAAAATGAGGGGGTTCATTTTGCCATAGAAAGTATGATTAGCGAATATATGACGAAATCCCGCATACCATCAGTCCGCAAAAAAAATCCCGCATGTACTATTAGGCCGCAAATTAAAATAACGAAAACTTTTAGAACGAATATGCCTTTAGCATACACTAAACAACTAAACTACCCTAAACCCTAAAACACTACCCCCAGCATGACCCTACACTACACAAACAGTACAACACTACCCTAAACCCTAAAACACTACCCCCAGCATGACCCTACACTACACAAACACTACAACACTACCCTAAACCCTAAAACACTACCCCCAGCATGACCCTACACTACGCAAACACTACAACACTACCCAAAACCCTAAAACACTACACCCCAGCATGACCCTACACTACGCAAACACTACAACACTACCCTAAACCCTAAAACACTACCCCCAGCATGACCCTACACTACACAAACACTACAACACAACCCTAAACCCTAAAACACTACCCCCAGCATGACCCTACACTACGCAAACACTACAACACAACCCTAAACCCTAAAACACTACCCCCAGCATGACCCTACACTACGCAAACACTACAACACTACCCTAAACCCTAAAACACTACCCCCAGCATGACCCTACACTACGCAAACACTACAACACTACCCAAAACCCTAAAACACTACACCCCAGCATGACCCTACACTACGCAAACACTACAACACTACCCTAAACCCTAAAACACTACCCCCAGCATGACCCTACACTACGCAAACACTACAACACTACCCAAAACCCTAAAACACTACACCCCAGCATGACCCTACACTACGCAAACACTACAACACTACCCTAAACCCTAAAACACTACCCCCAGCATGACCCTACACTACGCAAACACTACAACACTACCCTAAACCCTAAAACACTACCCCCAGCATGACCCTACACTACGCAAACACTACAACACTACCCTAAACCCTAAAACACTACCCCCAGCATGACCCTATACTACGCAAACACTACAACACTACCCTAAACCCTAAAACACTACCCCCAGCATGACCCTACACTACGCAAACACTACAACACTACCCAAAACCCTAAAACACTACCCCCAGCATGACCCTACACTACGCAAACACTACAACACTACCCAAAACCCTAAAACACTACACCCCAGCATGACCCTACACTACGCAAACACTACAACACTACCCAAAACCCTAAAACACTACACCCTAGCATGACCCTACACTACGCAAACACTACAACACTACCCAAAACCCTAAAACACTACCCCCAGCATGACCCTACACTACGCAAACACTACAACACTACCCAAAACCCTAAAACACTACCCCCAGCATGACCCTACACTACGCAAACACTACAACACTACCCTAAACCCTAAAATACTACACCCCAGCATGACCCTACACTACGCAAACACTACAACACTACCCAAAACCCTAAAACACTACCCCCAGCATGACCCTACACTACGCAAACACTACAACACTATCCTAAACCCTAAAACACTACGCCCAGCATGACCCTACACTACGCAAACACTACAACACTACCCTAAACCCTAAAACACTAGCCCCAGCATGACCCTACACTACGCAAACACTACAACACAACCCTAAACCCTAAAACACTACCCCCAGCATGACCCTACACTACGCAAACACTACAACACTACCCTAAACCCTAAAACACTACCCCCAGCATGACCCTACACTACGTAAACACTACAACACAACCCTAAACCCTAAAACACTACCCCCAGCATGACCCTACACTAAACAACCACCACAACTCTACACTACACTAACACAACACTACACTACACAACACTACACTACACTACACAATCACTAACCCACGAAAAAATTAACACAAACCCACTTACCTCTCTCGTCATCGTGGTTTTCACAACGCAAATGCATTTACCATATATGCCTTTAAAACGTAATTCTTTGTAAAGGCATGCGCGATAAATGCACATGCGTTTTGAAAAAATGCGGGATAATGGTATGCGAGGTCAATGACCTTGCGGGATAATGGTATGCGGACTGAAAGTCTGCGGGATAAAAAATGCGGGAAAATGGCTGCAAACCATGATTAGCAGCAGACTTCCCTGGTGAGCACTAGCTTTACTACAGTGATCTAATGAGCAACTAGAGTGCTAACATTCAGAATTTATGGCAAATGTGTGACACATCTGAATGCCTTCTTGATAGAACCAAAGTAAACAAGCATTGAAAATGCGATAGATCTCGCCCTCGTTTAAGTTTAAAGCCATTCTGTTTGTAATGAGGTGGCTTTTTAGCTTTGCTTTTATTAGTGTTTTTAAAACTTTCATGTAAATAACATGCATATGTATGCATATATGTATATGTATGCATGCATTTATATTTATATAGATATGCAGATTATATATGTTTATATATGTATATTACCTACTGGCGATAGCCAGTGGGTATATATAGTTAGGATTTTTTCTCTATGGGATTTCTGAAAATTCTATGTCTAATAACTTTGGCGTTTGTGGACGGAATTGGCTGATGATGTCATCAGTGATGTCATTTGAGATGTCATCAGTGATGTCATCAGTGATGTCACTGACCATGTCATGAATGATGTAATATGTGACATCATCAGCAGTGGATTGCGGGTGCGCGATATATAGTTAGTGCAACTAACTATATATGGAATTTCATTGGTTTTATGTCAATAAAATGTCCAGCTAACTATATATGGTCTCTAACCTATGGTTTTTTCAGTGAATTTTCAAGGTTTTGTAAATGCAAATTCCTAACTATATATGGTCTATAACCTATGGTTTTTTCAGTGAATATATATATATATATATATATATATATATATATATATATATATATATATATATATATATATATATACCTACTGGCGGTCGCCAGTAGGTATATATAGTTAGGATTTTTTCTCTATGGGTTTTTTGAAAATTCTATGTCTAATAACTTTGGCGTTTGTGGACGGAATTGGCTGAAATTTTCAGGAAAATGGCACATTTTGTTTCTGAGCAGCCCTTGAAAATTTGGGGGGGGTTTCGTCAAGGGGGGGCCGAGAAAAAAGGGGGGTCCCAAAACGTGTTTTTAACATTGAGTTTTCCATAGGGCGGTTGGCCTCACTTTTAGCCCGAACGGCTGAATGGATTTGCACGAAACTTGGCAAAATTGTAGGGACTGGTAGCCCGATGTGCCTTTTGTAGGTCTCAATATATGTGCTCCAGTGGATTTTGAGAAATTAACGTTTAAAAAAAGATATATATCTGTAACAGCGGACCGGGCAGCGCACTGGTTCGCGGACTTTTCGCGCAACGGAGCTTTGTGAAGCGAAGCTGATTGGTTCTCCGGCGTCTGTCAACATTCCAAACAGTCCGTAGCGGCCGCCATCTTGTCTCTCGGTAGGATCGAGAGACAAGAGGAGGTCAAAACAAAGGGGGAAATAACTATAAGGGGGCATAGTAGATCCTCGCTGATCCCCTAGGTTTGATGTGGAGGTTTTAAAAGGGCCCCGCGGGGCAAAAAAAAACCAAAATAATAATAATCGAACGGCTGAATGGATTTGCACGAAACTTGGCAAAATATTAGGGACTGGTAGCCCGATGTGCCTTTGCTAGGTCTCAATATATGTGCTCCAGTGGATTTTGAGAAATTAACGTTCAAAAAAAGATATATATCTGTAACAGCGCTCCGCTTCGCGTACTTTTCGCGTTACGGAGCTTTGCGAAGCTGATTGGTTCTCCGGCGTCTGTCAACATTCCAAACAGTCCGTAGCGGCCGCCATCTTGTCCCTCGGTAGGATTGAGAGACAAGAGGAGGCCAAAGCGAAGGGGGAAATGACCATAAGGGGGCATAGTAGATCCTTCCTGACCTCTTAGGTTTGATGTACCATTTTGCCAAGTTTGATGTAATTCCGTTCAGCCATTCAGGCTGTAGACGTATGTAAATGTCCTATGGAAAATTGCATGGGGAAAACACATTTGAAAGTGTTGAAATTTAGAACCAATTAAAATGTTACTTTGGTTTTGTATTTGTTTGTGATGAAAGTTAATTGGTTATGTATATATGTCAAATGAGAGGAAACCACAGCCATTTTGTGATACTACTGTCTGAGGTACATTTGTGAGGAATTTTTGGTGGTGAATTTCTGGTGTTTGATTTACACAGTACTAACACTTCTGCTACTTTTAAAAAGGTGAGTGGTTAATTTGTAAGGGGAACTATGTTGTACACTTGAAGATAATTGGAAAAATGTTTTCTGTTATTTATTTGCAGTCCTTCTGTTATACTAAATACTTGATAAAGTTAGTTTTATATTATGTATTACTAAAAACGATAAATGAAAGTGATTATTTTTTTCTGCAATTTACAGCAAGCAATTTCAAAATAAAATGGCTCACAATGAAGAGACCGTGGCAATTTCTTTTGAATTGTCCAACACATTGATTGAAATTGAGAGCACCAATAATGAAATATTGTCACAAGGAGGACATGACTTGTATGATTCCATTAGATTGATTGAAATGGACAGCACCAAGAATGAAATATTGTCACAAGGAGATGACTTGAATGATTCCACTACATTGATTGAAATTGAGAGCACCAATAATGAAATATTGTCACAAGGAGGAGATGGCTTGTATGATTCCATTAGATTGATTGAAATGGACAGCACCAATAATGAAATATTGTCACAAGGAGGAGATGACTTGAATGATTCCACTACATTGATTGAAATTGAGAGCACCAATAATGAAATATTGTCACGAGGAGATGACTTGAATGATTCCACTACATTGATTGAAATTGACAGCACCAATAATGAAATATTGTCACAAGGAGGAGATGACTTGAATGATTTTTTTGATCAATCTCTTGATGGCGAATTTATCGAGTGTTTGGAGACCATAGAGTTACAAGAATCATCATTGGAGACTTTTAATGAGGACATTGCTGATGAGGACATGTTACTAGTTCTTTCAAATTTAGAAAATTCTGAAGAATAAATTTATATTTAGAAATCAAAAATTGTTTGAGACATTATTCATTTTTATTTTTAATTTATGAGGTTGTAGCGAAGTGATTGTAGTATAAAATGAGACTTATAGTATAGAGTGCAACATTTTTATGTTACATGGTAAGTTTACTCATATTTACTTCCCTTCTGCCACTATATTATCTCCAATGTGTATTTGACATGTCTTCTTCATCTCCGGCCTCCTTTCTCTCACTGTGTGTCTCCGATGCATCTTATCGCTGGTATTTTGTGTAATTACAGAAGAGAGTAAAATAAAATAGTTCGGAACGTGAAAAGGGGGCAAAGTAGAGTACTCCTCACCCCCTAGGCCTTTTTAGGCGGTCCCAAAAGGATCAGTTTCTGCTTTCCTGAGAGATTATGGTATGAGTTCCATATACCACAATAACTTGCATTACAACATGCAAGATATCTATCTCCTATTACCAACTTTTGGAGATATTCGCGCTAAGCGCGAATATCTCCAAAAAGTAACACCTGCCCTGAGCAGTTCTTAGCCATGTTATCCAATGGGAGGTGGATAACATGGCTAAGAGCATTAGCTCGGTAATGCATGAATATCGCTGAGTTTTTAGCGATATTCATGCATTGCGGCCGTTTATTATCGCATTTGCGATAAACCTTGATAATAGTAAGGTTTATCTTCGATAATTTCTGACGATGCTTAGTGGTAAAAAATTGGTTGGTAAGCATCGTTAGCGATAAATATCGCTTAACTTTGGTAATATGCCCCAACGTCTGTTAACGTTCGATTCGAAGGAAATGAGGAAGTGTTGAAAAACATTGTCTGCGCCATCTTGCCTTTTTTGAAATGCCACACTTTTGTCGTGCACGGCAGCCATTTTAGGTGTCTTGACCAGACCCACTCTCTGCACGCTGTCGATTCGTAGCATGGCTCCTCACCCACGCAAGCATCTTCCCTAGGCACTGGTCACCACCGCTCTCTGTCTTATGCATGGGCAATAAACCTCCCCCCATCTGCGCTGCTCTTCCCTGAGAATCACACTCTGTGCCCGCCCGACACCTCCCTTTCGCCCTATTCACTACCGCACCCTCTGACACTCCTCTTTCTCTGTGTCCGATTGTCCAGGCTATCAGCTAGCCCTGCAGATGTAGTTTATGGCCCCAGCTGTAAAGAATCACCCCTCTTCAAAGGAGTTATAGTAGATCAAGGCCCACACTCGATGAGATCCGTCACACCACACGTGTTCCTACTATCTGAAAACCATCCTGTATTGTGATTGGGGAGGGGACCGAGCCTGAAGCGGAAGATTCCAGGAATGACTCTTTGTACATCAAAGTTTTTACAATTATGTGTCACATTAAAAATATATAGCACTCCAACAAAGTAGTAGGTATATAAAACTTTAATAACATATAAATATATACAACAAAACAAAAACAGTAAAAACATTTAAACAACGAAGAGACCGTGGCAATTTCTTTTTAATTATCCAATAGATTTATTGAAATTGACAGCACCAATAATGAAATATTCTTGTCAGTAGCGGTCTGTTGTGCGAATAGTTCCAAGGCAGCAGAACGCGCTGAAATCTAGATGGCACGAAAGTGATGTCTAGTAAGTTGCCGCCCAGCAAAAAACGGCGTGGGGCGCCGCGGGGGTGAGTGAGTCCAGTAGGCACCACAGCTATTCTTACCGGCATTGCAGAATTACTGCTGGGGACAATGCCTGTGCTGTAGCAGGGTCACAGCAGAAACAAAAAGGATTCTGTTGAAGATGTTGTTGGTTTTCAATTTGAAAACAGTTCTGGTGTCAACTGCTATGCTAATGTAGTGGTTAATGTTTTGTTTTCTCTAGAAAATGTAAAAGAGGGGGAGGCAGTCCAAAGTGCCGTTAAAAGGGCAAAGGAAAGGATCGGTGGTTTGAACTATCAGTCAAAAAGGGGAGGGGGTGCAATAATTTTTCCTACCGGGTCACACTGTGCTTTCACCGGAAGTGAGGTCTGCAGGATTCTAGTAATTCAAAGTGAGGCTGGCGCCAGCATGGGAGCGCCGACGTCCCGCGGATACAGTTTCGTCACTCCACGGGCGATCATGGCAGTCATTCCCCATCGGGGGTCGGAGACTCCCGCGGCTCCTCTAGAATCTTCAAGGTCGTGGAGGACTACGGTGGTGGAGTCAACCAGTGACCGGGCCATTTCTTTATGCTGGGCCCGCTCTTGCCAGGTCGACCGCCATTTTGAGAGTTCGGCAGCTACCGGCGATCGCGGGGTCACATGAGCGGACGGGCTCCACCCTGCCGGGCGAGACGTTGCAGCATGGCCACAGTGGAAGAACCGTTTTCCGGGCGCCTGGAGCGCTGAGGGTGCAGCTGGGAAGTCTCCACCTGGGGAGGCGGGAGAGGCCTGTTCGCACCGTCTCTCCCTCCCAGTGCACCCCACGGCGTCTCGCTTGAGATTTGTTATGGCCGGACCAGGCGATGAGGACGAGGGGGGGGTCGGAGGCATGTGCAAGACATCCCCCCCAGTGTTGTCGCAGCCATTATAAAAGAAAGAAGTGTCCCGTCCGTCTTCGGGCCGGGCTTCCGGTGGATGTCGGCCGGACGCCCCTGGCTCTGGCCCCATGAACGGGTTTCTTGGTTTATCGGCTGCAGCCGGATCCCGTCGGCCTCGGCCCCCCGACCGTTGGTGGTCGGACCGGAAGAGCATGTGGCGGGACTACCTGCAACTCTCAAGGGCCACCGCGGCCGGACTGGGAGAGAGAGGGGAGGGTCGAGGAGACATTCCCCCCCCCTGCAACTGTTCAGCGTTGTAAAGGCAATCCCCTGGCCGGGTCCCGCTGGCCTCGGCCTCTCCTTCGGCTACACCCTACGTTAGGATCTCCTGGCCGAGGCGTGGCAGCAGGACCTGCCTTATATGGGCTGCTCCCGGCTGGGCGTAGCCGGAACCCTGCCCCACCTTGGAAGTTTCCAGAGTGGTGGTGGATGTTCTACTGACTTGCATTTTCCCTAGTCTATCGATTTTTTTGGCATGGCAGGCGGTGGGACAGCGAGGGGTGATTTGGTTTCTCTTACTGTTTTTCTGGTCTCTCACCACTGGCATATTTTAACGTTTTCTTGTTTCTAGGACATTAATAGGTTTTATCATTACGTTATGTTATCGTTTCTTTGTTCGTTGTTTAATAAAAGTTCATGTTCATCAGTGGCCTACTGATTTTCGTTTTCCTATTTTTTTCTTTCCAGGTTGTTTCATGGTAAAGTTTCTGTTAACAGGATACAGTGATCACTTCGTTATTATTGCATATGTCCTTTTCACTAGGGGTGCTCTCTGGTCGGGCCAGATGACGTATCTCTAGTAAATGGTCCGGGTGAAAAAGGTGCATCAATCAGTGGGGAGTAGATAGGCATGACAGATTACAACGGGGGAGAACGGTCCGCATTACGTACCCTTTCACTACTTGCAAAAATTTTCCTACGTTTATTTGCAAACAGGGAATACCTCCAAAAAGAACTAATTCCCAAACAGTCAATGTTCGGACAATCAATCAATCAATGAGGAATGAAATAGGTACGCCGTGTTAAAGGCTTGCGTTACCTACCCTTCACTATCTGCAAAGGGAGATAGAATATTCCTATTCTTCCTCGTTTGCAGGTAGAGAAGATCCTTAAGAGAATTAACTTCGAACAATTCAATGCTCGATTGAAACAATCAACAAGGGGTACTGTGAACACAAATGAACGCCGCTTATATACATACGCATTGCTATTTTCAACAGGTTGTTCCTAATGTTTCTATTTTAGCGAGGTCAAGAGAGATCCCATTAGTGGCCTACTGATTTTGCTCGATTCCTTTTGTTTTTTTACACGATTTTTCGCTATCTGCAAAGACTAAACAGAGTATTGCGACTCTGTGCTTGTTTGTAAATAGAGAATGAACCAAAGAGAACAATCAATCAAATGGAGAGAGAAGCAGGCACGACGGATTACAAAGGGGGCAAAGGGCTGCGTTAACTACCCTTCACTATCTGCAAAGAGAGAGTACTCCTAATAGAAATGAGGGGTGGGGGGCAGCAATCAAAGCAGATCAGTGTGCATAAACACGAAAATGTTTTTACTTACCACGTACTTGACATTCGACAGCTTATGATATTTGCTATTAAAAAACCATTGAAATTCACTGAAAAAACCATAGGTTATAAACCATATATAGTTAGGAATTAGCATTTACAAAACCTTGAAAATTCACTGAAAAAACCATAGGTTATAGACCATATATAGTTAGGAATTAGCATTTACAAAACCTTGAAAATTCACTGAAAAAACCATAGGTTATAGACCATATATAGTTAGGAATTAGCATTTAAAAAACCTTATTTTACTCACACAAAACCATTGAAATTCCATAAATAGTTAGTTGCACTAACTATATATCGCGCACCCGCAATCCACTGCTGATGATGTCACATATTACATCATTCATGACATGGTCAGTGACATCACTGATGACATCACTGATGACATCTCAAATGACATCACTGATGACATCACTGATGACATCTCATTTGACATCAATGACCACATCACTGATGATATCATTCATGTGACAATACAATGCATCTCCTCACACTTTAATATAACCTCTGTTACACCCAGTGTTAAATACAGAGTATAATTTTTGAAACCATTGACACACCAATACTAGTTACTACATACGCACTCAGTGATTCCTATGTTTACACACACATTCACTCATTTACCCATACAATCATTCATACATACAATCACTCATCTTTACAACACTATCATATGCACTCATACACCTATACAGACTCTCACACTCTGTCACTCATCCATGGAGTTACTCACACACCTAGTCAGTCCTGTAAAGAATCAATCACACTTCCATTTTCTAATCTATACAGTTAAACATAGAGCACCTTACATTTTGAAACATATACTAACACATAATTACTCTCTTATACAATCATTGATACAAGTACACATTGATCTGCACAGAGTCACACACCTCCCAGCCAGCCACACACACACTCAGTCTCCCATACAAATACTTGGGCAATCAATCAATAACCCATATAGTTACTCATATAGCTACTGATCAACACATGCAGCAGTTTACAGAACAACAGACATAATGATGCACAAATTAAGACAGTTTAGTCACTAACCCATGCACTCAGTGAGACACATTTAATCACTCACTCATACAGTCAGTCACGCACCTACTAAATCCTTCATCCAGACACTTCTACATCTACTCATTCTTCAATATGTAAAACATATTTAAACTTTACAGAAACACACAGTCACTGGATGATGTCATCAGTGATGTCATTTGAGATGTCATCAGTGATGTCATCAGTGATGTCACTGACCATGTCATGAATGATGTAATATGTGACATCATCAGCAGTGGATTGCGGGTGCGCGATATATAGTTAGTGCAACTAACTATATATGGAATTTCAATGGTTTTGTGTGAGTAAAATAAGGTTTTTTAAATGCTAATTCCTAACTATATATGGTCTATAACCTATGGTTTTTTCAGTGAATTTTCAAGGTTTTGTAAATGCTAATTCCTAACTATATATGGTCTATAACCTATGGTTTTTTCAGTGAATATATATATATATATAAAACAACGCTCCCAAGAGTGCCACAGACCGCAGCACCCTCTCCGAGAAAAACGGACACCAAGTCAGGTAGCGAGTGCAGCAGTGTCTTCTTTATTTTATTTTTTCATGTGTAGCAGGAGTGCCACGATCCGGACGCGTTTCGGCGACCCTGTCGCCTTGCTCACCAGATACAAAGTGTTTGCCATCACACACAAGATTTTTAAAAACGGCAAAAAACCAATCAAAACACTTGTTCCCATACCATGTGACCGCAAATTGTGCCTCATAGAAATAGACAACAGACTTCATCTGGGTGAGTCGTCTACCATAATTGACGAATTTGTAGCATTAATACTATCTATATATATATATACATATATATATCGCCAGTAGGTAGTTATAGTTAGGACCTAGTTTCCATAGGAAATCCAAAACATTCTATTTGGAATAACTTTGGCGCTGGTGGACGAATCTTTGTGAATTTCTCCAAGAAAATAGCCTGCTCAGTTCCGCTCATTCCCTGAAAGGGGTGATTCGTCAAGTGGGGGCCGAAAAAAAAGGGGGTCCCAAAACTTGTTTTCCCCATGCAATTTTCCATAGGGACCTTTAGCCAGGGCTACAGCCCGAACGGCTGAACGGAATTACACAAAATTTGTCAGAGAGGTAGAGTTCTGTTCACAGATTGTGCTTTTTGTTAAATGGTGTAAAAATGGTGTAAATCTGTTCAGTAGTTTCTGAGAAAATTGCAAGTAAAATCATAGCGCTATCTATAGACGGAGTTCAGCACGCGTACGGAAATCTGTTCAATTACGAGCTCGAGCTGCATGCTGATTGGCTGTGAACTGTCTGTCAACACTCGAAACCAGGAAGTGTTGGCCGCCATCTTGTGCCTCGCTAGAACCGAGTCACAAGAAAACTGTGATGTATTCTTATAGGTTCTGTATCGATCCCCCTATTCCTGACCCTGTTCTGGTTAACAAGTTAACTAGCAGCCATCCCATGATGCAGAAACCGTTATCTGATGAAGCCACACCACGGCACAGGAACGTGTTATCTGATTAGGTCATAACGCTTGCCATCTAATTAGACAAGCAATATTCCTCCAGCCCCTGATAAGGCATACGGAGTTCTCAAAACAAATCAAACCTATGACAACCTGGGAAAAACCCTGCGGCCATTGTTTTGATTTCACCGAGAACTTCAGCAAAAGAATGTGCTAACGACCAGCTCGTATGACATCCTTATTGACGTATCTATGTCCATCCTTACGTCAATCTCGGCACCTTACAGGTATAAATATTACCGATATTGCCTTAAGCAAACACACGCGGTGGTGACGAGATCGGAGCAGCCAGACTTGCCGAAGCCCAGAGCAGAGCAGACCCCGCTGGCGCAGCCCCGCCTTCCTGACGCGCTGAGAACAAGACGCTGCTTTCTCCTGCCGAGAAATCCAGCTCTGGCGCTTCCGGGTAGCCCTCGCAGGCAGCCTGGAATATCGAGACCAGAGACGAGAGATACCATCCCTCATTCATCCTAGATTCCAGGTACAGAACTGAATAACCCCTTGCAGAGACTTCTTGAGTCAGTCACTTGGCAAAACAAACTTAACTTAAACTGCTACTTTCTATTCCCGCCCACGTATTAGGCTTAGGTCAGGTACACTGGGGTAGGCGTAGGTAGAAACACCAGTTGAGTACGATTAGTCAAATATATATGTGTATGTATCTATTTTATCAATTTTAAACCACCTTATGGCTTAGAAACCATATAAATGTTTTTACAGTATTATTTTATACTTCTGCTTTTATTGTATGCACTTTACTTAACCATAAGTATTGCGATAATATCGATCCATTTCTCTTGTATGAGAAAAGAGACTGATCAATAAATACCATCTTTTATTGAACACGCCCGTCTCGTCCTTTTCTCTACAATCTGGTGAGACTAAGAATGCACGTACTGACTGAGTAAAATAAGTTGTCTTTTGTTTTCACACGACTCTAGAGATACACTCTTGATTAGGGGAGAGCAAAGTTGTCAT
Organism: Lissotriton helveticus; assembly: GCF_964261635.1. Lineage (NCBI taxonomy): Eukaryota > Metazoa > Chordata > Amphibia > Caudata > Salamandridae > Lissotriton > Lissotriton helveticus. The sequence continues at coordinate 928,085,827 of NC_136061.1, forward strand.
GTTCTATGGTTGTCAGAAACTAAATCCGTTCTTGTCTATCCAGGGAGGTTCAACTCCTCCTTGCCTATTCGAGAAAGTTTCTAGTGAACTCTGAGCTAGCTGGCAAACCCAAAACTTTAAGTCTAATATCGACAATAGAAGACCTAGTTAACGTCTGGTCTAGGCCTATACTATTGAAGGTATTATTCCAATGCGCAGAGCCTATTGGGATAATAGGAACTACACTACATGGCGCCCAAACGTTTGGAAAGGCGATAAAACTAACGCAAGACATTAGAGTAACTCAGTCGTGCTTTTTCACTCAGACCCCTTTTTACCCATAATACTCCAAAGACGTCTGGAGTGGGTGAAAGGTCATATCCGCCAAACCTCGCAGGAGGAAACTCCTATGTATGGTTCTTGGTTTAGTCAACGTTGAAGGATACACTGTTCCAGAATATTGTGCATCTAATCTCTGTTTCCATAAGAAACCTGATCTGCAAACAAACAAAATAACCTTCCTGACAGTAGAATGTCAGACACTGAAGAAGAAAGAGAGATAGCTAGATTAGCAGCTGAACTCGTAGCAGCTGATAATACTATGCAAGAAGCAGACCCGGATTTAATACTCATCCCGGTCAACATAAGGAAATCTATAACTTTAAAACTTATAGAAAATGGACTGACACCTAGAGGTGGCACAGTCATATTCGTAATAGAGGCACACGAATATCGGCAGACAGAGGTATTCTATTCATGGATAAACTTTCCAGCAGCAAACGCTGTAACAAAGCACTTCCACCATTACAAAACAGAGGAACCTCCTGAAGAATACACTCCTTTCGAGGAGGTGGAAGTACCACTTAAATTTCAAGAGCACCTGCTCTTGTTTAATGGCGCCCTAAAACACAACAATCACATCACCAGGCTCGGTCCATTAGGTAGACCAGGAGCAACGTGGCCGGTCCTAGCCGGATACACACCACATCCAGACATCGAAAGAATGTCTGCAGCAGATGTTTTAGTACAACTAAAACAATTAATAAAAGTACATAGACAATTAGTCCAATATGTAATGCGGACTTCAACAATCCAACCAGCAATTAAAATTCCACAGCTGACCCCTCATCAGGGGAACACAAATAAAATTACACCACAGAACATACAATCCTGCCTAGGTAAGGTACCAGCTAAAAGGGAACAAATACCATTCTGGTTAGCACAAAAAATCACCCAAATAGAGGCGGTGTTTCCAGACACCACTCCTGTGGATAAACACAGGATTCTGACTATCTGTCTTCCAATGGGAATCGCACCACACGTGGAGGACTGTGACACTTGGGGTACAGTCTTTGCTTCCATTTACACAAAAACGCATGGTGTTCCATCCATCTCGGTAATACCAGATGTGCTAAAACAAATTCAAGATGAATACGGTCCAGAACCCGCTTTAACTCTTGGTATGAAATTACTGAAAGACTTCAAGCAGGTCTCGGCTATATTACTAGCCAATATAAAGGGAGAAGCAGCAAACGTGGCGATCCGCCAAAGGTTAAAAGAAACAGATATAGCAGACCAACCAGCTGAAATTGCCAGAATTATAGAAAAATCCTATGAGGAACTGGGTAGAGATAGTTTAGGTGGAATACCAGTAAAACCCCAACTGATTGAAAGTCCTGAAAAAATATTTATTAAAAATAATCTAAACAGCCAAAAGAAGAACTGGGATGGAAACAAACAATCCAATCCAAAAGAAAAGAGATTCCAGTCCAGAGGAAGGTCTCCTCGGCGGAGAGAAAGATCTCCGGACGAAGGACCCAAGTCTCCCCAAAGTGAGCCCTCTGGGAAAAAATACAACCTTAGAAATAGGGATAATATAAAGAAACCGGATAGATATCAAGATTTTGATACACGTCCCTCTCAATCTTTTCAGACTTCCTCGCAGAAATCGGAAAGAAGAGGACGATCGGAACCCAGGGAAGGGCACGTCAAGTCCAAAGACAAGGAACCTGCTCATCCAAATAAGAAATTACAATTTCCAAAAAAGAAGGTAGCCAGTATTAAAGTATTCAACAATGCCGAGAATACTGAGGACACAGCTGAAAAACGGAGAGTGGGCTCAGACAATGCTAGACAGCGCAGCAGAAGTGAGCATAGCTCGCAAAGTCCTTATAAATCATCTGGAGACAGTGGACACGAATGAATACCTTCAAGTGGAAACTGCAGACACCAGAGTTAGCAAACCTCACAAAATATATGAAATAACATTACGTATAGAGGGGGATAAGACTAGAAAAATAAGGGGACTATTTTGGGATAATCTCTCCAAGGGCTATGACATCCTTCTAGCTGAAAAAGACTGGCCACCAGAGTTTGTCAGGGACTGCCCTCATGGCGAAGAAATAATTATGCCTGCCTTCTCAAATCATATCCCAATTCATAAAAAATACACACTTGCTAGAAAGTGGGCAGTAGCTCAAGCTCCTGCTTTATATAAAAATCACGTAGGATGGGATGAGGATTCTCCTCCTCACAAAATCCAGTTAAAAACACAAGAATTTCTCCAATACGAATTTGAATGTCCTCCGCCGACTGAAATTTTGCCTCTAGAACATTACGGCTGTATAATATACACAGACGGATCAGCACAACCCGCAGTGGGGGGTAAACAAGCTTACAGTGCTGCGTGCGCGATTGTTAAAGGTCGCTGGCACGAAGGGAAATTTAAACCAGCTATCACCAAAACACAATCTCTGGGAGATTGTACAGCTCAGTGAGCTGAACTACTGGCATTCAAGATGGCGCTTGAAAATACCGATCGAGAATTCCCCACACTCATAGTGTGCGATTCGTATTATTGCGTTCAGTCTTACAATGAATACTTGCAGATCTGGCTTCAGAATGGTTTTAAGGATGCAAAATGAGGCACAATCAAGCATAAAATGCTCTGGGAACAAGTAGTTCTTTTACAAAAAGAACTACCAAAGACTCACGTGATACATACACTGAGTCATCAACGTGATGGCGTTCACGTTGCAGGGAATTCATTGGCTGACGAGGCCTCGAAGGCAGCTGTGCAAACGGCTTCCGTAGCTGCCATCACACGGTCAAAAACAAAAATAGACAGCGAAATATTACAGGCTGTCAGCGCTACAGAAAAGGATTCGATAGAAACACTCCCGAAAGGCTTTCCAGTAAAATACTCATACATAACTGATGCAAACAATGTTCCTTTTGCTCGAATCCCTGGAGTGGGAGATAGGGCAATTCCAAACATGGAACATAGGTTAGGACTAATAATAGCGGCACACGAAGGGCTTGCTTCTGTACATGCCGGCGTCTCAGCCACAGTATCATTATTAAAACAGAGATACTGGTGGCCACAAATGAGAAGACAAACACGGAACTATGTTCTAGAATGTGAAATATGTCAAAGAATGAAAGTATCAACGGTGAGACGACCAACACAGACGCCCCTTCTAATCTCAGATAAACCATTAGCCTGTGTTTATCTGGACCACTGTGGTCCCTTACAAAGGGATGGTAACTATAAATACATCCTGGTCACAGTGGATTCATGCACGAGATTCATATGGATGTGGCCCCAGCGATCGGCTGACGCCAGAACTGTTATAAAAGATTTGCGAGTCTTTATCGGCACATACGCAATTGGCATGCTGCATTCTGACCAGGGTCCTGCTTTTAGCTCTCGAGCTTATAAGGAGGCCATGACCAGCATGGGCATTGCATTGCGGTACTCTTGTCCATTTCATCCCGAGGGAAACAGAATCGTAGAAAGAAAAAACCGTGACATAAAGCAATCTATAACAGCAAAGGTATTAGGTTCGGGAGCTGGGTGGGTTAAACATCTAATAAGTGTCCAACGTAGTCTAAACAACCTGCCAAAAAAATTCTCTGAAGGGATTCAGTCCGTACGAATTATTGTTTGGAACTAGGATGTTAGTCTTAGATCTTGACAGTCAGACTTCAGTGGTGAAGGAAAAATGCTTTGATATCAAAGATCGTTTGGCTATTTTGCAGGACTTAAACAAAACAAGAAAAGACCTGAGCAACATAAAATTGAAACAGCAGCCAACAACCACTGAAGAACCACCACCTGTCCCAGCAAGACCTGTCTCGATTCCAAAAGTCGGGGATCTAGTCAGAGAAAAGATCGCGGTAAAGAAGGAATTTGGGCCTTCTTACAGAAAAGCAGTTCCTGTCTTGTCTATCAACGGGACAAGATCAGTTGTACTAACGCCGCTTGCTGGTAAAAAGGAGAACCGAGTTGTATCCATCGACCTGGTAAAACCACAATCATGTGGCCGATAACAAACAGTAGGCCAAGTGGACTCCCGATAAGTAGCAGAACACCAAGGTTTGCTACAAATACAGAGGTCCAAACTAAGAGGCTAATCACATTCGAAATGCATACAGAACAACAACAAGGACTATGCAACAATGCATTGGAACTCAGACCTCTAAAAACCCAAATAAAAACATTTAGTAGAGACACACCAACCTACAATGAAGTAACAAATGAATATGCTGAAGCTGCAAGAAACAGTAATCCTGAAGCAATTGGAACAATTGACAGAACTGCATCCGGCTACTTCATAAACTTCGATGATTCCTCTGAAGACCTAAGTGAATCAAAGACACAGCCATCAACAAAAACATTTCAAAATAAAGCTAAGGAACTTTTGAAACACCTGAAAGAAACCTATCTGATTTCTCCATGGATTGAATTTTGGGTGGGCTTTGGTGCATTTATCCTCATACTTTGGCTCATCATGGTACTAACTTTGGGACGCTTCATTGAGGGAAAATATGCTAAAATGGACACAGCAAGTCAGAAAATCAACTTGATCCTCAAGCCACACACATCTTCACACGTCGAGAAAAGAGAACTTTCTTCAGTCAACTTCACAGCCAATCCTATACCAGGTGGGGTAGCATGGGGCAATACTGACTACGAAATTTATGGTCCGGTTGAAATCCTGAAATATCCACACCAAATCAAAATCTCGTTAAGTGACTTTGTAAAACCAAGCTCATTTGCTGATGATTGGGACTTTGAAAAGATAAATGATATGATGTCTGACTTAGTGATGTCTGCTAAATTTACCAAACATGATTATTTGCAGGGTTCGACAAATTATGATAGTATGTACTGTTACAACCACTATGGTAACCATTTTTTACATAAATCGGCACAACCTAGAAAAGTTTTAAATTATAATCAATGGGAACATTGTGCAACCCCTCCAAAAGGAAGCTCAAGAACCTTTTACGACAAATATTCATACTTTTCAGGGTTCAACACAAGTAATGCTGAAACATTTTATTTCAAATTGTCAAATAAGACAGGGACAAAGATCATGCTAACAAACACGAAAATGATATATTCAGACTCATTTTTTGAACAAATGAATACTTTTGGTTTTGATTATTGGGACAAAAATGTTGAAGTAAAAAGTGTTTGGGGTACAAAAGAATGGCAAGTACAAGGTATAGAATCATTGTTTAGAGCCTGCATGATCCCAGAACAAATTATATTCTTAAATGACACTGTTCAACAAACCACCTGTCTTGGCTTAGCCAAAATCAAAGACTTAAATAAACCGTCTATTCCAAAGCCAACAATGGACAGCAATAGCTCTACAGATGAAGGGATAGACGTAAACTATGTATTAAACCAAAACAGAACACATCCTGATTGGAAACAATGGTTGATCTGGCCCACAGATACTAATAACTGTCAAGATAGATTCCTGAACAAAACACAGGGGTTCACATTGACCAGGCCAGACCCTAGATATTCCCAAAGACAACACCCAGGGATAATAACCACCTACAGTGTGGGCAAATTATGCCTTCAATGGCTACAAACTTCCACACTGACAGAAATTAAGCAACACCTAACTTTACTTACTGATGGTGCTGACTTGCGTGATTTCATTATGGGACCGCGCAAACAGCGTCAAAAACGCTTCATAGCAGCCTCTGTATACGCAGCTTACAACGAGGCCTGGAAGGTAACTCAAATTGAGACAGCAGAAAGTATACGGGAAATTGACCGTATTAATTTGGAAAAATCACTTTCTGTAGTGGACAATGGGTTAATGACTCTGTCCTCCAGAATTTTTTCTTTGGACAGCATTGTGTCTTCAGCAATCGACATATTATCGCAAGACTTACTGTTGTTACAACACGGTCAGTCTCAATTGCGTTCTATTGTACAGCTTGGCTGGACGTTACAAAATCTGCGTTCAGGCTATGTGCCTTGGCGTTTAATCAACACAACGTCACTATTCAATATCTTTAACCTTACTGATAAACAAATCAGTATGGCACAGAAGGGTGCTGATTATACAATCCTGAGCATTGAGAAACTCGAGAGATTACCAGTGACAATGTCAGAACGACCTGTCAGTGAATGGATAATACATGGGATAATTAATATTCCAATATCAACCTTCAGGTTTCAATACTGCCAAAAATATATACAGGCTGGCATGTACGAAAAATTGGGAAAAGGGTACATTAAGTCTACATGGAATTTGCCCTATTCACATGCATGAGTCAGTAATAAAGGACAGAAAGTGTTTCTTAGTGGCAATAATTGTGCGATGTCACTAAGCGGTACACTTCTGTGTAATGGAATTAGTTTGCATGGAGCCTGTGAAGGGAACTCAAATAACCTTTCATGTCACCAGCTAGGCACACCTGCAACAGAGATAGAACCATTTTTTCAAAGACTCTATAATGGGAGTTACATTCTAATTGTGGACCGCAGATGCTGTAGTCTTATGCCCGGGACTCCTTATCTCGTAACTACGACTGCGAAGGTCAAGTGCTGTGGACGCTTATTGTTCCCCAGCTCCTTTCCAGACAGGGAGGCAAGGGCATGGCCCAACTTGAAAATTACTTCTATTCGAATAGACACTTTAAGCAGAATGAAAACAGTGCTTCTTCAGACGCCAACCAGGCTCACGTCATCAAAAGAAACGTATGATCTCCTAGTCGCAAGGACGACTGCAGAGATTCACTCATTGTTATCAACTAATTCCCCCATACATTTCGCAGAAATCCTGAATGAAATCTTAAATATTTCTGATACCAGTGGAGTCTCAAAAGTATTTAAGACAGTATTCTCAATGGCATTAACACCATTCAAAGCCATACTGGGTATTTTTCCAGATTTCATCCATTCGATTTTTGGCGGACTTCCCCTCATTTTGGGACTAATTGCAGGAATTCTATTCTTAGTCCTTATATTTCGTTATGGCAAACCGTGTCACAGACAAAACACCTGCGACAAGGGAATAAACAATCCGAGCCATTGGATACCGGGACCGGATATCAAAAATCCTGGGACTATCCCGGCTTAGAGACCTGAACATGACTTGGTTTCTTTCATTTCGACCAATGTGGCATCGATGTGTTTTACCTGTATTAAGGTGCTTGCTGTGCGGAGAAGAATGCGTGTTGGACACCTGTCTGACGCTACAATCGGATGCGCCTATGGATGCAGAAACATTGTTGGGTCCGATAACGGCTCATGCTTTGTGCTGCCCTCAACGGCTGCCAATCCTGATGACGGCATTCGTGGAGACTTCACCGCTACGATTAAGGGGTAGTGAAGTTCAAGATGAAAGCAGCATCGATCAGGTACGACCTTCTGTCAGCAATACTAATCAAAACGTCAGTGGAGACAATCATGCACACGAATGCATGGTTACACCTTTTTCCGAGTTAGTGGAACTCTCCCAGGAAGCTGTTGACAGCTTTTTCGACAGTCTAAATGATATGATGTTCTCACCAGAGCAGAAATAGAGACTTTTGAGTAAGCTAGCACACGGCGTTCCCAACACCCTGAATTTGGCCTTCAACTTTAATGATAAAATTACATGAACAATTTCCCCTCCAGTTCACGGACAGCAATTTTTTCAGCAGCCCCAAAAATATTTGTATGACTTTTTCGGGACACTTATCATCTGCTTAAAGTAAGAACTATTCTTAGAGAACTAAAATTTCTATTTTTTAGAAACTTTATAGACATTAGCTGCCCGCTGGTATATTCATAATTATTTCTATTCTGTGATGAAATGGTCTCGAACTTTTTCTTCTGTATTAAGAGGCATTTTCATGTGTAATTCTCATATTCAATTAATAATAATGTATACATATGCGTAATTAATTTAGCATTATTCTACAGCTTGAGTGCATATAGTACATGTGAATATTTTTTCCGTATATTACATAATTCGAAATGCATTATATGTATTTTGGGGTGGTAAGGTATACACGATACTCTACAGTATGTTTTACTATGCCTAGATTCGTAAACATGGCCATAGTTAGCGTGGAGTGGGTGTGATGTATTCTTATAGGTTCTGTATCGATCCCCCTATTCCTGACCCTGTTCTGGTTAACAAGTTAACTAGCAGCCATCCCATGATGCAGAAACCGTTATCTGATGAAGCCACACCACGGCACAGGAACGTGTTATCTGATTAGGTCATAACGCTTGCCATCTAATTAGACAAGCAATATTCCTCCAGCCCCTGATAAGGCATACGGAGTTCTCAAAACAAATCAAACCTATGACAACCTGGGAAAAACCATGCGGCCATTGTTTTGATTTCACCGAGAACTTCAGCAAAAGAATGTGCTAACGACCAGCTCGTATGACATCCTTATTGACGTATCTATGTCCATCCTTACGTCAATCTCGGCACCTTACAGGTATAAATATTACCGATATTGCCTTAAGCAAACACACGCGGTGGTGATGAGATCGGAGCAGCCAGACTTGCCGAAGCCCAGAGCAGAGCAGACCCCGCGGGCGCAGCCCCGCCTTCCTGACGCGCTGAGAACGAGACGCTGCTTTCTCCTGCCGAGAAATCCAGCTCTGGCGCTTCCGGGTAGCCCTCGCAGGCAGCCTGGAATATCGAGACCAGAGACGAGAGATACCATCCCTCATTCATCCTAGATTCCAGGTACAGAACTGAATAACCCCTTGCAGAGACTTCTTGAGTCAGTCACTTGGCAAAACAAACTTAACTTAAACTGCTACTTTCTATTCCCGCCCACGTATTAGGCTTAGGTCAGGTACACTGGGGTAGGCATAGGTAGAAACACCAGTTGAGTACGATTAGTCAAATATATATGTGTATGTATCTATTTTATCAATTTTAAACCACCTTATGGCTTAGAAACCATATAAATGTTTTTACAGTATTATTTTATACTTCTGCTTTTATTGTATGCACTTTACTTAACCATAAGTATTGCGATAATATCGATCCATTTCTCTTGTATGAGAAAAGAGACTGATCAATAAATACCATCTTTTATTGAACACGCCCGTCTCTTCCTTTTCTCTACAATCTGGTGAGACTAAGAATGCACGTACTGACTGAGTAAAATAAGTTGTCTTTTGTTTTCACACGACTCTAGAGATACACTCTTGATTAGGGGAGAGCAAAGTTGTCATGTTCTATGGTTGTCAGAAACGAAATCCCTTCTTGTCTATCCAGGGAGGTTCAACTCCTCCTTGCCTATTCGAGAAAGTTTCTAGTGAACTCTGAGCTAGCTGGCAAACCCAAAACTTTAAGTCTAATATCGACAATAGAAGACCTAGTTAACGTCTGGTCTAGGCCTATACTATTGAAGGTATTATTCCAATGCGCAGAGCCTATTGGGATAATAGGAACTACACTACAAAACAGTAAAACAAAGTTGAGAAATAAGGGAAGGGGGAAGGCTAGAAATATTCTGACCCTCTAGGCTTGCTCAGGGGGTCGTACATGGATGTTTAGGCTCTATTTAAAAAAAAAAATGTTTAAAGGAAAATCGCGGCATACGCGTATGGAAATACGTACAATTACGAGCAAGAGCTGCATGCTGATTGGCTGTCAATACTCCAAACCAGGAAGTGTTGGCAGCCATCTTGTTTGTCGGGAGAGCAGAGTCACAAGAAAACAGTTAAACAAAGTTGGGGTTACGGTCCTACCCCCCGCAGTCTCGGTGAGCGGCACTCCTCAGGTCTTAAAAAAAATATATATGTTTTGAGCTCTCTCTCTCTCCCCATACACGTCGCGGGGAACGCCACCTTTCTGGGGCAGTGATTTGTAAAATGAGCTTCCTGCATTGTCTGGAGTTTTTTATTAATGTTGGGAGGGTGGGCTTGATAATACGTCCTTGTAAATTCCCATAGAAGCCTATGTTTTTGGTGTTAACATGGGCTTCTATGTAAATAACCATCGCAACCCAGGTTAACATCAGAACCTGGGCTGCTATGGGAATTTACAAGGGCATATGGTTTTTTATTAATGTTGGGAGGGTGGGCTTGATAATACATCCTTGTAAATTCCCAGAGAAGCCTATGTTCTGGGGTTAACATGGGCTTCTATGGGAAATAACAAGGCCGTATTATCAAGCTCATTATCGCCATTTTATTGGCAGTTTCCTGCCAATAAAACGGCGATAATTTTAACACCGGTCCTTGATAATATGCACCTAAGTTGACTGGTCAAAAAAAGAGCAATGGGCCATATTATCAACAAAAGGCGATACATTATCGTCGCTTTTATCGGCAGGAAACTGCCGTTAAAGGGGCGATAATGTGCTTGATATTATGCCCTTGTGAATAACCATAGCAGCCCAGGTTAACACCAGAACCTGGGCTGCTATGGGAAGTTACAAGGGCCTATTATCAAGCACATTATCGCCGCTTTATCGGCAGTTTCCTGTCGATAAAAGCGGCGATAATGTATTGCCTTTTGTTGATAATATGCTCCTTCATTTTTGTGATAGTATGTAAAGCTTTCCTTTTTTTGTGTAGCAGTTGTACTCTTCGCATGCGCAGCGTCGTTTCAAAGCCCACGTTTTCTTTTTCTTCAAGTTCAACAAGCAAACCTTTCTTTAATTCAGGTAGTAAATCTGTCGCTTTCTTTTCCCGGTTCGTGTGTGTCATCCGCTGCTGTACTTTTGTACGGTATTAATAATCATATTTTTTCTATATTTATTTGAAAGGTAGTGCCGAGGCGCCAAACATTGATTACGTACTCCGTCCACCGCCATTTTAGTAGTTTTTCACCGTTGTTTTTATTATATCTGTTAGTAAGAACTCAGTAGTTTTCAATCCTAATCTTGAATATCTTACTATAGTATTTCAACATTATTTTTATTGTGGACCGTCATACCTCTCCCCCACAAAATAAAAGAAGTATGTAGTTCTTTTTAAATAACTTTTATTAAACAATAAATATAAACGAAACTCAATTATAACTATATTAGAACTAGAAAAATAACTTTAACAAACAATGTTATAAACAAATTGTGAAATGGATTCCAAAAGGTGTCCGATTGGTAATCTGCAAAAGAAAAAAGAAAATTAGAGTTTAGAATTATGTAGATGTGAGTAAATGAGCTGAAGCATTACGGGGCATATTATCAAGAATGGCGATAAAATTATCGCCGTTTTAGCGGTAGGAAACTGCAGCTAAAGCGGCGATAATGGGCTTGATAATATGCTCTTGTGAATTCCCATAGCAGCCCAGGTTCTGGAGTTAACCTGGGCTACAATGGGAATTCACAAGGGCATATTATCAAGCCAATTATTGCTGCTTTAGAGGCAGTTTCCTGCCGCTGAAACGGCGATAATTTTATCGCCGTTCTTGATAATATGCCCCTACAAGTTTTGGTAACTCTACGGTTTTACGTGTGCAGTGTGACTTGTACATTCCATTTCTGTTATAGTGCCGCGTTCAAGTGGTGTCTATATGGAAGTGCCTATTGCGTTACTGACGCCCGTTATGCCGACTTATTTCTAATGCATTGCTATGAAGGCTTTGTAGATCTAGGCCTCTGTGCTTACAGTTGTATAAACCTTGCGGCTAAACATTTCAGGCAGTTGGTGTCACAACTTGTTTTCAACAATTCTTCTACACGTCCAAGCAGACAGCAGTGTCTAAGTTTAAGAGAGAAAGAGAAATGATGTCACAGAGAGTGAGAGAGAGAAAGAGAGAGAAAACAACATTAAAACTGTGTCGCAGAGTCTGGAGTTTAGATTTTTTCTTTAAAAGTCAGACGTAGATTTACTAGCTCCTTGCATCACTTTACCCATGTTAAAAGTGACTCAAAGGTGGCGTAATAAGGTTGTGGATCTGTTTGTCAGACTGTTGTAACCTATCTGTTGTCACTGCTCGGAGGTTATTATAGATTTTAAAGAGAAGCTGCTGTACACTACGCACTCTGGGCCATAATATCAAGCCTTGGCGACAAAATTATTGCCACTTTATCGGAAGCAAAGTGTCGCTAAAGTGGCGATAATGGGTTTGATAATATGGTCTATGGAATTCCAATCGAAGCTCATGTAAGATGTCCCTCACATCTAATATGAGCTTCGATTGGAATTCCATAGAGCATATTATCAAACCCATTATCGCCACTTTAGCGGCTCTTTGCTGCCGATAAAGTGGCGATAATTTTGTTGCCAAGGCTTGATAATATGGCCCTCTCTCCTTTCACAAATAAAGGTTACACTACAGTTTTACGAGTGCAGTGTACCTGGTACATTTCACTTGTTATAGTGCCGCGCTCAAGTGGTGTCTATATGGAAGTGCCTACTGCGTTACTGGCGCCCGTTATGCCGACTTATTTCTAATGCATTGCTATGAAGGCTTTGTAGATCTAGGCCTCTGTGCTTACAGTTGTATAAACCTTGCGGCTAAACATTTCAGGCAGTTGGTGTCACAACTTGTTTTCAACAATTCTTCTACACGTCCAAGCAGACAGCAGTGTCTAAGTTTAAGAGAGAAAGAGAAATGATGTCACAGAGAGTGAGAGAGAGAAAGAGAGAGAAAACAACATTAAAACTGTGTCGCAGAGTCTGGAGTTTAGATTTTTTCTTTAAAAGTCAGACGTAGATTTACTAGCTCCTTGCATCACTTTACCCATGTTAAAAGTGACTCAAAGGTGGCGTAATAAGGTTGTGGATCTGTTTGTCAGACTGTTGTAACCTATCTGTTGTCACTGCTCGGAGGTTATTATAGATTTTACAGAGAAGCTGCTGTACACTACGTACTCTGGGCCATAATATCAAGCCTTGGCGACAAAATTATTGCCACTTTATCGGAAGCAAAGTGTCGCTAAAGTGGCGATAATGGGTTTGATAATATGGTCTATGGAATTCCAATCGAAGCTCATGTAAGATGTCCCTCACATCTAATATGAGCTTCGATTGGAATTCCATAGAGCATATTATCAAACCCATTATCGCCACTTTAGCGGCTCTTTGCTGCCGATAAAGTGGCGATAATTTTGTTGCCAAGGCTTGATAATATGGCCCTCTCTCCTTTCACAAATAAAGGTTACACTACAGTTTTACGAGTGCAGTGTACCTGGTACATTTCACTTGTTATAGTGCCGCGCTCAAGTGGTGTCTATATGGAAGTGCCTACTGCGTTACTGGCGCCCGTTATGCCGACCTATTTCTAATGCATTGCTATGAAGGATTTGTAGATCTAGGCCTCTGTGCTTACGTTGTATAAACCTTGTGGCCAAACACTTCAGGCAGTTGATTTCACAACTTATTTTGAACAATTCTTCTACACGTCCAAGCAGACAGCAGTGTCTATAAGTTTAAGAGAGAAACAGAAATGGTGTCACAGAGAGTGAGAGAGAAAGAGAGAGAAAACAACATTAAAACTGTGTCTCAGAGTCTGAAGTTGAGATTGTTTCTTGAAAAGTCAGACGTAGATTTACTAGCTCCTTGCATCACTTTACCTATGTTAAAAGTGACTCAAAAGTGGCGTAATAAGGTTGTGGATCTGTTTGTCAGACTGTTGTAACCTATCTGTTGTCACTGCTCGGAGATAATTATAGATTTTACAGAGAAGCTGCTGTACACTACGCACTCTGGGCCATAATATCAAGCCTGGGCGACAAAATTATCGGCACATTATTGGAAGGAAAGTGTCGCTAAAGTGGCGATAATGTGTTTGATAATATACTCTATGGAATTCCAATCGAAGCTCATGTTAGATGTCCTTCACATCTAGGCTGCTGTGCTTACCTTGTATAAACAGTGCGGCCACCGGAGTTCACCACTCGACTTGAACTCTGCTTCTATACGTCAAAGTATATTCAATACGTTGGAGACAATTCCATTGCTGTTGCTCGATAGGCCGTGTTTGCTTCTGAACGATGTCGGGTGAAGGAATATTTTGATTAGTCATCGTGAACTGAGTTGCGTAACTACTATCAAAAGTGAATTTTAATGGGGGTTCTTAATGTTCCGTAGTTAGACTGTTGCAGCTTCAGCAAACAAAGGAAGATCAATAACCCAATACAGGCCTGGGACGGCCTCGTGACGCAGAAAAAAAAATACTATCATGGACTCACAATTAATAATAATATAGGCCTAAGCACGTGGCGTAGTACAGAAATACGACACAGAAATTTATGCATGCACAATTTTTAAAATTAGAGGTGTATAGGACCTTGTGACTTATAAAGAAATATTTCAATTATGTAAGCACAATTTAAAACCATTGAGGGGGAGGAAAGCCATATGAAGGAGAAAAAAATAGCATTATGCATATACAATTTACAGTGGAGGCTGATGTTGTGACGTCTTCTCTTACCTTTGCTTCTGTCGTCTTTTGTCGTGTCTTCAAAGGCTGCGGTTTCGCTGAGACTGGGGTGTTTTCGACAGTCTGTCTGTCACCGCAGCACAGGTAGGCAAAAGAGAGCGTGCTCACGTTAGTGCCCGCATTATATGGGAACCGCGGGGGCTGACCAAACCAAGCCCAGGGCCGTCATTAGTAGCGTTTTCGCGGTCTGCAAGAATGACGGCCCTGGGGGACATCCCATTGGGTAATGTATTGGTTTCCAGGCTTAGTGATAGCAAGCATGCTAGGTGGTGGCATGTGGGTAGTGTGGGCGGGCGTGCACCTCGCATGTGCAAGTATGAGTGTGTGCACTAACAATTAACAACAGAGAGAGATGGGGCGGTGTTATAATGTACGCAGAGGCAGACTCAGAATCGGATCTACAATGAGTGACCACTTCTAATCATTCTCCTTAGCACGCCCTGAGCTCTGATTTGTCACTAGTGTATGGAGAATGTGAGAGTGCAGAACTATAAGGAAGTGCTACAGCATAAATCTATAAGGTGTTTATCTATAGTATACTGTAGTATGTCCGAAGCACTTGAATGTAACATATGTACATAAATATGTTACAAGTCTATGCTTCAATTTACGCTGCTGGTGAAACTGCCTGGGTGAATTTGTATGTGTTAGGGGCGGATTTACAATCCCCTTGTGCCTCTTTTACACAGCCGTTGTTGGAGACCTGTTCTCAGGGGGAGACTGACCTGCAAAGTTGCTGCAGCTCCTGGCGGCCCAACAATCCTGCAGCTGTTTCTGGCAGGAACCACTGACCAGCGCCGAATCTCGCCGTGAGTCTGCAGAGGGCCGGGAACTACATCACCCAGGGGCCCTGGGACCACGGCGCACCAGTGACGCCATCGCAGCGCCCGGAGGCGCTTGAAATCACCGGAGCGCCGAGCGGTCAGTGGGAGACCTGTTCTCAGGGGGAGACTGACCTGCAAAGTTGCTGCAGCTCCTGGCGGCCCAACAATCCTGCAGCTGTTTCTGGCAGGAACCACTGACCAGCGCCGAATCTCGCCGTGAGTCTGCAGAGGGCCGGGAACTACATCACCCAGGGTCCCCGGGACCACGGCGCACCAGTGACGCCATCGCAGCGCCCGGAGGCGCTTGAAATCACCGAAACACCTCCCGCCCCGCGGGACGCGCGCGGGCGGCGCAGGGCTAAGCCCGGGCAAAGGGCGGGCCCTCTAGGGCCCTCAGAGGTCTGAGGAGGCCGGGACGGGCCACCCCCCTTAGCTCGCACTAAAGAGGAGGTAGATAGATTTATACTCTTATATTTTCCATACCCACCTATTGATCTTACCAACGGACCTGAACTTTCTTGTATATATACTGAGACTGTGTTATTACGCTGTATTCCCTATATACAGCTAAGTCATAACTAAATTAAAACATGACTCAGAAAGGGGTCACCAAAAAAGCTACCTCACAGAGGGGATCTTGCAAAGGGACATTAGACTATCATTTTAATAGGACAACAGTGCTTACTCCTGATGAAACAGAAGAAAATGATTCTCCCCAGTCCATAGTTAGCACACCCACCACACCCAGCATACAATCATCTTCACAAACAGCCGGCACTGCGCAATGCCTCGCACTGTGGGAGGAATTAAATAGTCTGTGTAAATCCAGGTACGTCCCATTGGAACCCTTAAACGAACAAAACAGTGTTCCATCCTGTACCATAATCAGTGGCTGTACATTACCTATTAATGACTGCCCGCAGGAACCCCCCCTCTCACCTAAAAAAGTTAACACTCAAAGCACAGTACTCCCACAGATCTCTTGTGTTAAAAGGAAGCGCGATGGGGTTAAACAAAATGGGAACTACCCAAAGCTACAAAAACTGTGCCTAAGCCCCTCTTTGTCTTCATTGTCTTCTAATAATTCCCCCTTAACCACAGAAACAGCAGTGACGTTTGACCAGACAGTACCTCCTTCCCAGCAGGCTTTACTGTCCCAGATTGAACTACTGGTCAAATCCCTCTTATCACCTTTGCTGGAAAAAATTAACACTCTAGGGGATAGGCTGACGGGAATAGAAGAAAGGATTAAGGATAGCTTCCCACCCACCAAAATTATCAAAACACCAAATCGCTCTCAGCCATCAGCTGCCTTTAAAGAGACCAAGCCACCTACAATAAGCAAAAGTGCTCAAACTCAGTTGCTAGACTCTGCTACAATAGTCTCAAAAGCTCCAAGGGTCACTTCCAAATTCATACCAACGCAGCACAACCCTGCTAGAACAGAGACTACAAAGGTACCCCATATACATCTACCCCCGGAGGCTGCCCCATTTGTGTCTGTCCTGGCGGGAGTACCAGCACTCCCATATGGTAAACCCGAAAGACAGCAAGACTTACTCAACAAGGTTACGTTTTGGCTAGCAAATAATAGACCCCTTCCACCCGACCTTGATGGACGAATATTGAGTGCTAGAAGGGTGGACTGGTTAGGCTCCTCTCCAAAAGACATTCCTGGTGACCTAGTGTTAGTAAAATTTAGGAACAGACATGTTGTCCCATACTTACAAACTTGGCAACCTCAAGAAGGAGATGGTCCTATATCCACCTGGGACTTACATGACTTTTACCCTAGTGCGCAATACATCTCCCCTTCGAGACCAAAGGCAAGGTATAACTATCTGATGGGTAGAACCGCCTGTGTATGGAATGGTAGTGGCCCTTCCGCTTTCAACAGGCTGGAACCACTGTACAATAGTTATAAGTGTGGAAAGCGCTATTAATTTGATTATATTATGAGACAATTTTCTCCTTTTTTTAACGATAGAACTATGAATGCTAATCTTTTGAAATACGTGTAATTAATAAGGAAATTACCCACACAGGCTGGGTGTATGTTTTTTTTACAGATATTGTGCTAATGTATGTATGCTTTTATGATTGTTTTTAACTGTACGCTTTTATGATTTTAAATCAAAATCGAATAAAGCAAATGAACTGAACTGAGTGTGTGCACTAACAATTAACAACAGAGAGAGATGGGGCGGTGTTATAATGTACGCAGAGGCAGACTCAGAATCGGATCTACAATGAGTGACCACTTCTAATCATTCTCCTTAGCACGCCCTGAGCTCTGATTTGTCACTAGTGTATGGAGAATGTGAGAGTGCAGAACTATAAGGAAGTGCTACAGCATAAATCTATAAGGTGTTTATCTATAGTATACTGTAGTATGTCCGAAGCACTTGAATGTAACATATGTACATAAATATGTTACAAGTCTATGCTTCAATTTACGCTGCTGGTGAAACTGCCTGGGTGAATTTGTATGTGTTAGGGGCGGATTTACAATCCCCTTGTGCCTCTTTTACACAGCCGTTGCGTCACTTTTGTGACACAGCGGTGGTGCAAAAGATGCGCCATGGTGTGTGTTACTAACAATGTGACGCATCTGGAGGGTGTATTACATTGTAAAGCGATGTGCCAGAAGAGGCTTTCTTGTGCAGAAGGGGGTGCAGCAACGCCTCCTAAAAGTGACTGAGTGAAATGTATAACATTTCATTCAGTCACTTTTGAGCTTATGCTGCGTCAAAACCTTGCACATGCTTGAAGCAGGTGTAATGATTGATACTGCATTGTGAGCATAGGGCCCCAAGAGCGTTGGTGGAGATGTGTTATACTTGCAAACGACGTCAAGCAATTATTAATCAAAAAATTCCTTTGCGATTTAGTTTTGTTATTATTTTATAATAAGAATATGAAATATAATCTAAAAAATAAAATAAATATAAATATTTATATTAAAAATATAAGAAATGAGTATAAAAAGTAAGACATAATAATTAATACATTTATAAATTATCATTTACAAAACCTTTGAAATTCACTGAAAAAACCATAGGTTTCACACACGTTATAGTTAGGAATTAGCATTTAAAAAACTTTAGAAATTCATTGAAAAAACCATAGGTTTCACACGTTATAGTTAGCTGAACATATCTCACATACAAAACCTTTGAAATTCCTCCGTTATAGTTAGCTCAGCTAACTATAACTTGCGTGCCCGCAATGCACTGCTGATGACGTCACATATTTGAGATGTCATCAGTGATGTCATGAGTGATGTCACTGACCATGTCATGAGTGATGTAATATGTGACATCATCAGCAGTGCATTGCGGGCGCGCAAGTTATAGTTAGCTGAGCTAACTATAATGGAGGAATTTCAAAGGTTTTGTATGAGAGAAATGTTCAGCTAACTATAACGTGTGAAACCTATGGTTTTTTCAATGAATTTCTAAGGTTTTTTAAATGCTAATTCCTAACTATAACGTGTGTGAAACCTATGGTTTTTTCAGTGAATATATATATACTAGCAGCCCGCCCAGACCTTGTCCGGGAGCTTTCAGGCTTCCCCCTACCTCTGCCTGCCCCGACATTGCTCTGCTCCTCACCGTTGCCTCGCCTGCCCCGTCCCCCGCCTGGCCCGACACCCTCCTGTCCCTACAGCTCTGCTCCTCACCGTTGCCTCGCCTGCCCCGACCCCCGCCTGCCCGACATTGCTCTGCTCCTCACCGTTGCCTCGCCTGCCCCGTCCCCCGCCTGGGCCGACACCCGCCTGCCCCTACATTGTCCCCGAGCCTTACCTCAGCCGTCGGTCCGGTCCTCGCCGCTCTGCTCCTCACCGCCTGTCCGCCGCCACTCCTCCCCCGCGCCATGTCCGCCCCTCCGCTGCTGGTACCGCCGCTGTCCGCTGTTCCTGACGTCACCGCTCCTCCCCCGCGCCATGTCCACCGCTCCTCAGATGCCACTCTGATGCCGCTCCTGTCGTGACCACGCACGTCGTGGCCGCCGCTACTTAGGACGGACTACTTTTTAAAAAATATTAATTTTTTAAATAAGGTTTATTTTTTTAATGTATATAGCCTATAACCATCTACACACCCTGCCGATTTCAACGGTGTATCGGGTGTGTAGATTGGCGCTGTGGTTCGCGAGTTTACCCGCCTCAAAGCCTGAAAGTTACTACTTTACTACAGTAGTATAGATATATATCTTTATATCACCAGAGACCTTTTGTGTAAACAACTGCCTCCTCCAGAACGAAAGCCGCTTCCTTATGGGGGACAGCACGGAAGCGTGTCCCTTAAATAATACAAAAACTTCTCTCAGGATCATAGAAGTAGTACGAAGCCTTGTGCGGTTTTTGGGTCTTTTATTCATCCACCAGTCAAACGCGTTTCGACTGCCATGCACTCTTGTTCAATGACATTTGCGCTTTGGCGAGTGGCCATTTTTTAACTCATTACACACGTGGTATGCAGTAAAACTACAAAAGCAGTGTATACAAAGAGAGACTTGTACTTTTTTTTTTTTTGATTTCAAAGCATTTTATTTTATAAAGAAGTGACAAAGAATAAGAAGTACATAATATAATAAAAGTGATACAGTTGATCCAAGAGGAACAAAACAATCAGAGGCTAAGCTGGAAGCGTAAGTTAAGTAAATGAATTCCTAGATAAAAGTAGCCTGTTATATGAACTAATTAGGTAAAGGCCAATCTTCGATCAATAAACAATTGTATCAAATCAATTATTAGAATCGGGGGCAAGGAAGGATATAGAGTTAAAGAAAGAAGAAAGAAAGAGAGAGCAAGAGAAACAATGAAAGGGGAGAGAGGACAGAAAAGAGAAAGAGGTAGAAGAAAAAGAAAAAGAAGGATTCCCAACGGACTAACCGAACACGCAGAACACAAGACGCCACTCAAACAGATACATCAAAAGGAAACTGAGCAATCAACCCTTTTGATGACAAATCCATATAATCATCCAAAGCTTTCCAGACCCTACTAGAGATAGAAGGAGAAAAGTGAGCTTGATCAACCGAGGTGTGAGCACTACGCAAAGAGAAGACCCAAGCCCACCAAGTATGATAGGAAACAGAGGAAAAGGATTTCCATTCCATAAGTATGACTTTCACCGCAACAGTCAAAAGGAGATCCATCAACTGTAATTCCAATGGATCCAAGGGGAGAGGAACAGGGGCAGCCAATGGACCCAGTAATATTAATGGAAAAGAGAGTTGGAACTCAATACCAAAGATGAGAGAGAGATGTTTATGAATGAGGTTCCAAAAAGGCTGAAGAAGGGAACATTCAAAAAACATATGCTGAAAATCGCCCATCAACAATCCACAGCTCCAGCATAAATTGTCATCTTTGAGATTGAGCGAATGTAGACGAACCGGCGTCCAATGAAGGAGGTTGACAGAGAAAAATTTAGATTGCATTAATGATGGGGCAATTTTATTTCGAAGAGAAAGTTTACCAATCAATTGCCAGGTGTCGGAAGAAATATGATCCGTAACTCCATGATCAAAATGATGTAACCATTTTTGTTGAGCAACCGTATGCGTGGGCAGTGAAACAGATGATAAAAAAGTATAGATTTTGGAGGCTACGTGACCAGATTTAGTCCAGATATGAAAAAGAGAAATGGTAGAAGAGGTAGGATGAAGATGTACCTTAGCGAGTGCCACATTAATTTTAAGAAAAGTATAAAAATCTAAATTAGTTAAAGAATGCTTTTGAGCCAAGGTGGAAAAGGGTAATGGCTCATTGTTAGCACCATAAAGATGGTAAACAAGGGAAATCCCTTTAGCCGCCCAATAGGACATAAGAGTGGGAGTAACATTAAGTTTAATTTTAGAATTCTGCCAAATAGACGACCACCTAGTTTTATGTAAGGGGATTGCCACTTTCTTGTCTACACTCCGGACCGCAGCAATTGTATCAAGAATGATAGAACGAGAAAACCGGATATGTAAAGTAAATGTGGTGCAAAAAGAGGCAGTCGGCAAAGGAGATGCTAAGTCCTGTTCTATTAATAGCCAAGAGGGAACAGGAAGAGGTGGAGGAGAAAACCATAGAGCACCTTGAGAAGCCAAAAAGGCAGTTTGGTACTTTCCCCAATCAGGAAAATTGCAACCTCCCATATCACAAGGTCGTCTCAAGAATTTGTAAGCAATTCTAGCACGTTTGTCATTCCACAAAAATTTAGAGGTCAGAACATCAAGTTCACGTAAAAAGGAATCTGATAACTTAACCGGAAGCATGGACGATACAAAATTAACAATGGGTGTTATCATCATTTTAAGAGTCTGGAGGCGACCCCACCAAGAAATGTATTTCGGGGACCATGTATCCAAAAGACGACGCACTTTAAGAAGAGTCTGAGATTCATTATAGGCAGAAGTGGCGTATAAGGTAGAACAAAAATAAATACCTAAGTATTTTAAATGTGTAGGCTGCCATTTAAACCCCGCAGAGCCCAAATGTGACGGGAAACAATAGGCATTCAAAGGGAACATTTCCGTCTTATCTTTGTTTAAGGTATACCCTGAAACCTTTGAGAAGAGGGAGATGGTATTTGAAATAGCAGGAATTGCCAAGGCGATATCGTCTGAGAAAATAAGAACATCGTCCGCGTAGGCAGCTGTTTTAAGACAGTGAGATCCAAAAGAAAAACCTTTAATGTCTGGGTGTAACTCAATCAATCTGAGAAGAGGATCAATAGATAGTAAAAACAAAAGCGGAGATAAAGGACAACCTTGTCTAGTGCCCTGACGAAGATTAAAAAAGGACGACGTAGCACCATTAACTCTGATGTTAGCTCTAGGTTGAGAATATAAGGACATTACCATATTAATAAAGGAGTCGCCAAGGTTATGAGCACACAAGACAGCACGAAGAAACGGCCACGAGACCTTGTCAAAGGCCTTTTCAGCGTCAAGGGCCAAGGCCGCGGCCGGGAGTTGAGATCGTTTAGCTGATCCAAGAATATGACAAAAAGTGCGTATATTATCGCGCGCAAGACGACCCTTCACAAACCCGGTTTGAGAGGGATGAACAAGATGGGGAATAAAGGATTCCAATCGTTTGGTCAGGATTTTGGCAAAAATCTTAGCTTCCATGTTGAGAAGAGAAATAGGACGAACATTTTTGGGATCTGAATGATCTTTCCCCTCTTTTGGAAGCACTACAATAGTAGCTTCAGCTGCAGTACCAGAGACAGACCCATCTTTAACAAAAGAATCAAAGATAGATTGCAATTTGGGAACAAGCGCAGGGAGAAAAGTTTTATAAAACAAAATAGGATAACCATCAGGGCCCGGGGCTTTGCCAGAACGAGTAGCTTTAATTGCGATAACAATTTCCTCAGGGGAAATCGGGGCATTTAAAAAAGTACGATCATCCTCGGAAACCATCTGCACCGGAACAGATTTTAAAAATCTTGACATTGCTCAAAAGAGGTTTGATTAGAAGGAGTATATAAGTTATTATAAAAATCACGAAAAACACCAAGAATTTCCCCCGTCTGAAATTTTTTAGAACCCGAGTGGTCCGTAATGGAAGAAATTTGAGAGGACTTAAATGAGGAATCTTGAAATTTTAATGTAGCTGCAAGAATCTTCCCAGCCCGATTCTTCAACAGTAATCTTTTGGATTTCTGCGCTTGTACTCCAATATGGGCTCTTCTGGTAACTATAGTATTATATTTGTATTTTAATTGTTTTATTAATTGTAGGCAGGATGCATCTCTAGATTGTCTAAAGGTAGATTCCAAAGTTTTAATTTGAGTTGATAAATCTGTAAGCTCTTTTTTAATAACAGAATTCCGTTTGGACATACATTTAATAACCTGACCACGGAAAGTGCATTTAAACGAATCCCAGAGGACAATTGGGGAAGAAACTGAACCTTCATTCTCATGGAAAAAAGTTTCTATTGCATTAGAGAATTCATTAACCTGAGCAGTATCATGTAAAACTTCCGTATTTAATCTCCAGGAGCAAGCACGGGATTTAGGAACAAAGGACAACAAAGTAAAAGTAACCGCCACGTGATCAGAAATCAAAATAGGATGAATAAGCGGAGAAGAGGAGGACGAAACAAGAGAAGAGTGAACAAGTAGATAGTCAATCCGAGAAAAAGAAGAGTGAGGTGAAGAAAAGAAAGAAAAGTCGCTACCAGTGGGATTATGAAGACGCCATATATCTTGAAGCTGAGTGAGGGAACACATGTTAAGCATTTGTTTATGGGATTTTAGAGGACGAAACTGAAAAGCTGAATTCCTATCCAAAATGGGATCCATCGGTAAGTTAAAATCACCGCCAACAATAAGATTCCCAGCATGTGGGGTATCATTTAATTTTTGGGTAATCGATTTCCAAAAGGTCGGATCGTCAATGTTAGGGGCATAGATATTCATCACATAAAGAACATTATGTCCATCAGACAATTTGGTTAACAACCAACGACCATCAGAATCATGATCAGAAGAAATTATAGATAAACCTGAAGTCTTGGAAATTAATGTAATGACCCCATTTCGTTTGCCAGAGGCATCAGAACAGCAGACATCAGAAACCCATTCTTTTTTCAAAAATAACGCCTCTCTGGTAGAGACCTTGGTCTCTTGAAAAAGGATCAGGTCCGAAGAAAGAGCTTTACAATAATCTAAGACTTTTGACCTCTTCACCGGATGATTTAAAACCTTAACATTAAGGGATAATACATTCAAACCCGGCATGGAAATATAGACAGAAAAAGAGAAAAGACACCATAAATGACAGAGAAATAACCAACTGCACAGAGACAAGCAACCAAATAGCAAACAGAACAAGCGCAGAGGGACGATCCATGTGGGAAATCCGAAAATAGAAAAAAAGACAGAGAAGAAGAAAAGAGAAGGGAGAGAAGAGATAGCAGGGGAGGCCTGAAAAAGACCCAATTCATACTAGGGAGAACGTGGAAAAGCGAGCAAGGGACCCGTACAAGGAGGGAAAATAATTAATATCAATAGCCCCGATAGATTACTCAATTGATGACAATAAAGTAGGAAAAGGTAACAATCAAAATATAAACAAATACCAGCATAATAATATAAGTAAGAACAGTGCAACCAGTAAATCTGTAAAGTCACACTGAATTAATAACCTAATAACAAGTGTCATACATAAAATATGTAATAATATTAGTCAGTTTGATACTGAAACATACAGTGTGGTAAAGTAAAAAGAATACACAATTCCATGAAGATAACTATGTGTATCCTCAAAAGAGACATTCAATTAATGAACAATCCTTAACTTACAAAAACGTACGATATGTAATTAAAAACAAAAATGCACGAGCATATGAAAAATATAAGAAAAGAAAGGAAGAGAATAGAAGAATAGACATCGAAAAAGAAAGAGAAGAGATGATACATATCAGAGAAAGGCAACTATTATTAACCGAGAAGCATCAAACAATGAAAATTGACCTGAGATGAATATTGACATAAAATATATAACCACTAGGGCTGAGTAGAAGAAAATGAGACTAAAATAGTGACCAACTAAGAAGCAAGCAATAAGGACATAGTAGTAGAAAGTACAAGAAGGAGAGATTATATAGATCAATACAGTAAACAACAAAACTCAGAAAGAAGGAGAGAAGAGAGAAAGAAGATATACTCAGGAGAGGGGTAGAATAGAAAAAAAAAAAAAAGGAAGAGAATAAAAGAATAGGAAGCGAAGAAGAAAGTGCGGAGATGATACATATTAGAGAAAGGCAACTGTCTGAATAGACAAACAGCAAGCAATGAAACTATTATTGGCTAAATAGTGACAAAACATATATCACCACTAATGCTGAACACAAGATAATGAGACATAAATAGTGATGTACTAAGACGCAAACAATATATACATAGTAATAGTAATACTAATGAATCCAATATTGAAAATACAATATGTTAAAGTAAAAAGGAAACCAAAAGACCATGAAAATAGCTATGTGTAACCTAAAAAAAAAAAAAAACAGTCAATTAATGAACAATCCTTAATTCCATAAAACGTACGAAATGTGAGTACCTTTGAAAAAGCATAAACATTAGAAAAAATGTAAGAGAAGAAAGAAAGAGAATAGGAGAATAGAAGCAAAAAAGAAAATGAAAAGGTGAGACACGCTAGAGAGAGGCAACTATTAGTAATAGACAAGCATCAAACAAAGAAACTGTCCTGAGATGAAAGTGGACATAAAATATATAACCCCTAGAGGGGAACACGAGATATTGAGATGAAAAATAGTGATCGACTGAGAAGCAATCAATATATACATATTAGTAAAGAATGTAAAGAAGAAAAATGAGAGAAAAAGAACGGAGTAAACAACATGACTATGAAGAAAGGAAAGAGTACGAAACAGAACAGAAAAACTCCAATAACGGAGTTAAAAGTCAATAATGCAGTATACTAACAGCAAGAAAGAGAAGAGGAAACATAGAAATACAGAAAGCCACCATAAAGGAGACAGAAGGAGACATTTCAAGTGCCCGAAGCACCAAGATCCTGGGAAGT
The DNA here is from genome assembly GCF_964261635.1 of Lissotriton helveticus. Lineage (NCBI taxonomy): Eukaryota > Metazoa > Chordata > Amphibia > Caudata > Salamandridae > Lissotriton > Lissotriton helveticus. Next base: position 928,111,859 of record NC_136061.1, read on the forward strand.
CGCCCTGTGAATCTCCATCTGTATCTCCATCTAGTTGTCCAGGAAAGTAGCTAAATCAGCCGGCTCATCGAAAATTCTGGAACGTCCCTTGTAAGAAATGCGGAATTTGGAAGGACCAGCAAAGGAAAAGGGAATGTTCATCTCAGAAAGACGTTTCCGAAGATTAAGGAAGCCCTTCCTCCTTATGACTGTATCCCTGGCAAAGTCTTGAGAGATTGAAATTCGATGTCCTTCCCAAACGACATTTTTAGTCTTACGCATGTGAGAAAGAATTTGTTCTGTATGTTGATGACGCAGTGGCTTAAAAATTATTGCTCTTGGCTGGGTGGCAGACTTAGAACGAAAAGTTGGAACACGATGTGCTCTTTCTATCTCAAATTCTCTCTGAAATGAGATTTGTAAAGTATCGGGAAGCCAACGATACAAAAAATCAATCATAGAGGAAGATGATTTCTCTGCATCTTCCGGCAGACCAAAAATGCGTAGATTAGATCTACGATTACGGTCCTCCTCCTCAGTGAGATCTTTACGCAAAGCCGCCATTGAACGCTCCAAGTGGCTGAGAGACCTGGATTGCTTCTGTATATTATCCTCTGAGGAACTTATACGTGACTCCGTGTCCGATACACGAAGAGAAAGGGCTTTGAAGTCATTCCTAATAGCGGACACCTCCACTTGTAGTAAATCCGTATTAGTCTTTGTAGATTGTGCAATATCATGCACCTCATTAAGGCACGTTAATATTGCGTCAAGAGTAGAGTTGGTGTCTGACTGAGCAGTCTCAGGCGTAGGAGACAATGACTTAAGTCGTTTAAGTGAGGCGCTAACATCTTTTGGGTCTTTATTAGTGGAGGAACGGCCCATACTTGCAGCCATGAAGAGACAGACCCCAAGAAAAATACACAGCCACTTGAGGAAAAAAAAAGGACAGAAACTGCGTAGTTACACCAAAAAAAAAGTGAAATACAGCACACTGAGCGTAAGGAGCGCTAAATCAATGACAGCGGCGGACTTATATGAAGAGCAGGCATCAAAATGTATGGTAGAGCCTCATATAAAGCAAGAGGTTACACCAAATACATCGTGAGGAAAAAGCAGTTCCAGCAACAGAGATCAGTACTGAAGAAAAGAGAGCGTAGGCGACATAGTATCTAACCAAGCAGCACAAAGAGCATAAAAAAGGAAAATTTTGTTTACCATTTGTAAGCGCTGTGTGGAAAATGACCTGGATATCCCCACACCGGCAATAATGTATCAAAAACGGCACCTCTGAAGAGAAAGCGCCGGCTCCATCAGAAGCGGGAAGATGGCGGCCGCCCGTGAAGAGACCGAGCGTCACAGCAGCTTGCCGGGGAAGATATGCAGCCGTCGGCAGAATTCGCCGAAAATGATGTCAAACAACTCCTGGCATAATCCGGCACCTGGAAATGTCGTTCCAGTGAAGAGGGGCAGTCAGGAAGCGGCTGAAAATCTCCGACGGGCCACACTCGCCTGGGAGTTCAAGCGCGACACGCCATGCTGCAGCGGCACGCAAGCCACGCCCCGAGAGACTTGTACTTTTTGATAGAAATTACATTGTTACTGTTAAAACGCGTTTTATACAAAGCCACTCCGCTTCATATTAAAATATTTTAAATTAGCGAAAAAAAAATTTGCACTATAAACTTTAAACAATACGCAAAAATAGGCAATGTTGCATAATCTGGCAGTCCTCTATCGAGATTTCATTAAGTAGGAATGTCTGTGTTTTTCCACCCGAAATCAGATAAAACTTTAACAAGTTAGCCCCAGTGGCATACATTCTGCTACGCGCTTTGATTTTTCAATTCTGCCCAAGTGGGCAAACAATCATTGTAAAACACAATCCAATAGTTCCACAAGTCCATTTACATGTCACCTCACTTCAAATCTTAAACTGCATTCCATTAACCATATGAGTATACAAATCCTCTTCCATATTTAAACCTTCAGGTTGATTTGAATTAAGTTCAACTATATAACATGGCTCCAATTTTCTAAGCTTTTTCTCATGATTCCCACCTCTTACATTTTTCTCTACGGCATCTATTACATAATATGTTAAACCTCTCACATTTTTCTCATGGAACCTCTCAAAGTGCCTGGCCACTGGGTAGGTATGGTCGCCATTCTTAATGGCCCTCAGATGCTGGAGGATTCGCTTATGAACTTCTAAGATTGGGCTGCCTACGTACCTCAGACCACAAGGGCACTGGAGCATGTAGACAGCAACATCTGTTTTGCAGGAGTACTTCCCTCGTATTGTTCTCATACCTTTATTTAAGCCTGGTTTGTATTGCTCAGTGTTTATTCCATGTTGACATGCCTTGCACTTAGTGCACTTAATAAAACCCTTCCGCTTGTTTAGCCAGGTATTTTCAACCGGGGTTTTTTCAGAACATTGCTAACCAGCATTTGCTTAAATGATTTTGTTTTACGAAACGTAATCTGTGGGCGTTTTGACACTGATTTTCCTAAAATTGGATCATTTTTTATCAAGTGCCAGTGCTTGTTACAAATATTTCGCAGTTTGTCATGCTGTACACTGTATGTAGTCACAAATCTACAATCGTTCTTATTTTCTGCGCTTTTCTTGCTGTTTGTTACTTATGTCTTGTTAAACAAAATCTCTTCAATTTTTTTCTCATTAGCTCTGTACACTGCATTCTCCACCCTATCCTCGGGGTAACCCCTCTCCTTAAATCTTTCTCATAGGGTCTTTATTTCTATTCTGGTCTCCTTCTCATTACTACAATTACGTTTGGTATGTATGCACTCCCCATAAGGGATACTACGTTTTAGATTTACCAGGTGGAAGCTCTTGGTATGCAAAAGGGTATTGCTGGAGGTGGGTTTTCTGTACAATTTAGTCTCAATCTTTCCGTTTTCATTCAAATCAAGGTAGTTCACACTTGTCTTGCTTATCTCACTTGTGAAGCTGAGATTAAGTTGATTCATTTGCATACAAATAGCTCACTAGAGAGCACAAAAAATGCAAATGGAACTTGAAAAAGGCTCACTAACGAGCAGAAAAATATTGTGACTATAAAAAAGTAATCGATACTGCATTGTAAATATAGCTTGGACAATATATAAATAATTCTTTTTAAAAAGTGCACCACAACACATGAGTGAAATCACATTTAAATAGTTAATTTATGATTATAAAAAAGAAAAAAAACTACACAGACCACAATGCATCACTTAAAATAGAAGCAAAATGGTGCCTTTAGAAATAAAAGATGTCCGTATCAATCTTGTGACATACCGTGATCAAGCCTGCAGGTGAAGGTGAAATGCGTTGGGAGAGGCAGCGTTTCTGAAATAAAGTCGCCTTAAATACTTCACTTCATCCGAGTGAGTGCGTCTTCTTTATGCAATCACCACTGTTCTAACAGCGGGGTAGCACCTTATTGAAATTCAAACCGGCGTGGTCCTGCCGGAAAAAGACGCACCGTTTCGAAAAACAAGAGCACCAGCATCGAACACTAAGGACTACACAGTTGTAATATATATATATATATATATATATATATATATATATTTTTCCAAATTGGCCCACTTTCAGGCTCCTGGGAGCTCTGTGGCGGAGCATCTGAAGTACGGCAGAGCCACGTCGTATTACAAATCAATCCAATTTCCCAAAGGGCATTCCTCGCGCACTCTCGGATTTTTAATAACCGAAGTCCACACACTCCGTGCAGTTCAGGGTATTTTATTTGATAACAGCCCAGTCAGCAGCACAACTCGATGCATTTCGGTCTCTACTGAGATCTTGCTCACAAGCCTGCTTAAAACCTCATTTTTTTACAAAGTGTTGTTTAAATAAAGCGAAAAAAGATTGCACGTGACATCACTTCCTTTTCTGTGGCAGCTAAGAATTATGGGATATGTAGTACATTTGTTTTAGCTCAATCTGGTGATTTCCACATATGACACTTCTTAACCAAGGCGGTCAATCTATTTGTCAATGCCTATTGGAATCTAGCTAACGCTATGTAGAGTCACTTGTGATAACATTTAATTACCACCGATAAATTGTGGCATTTCAATTCCTGATAGACATGGTATAGCACATAAACATGTTGCAACATAATTCTTTAATTTACTCATACCTTCCAGTGGGCCAATCCAATCCCTAATGTCAGTATGATAGAGCCCTCCAGTGGGCTTATTGCCAAATCATATCTCTGTTAACCGTATGAACTCAACCACAATGCACAATATTATTCATTGATACACCTTCTTCCCTATCAGCATGTCTTCTTGTCAAATTGTGCCTATAACAAATGATTCATTTACTCATTGTTAATTCACTGCTGCCACCACCCATCTTATGTATGCATGTGCCCAGTGTATATCGAAAAAACAAAAAGCCTAAAAGGGAAAGTTAAAATCAGATTTCAAAATAGGGAGGTAAGTCATTTTTCCTTATTCTAGGTCAGTTTGCAGGGGTATCAGAGTTCTAACAGGGTTTCTCATAGGTGGTTATGTAACTCCTCATCCTGGTTCAATCCATACAGAGTTAGAGTTCGAAAATTCAGGATATGTTTAGATTCCTTTTGTCTGAGGATTTTCTCACGATCTCCACCACGTGGATGCACTCCTACAGTTTCCACAGCATAGAATTTAAGATCTTTCTAATTTCCGCCATGCTCCTTCTCCATATGTTTGGCCACTGCGTTACTTCTATCATTGTTCACGAGGGCACGCACATGTTCCAAAATGCATTTTTTCAGTTCACATTTAGTGCTCCCCACGTATTTTGATGAGCACGGACATTCGATAATGTACATGGCGAATTGGCTCTAGCAATTTATCAATTGTTTGATTTTCCACACATGTTTGTTGGCCATCACAATCTCCTTTGTGTTTTGGGCAATTGTGCACACTTTGCAACTTGTGCATTTGAAAAATCCCCTGGATTTTAGCCATGTTTCTGGTTTTTTTTATTTTGAAAATGGCTGTGGACTAACTGGTCCCTTAGATTTCTTGCCCTTCGGTAGGTGATGTTGGGGTGATCCCCCACTATTTTGGCTGTTGTAGAGTCCATGTGCAGTATATGCCAGTTTTTGCATAAGATTTTCATCAATTGTTGATTGGCTGTGGAATAAGTGGTCATCAATCTTATTTTGTTATCCTCATTCTCGCAAGTCTGCTTTTCTTTCAATAAATCCGTTCTTTTCATGGATTCAGTTAGTTTTAGTGCGGTACTGATGGCACCGGAATTATACATTCTTTTTTCAAATCTTTTCCCCGCCCGTTTTTGATGTTTGATCCATTCTTCTTCTCTTGAACAGATCCTCTTGATCCTGAGGAATTCCCCATAAGGGATATTTTTGATTAAACTTGCTTGGTGGAAACTTTCAGCATGTAGTACTGCATTGGTGGTGGTGATTTTGCGGTGCAAGGTTGTTTGTACTTCATTATTCAAGATGTAAATTTCTGTATCAAGAAACACCACCCTGTCCTCACTGATGTCATATGTGAATTTTAACTTGAAGTCCGAGTTGTTTAGTATGTTGAAGTATTCAGAAAATTCTTCCGTAGTTCCATCCCATATTATTAGCAGGTTGTCGATGTACCTTAACCATGCTGTGGTCTTATTTACGTATTGATCGTTATCATTACTCCATGCCCAGGTTTGCTCCCATAGTCCCATGGTTAGACAGGCGTATGACGGACTAAAAGAAAAAATCATTTCCAATAGCAAGCTATTATGATCTGTGAATTGTATGTTCCTGTCTGATAGGAAATGCTCACATACTCTTAATGCAATTGAAAATCCGAGAGTGTGCGAGGAATCCCCTTTGGGAAATTGGATTGATATAAATATATATATATAATGGCAGTAATGAATACAACACAACAGGGTGTGCAATAAAGTTTTAATTGAAAAAATAAAAAGTGTAAAAATAGCAAAAACTACGTCTCCCAAAATGCATTGAGGCGCTTGTATCACCAAACAGGAAGGAATGTTACGTGTAACTGACTATATGTTGTAGTTGGGGTCAAGCGGTCAGTTGATCGTGAGCAAGGTATTTGTATATACCGAAATGCGTAGATCGTGAATTGCCCTTTGCCACATTGAGAAGAATGTAAAGAAAATAAAAATAAAAAGTGTAGAACGACCACGGGAATGCGACCCGTTTGTCCCTCTGGCTAGAGGGGTTGTGTGAAAAAGAATTATATATATATATATGATTGAATATTACAACATCGAGGATTAATATTAAAGCCGTAAAGATTCCAGCATACTGATGGATAAGAGGGAGGTTGACAGGAATGCTGTCATTGAAACCTTTTTTGATGAGGGGACACAAACGAATATTGATGGAACGACTGGGACTAGAAAAATAGATGTCAAAAACAAATTAAGAACATGGGGAGGTGGCTGCCCTGAGAAAATACTTAGATGTCAAAAGGGTACCCCGAGGATTGAGAATCAACTTGATGCCTAACCACCAGGATACAAGTAACGATTTGCTGAGTGAATGGGGAGAATATATCCTTAAATCTTCATTGGGACTAATGGAAATTGTAGTCAAACATATTGAGATATCTTTGAAACGAATTACAAAACAATTGAAAGATTTGAAGAAAGAGCTAGTAACAGTGGACATGGACACAGACCTCAAAAAATTCAAGGAGGAACTTGAACATTACATTAACAAACATGAGGAGACAGTCCAAATCCGAAAACAGAATAAATTCCAAAGAGATAAAGAAGACTACCAGGAAGGCCGCATATTCACCTATGTACGAAGATTTGACCGGTTTAAAAACGACGACAGCCCAAACCTCGGTGCTGATAATGGGAGTTTCTCATCCCTAACATCAACAGATGCTAGCTTAAGCGGAGAGGAAGGAAACCAAAGAGAACAAAGAGCAAAGATCTCTTTTTTAGACGAGATGAAACTCGCATTACAACAGAAGAATTGGGAAAAGATGAGACTGCCCACAGTACAAAGAGGCAGAGGAAGAGGCCGAGGATACGCCAGAAAAAACCAACCAGGAGAGGCAAGCGGAGGTGTAAGCAAGAGTTTTGGAGAGGGTCGAGTGGGAACAACGACCCGGAGCATGCTGCAAAAATGGAATTAATGACAAATAAAGACCCAGATCCTGAAACTGGGAGCACTGATATGGATCAGGAATTGGAGATAATAAACCTGTCTAAAAAGAAGCTCACAGAATGGGAAATAAGCATCTTGAAAAGAGGCTTAAACTTCTGCCCAACCAACGAGATCGATCTGGCAGAGACACGAATTGATCTTTACAAATTCGTGAGAAAAATAAAGTTGGCCAAATTGTTCACTGAGAATCCCAAAATGGCGAAATTCGAACGTCATATCCAACAATCAGAAATGACTTTACCATCAAGGAACGCGGACGTTTTATTACCTTAATGGAATTAAATGAAGACCCCCAATTTGAAACAAGAAACATCGAGACATATTGTACACAAACGGGGGCAGGATGTAGCAAAATGCGACCGCCATCAAAATTTTACCCACAGCTACCCCCGGGTAACAAAATCGATGCTTTCCATGAATGTGTGATTAAGGACTTATACAATATACCCAAATCTAAAATGAAGAACAACTTGTCAAATAATGAACCGCAAGCCTTGAACAACTTACAAAAAGACATCACGATAGAGATAAAATTGGCGGACAAAGGTGGCAATGTTGTCATTCTGGAGAAAGACGCCTACATGAAGGAAGCATATTCGCAGCTTAAAAACAAGGAATATTATGCAAAACTCCAGAGTAATCCCACAGCTAAATGGAAAGAGGAATTAGATACTAAATTAGACGGTTGGTTAACCAATAATCTTCTGAACGATGATGAAATGAAATATTTGAAAACTGCACTTCCCAAATTGGCGACTATATATTTTCTGCCAAAAGTACATAAACACCCCACGAAACCAGCAGGGAGGCCAATAATCTCGGCTAAAGAGTCGCTCTTGGAACCCATGGCTAACTTCCTAGACATATTTCTATTGCCCTATGTAAAAGGATTGACCTCTTACGTTCAAGACACGGGAGATCTAGTAAGACATCTTCAGGAAACACCGTGGCAATCCACATATACATTGATCACAATGGATGTGGTTTCGCTGTATTTGAATATACAAAATGACATTGGTTTAAGAGCATGCAAACATTATCTGGAAGAACGCGATATACAGTATACAAACCACAACGGAATGCTTATGGAGATGATCAAGATGTGCTTGGAACAAAACGCTTTTATGTTTGGAGACCAAATCTACAAACAAGTTAAAGGGACGGCGATGGGCTTTTCCTTTAGTCCATCATATGCCTAACCATGGGCCTTTGGGAACAAGAATGGGTTTGGAAAAGTGAGAATGAACGATTTCAAAATAAAACAATAACATGGCTATGATACATCGATGACTTGCTATTGGTCTGGGATGGCACAAATGAAGAATTTATTGAATACTTCAACATACTGAACAGTTCGGATTACAACCTAAAATTTACGTATGTGATCAGCGAAACAAGAGTGGTGTTTCTTGACACAGAGATATACATAGAAAACAACGAGGTGCAAACGACACTACACCGAAAGGTGACGGCAACAAACTCTGTACTTCATGCACAGAGTTTTCACCAAACAAGCCTGATCAAAAACACCCCCTACAGGGAATTTCTCCGAATCAAACGGATATGCTCGAGTATTGAAGAATGGGTAAAACATCGACGAAATGCTGCAACAAGATTAAAATAAAGAATGTATTATCAAGGTATAATCGACACAGCCCTGCAAAGAACGGAATCGAAAAATAGAACTGAGTTAATAAAAGAAAAAGCCCCGAGAATGGAGGAAGATAACAAAATAAGACTAATAACAACTTTCTCAACAAGCAACAAACAAGTGATGCACATTCTAAGAAAGAACTGGCACATCCTACATATGGACAATACAATAGCCAAAATTGTAGGGGATCACCCACAAGTGACATATAAAAGAGCAAAAAATGTGCGGGATAAAGTGGTCCACAGTCACTTCCAGATGCCAAAAAAACCAGATTCATGGCTAAAACCGAATGGGTTTTTTAAATGTTCAGGTTGCAAGGTGTGTGCAATTGCCATTAATAAGAAAAAAATTCAGATGGCCAACAAAAGAACTTGGAAGATACAACAGCTGATCAACTGCAAGAGCCAATATGCTGTCTATATAATAAAATGCCCATGTGTATGTATGTATGTATGTATAGGCATTTATATAGCGCACTACTTACCCGTAGGATCCCAAGGCGCTTCGACCGCTGCGAAACCCTTCCTGGCTTCCCTGAGAGATGGTCCCTTAATGGGTATCTCCAGGGTGAGACCAGGCATCCCCGGCGGTCTGGTGGGGCCGTTAGTGAAGATGAGGCAAGCTAATGCCCAGAGTTGCCGAGTGTGAACGCTGATCAGAGTGGGCACCGAGGCGAGAGAATTATCGAGTCCGCTGACCCTGGTCCAGAAACCTGCCGCGCCGGGAATCGAACCCTGGTCCCGGGCCGTCCTCTGCTCTCGGGTCTGCCGCCTCTAACCAGTGAGCCACACTACTTCACATGTGCACTAAAATATGTGGGCAGCACGAAGTGCGAACTAAAAAAACAAATTCTCGAGCATGTCAGGGCAACAGTGAACTGTGATTGGAGTAATGCCATTTCCAGACATATGGAGAAAGAACACAGCAGCAACTGGAAGTAAATGATATTCTATGCGATTGAAACAGTGGCAGGCCACCCTCGTGGTGGTGACCGTGAAAAGACTTTGAGACAGAAGGAATCAAAGCACATTCTAAATTTTTGAACTTTAACCCCTCATGGTCTCAACCAGGATGAGGAACTCCATTACCACCTCTAGCCCATATTCGTTCCATGAAATGTACCCTATATATATATATATCTTTTAGGACTCGAAGAGAACTCCTTCCCTCGAAAATGTTTTACATATTTCAATAATTCCTTTTTATATTTCTTTTTCACTACACATTCATTGTTTGGACTCAATAATACGCTAGTAGAAATCATAGTAAAGTGCACATATTTCAGCTATAAGAATGACACTCTGCATCTAGGGTTGTTAGTTGTAGGCAAACACTGGGGCATACCCTTGAGACATATATAGACCCACTGGAGGGAACAAGTAAGAGGCAACATTTGCCACACAAGATAGTTGACCATAGTGTATATTTGCCCTTGTATTTAAAAGCCCAAATATATAGACCCACTGGAGGGGATAAACGGGTGATTTGACAATATATGAGATGATGTATCAGTTGCTAATTGGATATCACACATTAACTCCAAAGACCCAGTGGCAGTGGGTCATAGAGGCTGTGCTCGCACATGGGAGCGCCTGGATAACTCTAACGCTATTTGCCTGATCACTAGCTTTTAACGATCTTAACTTAAAGGCTTGCTCTTTTTTATCTTACTGTATTTTGTTGTGCCCTATTGTTCTGCTGCTCGCCCTTCTCGCTCCTCGCTCCTCCCGCTCCCCTAGCCCCGGTCTGGCACGGCTTGTGCCGATTGCTCCGGAGGGCTCACGGGGTAGTGGGCGCCATCTTGGGTGAGGCGGCGGGATTTACAGGGCAGCGCGCCAGCTATCGCGTTCTGAGGCAGATAAGAACACCGCCCCATGCGAACGCGCCGAAGGCGCGCCAAAGGCAAGCCCGTCTGCGCCCGTCTGCGGCCGGCCGGGGCGCGGGGCACCTTGCTATGCCCAAATTTTAACCTACTCTTTTGATGAGCTTTTTGCCCATCAAAACTACGGTGCTCTGAGTGCTGCCTCTGTCTCTACTATATCCAACCTTGGCCTTGCCCGACCCCAGTTGTCCCCTCTCATGGCCCTTACCTGCCCTCCTACCCCCTCCCTGCCTTATCACCCCCTGGAACCTGCCCAGACTTCTAGTTTAGGAACCACCATTTCGGCTGGTCTATTAAACACCAGATCAGCGGTGAAGCACCAACTAGAACTCTTTGATTTTTTAGATAGCCATAAACCTGATCTGCTATTTCTGACGGAAACCTGGTTCTGTCCCGACTCCCTTCCCAATATTCTTGCACTACTTCCCTCTACTCACTACGCACTACGGGTGGATCGACCACCAGGCAGGGCAGGTGGAGGGGTGGCTCTGATCGTCCGTTCGGACTTCCATTTTCAAACCCTCTCCTGTCCGGCCATCAAGGGAACCGAGTGTTTGGTGATTCGGTCTGCGTCCTTTCAAACCCCCGTAACCTGTGTCCTCGTCTACCGCCCTCCTGGCTCTATTCCTCACTTTTTAGCCGAATTTGAGGAGCTGTTGGCCACATTAATAGTTAACAATTCTTCCGTATTAGTCCTAGGTGACTTTAACTTTTGGCCCTCTGATCCGGCAGAAGACACAGCATCTAGGAACTTCACAGATTCCCTTCTTAGCCTTAACTTTACTCCGCATGTATCTGCTCCCACCCATCGTAAGGGCCACATTTTAGACCAAATTTGGTCTTTGAATATTCCTGTCTCACCCCTTACTATCACCCCCTGTTTGTGGTCAGATCACTTTCTTATTTTGTTTACTTTAAACCTGCACCGACCCAAACGCCCAGCCCTTTCCAGGAACATCTGGGCTCGTAACTGGAGCAAGGCTGACATCCCGGCATTCTGTTCCGCTCTGCGAAACTCCTACCCTTCCCTGGAGGAACTCTCCCCGCCATCGCAAATTGCTACGATTAATGCTTGGTTATCCAGGTCCTGTAATCAGGTCGCCCCCCCTGAAACGCGTTGCAGTGAAACGAGCCCACAACGTAAACCACTGGTTCTCTGATGAACTTAAAGGTAAGAAGCTTGCTGCTCGCCAGGCCGAGCGTGCATGGAGGCGCTCTTACTGCCCTATTCTAAAAACCCAGTATTTACTTTTGCTCAATGCATACAAAAAGGCAATCCTTTCTGCTAAGACTGACTATTTCTCTGAAAAAATACTTTCAGCAGGAAATCAGTCCAGAGAAATTTTCTCTACTGTACATGAACTGGCTCTATCAGATAGAACAACCTTAAAACCTTTGCCCTCCCAAGCTCTCTGCGATTCTTTGAATAATTTTTTTGTGGAGAAAATTGAAGCCATCAAAGCCAACATACCTCCTCCTCCCCCACTCCCTCCGGTCCCGGACCCCCCCCCCCCGAATAGGCTTTACCTGGACCACATTCCTCTGTTGACTGAAGAATCACTGTCTTCTTTGGCAGCGAAAGTCAAATCTGGCTCCCCTTTAGATGTCTGTCTGGCGCCCATCCTGAAGGAAATCTTTCGGGCCTGCCCTGCTCCTCCTTTGACTTTCTTAAATGATTCTTTAGAGATTGGCGTAGTTCCAAAACTTCACAAATCAGCCATAATCATCCCTCTCCTAAAAAAGCCTGGTGCTGATCCCACTTCCCTAACAAATTACCGTCCTATTTCCCTTCTCCCTTACCTGGATAAAATCTTGGAGCGCCACGTCGCCGCTGTCCTCAGTTCTTTCATGGAGGACAGCGGTTACCTGGCCCCCCGCCAGGCCGGATTTCGCCCCCGCCACTCTACCGAGAAGGTTGTGGTTTCGGTCCTGGACAGTCTGAGGGAGGGAATGGACAGAGGCCAGCCTCAGGCTTTGGCCCTCCTTGATTTGTCCGCTGCTTTTGACACGGTAGACCACTCCATCCTTCTTACCCGTGTCAGGGCAGCGGGCATCAGGGGCCCCCCCTGACCTGGCTGACTTCCTTCTTGGTGGACCGCACCCAGGCCGTCCATCTTGATGGGTTCTCTTCTCCTCAACTCAAGGTGCACTGTGGTGTCCCCCAGGGTTCTTCTCTGTCTCCTCTTCTATTTAACCTCTATATCTTTCCTCTCATTTTTGCTCTTCAACAGCTGGAGGTCACCGTCTTTAATTATGCGGATGACCTTCAGTTGATCTTTAATCTCTCTCACTCTTCTAAATCTATCTCCAACTTTCAATCAATTATGATTTTCATCAGGGATTGGATGAACTTTAACCATCTTAAACTAAACCCAGACAAAACTGAGTTGGTTTTGACAGGTGGAGCATCCAGTCCCTGGTCCCCTTTGTTTTGGCCCCCTGCACTTGGTTCCCCTCCCTTACCTTTGTTTTCTGTTAAGACACTTGGGATCACGTTAAATCGAAATTTAACTTTACACTCCCAGATCAGCACGGTGGTGTCTTCTTGTTTCTTCACTCTCCGTACTATTAGGAAAATCTCAAGATTCTTTACAGTTCCTGCCCTCAAACTCATCATGATGGCTATGGTTCTGTCCCGGGTGGACTACGGCAACATCCTTTATAACGGCGTCCCAGCTTATGCCCTTCGACGCCTACAGCTGGTACAGAACCAAGCGGCACGCCTTATTTTTGGCCTCCCCAAGTTCCATCACGCCACTGCTGTACTTAAGAACTTGCACTGGCTGCCCATTAGGGAGAGGGCTCCTTTTAAATTGGGCTGCACTGTGTTTCAGGCCCGAGCTGGTACCACCCCAGACTTTATTAACTCGGCAATTTCTAATTACATACCTGCCAGAGAGCTTCGCTCCTCTTCTCAATCCCTTCTCTCCGTCCCACGCTTTAGAAAGATGCGGATGGGGGGGGTGAAGTTTGCGGTTCTTGGTCCTACCCTTTGGAACTCTCTGCCCCCCAATGTTCGTTCCATCCCACTTTATCAAGATTTCCGTAAGACCTTAAAAACTCATCTCTTCCTTCAAGCCTTCCCCGCCTAGTCTCTTCCTAGCTGCCATCCGATGTTTTAAGTCCTAGCGCCAAGAAACCACCAGGTAAAAGTGAGCTTTATAAGTATTTTTAAATTAAAATTAAATTAAATTTAAATAGGACACGAGATTGATTGTTAAAAGAATGAAAACATATGTTGGACTACATATACCATAATGCCTATCGGGATTAAGGAGGACATCCCTAAAATCAGGTGACTTCCTGTGGCCGAACATTTTCCTTTTTTATGTTTACACACTTTATTTAAACACGGTTTGCACAAGAACAGATGTAACATTATAGCCTCGTGAGAAAGCGGCGTGGTGCCGCGAAACACGTCAAGCAGTATGCCGGATACAAGCTGTTACAAGCAATAAAATAACGGAAACTTGATCGGATTTTTGGTAATTTCTTCTTAAAGCTGGGAGTGCGCGAGACATTTTGCCTCGGCAGAAAAACGGACTGATATATATATATATATATATATATATATATATATATATATATATATATATATATATATATATATATATATGGGTGAAAGGGCTCCCAAATCGAGTTTTTTCTCCCAGTAACCACACAAATGACTCGCACACCAGGGTCCGTGTTGGAATTGCGTTTATTGGCGACGCGTTTCGACCAAACGGTCTTTTTCGATAGCCAGCCACATATAAACACAATCACTATTTTATACATGAAGAAGTGCTCAAGGGTTGTGGTGGAAACTGAGGTAGGACCACAAAATTGGAAATGACTACCATTCGTGAAACTACAAGTAGGGTAGAAGACAGACTAATTAGTATATGGTCTCACACAAATTGCATTACTGGAATCCTGAATTTTAAAGTAAATCAAATTTTAAATTAAATGCATGACCACATTACACGTGCATTTAAAACATTATCACATTTTTCCTTTTTTCCTTTTGCAGGTCAATTTGAATTCTGGTTGCACATGGTGACAAAATTAAAATCATACCAGTGATATAAAAAATAAACATAATGACCACAAAGGTAAAGGCCAAGTGGCCTATGATTCCCAGAGTCTTTTAAAGAGACCATATGTTGCTGTCACACATTGTCCGTCCAGTTCGGTTTGACCCCCTAAAATATTTCAATGGTCAAGGGTGGAATAGGAAGTGAGTTTCGAGTCTCGGCCAAGTGGCCAATTCATTCATATATTGATCATGGGTAGCTCAATTGAAGTCTAAAGAAAAACTACGTGTCCCCGTAAATGGGTGGTCCTCCCCAGTTTAAATACCGGACTGCTCCCATTTTAGGAAGAGCCCCTCTGATAGAAAAGAAAAATATGAGAAATTAAGGGTGAAAAAAGGTGCCAAAATGCCTCTTTCAGCACCGTGAACTATATAAAACGTGAACCCTGTGCTGACGGTGGTTCGCCTAGCCAGGCAAGCATCTAACAGTCAGTCTGTTGTGATTGTGAAAATAAAAATGTGAAGTGAAGACGTGCCTATAAGGGAGTCAGGAATAGTCAATTATTCTACTGGCGGTGTGTGATTGCCCATGTGTTGGCCAGAAGTGGTTCTGGCGTTGGCGTTAACGTTGGTCTTTGGTCTAAAGCTTGGATGTGAAGCTTCCACCTATCTGCCCTGCACCAGAGAGGGCCCTCTCTGGGCAGGGTTTGTGAGAAGGAGAATGCAAACACAGAAGCCAGGGGAGGGGGATCCGGGCAAATAATGGATAAAGGGGGACTATTGGACAGTTGAGGAACAGGTGCAGTGTTAAGGCAGATCTTCCGGCTTAACATAAGGTTCTCAGCCAATATGCACGTGAAGTTCCTCATCCTCGTTTAAACCAAAAGGGTTTCTTGAATCCAGACGGATGATGTACCGGGATTCCAGGACACGTAGATGTTTGAGACGGTTACCCCCTCTGGGATTCGCTGGAACTCTGTCAATGCCAAAAAAGGAAAATTGGTTAACATCACTGTTGTGGAAACGTAGCCAGTGGCGTGCAGTAGCATAAGACATATCAACATTCTTGATTGCTCTCATGTGCTCCAAAATTCGCTTCTTTATTGGGAAGATGGTACTCCCAATATAGAACTTGGCACATGGACAGACAATCACATATACACAATGGTCAGTGTTGCAATTCATGAATTTCCCAATGATCTCGCTCTTTCCCGTGGGGAGGGGATAGGATTTCACATTCTTACTACTAGCACAGGCCTTACATTTGCCACACTTGTAAAAACCTTTTTGTTCTTTTAGCCAATCCTTTTTTTTGACTGGGCCCTCAAAGTAGCTCTTCACTAGCATGTCTTTTAAAGAGCGTGCTTTTCTGTAGGTGACCTGGGGTTGCCTGTTGATCAGTTTTCCTATCATAGGGTCACTTTTAACAATGTGCCAATGTTTCTTTAGGATTCCTCTCACTTTCCTGCCTCCACACTATACGTTGTTATCATCCTGAGATTGTTGGAACCCAGGTTATTGGGGTGAGTGGCTATTTTCTTGCTCAAAAGTGTCTCCCTTTTCCCTGGCTTTGGCTTTTTCTTTGGCTACCATCAACACCTGGTCCGAATATCCCCTGGCTTTAAACCTCTGGGTCATCGTAGTCTGCTCTTTCTCATAACTATCATTGGAGCTACAGTTTCGTTTGGCTCTCAGAAATTCTCCATACGGAATACTATCCTTAAGGCTGTTAGGGTGGTGACTTTTAGCATGTAAGATGCTCTTCCCAGAAGTTGGTTTTCTATACAAGTTTGTCTGAATGGTCCCTTCTACTATTTTGACTGTGACATCTAAGAAATCCATTTCTGAGTGATCTACCTTGTTAGTGATTTTCAGGTTCACATCATTCTTATTGATGTTTAGAAGGAATTTGTTCAGATCGGATCTTGTGCCATCCCAGATCAGAAAGATATCGTTGATGTATCTGGTATAAAATACAATGTGGCGAGTGACATCAACATTATCCTCTGACCATAGGGTTTGCTCTTCCCACCATCCCATCAGCATGCAGGCAAAACTTGGAGCAAAGCAACTCCCCATAGCAGTGCCCACCCCTTGCTTGTACCATTTGTTCTCAAACAAGAAAAAATTATTCATAAGGCAGAATTCCAGCATTTCAAGTAACATTTCCGTCTGTTTGAGGTAGAAGATCGACCGGTCTCTCAGAAAGTGTCTGCATGCTTTCAAACCCTCAGAGTGTTTAATGCACGTGTACAGTGAGACCACGTCAATCGTAACCATACAAAAACTGTCCTCCCATCTGATGCCCTCAATCTTAGTGATAAAATATGTGCTGTCTCTACAGTATGATGGAAGGTTGAGTACATACGGGAAAAGGAAAGTGTCCAGAAAAATAGAGGTGCTTTCTAGGAGACTGTCATTAGCCGATACAATGGGCCTCCCAGGTGGGTTAGTCTCGTCCTTGTGGACTTTCGGCAACATATAGAAACATGGGGAGACCGGATGTTGTACACATAAGAATCTAAACTCTGATTCAGCTAGTAGGTTCTTACCTCTCCAGTTTCTGAGTTTATCATGATAAGTAGAAATACTGGTCAAATACTCCTCCCTGTTAGATCTTCTATAGTTGCCTGAAAGTTCCAGCTGTTTCCTCGCTTCCTGTCTATACAAATTGACATCCCACAAGACAACATTGCCACCCTTGTCTGAGGGTTTAATTATGCAGCCTTGGTCAGCGTTGAGAGTGCTAAGAGCTTTCCTCTGTTCAGGTGTGAGATTGTGAGCGTGTTTGTTCTTACTCTTCTCCCATAAAGAGAGAAGGTCCCTATTGACAATATCATGAAATGTCTCTAGGTTATCATGGGGAGTAATGGGATTAAAAGTGGATTTGAGCCTATGACCTGTTGCACTACGTCCTCCTAGTGTCAATCCCATCCTGTCCAATACCTCCAAATCATCCAAGCCACTCACATCTTCTCCACACAATTCAAATGCACTTGCTAGGCTGTCAACATCCTGAATCTGCAAAACATTCGACACCTGTGTGCTCCAAACTGTATCATTGCTCCTTTGCTCAAACGCACGTTTTTTCTTAAGTAGAAACATTTTCATTAATTTCAATTTCCGGACAAAAAGGAAAACATCAATTCTGGTTTGGCTGTAATCAAAATTGGCTGTAGGGCAGAAAGTCAAGCCCAACTCCAAAAACGATTTCTCAATTTTATTTTATTTTATTAGTATGACACTACCAATCATTGTGTTACTTTTCAAGTCCTGAGTTTATGGGGCAATTTACTAACACTTTGTGCCTGGTTTGCATCACAAAAGTGACAAAAACCAACCTGGTGTGATGTGAGGTTTTGGGATTTATTTTCAGGCGCAACTCCTAATTTGCTGGATAGTAACCATAAAGTAAAACAAATTCGCACTATGATCTACATTATGACACGAAGGCGTACCATTGTTGGTACATGGATGTTGCCATGGACGTACCAATGAATGTTGCTGCTTATCCCTATTTACTAACTTTGGTAATAAGCTATTTGCATGGAAAAATGATGCTCCTTAAGGCAGTAGTAAAGTTGGAGAAAATATTTATTTTCGCCAAACATTTCCAAATTTTTCTGTGTGCTGCACCGTACAGCACACATCTAGCATGTTAAACTGTGTCACAGCATATAATTCTGTGCTGGAAAAGTAACCTTTCAGTATAAAATCTTTCCTTGATGTTCCACACACATCCCTGCACTACGGTGCAAGAGTGTTTACATTGGCCCAAGGCAGTTTAAGATAAGCCAGCACTAGAGGCGAGAGCAGCAGCACCATATCTTAGTGGATATGGTGCTTTTGTGCACTCTCCTTTTCATGCAACATAGAGCAGCAACTTTCCTTACTGCTCTGTGTGAAAACCTAGTAATTCTGCCCCTTTATTTATACAGACCAATGATTCTTAACATACAAAGCCTGGCAGTATAAATGACATGTGACTCCACCTTGTAGTCCTCATTGTCTGAAGCAACATTTCATATACATTGATTTACACACTGGTTTTACTCATTGTCTTTGTACAATATGTTTTGATGTAAAGTGTTCTGATACTGCATTGGGATAAGTAGTGTTGTAAAGTTAATAAATATGAGAGAGAGGCTATGTAGAGATAAGGGGTACCATTGAAAGGTGGTAGTGAGGGAATCCATGGGGAGGGCACAAACAAAGATTGTTACACCAGGTTCCCCCAGTGCTAAAGCTGACCCTGAGCACAATTAGGAGCTTGGGTAGGGGGGTACTTAGGCGAAAAAACAGCATGGGAGATGAGCATAAAAGTGCATCATGGGGGAGAGTGGGGAGGTGCAACCTGGCAGCAGAAGAGCAACACAAGCGTGCATGACAGAGGTAAAAGTACACGAGGGAGACTGCTGGAAATGACATGCACGCTTGTACAGTGCTTAAACACAAATAAAAAAGTAGCACCTTAAACAGGAGCTATGGAAGGACACAAGTAATGCTTCCATGCTCCAGGGGAGGGACAAACATAAGAAGTGAATGGAAATATGACACATGCTCCTACTTTGAGTCAGTGTAAAGAGTCGAAAAGAGGTAAAAACTCACCTTTTTTCAGGGTACAGGCTGCGGTTTCCTCATCTTTGTCCAGGTACTCCAGTCCTGGCGCACCTTGATCATGACGGACCTGCACCCCATTTTGATGAACTCAAAGGTAGGTTACGTTGTGTGTGCGGGTAAACAGTGCATGGTGTGTGTATGTTAGCGGGGTGCAGTGCAGAATGTACAACATATAGGAACCCCACATAACCTACATACACATGTGGACACATACACAACACATATGTGTTATACAAAAATAAAATGTCACTTACCTGTCTCCCCACCACCATGGTCACCCCCCCAGTCCTAACTCCAACGACAGAAGACCCCCAGCCCAACGGGAACATCCAAATTGGTTCGGCGGGACCCTGTCATCAGAACAGCAATGGAGGGTGGGTCATCAGCACAGAAAAGCGCGGGGGCAACAGTCTTCTGTCATTTGTGTATACATCAAAATATGGTGGGCAGAGCTCCATCAACCCGACGGAGTACTGGAGCCCGCCACTGCGGTTCGACAGCTAAGATCTAAATTAGGCCCTAAGAATGTAAACAACAGATGTGTACTTAGGTAATTCTTCACTTGAACTATCAAGAGGCATGAAATTCCACAGGTGTAGCCCCGCACTCTGCAGGCTCTTCCACTTGGAAGGGCTAAATTATAATGAGGTCCCATAGACAAAGTCTGGGAGCTCGAACTCAGAGGTCTCTCAGGGATGTAGGGGTCAACATCTCTGAAAGAATGATTTATTAATGTCTTCTAACTTTAAGCATAGTCTTTTTTGTCATATACATCTAGTGTACAGGCATAATCATGTTCATCAGCAATTTGTAAACATATATTTTATATATGTAAAACTCGAGACAAATTACCAGTAGAGAATCTGATACCTAATTTGTGCTCATTAAAAGGCCACAAACACAAATTGTATGGATAGGGAAAAAAGACTACAGCTAAGGTTGAATTGGCCAAAGAACCTGGATTAAAAAGCAGTTTATTAGCACTATTCAAGCTCGGAGTGCGAAATTCAAGTCAATCTGGAATTTTTCAAACGTAAATTGGCACATATACCTACACAGCATGGAATAATTACATTGATATAAATCCCTATGTAAAAGTTTAGAGTTTTGCAGATGTAGGACATTTGCTCAAATCTAGCATATGCCCATTCTGCAATATCCAGAGAGTAGATCCATGCAGACCCTTTCAATAGTACTATTAAATACTAATGGGGTTCTTCCAGAGAACATCTGAGGACCTGGGAATCAGTACAGTATAAA
The DNA here is from genome assembly GCF_964261635.1 of Lissotriton helveticus. NCBI lineage: Eukaryota > Metazoa > Chordata > Amphibia > Caudata > Salamandridae > Lissotriton > Lissotriton helveticus. Next base: position 928,132,441 of record NC_136061.1, read on the forward strand.
CAGGCATTGGTCCTAACGTATATTTTGGCCTGCCTAAAATGTGTGGGACTAGAAAAATGTATTCAAACGGTCATACAGATAGTTGCTCTATGTAATAATTCAAATCACAGAGAGAAAGGGACAAATGTCAATACATTTTTTTAAAGAAAAACTCTTTCTTTATATAATTTCTTTGAAAATGCAATCTTGATTCAATCATTAAGACAATAAGTGTTTGTCAGAAAAAGGGTGAAGAAGGAAGAGCTTATGTGTAATGTGAGCGACAAAAGGTAAAGAAACAATCAGAGAGGATAAAGAAACAATAGTATCCTAATTTATCTACATAACGTTGGTTGGAATAGGTACGTATTCAGCCAAACCTATGTTAGGGCTGTATACAATATCACTGGATGTACGTTGTTACAACGCAGGTTGTAACAATGCATACCTTTACCACGCGGCCGCTACAACGCAAGTCGTTACCACGACTTGCGTTGGAGGGCGCGGATTTAGGATTTTTATAATTTTATATTCCAACACCAGTCCCCGTAACAGTAGGGAAGGTGTTGGAATATAAATTTATAAAATTCCTTATCCCACAGCGCCCTCCAGCGCAAGTCGTGGTAACGACTTGCGTTGTAACGGCCGCGTGGTAAAGGTACCGCGTGGTAAAAACTTTGTGGTAAAGGTTGTTTACCAATATCACTATGCTATAACAAATACTTGTGACTTCATGTACATTGGTCAGACCACTCAGAAGATAAAAACACAGATGCTACAGCAGTGTAGTAGAATAACATGCAAAGTGTAGGGGGCACCCTTGGTTTAGCATTTTTCCTCATTTGGTCACCAAGCTGAAACTCTCAAGTGGTGGGTTGTGGAGAAAGTAAGCTTGAATCCCAGGGGGGTAGTTTTGTCAATATGTTAAACATACAGGAATGCAAATGGATTTATGTCTTTGACACAACCTCAAGGGGTTGGAATGAATATGAAGAGATTGCACAGCAGGTTTCTATCCTGAACAATGGTTGACCCCAATTTGGGGACTATCTATTATTTTTAATCATGGGATACTACCCGGGCCACGATATGGTCATATAGGGCTCACATTAAGCTGTGTAATATATTTATACATTATCTCTTACATTTTTGTGGCTGTTATCATTGTAAATATTGCTGTTGCGCATTCTAAATGTTATACCCATTCTATTTACCATGCATTTGGAGTGAGTTTCAAGTCCACTGTCAGTGTATTAATCACCAGCAATACTATCCCCTTGGGGGTTCCATTGTTATGTTAATGTTATGTTAATACATTTGTTAAGCACACAAATACCAAAAGGTGTCTTGTCGCTGGTGGTCTAGAGTAAGCAAGGGCCTCTATTTATTAAACAACCACGTTTTCAGGGCCTTCCTCAAAGCAGACAAGGTCAGAAGTGTTCTAATGGGAAAGGAGAGATCGTTCCAGAGTTTAGTGGATGCCACCATGAAGCTCCTGCCACTCCAGCTAGTTTTGTAGAATCTGGGAGTTGCTATCACTTTTGTACCTTCTGAGCGAAGATGTCTTTTGGGGGCGTACCAATGTAGCAGGCATCTCAGGAACTCAGGACCAGTGCCATGAAGTGCCCTATAGGTGATGCGGAGGGCCTTAAAGATAATATGGCTCTTCACCGGGAGCCAATGCAGCTTTGGCAGGTGTTTTCCAACCATGATCGGCAATGGCTCCCCACAGATGCACCAGTGATCAATGTGTGGGCACCACAAGAGAGTGCAGCCATCTCTTCTGAATGCATGCGGCTTATGCAGCTCCACTGGCAATATCAAAAGAAATAATGAGGCTAATGACACACACTGATTCCAAAGTTGACCTTATGCCAGGGACCTGCTTCACCAGATAAAGAAAACACTAACTGAACACTGCCCCACATGCACATAGAGCTAAGAATTGGAACTGGACATAATTTCTATCCACAAGGAAACAGGGTACCATTAAGAGCTGGCCGGCCTGTGAGTCACAGGCACATTAACCAGTCAATACTGTCAAACCAACATTGCGCTTACTGGATCTTTTGAGTGAGTACAGAAATTTCGTAGGAAACTTGGTGACAGGGGATTTTAAAAATATATATAGATATATAAATAAAAAATTACTATTATTTGATGGCAGAATATTTGAATAACATTTAGTAAAAAAATTAAATATAACTTTTATTAAAGAAAAAAATAAAATTATGTTATATTAAATTTATACATACATTTTTGTAATATTTAGTACATTGTATTCAAATACAAACCTTTTCCCTAAGGCGGGATTTTTTAAAAATACATTTTTAAAGATTCATTTCAATTTCATTTAATATATTTAAATTAAATCAATATGTAATTCAAAATTAAGGTAGTAGTATAACATTACTAGTAGTACATTTTCACTTGTTAGATAGAGTTCTCCTTCCCTGGGTGGAGTTCTCTCTATTTTAAAGTTGAGGGAACATTTAAGACGTTTATTCCGCTTTAAAGAAATTATTCAAAATAGTGTAATTTTAAATATAAATGTAATTTCATGTTATATATTTATTTCAAATTAAGAAAAAAATTAAAATACTATAGCACTATTAACTTATTTTTTAATTAAATATTTAATTAGTTTAAATATATTAAAATGAAACACAATTATTTTTAAAGTATATTTGCTCAATCCTAAGCTCTGGATGTGCCCCACACCGATCAGGATAATGTACCCCCGAGGTAATACCTTTTGAGCTATCATGTCCACTGCTCAGAAACAGAACAGTGCAAAAGTCTCACTTCACCCTAAACTAACTCCGTTGGTACTACAGCAAAGTATATTCTAACTTGCACAGTCCATCCCTGTTTAATCTGACATCTCCTTTTGTGCACTATATCCCAGTTGGGGCCACAAATTGTTCCTGGCAGCCCCAGGCACCGTTGGTTCAGCAAACAGCGGCTACTTAATAGCTTGTATTTCTGGAGGAACCGCTGCATTCAGCAATTCATCATTTTCTGCATCCGTTTAGGTCCAAGTTAGCTTTCTACCACCGAAGGGGATGAACTAAGGCACCTTCTCACACTCAGCATCCCCAATGCCTTCCCACATCCATTGGGCATAGGGCAAGAGCACAGGGAACCTGCTGCAGTGAGCAGTGTGGATCAAGTTCCTTCGGCCTGCGACCTTCACAGCAGAATGTGTGGCCAGTAGGACCTGTTCAGGTCCCTACCGCTGGGCTCCAAACTCTTCTTCCGCTGGAAATTTCTTACGTTTATGAAATCCCAAGGACAAATGTCGTTTCCGGGTCCCTCTGGTGTGGGTGGAAGGGACGTGCAGACCTGTTGGTGAATAGAACGCAAATGTTCAGTTAACTGGTGAAGGTAATCAATCAATAATGGATATTCAAATCTGAAAACATATGAGGGCACGGGATGCCCCAGACATTTGCTGTGCGTCCAAACATGACCTCGTATGGTGAGATTCCTGTCCTAGAATGTGCCGTTGTTCTTATTGGCAAAAGAGCTAATGGTAAAGCACCTGGCCACTGTAACCCTGTAGTCTTCTAAAATGTTGCCAACTTTAGTTTTAGAGTGCCATTGTTCTTCACAAACAAGCCTGCTGACTGTGGGTGGTTTGCAGCATGAAACATCTGTTTTATGTGCAAACCATTGCAAATTAGATGAATGACCTTGGCATTAAAATGACTTCAGTTACCACTCCAAATTAAACGGGGCAAGCCAAAATGAGGAAAGAACTCCTTCAGGAGTACCTTTGCCGTCGTAAAAGCTGTATTGTCTTTAGTGGGTTAAGCCTCAACCCATTTACTAAATGCACAGACAACCACCAACACATACTTTAAATTATTACACCTGTCTAGCTCTATATAGTTCATCTGAAGGACCTCAAAGGGGAAAGAAGGTGGTGCAAAATTACTGGGTGGTGTAGGGGTACCTTTTCCAGGATTGTGCATAATCCACACCATAAAGTATTTCACTAAATGTGCAGCTGTCTTTAAGAATGCTGCCATTCTGCCATACAGGTTCTAACAACTTGTAAATACCTTTAGTGCTGATATGGGCTGGGCCATGGGCCATCGTAACCAGAGGGAGAACATATGCATCTGGCAGCATTCATCTCTGTTTCCCTGACTTGTCAATCCAACATCCCTCATCATTCAATTGTGCTGTGCTTTCCTGCCATACTGATAATTCCTCTATTGTAGCCTCACTCTGTATCTCCTTCACGTTCTCAAGCGTATCCTCAAACATAGTGACTTCCGGCACCCACCTAGCAGGACCTGCTACAAACATTTTCTTCATTTTAGTCTGTGCCATTTCCTTAGCTGTCTGGTCAGCAAAAGCATTCCCCCTACCTACTTCATCAGTAATTTTCCTATGGGTGCTACACTTCACTATCGCCATCTTCTTAGGGAGTGTCAAAGCAGAGAAAAGCCTCAATATAAGGTGACCATGATGGATCCTTGTACCATGGGAAGTAAGGAACCCTCTCTCAGCACAGAGTCGCCCACAATTATGCGTGAACCCAAAGGCTTACTGGCTGTCAGTATAAATATTGAAAACCAGTCCCTCTACCACTGTACGCAGTATGGTGATAGCATAAGCAGCAGTTGTAGTGTCATCTGGTAATTTAAAACAAGAGCCATCGACACATAGTTCCTCTTATCGGTCAGAAAAGGGAACATCAGTCTAGTCTACCTGTCCTTTCGTCTCCTCTTCCATCCAGGAGATACATGTTTCTCATTTTCATCATTTTCAGAAGGGAGAGGCAGTAACGTGGCCAGGTTCAGAGTGGCACATCTTTTGATCGTAATGTGTTTCGCAAACAGGGTCAATTCATAACTTGTCAGAAGTGCACTGGTGAGGTGCTGTGTCTTGGTCTTATTCAAAAGTGTATCCACAACATGGGGTACCATAACTGTGAGGTCAGTATTAAGTAGGAGTCCAGCCGATTGTCCTATAAAGACAGCCACAGCCTCGACTGTTCTTACACTGCTCGGGAGGGCTCTTGCGACAGGGTCAAGAACAGCGGAGATGTAAGCACATGGCTGTTGCTTATCTCCAAATTTTTGTGTTAGAACAAAAAGCGCACAACCAGCCATCTCATGGACATAAAATACAAATGGCTTGGAGTAGTTAGGCGTGCCAAGCACTGGAGCTGAGCAAAGCACACTTTTTAGTTGATCAAAAGACTGCTGACATTCAGGCATCCAAGGCAGGGGCTCAAGCACATCTTTAGTGGTTAGTGCAAGCAGGGGCTTGGTTAGTAAGGAATATTTGGGTATCCATTGGCAACAATAGGTAGTGATACCTATAAATGCGCACTTCTTTCTGAGTTTGTGGAACGGGCATTTTAACAATGCTACTAATGAGCTCAGGAGTCAATCTCCTATCCTCCTTCGACAGTAGGTGACCTAAATAGGTGACCTCCTGTTAACAATACTGAAATTTGGAAAGGGGCACTTTATATCCGTGGTGTGCCAAGTGCAACAACAACTTAACTGTACTGTCCCTACAACCTTGTTCTGTGTCAGAAGCGATGAGCAAGTCATCAACATCCTGTAGAAAGACATTACCTGTGGGGAGTGACAAAGAACCTTTCCTTTCCACATAGTGTGTCTCCCTGCGTAGCCTGCTATATACCTGTCTACTGTATTACTCTCCCTGTCTAATTTGCCTTGTAATTATGCGATTTTTCCTGTTTTTGTATTCTTACTTGATGTTGACATTGCTTTTATGTCCTTCCTTAGATCCTTTTTGTAAAGCGCTCTGATATCTTTTGGGATCTTGTTCGCGCTTTATAAAACTTTATAAATAAATAAATAAAATAAATAAATCCAACTGACCTTTTAATGCCTGACTATAGATACTCAGATTTTCTGTATAGCTTTGATGAGCGCGACAGAACCTAAAACTTCTACCAGCTAGGGTGAACCCAAACAGATATCTGCGTATCAGAATGAATTGGAACACTGAAGAACACATTTTTCAAATCAATAACAGAAAAGAATTTAGCAGAAAAAGTAATAATTGTCAAGAGAGTGGTAATATCAGGAACCACCGGAAACTGGGGAACTAATATTTTATTAACTTCACGCAAATCAATCACAAAATGGTAAACATCTTCATGGTCATCAGAGGAACTTGGGGGCACCCTTTTAAGAATCGGAAGAATAGGGCTATTGCAAATATTAGCAGTCATCTCCTCAACCACACCTTTCTCAATAAAATCCTGTACAATCTGCAATAAGACTCGCTCTCCTGCTTGCGGTATTTTATATTGAGGGATACGAGGTAAAATTGAACCATCCTTCACGCGTATCGAAACAGGCAATTTCTGCAACAATCTCACATCTGTGTCACCTGTTGCCCACAGAGTAGATGACACACCCTAAATTCAACAGGAAGGGGTACATCTTTGGATAGACACTGCTTAGCGCACACCACATCCAGAACCATGGTCATATACACACCTGTTGGGGAACAGTAAATTGTGGCATGCAACTTTTTCAATAAATCCAGACCCATCAAATTCTCACCACAATTAGATGTCAGCAGAAATGGCAAATCCACAGTGAAAGGACCAATGGTCAATGCAAGAGGTTCTGAAAAGGGCTTACAACCGGTACACCAGAAAAACCTACTGAATCATTAATATGGCCAGACAGAGCCACCCCAGGGACCAAAGAGCGAGAAATAGAACTGTTTGTTGCACCTGTATCCACCAAAAATTACTTAGCCGAGCAATGAAAGTTCCCAGCAACATAAGGACAGCATTGATCTACAGGTATCGGAACTGGTCCCTCACTCTGTCCCTGGCTGTCCAAGCTGTAAGACATTCCTATCTCCTCATTTGTGTCATAATAATCATCATGATAATACTGTCCGCCCAGAGGGTCATCAAAATAGTTATGATCAGAACAATCCTGCGGGGCCACAGCATTCTGAACCCTGTCCGCTTCTTCGGCTCCATGACCCCGTCCACAAGAACCTCTCCTTACAATATGCACACTGGTTCAGCCCTAAAGGCATAGTATTAGGCTGCCTGTTAGTGCGTCGAAGCTGATGGGCCAAACCACTACATCCTCTACCATTCCCTCTAGAAGCCTGCATCAACAAGAATCTATCGAGTCAGGTATATACGCCATCAGTTGGGACATAGCAAGTGTACTCTCTAGACTGTGGGTGAGTAGTGAGCCAAGCATCCAGACAGCCCATGCGCTCCATCACACCCCGCTGCACAGACACCACATTCAGCTTCAAACCTCGTCTCCGGGGGGTGACGATCCCTGTCCCCATCCACCACACAATTAAAATCCCCAGCCCACAACAGGGGGATCCCAACATAAGGGAGGAGCTCCTCTCCAGTGCAAGATAAAAGTCACCATCATCTGCAGTGGTTGCATACAGGTTCAAGAAGGACACCTCTCGCTCATCCAAAGTGCCATGTAACAACAGGTATCTACCCTCAATATCTGCTTTAAAAATTCAAACACTGAATGGAACATGTGGGGCGATCCAAATTAAAATTGTCTAAGTGGAAACAGAATCGGTAGCTGATAACAGCTGCCCTTTCCATTTTCCCGGCACCTTCTGAACATTTACTATCCATCAAATGTGTCTCCTGCAGACGTGCTATCTGTATTTCCTGCCACTGAAGATAGGTCTGAACCCTACCGCTCAACATAGGAATTGAGCCCCTGCATGCTCCACGTCACAAGCTTAAAGTGGGCAGCCATATTTGCATTTGCTCAACAGCCTCCCCATCTTCAACCCACCCCAGCAGCCACTACACCGTAGTTGCAGCAAAACAAAACAGAACTAACCCCAAACATCATAACCCTCCCAACGGGTAAACATGATTGACCCACATGTGTCTCCCCAAATAGGAGTGCCCCGTTGAGCCCTGCCTTGATACAAACTCCCAATCCACTACACTAGCTAATCTCCTACAACCCTTGCAATCCCCAATCAACCATCAAAGTCAGCAATTTTGGGGGGAGAAGCTCCACCCAGTGATATCAACCACAGTTGCTGACTCTGGGCAGAACCCAGTCCCACACACACACTCCTGCCACTTTACTTTTTTCACCCTCTCTCACAAATCATACATACCACCACGTACCACCACATGCTTCTAATCAAACAAACTCTCTGCTAACCAAACAATATAAAGAAAACACTTTTCCAGTACCAGCCACAGGAGAAAAGAGGGTGGTGAAACATGGCCCCTCCTGTGACACTCAGCAAACACCAACTATTTATTCGCAGTCATATACTTGTCTATGAGTCTCAGAGCGATAGTTTTCCTCCTTCCACAGTGTTGCCCAGGCACGCATCACATCATCTCACACATTGCCGGAATGTCTCTGGCAGTCACCCATAGGGGCTAGACCATAGCTGTAGTGTGCAATTCAGCAGTGTCATGAAAGTCAGGTATCAAATAGGTTTTACCCTGGCTAAAGGGTCTCTTCAGCCACATCACCAATACCGTCACCCAAATTGGAGGCTGTCTTTTCCTCTACCAATGCTTTCGCAGCCTCCCTCTCTGACCTTTGTTGCACCAAGTTTAAGGTGCCATCCTGATGGACCACCACCTGAGAGGAGGATCTAGAAGCCCCACCACCTTGTTGCCACCTCCCACTGGCCAACCACGAGCAACAGGAGGTCACTGGGGCACAGGTCCCGGGATCCGATCTTCACCATGAACCTCCAGCCAGTCCCACACGGCTTCAGGGGTGGTAAATAAGTGTGACCAGCCTGCATGAATCACCTTTAATTTCACTTGGATAATGGAGTATATATTGCTGTGCCATAGCTCTCAATTTCTGCTCAATTCCCCCAAACATAAGCCACTGCTGAACCTGTCTTGTGTAATGTGGTAAAATCCGTATCACATGGTTCTCAAACTGTAGGTCTCTGGTCTATCTGACTACCTGCAGTGTAGCATTCTTGTCCCTGTAGTTAAGAATCTTCACTATCATAGAGCGGATGGTATCCCGGCAGACGGGCTCGGCATCAGGGCACAATGAGCCCTTTGTATCACAAACAACTGACACAACCTCACCAAAGGAATTATCTTTTTTATCCAGAGTTAAAGGAAAAGCTCTGGGGTCCGGCCCTCTGCATCCTATGGGATACCCACAAAGCACAGATTACACAGAAGGACCATCCTTCCGTTGCCTTGGCCCTAAGTTCCAAGGTGTCTTTTTTGGTTGACAGGGCGCTCTTTACTTGGGCCGCAGGGAGGCCGCCTCCTCCGTAAGTTGGGAGCCTTCCCGCTCTGTGGCTAAGGATTTCTACATCAACTTGCAGAGATCCGCCCTTAGCAAGCCATCGCCTGGGAGACAGTCTCTATCTTTAATTTAAACAACTATGCCCCTGCACATGTACACATTCAAATGTCCTGATCACGTTGTACGTATAGTGCTATAGTCACAAGAGTAGATAGTAGCATCAATATCAAACGCAAATAGCTCTTCAAGAATCAATAATTCTAATTCTAGATGTAAAGATGGATGTCCAGTTTCGTTGGTGTAGATACTTCTGTTTATTGTTCCATAACACAAGCCAACACGTGTTTCATCGCAGGGAAAAGTCTGCGAATCTTCAGGGCTTCAGAGGAAATTACTAGTGCAAAGGATGGCACCCAGTCGGGGTGTCTTCGAAAAACGGCGCCGGGCATCTCAAGAGGGAGACAGAGAAGAATTAGGTGCTTTTACTACGTGGCTGCTAGGGCATATCCGCCCACCCACGACCATTCTCTCCGCCCGGTTACAATATAGACCTAGTGACACCAAGATTTTGGGATCACGATTTTTGAATTATCTCGACGACTACTTTTGACTAAACACCCCGACTGGGTGCCATCCTTTGCACTAGTAATTTCCTCTGAAGCCCTGAAGATTCGCAGACTGTTCCCTGCGATGAAACACGTGTTGGCTTGTGTTATGGAACAATAAACAGGAGTATCTACACCAACGAAACTGGACATCCATCTTTACATCTAGAATTAGAATTATTGATTCTTGAAGAGCTATTTACGTTTGATATTGATGCTACTATCTACTCTTGTGACTATAGCACTATACGTACAACGTGATCAGGACATTTGAATGTGTACATGTGCAGGGGCATAGTTGTTTAACTTTCCGTTTGTGAAGATCAGCTTGCTGATCATCCTGTTGGAGCGGTTCAGGGGGTAACACCGCTCGCCTCATTGCCGACACACAGTAACTTTTGAATCCATCATCTAGTGGTAACCCGGGAGATGCGCCTACTTAATCTGGAAAATTTAAATACCTCTTAGCTGCTTGTGTACAGTCTCTATCTTTGCCTGGACTGCAGCACTCAAGGCTTTGATGGCGACAAGTGTTTGGGTGCCCGTTGGGCCCTGCTGGACCTGTGGGGTTTCCACCTGGTCCTGCGGTGGGGAATTGGCAATTGCATTTGAACCCGGGGCTGCAAATTGGTCCTTTTTTAGTTTGCTGGACCCCTCTTTGCTGTCAATTCCTCCCCGTGTTAGGCTCTGCGGGGGGCATGACTCCCAAACGGGCCCCTCCTTGTGTCATTGAATATAAAATTATAGTACCAGAAGTGGAGGTGTCCAGAATATCTCCCAAGAAAATGCAGGGTTCAAGGATCTGTAAAGCGATTGTTGCAGCCGCTTCGCTACTACATCTTAGAGCCATCAGGGCCACGAGCCAATCCCTAGTTTTTTGGTGATTTCCCTTAGGCTAGGAAACCACCTTCCCTAGCCATCGGAGCCACAGGGCCCACGTCCTCAGTGTGATCAGGGGTGCTTCGCAGCCAATACAGTGTCTAAGGATCTCAGCATCTACCAACATGAAGACCGTGCTGTCAAATCTTAGCACCACACCCCGGCAGATAGGCCCTGCAGTAGTCCTGATGGCTGCCGGTATTCAGGTCGGTGTGGGGAGGGGCAAATTCCTATTCCCTAGAGACTGAAATGCAAAGGACTACGTATAAGAAATACAATATGGGCCCTCCCACCACCACCAGAAACCAGCTGTCCCCCCAGGGTAACAGCGGCCCACGGTAGTGCTCACTGGCTGTGGCTGTCACTGACCACTCAGAACACAGGCCCCCCGCTAACTCACGTCGCTGGATCACTGTGGCCTCCTCAGCTCTGCTGCCAGTGCCAACGGATGCAAGCCGGGTGAGTACCCTGAGATGGAGACCGTGCAGCCATGTGGCAAAGCATCCACAGTCCTCACCACACAGGGCTCACCAGACAGCAAAAAGCACCTGCATTCCCTGCTGGAGGAGAGACACACACACACCCGACTTCTCAAGACACCTCACCACCGACCTTTTGCCTGCTGCGTTCATGGGCACCAGCAGCTCTCATCCAAATCCCCCTGATGCTTGCACCAATTACAGGACCTGGGCTCTTTCTGGACTCCTGCTGCCGCACCGCCTCAGGTCCGGCCCAGCCACAGCTCCCAAAATGGAGACTGCGTGAGCGCCTCTGTCATCAGTGTCCTGTCCCCATCACCAAATCATGATTTGTCGTGGCTTCTGCCATGCCACTCCGGGGTCCTCTCAGCACAGGCTCATCAGCAACAGGAAGTGTTCCAGCGGTTCAAACGCCGCTCCGATGCTCCGCAGAGGACCAGAGTGCATTGAACACAGTGCGGTCCCCGAACACCTCTAGGCCGCCTGGCAGCAGCAGTCCACTCGCAGATGCGTTGTCATCTTTCCCGTTGCAAGTCCACAGACCTAACCCCATTTCAAGTAGTATTGAGAAGCTTGTATTTTCCAAATAAAAAAATATTGGCCTTTTGTTCCATGAGGGGTAGGTTTCTTTCCACACTTAGGGTCTCTTTAAAATGTATCGTACACTGGTATTATGTTTAAAATAAATGGGCATTTCAAAAAAGCAAGGGTCAAACTCCTTTTCTTTTTGGCCGCATATGAAAATTATTTCATACTTGTGTAGAGAGCAAGAGGGGATACCACATATTACACAACACCGGTTACAACCAGTGCCTCTCCTGCTCACCGTTCTCTGCCACCTCGCCAGACTCCACACAGGCCTAGGGTGCTGCTCTGCAAAGCGTGCGGCAGTGGGCACACCACGATCTGTCATTCTGAAAGTGAGACCACACCCTCCACTGGGCTCGGAGCGCAGCCCAGCGGCAACCGCCGGAGGCTCCAGCGATGCCTCTGCTTACAGACAGGTGAGTACATCCCCAGAGGCCCTACTCCGTCTTCACGGACTGCCAGTTGGCAGCTTGCATGGACCTGCCCAGTGCTTAGCAGTAAAGCGTGGGTTCTCTCCCGTGGTCACAGATCGGCTGGCGGTGACCCTGCCCCGGTGGGAACTAAAGGTCCCCATCAGGAGGACTGGGGCATCACCTACAATATGCAAGGTTAGCGTGCTGTGCCGGCCAGGGCCCCCGGTGCAATCTTACAACTAAAAAACAAAAAAACAAAAAACAAAGAGAAGAGGTTTAGTTGCTAGGGTGCTACGCAAGAATAAAAAAAAAAGAAAAAAATGCAAACAGATCAGGATAAACAAGAAAATCAAAAGGGGGAGCAGGAACAGATAATTGAATTAAAAAGTATATAATAAAAATTCAGGGAAAATGAAGGGGCACATAAGGGAAAAGAGGACATAAGAACAGGAGAGTGAGACCCTAGCCACCATGAGCACACCACCACAAGCAGGCGCAACTGACCCATTAGCAGGTGCAGCCACACCACCCCAACATCATAGTCATGCCGTGGTGACACTGCTCCTGCCATTCAGTGAGCTTGCTGACCCAGCAATGGCTGCCCTCGCTGGAAATCCTGGATAGGGCACCTGAACCACTACTTACGGGGCCTGAGAAAGATGGAAGGACCCGTCAAGATATTGTTGCTTATGCACCATGATGCTGTAGATTTGTATAACCTCTTCAAGACCCTCCCAGACACAGGAGATAATGATGCTTTTGAAGCTGCAGCAGCAGCCCTGAACCGGCATTCGACCCCCAAATCATTCCAGATTTCGAGCGCTTCAAGCTGCGACAGGCCAAACAATCTGAAATGGAATCTGTCAATGTCTTCTACGCTTGACTAAGAAGGCTCACAAACACATGCACATACCAAGACCAGAGGGAAGAAATACGGGCCCTAATCATCCAGGGGTGTTGGTAGGTGCTGTTACGGCGGCTAATCCTTCACCAACCAGGAAAGTCACTAGATGACATTCTTATACTGGCCAGATCCCACGAGTTGTCGAACTCCCGAACCGACGAGATGGGGACAACGCTCAACTTTCAGCAGGCCATGTGGCCCCACATCCAATATTAGGCAGCTGTTGATTGCAGCAAGGGTTCGAATTGGAGGGAGAGGACAACAATGTGTTTATAGTATCCTTTGCAGGCAGTGCGGCCGCCTTCCTAGTGCTCCATTCAAGTGGCAGGCTCCATTGTGCAAAGCACTAATTGACACCGGGTCATCACTTAAAGTCATGGACCCTGAGCAATATGAACGGCTCACACTTTGCCCTCCTTTCTCACCTACCAATGTGAAGATATACACCTACTGCAGGACCCAGACTCCCTCTGAGAGGAGTGAAGGAGGTGGAAGTGGCCGCGAAAAGCACACAACATGAGCAAGGTTTCTCATGATGGATGGGAAGAAAGGCACTCTCCTCAGCTGCCACACGGTGGAGGATCCATGGGCTGGTTTTCTTCGCCAATCAAGTGCCCAACTCTCACACCAGCTTCACCCTACAGGAGTTTCTGCAGCTGTTTGTGGGCTTGGGAAAACTCAAAGACAGGCAATTCAAGCTACATATTGACTCCTCGATCAGGCCGACAGCACTGAGGCACAGAAGCGTAACCCTTCCACCCATGACCGCAGGTGGAGAAGTTGAGGAAACTTCATCAAGAGAGTCACAGGCTTGACCCTGTGGGTGTCATCTCTGGTCATCGCCCCCAAAGCCCAAGCAGCCGGGAGCTATCCTGTTGTGTGTCGACATGTGCCTACCCATCCAGGGGTAATGACATCTGACACCTACCATGGACGAACTTGTGGCTGACCATAACGAGGCTAAGTGGTTTTCCAAGCTCGACCTAAATGCTAGATACCATCAGCTGGAGCTTGTGCCAGAGAGCAGCTATATCACCACATTCCCCACCTACGTGGGCCTGAGGAGGTGCAAATGACTGAGCTTCGGGTGTAGTCGGCCACTGAGGTCTTCCGGAATGCTATCAGGGAGACCCGGTCTGGTTTGCAAGGTGTCATAAACATCAGCGATGACATCTTGGTATTCTTGAACACCCTAGAAGAACATTACATGCACCTGAGGGACACACTTCAATGGCTGAGAGTCAGTGGCCTCATCCTCAACAAGGAGAAGTGCTCATTCTAACAGAAATCCGTTGATTTCTTTCAATACATCTTCTCGCATAAGGGACTCCAGGTAGACCTGAAGAAAGCCACTGCGATTAGGACAGCCCAAATACCCAGTTTCCTGTGGATGGCCATTCATACTGAACCTAGCCTCCCTGTTAGAGCTGCTGCGAGCCCCCACACGCAACGGTGAGACCTGGGTGTGGGCCCCGGAAATGAATGCAGCCTTACACGCCATCAAGACATTGTTGATGGACAAAACGGTCATGGCATACTTTCACACAGGGAGGCACACCAAGCTTGTTGTTGATGCACATCTGGTTGGCCTAGGGGCTGCTCTCCAGGAAAGGGAAGGAAAGGAATGGGCATCCGTTACGTACACCAGTCGAGCACTATCAGACACTCGGACAAGGTAGCCCAAATTGAGAGGGAAGCCTTCACCATCAAATGGGCATGCCAGCACTTCCACCTGTATTTTTATGGGCACGAATTCTGGGTGGTGGCAGAGCACAAGCCTCTGATTCCCCTGTTTTCTGGAACGTCAATGCTGACTCCCCCCAGGATAGAAGGATGGACTGTCCAGCTTCAAGCATACCGCTTCGAGGTCATATTTTGCCCAGGCGCCAGCAATCCAGCTGACTTTCTATCGTGCCACACCTTCGTGGTGGGTGGACACATGGCAGCCATATGCAGATGTAGAGTACACAGAAGAATTCATAAAAAACATAATCCAGAACGCTTGCCCCAAGGCATTGACGCTGGAGGAAATCGGAGTTGCAACAACCCAGGATGAAAACCCGATGAAGGTCAAAGAAGCACTGCTCTCCAGGGGATGTAAACACTTCCTCGAAGGAGCACACTCCCTGAATGCGGAGGATCAGCACGCGAGGCAGCATCTACGGAGAGTCCGCAGCGAGCTAAGTGAAGGCAAACACGGGATAGTACAACTCTGTCATGCCATTGTACTCTCAACCAAGCTACAGAACCAGGTTGTCGATCTTGCACACATTGGACACGGGGGTGCTAAAGGCTAAAGCACACCTCCGCAGCAAAGTGTTGTTCCCGGGCATGTATGCCCTTGTCTAAGAGGTGATTTGGAAATGCCATTTGTGCACAATTACCAGAAGCAAGCCAGCTCCAGCCGCAGCCATCACAGAGGAGCCCTGCACCGAACCATAGTCCAAAGTAAGCATCAATTTTGGGGGCTTTCCCGATGGTCACAGCACTCTGGTTTTGGTGGACTCACACTCAAATTTCTCTATTGTCAAAGTGATCTCATCCCCAGCATTTCCCAAAGACCAAGCCGTCCTCAACAAGACATTTGCGCCGATGTGCGTCCCGGACAAGATCAAATCTGACAATGGACCCCTGTTCCATGGCAGAGAATTCCTGGTAGGAAAGGCCATTCGACAAAGGAAAATCACTCCGCAATGACCACAGGTAAACAGCGCGGTCTAACTTTTTATGTGGACCCTCAAACGGGCTAAAGATTGGAGTGGAAAAAGGGGGAGCTGCTGAGACCTCTCTTCCTCAGTTCCTGAATGCATATCGGCAGACCCCACTCAGTACCACCCACTGTGCCCAGTCTCATCTGCTTTTCAGGCCCACCCCATGGGTCAGCGTCCCAGCTGACCAGACCTGGCATCCAGCTGAAGTATATGGTGAAGCCACGCAGACCCAGAGAGACATTACTAAACAGAAGGTAAGCCTTGCGTGAGGGGCTGTCACCCTCTTTGTGCATGTGCGACTATATGGTCTGGAAATACAGGCACACCCGGTGGAAGTTCCGAATGCCCTACGAGCCTAAGGTATGGAGAGTCATCTCTATCCAAGGGACCATGGTCTCCGCTCAACAGGGCATACGATTGGTGACCAAATACGTATGCTGATTCCAGGAAGTGGTCAGACCTCACTTCAGACAGGAGTGGGACGCCAATCTGGAAATGGAAGCTGAATCCTTTGTGGATCCTGCACCATCTCCTGTGATGACTGGTGAGGACGGTGGATGTGCAAGGACCGATGGGATGACCCCAGATATTGATCCGGTGCACCAGAGCACCCCAAGCATGCCCCTGCCTAGTAGCCCAGCTGGAGTGGGACCAAATTCCAACTTCCAGAGACAGGTGTATGGTCTTCAGCCAAACCCTGCCCCCAGCCAGGGGCTCAAAGACATTCTGTGCGTTATACCTCAACCATGATAATCATGAAATGATGGACGCTAAAGAAAAGGAGGGATGTAGAGAGCCACCTGACCTCTCCACAACAATGTTGCACCTGTATTACTCCTCAGAGATAAATAAAGGGGTGAAAGACAGCTCGTGGTCTTTGCCCACACTCTCTACCCAAGTGTGTGTCCTGCAATCATTTGGGAGCCGGATAGGCTGCATTGTCTACACGGCCGACCCACCACAACTTGGTCTTTCCCAATACGGAGAAAACATATTTTTTCAAAAATTGAGGGACTATACCCTTTCCTACATGCTCTTGCAAGAATATACAACTGAATATCTTGTTGACATAAATATACTAGCCTTTCATGAGATTAGAGGTCTTGGATTGGTTCTTGGGGTTTACAATGAAGCACGCAGTTCTAAAGGTAATTCTATTGGGTGTCCCAGCCAGCAGGTCAACCCAAATCTCCTCAACTTCTCTGTGAAATTGTATAAGATGTACCAAGACTTTTGTCAAACATTTCCCCATGACTACTACAGAAATAACAGATGTTGCTGTATGAATTTAATTTCTAGAAGAAATCTAATCTATTAAAGATACAGGCAACATATTATCATCAAACATTCTTAATAAATGTACTCACTTATTTATAGCATATACTATTATGTATTATAACCGTTAAATCAGTACTTTTATGATGAAAATCAAGACAGCATTTATTCACTTAATGTGCTTTTCCAATAATGGCATTTTTGATCACGTCAATATTTGTTGTTATTGTTTCACTTATTTTATTTCTTTGTTGTTTCTTTAGGAGATGAACATGACAAATATGGTATGTTCGGGCAATGGTACCTCGGCTACAGAATTCATCTTCCTTGGATTTCAGATCCCTCCCTTTGCAAAGATGGTCCTCTTTGTGCTGTTCTTAATAATTTACATTTTCACAGTAGCCGGGAATGTTCTGATCATCGTCACTGTGTCTTCAAATGAACATCTTCACTCTCCTATGTACTTCTTTCTTGTTGTTTTGTCTCTGGTGGAAATCGGGTACACAACATCAATTTTCCCCATTTTGTTGGGGACCTTAATAATGGGAAAAATCATCATTTCCTTTGCGGGATGTCTCACCCAGTTTGTTTGCATTGCTTTTCTGGCTTGTAACGAGAGCTTTCTTTTAACTTTAATGGCTTATGATAGATATGTAGCTATTTGCCATCCACTACACTACTCAACCATAATGAGTTTAAGGCTTCGTATTACGTTGATCACTAGTGCATTGATTGCTAGCGTTGTATATTCATTTGGAGGTACCTTTTTAGTGTTCACCTTGAAATTTTCTGGCCAAAACGAGATAGACCATTTTTTCTGTGATTTTGCACCGATTTTGAAAGTAGCTTGCTCCGACGTTTCTTTGGCCGAAACTGAATTTTTTGTTGCAGCCCTCATTGTGACATCGATCCCGCTTACACTGATCATTGTTTCATACGTATACATTATCTCAACTATCCTTCAAATTCCCTCAGACACAGGAAGGCAAAAGGCTTTTTCCACCTGCAGCTCTCACATTAGTGTGGTTATCATATACTTCGGAACGTTGATAATTGTATATGGCATACCAAAAAGTGTCTACTCTCTCAATCAAAGCAAAGCTTTATCCCTTTTGTATACTGTTGCAACCCCATTTATTAATCCCATCATATACACCTTGAGAAATAAGGATATAAAAGAGTCCCTTAAAAACCTTGTACATAAAAAAAGAATATAGGGGAAAGTCGTTCATTTAAACTTTTATTGCTCTGGTCGTTTAATATAAGGGAGTCATAAAAATGCTGAATAGAGGGTAAACAAAGTTTAACAAGGTCACATTGAGCATGTGTAATGAATGGGTGATCGATCTATTTACATGACAATCATGTAACCATTAAATGGATTTCCCACGGATAAACTTGTGAATCAATGGAAAAGTGCTAATTTGCCAAATTTCTGATTTTTTAATGATGAAGTGCATTTCTACATAGTGTAAAACACCCATCTTTCTGATTAACCGTGGAAAACAAGGGAGAGATGGGGGAGTTGAAATGAGGATGGAGTAAAGGGGAGAAGTGGGAAAACATAATTTTTCGATCTGCCCCTCATGTGCTTTCTATGGTTTTTACTTTTGATGTTTCTAACTAGCGCCAGTTAATATATGTCTTATATGGTTTTTTTTTTTTACCCCTATAGTTATTTTCCACTGCCAATCTTGTAGTGATTTTTGTGTCAACCTCGATACATGACCTCCTTTTGTATATCTGTGCTATGATTGATTGTTTGTTTCGCTGGACTGTTTTTAACAATGCACCCAACTTGAGAATCTGTGCAGTTTGAGGACCCAGTACTTTTGGTCCTGAACCTAGCGATCCTCACCTTGTGTAGCTTTGAGGGGATTGATTGTTTGCTTTGCTGGGGATATTTCAACATTGCTTTAATTTTGCTCCCCCATATGTAGCGGTGATGTGATTTGTTTGTTTCGCTGGACTTTCTTCTGCTCACTTCCTTCGTACTTTACTTAACTCATATTCTCTTGACTCTGGCCCCTTTCTCTCATATCATCTCACATTCCCTTTCTTTGTTCTTTTCCTTTGCCGAATCCTCCCCTTACCCTTTCCCAACACCGCGTCCTTCCACTCCTCCCTTTCCAAGTCTCTCCCTCCACAGCCCCAACCCACTGCCCTCCCTTGACTACTCACGTGACTATCTGATTCTCCTCTCCCCTACATTTTTCTTTGCCCAATATGCCTCCTCTCAATATCCCTTCCCCCTCCCAGGACCTTTCTCTATCTAAACATGGTCCCAACAATACAGCCCCCAAGCAGGAGATACGTGCCTCTGTTCAAACCTTATGTTCCCCATGCAACCTTCCCCCCTCTCCGCTCTTACTCTTTCCAGCTTCTGTCCTCTGTCCTCAGCCCTCACACGCCCTTGCCCTTTCTCCCCACCCTGTTTTTCTGTGAACCTTAGACAGACTTCCTTTCGTCTCTATGGTTGTCTCTTCCCTTATCCTGACTCCCTCTCGTCCCCTACCCCCCACTACTTTCTCTCGCCTTTCACTCCTCCCCTAATTGTATTGCTGATTGTTTTATTTAATGTTTACTTGTTGATTTTCTTCTAGTATATTGTTGAACCACATTGTTGCACTTCCTGTCATCTCTCCTATTGTCTCCTACCGCATCCTCCCTCTATTTATGTATCTCCCTCCCTCCTCTCTCAACGTTTTGAGACTGAACTATTTTGTCTGATGCCCGATGGAGGTACTTGGTTTAGCTATAGGGGAGATGGGCCTTGGATTCCCTCCTTGGTCGTCACCTACCCAGTCGGTCTTTATGCAGACTTCTTTTCGTCTCTCCTTATTGTCTCTTCCCTAGCTCCTATCCACTCTCCCCTGAATCTCTCCCCTTGCCTGCTACTCTGCCTACCCCCTGTCCTTTGTGCCCTTTGACTAAGCACTCCTTCTCCCCTTGTTGGGGAAAGATGCAATAGTTATACTCTGGAGTCTCAGCGAACCCGCTGAGTGAGTCCACTGCGCCAAGGGAGCCACTCACACTTGAGGTGTGGTATGGCACCCCTTGCCAAAGCACTCCCTCTCCCCTTTTTGGGGAAGGATCCAGTATGGAGGCCTTGGAGTCTCAGAGACCTCTCTGAGAGAGTCCACTGCGTAAAGGGTGCCTCTGGCAGTAGAGATAGGAAAGGGATACCACTTCCCCTGGGATCACAGCTTACTGGACTTTGGACTTTGCCTTGACTCGTCTACCGGTTTGTGTCCCCGTCACCCTTCCCCTCTTCTCCCCATGCTGTGACTCTCACCCTCCCCTCCCCTCCTCTTTCCCACCTTCATTATCTGTCTATTTCCTCTACTCCAACCCCCCTGAATCTCTCACCTTGCCTTCTTTTCCCTTAAGTATTTGTGCTTATTGCTTATCTCGACCTTACAAGTAACTATGTTGCCATGCTCTAAGAACTGTGTAACATTTGTAACGATGTAACCTGTAACTATGATCTGATGCTCATGTAAAGCGCTCTGATACCTCCGGGTCTAGCCAGCGCTATATAAAACTTAAAAAAAAAAATAGAGGGCACCAAGAAATGGGATGTTTGGACAGAAAAGGAATGGGTAAGAGGGTGAATAGGGAATGAGAGAAAGTAAGAGAGAGAAAGGTAAGAAATGTCAATCTTGATAGAAGCTTTTCATCATTTTCATCCAAGAGATTTAACCCTTCCACCAACTCCCCATTAAAATGGTATAATAGGAAGAACATCTAGAGGAGAGGCAAGAGGAAAAAGGGGAAAGTTAATAGACACAAAAGCCAGCCATCAATGCTGAATGGTTTATTAGCGGGTCTTCATTTAGGTGGCTCCTTGGTTTTTATAATTGCTGCAACAAAGCTGTACATCCAATGTAAAAATCAGTAGACCCTAAGTGATGGAAATTGGGTTACTGGTTGTGGGGGGGGGGGTCTAACCCTTCTCAAGCAGCAACCACAATTCTTGTCAGGGTGAACCACATGCAAACTTCAAATTACCCTGTTCTTACCCCTCTGGTAGCTTGGCACACCACACTCAGGCTTAACTTAGCAGCAATGCATAGAGCTTTTATGCAGCACTTCAAACAGTAATAAAGTGAAAACACAAGACAAGAAAAATCTCACAACAACTTAGGAGATAAAGAAAAATCGAAGAAATGATTGGAGACCAAAATGACAACAATCCAATCAATTGAACCAGAGGTATGCAATTTCAAAGTTGTAAGTAAAAATAGTCCCTAGAAGCACAAAGCGGCAACTGTGGTAATCCAGATTAGGTCTGCTGAACAAAGTGCCATAAATACTGATTGTGGAGTGTTGCTCTCTTATGGTGGTGACTCCTTATTCCAAGGGAGTTACAGTCAAAGCTATTGATCTTTCAGTGTCACTGATTTCAAGAAGTACAAGTCAGTGCCAAGGGGCTAAGTGTCCAGCTGAGGAAACAAGTGTCAACTGAACTTGTACTGGGACTCTATAGAGTACTCACTATTTTAATCTTTATTGCTTGCTGAGATACACAGACAGCAAATTGTGGCTAGAAAAGAGAAAGCAAGGTCACTTGACCACCGGGTAGCCACTGAGTCCTCTTGAAGTCGGGAACTAAAGCTGCAGTTCCTTCTGCAAAAAGTGTCTGTCGCTTGAAAAATGTTATTTGCATCATAACATACATATACACAATCTAGTAGTCTGAATCTGGTTTTCCTGCTGCATAAACATACTTTTGCAGATCTTAATAGATGTGGTGTTAGATAAAGTTTAACCTTTTGCAATTGCCATATCCTTTTCTACACATGGTGTTTTAATTGTAGTACTGTGGGATGACATCTTGAGTTAGACATTTTACACAACAATATATAAAAAAAATCTTATAGATTAATTTAAATTTCTTGTATTAATGACATAATGATGTCTTGCACAAAAACTCTCTAAGTATCATGAGGCTTGTTTTTATTTCTGCTTATGCTTTCTGATTTGCTCATCTTATTGTAGATGAAAAGCAGACAATAAAAGTAAATCTATCCATTCATATGTTTAATAGAAGCTGAGTACTTAATCATTACTATCAACACAACCAATGCCATAGACCGCTATGAAAAAAAATAGTATTGCAAAAATATATTACTGACATAATTGCTCTCTTTTGTAGTGAAATCAGAAGCTCTTAAATATTTTAATTTGTGTGATATTTCTCAGTTACTGCTGAATAGGTAATATATAGGTAACTCTCGTGGTCACCAAGTAGCTGCTTTAGTCCCAACACAAATTCATTGCAATTTTATATTCCCAATGGTCTTGCTCGTTGTATGCAACCACAACCATTGCAAACTAATTTCCATGGTGTTCAGTCTTCCTTATGATTAGCGACTGTCATGTTACAAACATTTTGCCAAATGAATGAGCCCCTCATTAATATTCAAATTGTCTTTATCACTAATTAGCAGTGGCGGCCCGTGCAGGTAAGCGCTGTGGGGTGAGGAACAGTTTAAGTGACATACAACGGGTTTGTGAAAATAAATAAATAAAACCACTTACTTTGCGATTGCTGCATCACAGAATCGGGACCATTGCAATACACTGCAATACACTGTCCCAGTATCTGAGGGAATGTCACAACCAAGTTTAAGTGGTGTGCTACAAGAAGTTTGTTCTACAATGATGAGACACATCAACAGCTTTTTACACTTTGCACTAAATGTGGATTTTGCCCATGTGAGGGCAGATTAGTATGTTTTGACTCGGCTACCACATGCGGTTGGAGCAGTTGAAAGCACACATATTGCCTTAGTGCCAACAAACGACAAAGCATGAGTCCGATGCAATCTTGAAAACTGCCAGTAAATCACTGTGCAAGTTGTCTTGGTACAAGATATGTATACTCAAAGTCTGTTTGTGTCTTTCCCGAGATCAACCTGTGGTCCCTTTGTACTTCGAAAGAGCACCTTTTAAGTGCATATGTCACAACTTTCAAACGTCCAAATGAAGATAACATGGTGTAGATACCTAAAACAGATTAGATGAGTAATGAAACATAGTAAAATAGACACTTTGCAAAGTCATCCTTTTGAGGACACATTTTCAAAAACACAATCAGAGATAAACAATGAAAATGAACGATCTGTGGCCTGGATTTCCTCGAACGTGCCCTTCCTAAAAAAAGGTCCAGCACAAACTTTTTTCCTCATTACATCAATAGTTGGTTTAACAGATAATGTAATAATATGCAAAGATATACTTATACACATATGAAAAAGTTGTTAACGATATTCCGATATAAGTCATCTCATTTCTCCTGTCCACTATCATCTTCATTTAGCATTTAAGGATCCTCACTCAGTGACTCTACATGGTCTTCATTCTCTGCGATGTAAGGGGTGTTCAATCTCAGGACTATATTTTGCAGCGTGCCATGGTTATTTGCCACAGTAGAGAAGAGCTCTGTTGGAACTGGCCCTTCTTGCAGGGTCATCCTCAAACTTTTTGCTTCTTCCTCCCTTATTTTTCCTGACCCGTGGCTGTTGGCAATAGGACTCTGCGCACTTTACCACTGCTGATCAGTGCTAAAGTGCATATGCTCTCTATGTAAATTGTTATTCTGATTGGATATACATGTTTGGCATATTTGTATCACCATGAAGTCCCTAGTAAAGTGCCCTGGGTGTGCCAGGGCTGGTGATGACAAATGCTACTAGTGGGCCTGCAGCACTGATTGTGCCACCCACAGGAGTAGCTCTAAAATGGTGTCTCAGGCCTGCCACTGCAGTGCCTATGGGCAGTTTAGAACTGCCATGTCCTCCTGGTCAGTGTCCACACTGACCAGGCCTAACCCTTCCCTTTTCGTGCACATCAGCTACCCCTATGGAAGGCCCAAGGTACCCCCCCTGGGCAGGGTGCAGTGTATGTGAAAGGTAGAGCATGTACTGGTGAAGGTAACATGTTCTGGTAGTGAATTACAGCCATTTTCGTTTTTCACTATTGTAAGGCTATCTTGCTCCATAGATTAACATGGGGGATGCTGGCTACAGTGGTTAACAGCATTTCTTCCCATAGGAACAAGATAGGACATAAGTATCTAGTATCCCTGAACTCAGAATTCAATAACACATCTTTTAGGAAAGGTTGTGTTTAAATCCTGTGTTTGAGAACAGCACTTTTAGAAAGTTGCTGTTCTCTTGTCTGACCCTTCTGTGTGCCTGGGCCTGTTTGTGTATTGGCTGTCTGGTTTGTGAGTGACAGGGGCTGGGGAATTCCCCTGGAGGCTGGATGAGTCAGCACTAGGCTGAATGACTGCATTTGCAACTGGAGTGGTGGGAGGAGTTAGCACCTGGGCTGAATAGGGCTGTGCCTGCCTTCCACAATGCTGGCTCCACCCCCCTGCTGGGCGGCTGAGGACCCTGCCCCTCACTCTGAAAGGAAAGATGCAGCCAGCAAAACAAAGTGCTCAGGATCCACCCAGAACTGGTTTAGACCGGGCTCAGGGCCCACATGGACCAAGAGAACAAAGACTTTAGGGGTATAAGTACAGGACCCCTGACAACAGAACATTAGATCATCCTGGAAATCAAGAAGGAACCTCTGCCAAGGAGAAAGCTGACTCTGAAGAAGGAAGATTGTCCTGCTGTTGCTCTGCTGGACTGACCTGTTGCTTTGCTGCCAAGGAAAGGGGAAGGACTTTGCTGTGTGCTGTGTCCCCTGTCTTGAAGGAATCTCCAAGGGCCTGAGAAGAGCTGGCTCCCTGTTTTGAAGTCCCAGGAACAAAAGGACTTCACCCCCAGCTTCCCTGAACTCTGCTGAGAGAGTTCTGTCCCTCCTAGAGTGCTTGATCCAGTTGTGGGGCCTCTGGAGGTTGGACCTGTGCTGGGAAGCTTGAAACTAAGCTTGAGTGACTTTTGAAACTGAAAAGTGTCGCATCGCTCGCTTGCGGAGCGCATCCCCGACAGTGCGATAAGTTTCCCGCCGCTACGGAGGTCGAGATCATCGCAGCGCCTGACGCCGCTGCCAGAGACGTCGCATCCTTCGTTTGCGGGACGCACCAGACCGGTGCGGGAGAATCGAACATCGCTGCGAGTATCGTCGCAGAGCCTGTCGTCGCTGGGTGAGAACGCCGCACCGCTTGCTTGCGGACCGCATCACGTCGCTGCGAGTGTCGTCGCAGAATCATCGCATGGAGGAGCTGCGAGAGAAGGGATCACCGCTGGACCGCGCATCGTCGCCCCGGAGATCGTCGCAGCACCTACGAGATCGTCGCATCGTGCCTTTGCGAGAACAGACTTCCTACGGAACCTACGCACCGGAATCCATACAAGTGGCCTTCCTCCCCATACAGACCGGATTCGTCGCAACACGCCCGCTGCTGCAGCGGGGCTGTCGCATCGCCTCCCCAGGGTCTCAGGAGCAACGCATCGCTTGTTTTCCACCGCACCAGCTTCTGCTTTTGGAACTTTGTTGCAACTAAACGTACTGTGAGTAAACGTGACGCAACTGTGAACTTTTCACGCAACCGTGGTTTATTTTACCGCAACTTGTAGAATTTTAACGCAACCTTAAGAACTCTTTTTGAAACCATATTCTTGAACTGTGTATGTTGGATTTTTGTCGTTTTGGTCTTGTGTAGTTTAGATTAAAAATACCTTTATTTTTCTAAACTGTTGTGGAGTCAGTTTGTGGTGTTTTCACTGTGTTACTGTGAGTGTTGGTACAAATACTTTACGCATTGCCTCTGGTTAGCCTAGACTGCTCGCGCCAAGCTACCTAGAGGGTGAGCGGAGGTTATCGCAGAGGGTTATCTCCTTGCCCTGACTAGAAGCAAGGGTCCCTATTTGGACAGTGGTACCTACCTCTGCCAACTAGAGACCCCCAGATCTAACATTGGTGGTCAGGCGGTGGGATTTGAACTTGTATTTGTACTTGACCCACAGTAATTGGTGTACATCACTAGTGAGTGCAGACCACTACGCCACCGCATACTAAATTTTTTATTTTTGGTTCTATTTTTGATCGTAAACCTGAAAGAATCCAAGCATCATGTCTCAGAATGGTAAACCAGCAAGTGATGTTGCAGAACTGGAGTTTGATATTGAAATGTTAAGTGATTACAAAGTAGGTCAACTCAGGCAGTTCTGCAGGAACTTTGGATGCCCCATGAAGCGCTGCTCCAAGAAGGAGGAGCTACAGGAGGCCTTAAGGGCCTGGTGGAAGACCAAAGAGGCTGGGGAGACAGATGATGCAGAAATGGATGAGGATGCACAAAGGGACGGTTTCAGGCCACAGGATCTGCCTGTGTCCAGAGCAGCCTCAAGGGCTGGCAGCAACCATTCAGCTGAAAGTTTTTCCCCAGAGGAGTTGGAGGAAAACCAAAGGGCTAGAGATCATAAGTTAGAAATGTTGAGGCTTGAAATGGAGCTGAAGCAATTGGAAATGGAGAAAGAGAGAGAAATGGCGGCGGAGGAGAGCAAAAATGCCCGTGCCCTGGAAGAATTGAAATTGACCTTGGCCCATGAATTAAGAATGAGGAAGCTTGAGTTGGAGCTCCAGAAGCGTGAGGCCATGAGGGTCTCAGCTGAAGAAGTAACATGGGTAGCTCAAGAGGTGAGCTTTGCTGAGTTGGAGGTGGAGTCCAGCTCAGATGGTGGCAGCATGATTATGATATCTAGTGTGGAAAGAAAGGTACAAACACCCAGAGATGTGGCGCCTGACTTGAGGGAGGGGGTCGACATACACCGGGGGGTTCAGGTTTATGATGTAGTTCCAGTGGAGTGCAGTGTCCCTGAAGTAGATTGGGGGACTGGCACAGGGGACCATATTCCTAGTGGTGGGAGGGACACTCTACTGACTCTAGATGAGAGGTACAGGGAGACGGGTTCCCCCATGGTAGAAACCTTGGTGTGTGTGTGTGAGGACCAGCCAGAAGAGTGTGGGTTGTGTGACAGAGACAGTCAGATACTGTCTTGCCAGTCTCAGGAGAGTGGTGTGGGGTACTTGTGTGAGGCACTGGAGGGTGAGGCAGAGGGTAGCTTGGTTAACAACTGTGGGGGGCTGTGTGATTCGTTTGTTGGAGAGCGTATTTTAAGTCCCTGTTTTCCAGAGCTATGCCAACACCCGGTGGAGTGTGAGTTCTCTGATCCCAGAGAGCTTGCGTTGGAGGCAGACCTCTTGGTGGATTTCAGAGAGTCTGTGGAGGCATTGGGGAGTGATCCCAAAAGGAGTGGCTTAGATATCTTCCAGACCTGTGAGGTGGAAGAGGTGCAGTGTAGCCCAGTTAGGTCCCAGTGTAGTGGGAGGGGTGTAGGGGCTCATGCCCGGTCTCAGTGGAGAAGGAATGAGTGTGAGACGGTGTGTCTCACGGTGCCCGAAACCCAGTCTCAGGAACTGGAGGGTTCATTAAGAGAACACCAGGTTGGGGACCTAGACTATACTTGTAGGCCATTTGAGGAGGATCTCCTAGTGTCTGTTGAATGGGGAGTGCCTGTAACCAGGCCTCCATCAGTTCTGGTGTCTGGCAGTGCCGCTCCATTTGGGAGGGTGCAGAAGTCCAGACTGAGGGGTGAGAGGGGGAAGGAGTCCCCAGTGGGAGAACCAGTGGGTCAGGGACCAGTCGGAAGGGCTGAGTCCCCAGTGAGTGACCATGGTGACCTCACTTCTGTCCTGGGGGATCTTCCCGCGCTGTCACGTGGACAGGGGTCGGGAGATCTGCGCCAGGCAGACTGTCACAGGACACATGAGTTGTGTGTCACCCTCAAGGGGGTACTATGTGAGTCCCCAGAAGTCCTGGCATGCCAGGCAAGTGCACAACCGCAGGTTTTGGTCCCTGGGTTGGGAGACAAGGTTCAGGATCTGCCTGACCTGGAAGGAAGGGCATCTGTAACCAGTGTCCTGACCAATATGGTTCCCAGGGGTACCCCTCCAGTAGGGAGGGTGCAGCGCTCTGGAAGGGGGTGCAGAGGGAGGGAGTCCTCGCCCCTGACCCCGGTACAACCTGAGGGGTTAAACCCTAGGTTGGGAGACCAGTTGCAGGAGGGAGGTCCTGAACAGGTAGGAAAGTTGTGTTCTTGGTTATCTTGGTGGACAGGGTTTCCCCTGGAAGGAGGGCAGGAGTCTCACCCTGGGGGTGGACTGGGCCACACCGTTGTGTTGGCCAGGTGGGTACTGTCTACCAGTATGGGCACCTCAGTGAGTGAAGTCCTGGTGCGCCAGGCAAGTGTTCCACCGCAGGGGTTGATCTCTGGGTGGCTAAGCCAGAATCAGGTATTGCCTGACCTGGAGGCTTTGGAGTCTAGGTTTAAGGGCCAGGCCCGGGGTATCCCCCCTGACCTGGAAAACCAGTTGCAGGATAGCGCCCCTGAACTGGTGGATGAATGGTGCGGGACACCTGCCACAGGTGCCCTGGCTATTCTAGAAGGGGGTACCGCTCCAGGTTATGTTATGTTATGTTAAGGGGGTGCTTATAAAGCGCACTGTCACCGTGAGTTTCATGGCGCTGATAGGGTGCTGAGAGGAACAGAGGGACTTTAGCTAGGTTGTGGGAAGAGCCAGGTTTTTAGTGATTTGCGGAAATGGATGAGAGTGTTAGAAGTCCTAACTGGGAAAGGAAGGGAGTTCCAGAATTTGGGGCCGAGGTAAGCGAATCTCCGACCACCAGATCTGCAAAGTTTAATGGAAGGGACATCCAGGAGGTGTAGGTGTGATGATCTGAGGTTACGAGAGGGACAATAGGGCCGAATGAGGGATTTCAGGAAAGCGGGGCAAGAACCAGATAGAGACTTAAAAATAAGGCAGCCAAGCTTGAAGGCAGCCCTGAGGCTGACAGGGAGCCAGTGCAATTTGATGAGGAGGGGTTTGGCAGACTGCCATTTTGGTATCCCGAGGGCCAATCTCGCCGCCTGGTTTTGGATGATCTGCAACCTATAGATGGAACATTTAGGGAGACCATAATAGATGGAATTCGAAAAGTCCAGGCGGGAGAGGACGAGGGCCATGATAACTTGCAGCAGAGCATCGGGGGTGAGGAGGTAGGCCACCTTCCTGATCCTGCGCAGCTGGAACATGCAGGAGGAGACCACCGTCCCCACCTGCGGCCCGAGGGATAGCCCAGCGTCAATGGTGACCCCGAGGCTTTTCACCGAGGCCACCGGGATGGGAGGGGAGCCAAGCTCTGCCGGCCAGAAATGTGGGCCCCAATGGGCGGCGCTCTTACCAGGCAAGAGGAGCTCCGTCTTTCCTGGGTTCAATTTAAGCTGGTTCAGACACATCCACTGAAGGATATGGGACATGACTGCCTGGAAATTGGGAATAGCAGAGGGGGAGTTTAAAGAAAAGATGAGTTGCAGGTCGTCTGCGTAATTAAAGACGGTGACGTCCCACTGCCTCAGAGAGAAAAGAAGAGGGCGAAGATGACGATTAAAGAGAAGGGGGGATAGAGAGGAGCCCTGGGGGACCCCACAAGGCAGGTGCTCCCTAGGAGCCCTAAATGTGCCTAGGCTGAGGGTCTGAGATCTCCCTGTGAGGAAGGATTTGACCCATGCCAGCGCCAGGCCCTGGATGCCGGCCTGTTCGACACGGTGGAGAAGGATGTTATGGTCCACCGTGTCGAAGGCGGCCGACAGATCTAATAATACCAAGGCCTGGGGGGTACCCTTGTCAGCTCCGTCTCTCAAAGTGTCCAGGACAGCCAGGATCACAGTCTCCGTAGAGTGACCAGGTCGGAAACCGGCCTGGTTAACTTCGAGAAAGTTAGAGCTCTCGATGAACCTAGAGAGACAGGCAGTGACATGGGCTTCCAAGATTTTAGAGAAGAAAGGTAGGAGAGAAATAGGGCGATAGTTCGCCGGGACGGCGGGATCGATCCAGGCTTCTTCAGCAGAGGCACCAAGACGGCCTCCTTGAAGGAGCTGGGTACCGTCCCGGAGAGGAGAGAAGAATTAAGCAAGGGAAGGATGCAGTCAGATAAAGAGTGGCAGATGTCCCGTAGTATAGAAGGCGGACAGCGGTCGTCAGGGGAACCAGACTTAATGCGAGCGGCCAGAGAGGCTAGGGATGTAGGGTCTAAGGGGGGGAACTGAGTGATGAAGAGAGCATTATGGGGGGGAGTAACAGAATCAACGCCCGGTGAGGTGACCGGAATAGAATCCTTAATCCTTAATCAAGACAATCTTCTGTATAAAAAAAGTGTTGAGAGCATTACAGGATTCCTGTGTCGGGGCCTGGGTCGGGAGCGTTCTGGAATCAGAAGTGAATTCATCCAGGACTCTGAAGATCTCCTTCGACTTGCAAGGTGCTAGTAAGATTCTCTCTGAGGCATAGGCTTTTTTGGCTGCAGAGATGGCAGATTTGTACTTATTGCGGACTGCCACATAGGTATCTCTGCTTGACGGACAGTAATCTCTTCTCCACTTACGTTCTGATTGGCGGAGTTCCAGCTGTATGGCTTTTAGATGGGGAGTAAACCATTTATGAGAGTTGCTGTGTCGGGATCGAGGGAACTTGACTAGAGGGGCAAAGATGTCGCTGGCTGACACGAGCCAGTCGGAGACCTGACCATCTAGCTCGTTAACGTCAATATTGTTAAGGGTAGGGGGACGTGTGTGAGACAGATGGGATAACAATTTAGAGGAATCGACAGCCTTCCACTTACGAGCTGTTCAATGAAAGATGCAGGGAAGGAGGGCATGGACTGGGGAGGGCGATAGACTACCATAAGGGTAACTGCGCCTACCTCAGTCCCAAGGCTGAGAACCAGATTGTCCACTTCAGGGAGAGTCATAGAAGTGGAGGCAATAACCTTGATGTTCTTACGTATTACCGCTGCGAACCCCCCCCCGGGGCGGCCCCCTTGGCGGTTGGTGTTAAGCAGATAGTAGTCTGGAGGTAACGCTGCCAGTATGTCCGGGAGGGAGTCGTCCGTGAGCCAGGTCTCAGAAAGTAAAAGGACGTCAGGCCTCTCGGTCAAAAGTAAGTGAAAAATGTCAGTTTGATGTCTGACCAAAGAACGAGTGTTTAAATAAAGTAAACGGATCTGTGACTCGGAGGTGATAGGAGAGGTGGAAGGAGTGACCGGGCCCAAATGAGGGGGACGGTCACCTACGATTCCAAGTGAAGTGATCCGTGTCCAGATCTCCAGCGGTAGGGGGCAGGCGGCAGATTGTAGGTGCATAAGGACAGAAGGAGG
The DNA here is from genome assembly GCF_964261635.1 of Lissotriton helveticus. NCBI lineage: Eukaryota > Metazoa > Chordata > Amphibia > Caudata > Salamandridae > Lissotriton > Lissotriton helveticus. The sequence continues at coordinate 928,163,707 of NC_136061.1, forward strand.
GTAGGTAATAGCGGTAGCAACGTCCCTGGCCCCTGGGCCCGTCCGGCCGCGGACGGGCGCAGACGGGCTTAACTCAGGCGCAACTCCGGCGCGCTGCCGGCGCGCCCGCTGCGCTCGTCCGCTGCGCGGCCGCATAGGGGGTGTTTAAATAGGCACGTGACGCAGGAGGTAGGAGGAGCCAACAGGGCGGGAGGAGTGATTTTTAAAAAAGTGGATGGCGTCCAGCGCTTGCGATCAGCGGGACGAAGGGCTGCTATTCAGTCAGCAGAGGAGGAAAGTATTTAAAAACAAGTTGTAGCGTCCAGCGCGCGCGAGCCCTCTGCCACCGGGCTGCTCGTCTGTGCACCAGAATGAAAGGGGGCGTGGCCTAAATAGGCACGTGACGCAGGAGGTAGGAGGAGCCAACAGGGCGGGAGGAGTGATTTTTAAAAAAGTGGATGGCGTCCAGCGCTTGCGATCAGCGGGACGAAGGGCTGCTCTTCAGTCAGCAGAGGAGGAAAGTATTTAAAAACAAGTTGTAGCGCCCAGCGCGCGCGAGCCCTCTGCCACCGGGCTGCTCGTCTGTGCACCAGAATGAAAGGGGGCGTGGCCTAAATAGGCACGTGACGCAGGAGATAGGAGGAGCCAACAGGGCGGGAGGAGTGATTTTTAAAAAAGTGGATGGCGTCCAGCGCTTGCGATCAGCGGGACGAAGGGCTGCTCTTCAGTCAGCAGAGGAAGAAAGTATTTAAAAACAAGTTGTAGCGCCCAGCGCGCGCGAGCCCTCTGCCACCGGGCTGCTCGTCTGTGCACCAGAATGAAAGGGGGCATGGCCTAAATAGGCACGTGACGCAGGAGGTAGGAGGAGCCAACAGGGCGGGAGGAGTGATTTTTAAAAAAGTGGATGGCGTCCAGCGCTTGCGATCAGCGGGACGAAGGGCTGCTCTTCAGTCAGCAGAGGAGGAAAGTATTTAAAAACAAGTTGTAGCGCCCAGCGCGCGCGAGCCCTCTGCCACCGGGCTGCTCGTCTGTGCACGAGAATGAAAGGGGGCGTGGCCTAAATAGGCACGTGACGCAGGAGGTAGGAGGAGCCAACAGGGCGGGAGGAGTGATTTTTAAAAAAGTGGATGGCGTCCAGCGCTTGCGATCAGCGGGACGAAGGGCTGCTCTTCAGTCAGCAGAGGAGGAAAGTATTTAAAGACAAGTTGTAGCGCCCAGCGCGCGAGAGCCCTCTGCCACCGGGCTGCTCGTCTGTGCAGGTGGGAGGGTACAGAGCCCCAAGGAAGAGGAGGACCGGGTGTGGGGAAGCCCACCACAGCCTCCAGTCCAGCCGCTGGATACAGGTCCAGGACTGGTGGGTCAGTGCCAGAGTGTCAGACCTGACCTGACAAGAGAGGGAATGGACAAAGGGTGCCAAGCACCTGGGGCTACTGTCCCCCACCCTCTGACGCCACAGAGGTTTGAGAGCCATGAGAGGCATGAGGCCTGGGTCTCATCCCTGATCACTGTTGGTGGTCACTGTGGCTTGCTGTCGGTCTGTTGGGACACACCTGTGAGGAAATTAAGGTTAGGTGCTGCACAGGTGGTGTCCACAGGTGAGGAGAAGGGTTCCACATGGATTGGCATGGCGGACCCTGAGAGTATGGATAGAGTGATCCAACTGGGTTTAGGACGGCTTAGAACAGGACTGCCCTGCTGTGTGGGCCAGTTTCCGTGTTCTATCGCCTTAAGCAGGGAATCCCATCGAGGTATCGTTTGGTCTACCCTGGCTATAGGCTGGAAGGGGGTTGTGTTGGAACTGGCCCTTCTTGCAGGGTCATCCTCAAACTTTTTGCTTCTTCCTCCCTTATTTTTCCTGACCCGTGGCTGTTGGCAATAGGACTCTGCGCACTTTACCACTGCTGATCAGTGCTAAAGTGCATATGCTCTCTATGTAAATTGTTATTCTGATTGGATATACATGTTTGGCATATTTGTATCACCATGAAGTCCCTAGTAAAGTGCACTGGGTGTGCCAGGGTTGGTGATGACAAATGCTACTAGTGGGCCTGCAGCACTGATTGTGCCACCCACAGGAGTAGCTCTAAAATGGTGTCTCAGGCCTGCCACTGCAGTGCCTATGGGCAGTTTAGAACTGCCATGTCCTCCTGGTCAGTGTCCACACTGACCAGGCCTAACCCTTCCCTTTTCGTGCACATCAGCCACCCCTATGGAAGGCCCAAGGTACCCCCCTGGGCAGGGTGCAGTGTATGTGAAAGGTAGAGCATGTACTGGTGCAGGTAACATGTTCTGGTAGTGAATTACAGCCATTTTCGTTTTTCACTATTGTAAGGCTATCTTGCTCCATAGATTAACATGGGGGATGCTGGCTACAGTGGTTAACAGCATTTCTTCCCATAGGAACAAGATAGGACATAAGTATCTAGTATCCCTGAACTCAGAATTTAATAACACATCTTTTAGGAAAGGTTGTGTTTAAATCCTGTGTTTGAGAACAGCACTTTTAGAAAGTTGCTGTTCTCTTGTCTGACCCTTCTGTGTGCCTGGGCCTGTTTGTGTATTGACTGTCTGGTTTGTGAGTGACAGGGGCTGGGGAATTCCCCTGGAGGCTGGATGAGTCAGCACTAGGCTGAATGACTGCATATGCAACTGGAGTGGTGGGAGGAGTTAGCACCTGGGCTGAATAGGGCTGTGCCTGCCTTCCACAATGCTGGCTCCACCCCCCTGCTGGGCGGCTGAGGACCCTGCCCCTCACTCTGAAAGGAAAGATGCAGCCAGCAAAACAAGTTGACGGCCGAGGAAAGGTGTCTTCCTGGCACGTCAGGACAACCGATTTTTAAGAAAGTACCAAGGGACATACTTACGTCTGAAGTGTGTGGTGACCTTGATGAAACAGGAGCGGCCGGTACGAGTGGCGTGGCTGTTCCCTGCACACAATAGAACGAGTGTCCAAATAAAGCGAAGTGGCAGCATTTGAGTGCAGCCCTGAGGAAACTGCTTTAACGCTACATAGCAGTGAAACATGTCGGCACTGGCAGTAGGTTATGGTAGGCATGATTAGCTACCAGCCTTTTTAATACAGCACACATTCACCGCCCTATGAATAAAATTGGGTAAGGGACTGGTGTGTGTGTTTTTATGCACTCAGTTAGTATTACTTGTATGTGGGTTGGTCACTAGCAGAAATTTCTGCAATTCACTATTTGTCACTTTATATGTTGTTTGTTTTGGACACTATTTTCCTTTCTCCTTATTTTTCTTTGAGAAGCAAGTGATCACCGATGATGAGACAGGGGCCTGTCTGGAAATTGTATACCAGTTACCCCGATGGTGGTGTTTCCGTGAGGGGTCACTTGCTTCTCTCACATTTTTTGGCTCTATGATGAGCGGTGTCCAATGTTGGGAGTGGACGAGTGTGTGACTAAGTACATTTTGGTGCACCCTGTTTTGGTGTTCTTGTGTGTTGCTTGGGAGAACAAGTTCTTAAATTAGGCGGAGGACAGTGCAGTGGTCTCCTTAGAAAGTGGATAAGAGACTAGTGGGGAGTTAGAGTTTCCTGGCACCCCCTTGCAGTCACTGATTCAGAAGTTCGCCATTGGATTGGGTCATATTTTGTATTGTTGATTTTGAGTGGAGGGCGACCCTTTCTGTTTTCCCTCTTAGCTCCTTCATTGTTTGAATGACCCTTCTGTGTGCCTGGGCCTGTTTGTGTATTGACTGTCTGGTTTGTGAGTGACAGGGGCTGGGGAATTCCCCTGGAGGCTGGATGAGTCAGCACTAGGCTGAATGACTGCATTTGCAACTGGAGTGGTGGGAGGAGTTAGCACCTGGGCTGAATAGGGCTGTGCCTGCCTTCCACAATGCTGGCTCCACCCCCCTGCTGGGCGGCTGAGGACCCTGCCCCTCACTCTGAAAGGAAAGATGCAGCCAGCAAAACAAAGTGCTCAGGGTCCACCCAGAACTGGTTTAGACCGGGCTCAGGGCCCACATGCACCAAGAGAACAAAGACTTTAGGGGTATAAGTACAGGACCCCTGACAACAGAAAATTAGATCATCCTGGAAATCAAGAAGGAACCTCTGCCAAGGAGAAAGCTGACTCTGAAGAAGGAAGATTGTCCTGCTGTTGCTCTGCTGGACTGACCTGTTGCTTTGCTGCCAAGGAAAGGGGAAGGACTTTGCTGTGTGCTGTGTCCCCTGTCTTGAAGGAATCTCCAAGGGCCTGAGAAGAGCTGGCTCCCTGTTTTGAAGCCCCAGGAACAAAAGGACTTCACCCCCAGCTTCCCTGAACTCTGCTGAGAGAGTTCTGTCCCTCCTAGAGTGCTTGATCCAGTTGTGGGGCCTCTGGAGGTTGGACCTGTCCTGGGAAGCTTGAAACTAAGCTTGAGTGACTTTTGAAACTGAAAAGTGTCGCATCGCTCGCTTGCGGAGCGCATCCCCGACAGTGCGAGAAGTTTCGCGCCGCTACGGAGGTCGAGATCCTCGCAGCACCTGACGCCGCTGCCAGAGACGTCGCATCCTTCGTTTGCGGGACGCACCAGACCGGTGCGGGAGAATCGAACATCGCTGCGAGTATCGTCGCAGAGCCTGTCGTCGCTGGGTGAGAACGCCGCACCGCTTGCTTGCGGACCGCATCACGTCGCTGCGAGTGTCGTCGCAGAATCATCGCATCGAGGAGCTGCGAGAGAAGGGATCACCGCTGGACCGCGCATCGTCGCCCCGGAGATCGTCGCAGCACCTACGAGATCGTCGCATCGTGCCTTTGCGAGAACAGACTTCCCACGAAACCTACGCACCGGGATCCATACAAGTGGCCTTCCTCCCCATACAGACCGGATTCGTCGCAACACGCCCGCTGCTGCAGCGGGGATGTCGCATCGCCTCCCCAGGGTCTCAGGAGCAACGCATCGCTTGTTTTCCACCGCACCAGCTTCTGCTTTTGGAACTTTGTTGCAACTAAAGGTACTGTGAGTAAATGTGACGCAACTGTGAACTTTTCACGCAACCGTGGTTTATTTTACCGCAACTTGAAGAATTTTAACGCAACCTTAAGAACTCTTTTTGAAACCATATTCTTGAACTGTGTATGTTGGATTTTTGTCGTTTTGGTCTTGTGTAGTTTAGATTAAAAATACCTTTATTTTTCTAAGCTGTTGTGGAGTCAGTTTGTGGTGTTTTCACTGTGTTACTGTGAGTGTTGGTACAAATACTTTACGCATTGCCTCTGGTTAGCCTAGACTGCTGGCGCCAAGCTACCTAGAGGGTGAGCGGAGGTTATCGCAGAGGGTTATCTCCTTGCCCTGACTAGAAGCAAGGGTCCCTATTTGGACAGTGGTACCTACCTCTGCCAACTAGAGACCCCCAGATCTAACATTGGTGGTCAGGCGGTGGGATTTGAACTTGTATTTGTACTTGACCCACAGTAATTGGTGTACATCACTAGTGAGTGCAGACCACTACGCCACCGCATACTAAATTTTTTATTTTTGGTTCTATTTTTGATCGTAAACCTGAAAGAATCCAAGCATCAAGTCTCAGAATGGTAAACCAGCAAGTGATGTTGCAGAACTGGAGTTTGATATTGAAATGTTAAGTGATTACAAAGTAGGTCAACTCAGGCAGTTCTGCAGGAACTTTGGATGCCCCATGAAGCGCTGCTCCAAGAAGGAGGAGCTACAGGAGGCCTTAAGGGCCTGGTGGAAGACCAAAGAGGCTGGGGAGACAGATGATGCAGAAATGGATGAGGATGCACAAAGGGACGGTTTCAGGCCACAGGATCTGCCTGTGTCCAGAGCAGCCTCAAGGGCTGGCAGCAACCATTCAGCTGAAAGTTTTTCCCCAGAGGAGTTGGAGGAAAACCAAAGGGCTAGAGATCATAAGTTAGAAATGTTGAGGCTTGAAATGGAGCTGAAGCAATTGGAAATGGAGAAAGAGAGAGAAATGGCGGCGGAGGAGAGCAAAAATGCCCGTGCCCTGGAAGAATTGAAATTGACCTTGGCCCATGAATTAAGAATGAGGAAGCTTGAGTTGGAGCTCCAGAAGCGTGAGGCCATGAGGGTCTCAGCTGAAGAAGTAACATGGGTAGCTCAAGAGGTGAGCTTTGCTGAGTTGGAGGTGGAGTCCAGCTCAGATGGTGGCAGCATGATTATGATATCTAGTGTGGAAAGAAAGGTACAAACACCCAGAGATGTGGCGCCTGACTTGAGGGAGGGGGTCGACATACACCGGGGGGTTCAGGTTTATGATGTAGTTCCAGTGGAGTGCAGTGTCCCTGAAGTAGATTGGGGGACTGGCACAGGGGACCATATTCCTAGTGGTGGGAGGGACACTCTACTGACTCTAGATGAGAGGTACAGGGAGACGGGTTCCCCCATGGTAGAAACCTTGGTGTGTGTGTGTGAGGACCAGCCAGAAGAGTGTGGGTTGTGTGACAGAGACAGTCAGATACTGTCTTGCCAGTCTCAGGAGAGTGGTGTGGGGTACTTGTGTGAGGCACTGGAGGGTGAGGCAGAGGGTAGCTTGGTTAACAACTGTGGGGGGCTGTGTGATTCGTTTGTTGGAGAGCGTATTTTAAGTCCCTGTTTTCCAGAGCTATGCCAACACCCGGTGGAGTGTGAGTTCTCTGATCCCAGAGAGCTTGCGTTGGAGGCAGACCTCTTGGTGGATTTCAGAGAGTCTGTGGAGGCATTGGGGAGTGATCCCAAAAGGAGTGGCTTAGATATCTTCCAGACCTGTGAGGTGGAAGAGGTGCAGTGTAGCCCAGTTAGGTCCCAGTGTAGTGGGAGGGGTGTAGGGGCTCATGCCCGGTCTCAGTGGAGAAGGAATGAGTGTGAGACGGTGTGTCTCACGGTGCCCGAAACCCAGTCTCAGGACCTGGAGGGTTCATTAAGAGAACACCAGGTTGGGGACCTAGACTATACTTGTAGGCCATTTGAGGAGGATCTCCTAGTGTCTGTTGAATGGGGAGTGCCTGTAACCAGGCCTCCATCAGTTCTGGTGTCTGGCAGTGCCGCTCCATTTGGGAGGGTACAGAAGTCCAGACTGAGGGGTGAGAGGGGGAAGGAGTCCCCAGTGGGAGAACCAGTGGGTCAGGGACCAGTCGGAAGGGCTGAGTCCCCAGTGAGTGACCATGGTGACCTCACTTCTGTCCTGGGGGATCTTCCCGCGCTGTCAGGTGGACAGGGGTCGGGAGATCTGCGCCAGGCAGACTGTCACAGGACACATGAGTTGTGTGTCACCCTCAAGGGGGTACTATGTGAGTCCCCAGAAGTCCTGGCGTGCCAGGCAAGTGCACAACCGCAGGTTTTGGTCCCTGGGTTGGGAGACAAGGTTCAGGATCTGCCTGACCTGGAAGGAAGGGCATCTGTAACCAGTGTCCTGACCAATATGGTTCCCAGGGGTACCCCTCCAGTAGGGAGGGTGCAGCGCTCTGGAAGGGGGTGCAGAGGGAGGGAGTCCTCGCCCCTGACCCCGGTACAACCTGAGGGGTTAAACCCTAGGTTGGGAGACCAGTTGCAGGAGGGAGGTCCTGAACAGGTAGGAAAGTTGTGTTCTTGGTTATCTTGGTGGACAGGGTTTCCCCTGGAAGGAGGGCAGGAGTCTCACCCTGGGGGTGGACTGGGCCACACCGTTGTGTTGGCCAGGTGGGTACTGTCTACCAGTATGGGCACCTCAGTGAGTGAAGTCCTGGTGCGCCAGGCAAGTGTTCCACCGCAGGGGTTGATCTCTGGGTGGCTAAGCCAGAATCAGGTATTGCCTGACCTGGAGGCTTTGGAGTCTAGGTTTGAGGGCCAGGCCCGGGGTATCCCCCCTGACCTGGAAAACCAGTTGCAGGATAGCGCCCCTGAACTGGTGGATGAATGGTGCGGGACACCTGCCACAGGTGCCCTGGCTATTCTAGAAGGGGGTACCGCTCCAGGTTATGTTATGTTATGTTAAGGGGGTGCTTATAAAGCGCACTGTCACCGTGAGTTTCATGGCGCTGATAGGGTGCTGAGAGGAACAGAGGGACTTTAGCTAGGTTGTGGGAAGAGCCAGGTTTTTAGTGATTTGCGGAAATGGATGAGAGTGTTAGAAGTCCTAACTGGGAAAGGAAGGGAGTTCCAGAATTTGGGGCCGAGGTAAGCGAATCTCCGACCACCAGATCTGCAAAGTTTAATGGAAGGGACATCCAGGAGGTGTAGGTGTGATGATCTGAGGTTACGAGAGGGACAATAGGGCCGAATGAGGGATTTCAGGAAAGCGGGGCAAGAACCAGATAGAGACTTAAAAATAAGGCAGCCAAGCTTGAAGGCAGCCCTGAGGCTGACAGGGAGCCAGTGCAATTTGATGAGGAGGGGTTTGGCAGACTGCCATTTTGGTATCCCGAGGGCCAATCTCGCCGCCTGGTTTTGGATGATCTGCAACCTATAGATGGAACATTTAGGGAGACCATAATAGATGGAATTCGAAAAGTCCAGGCGGGAGAGGACGAGGGCCATGATAACTTGCAGCAGAGCATCGGGGGTGAGGAGGTAGGCCACCTTCCTGATCCTGCGCAGCTGGAACATGCAGGAGGAGACCACCGTCCCCACCTGCGGCCCGAGGGATAGCCCAGCGTCAATGGTGACCCCGAGGCTTTTCACCGAGGCCACCGGGATGGGAGGGGAGCCAAGCTCTGCCGGCCAGAAATGTGGGCCCCAATGGGCGGCGCTCTTACCAGGCAAGAGGAGCTCCGTCTTTCCTGGGTTCAATTTAAGCTGGTTCAGACACATCCACTGAAGGATATGGGACATGACTGCCTGGAAATTGGGAATAGCAGAGGGGGAGTTTAAAGAAAAGATGAGTTGCAGGTCGTCTGCGTAATTAAAGACGGTGACGTCCCACTGCCTCAGAGAGAAAAGAAGAGGGCGAAGATAAAGATTAAAGAGAAGGGGGGATAGAGAGGAGCCCTGGGGGACCCCACAAGGCAGGTGCTCCCTAGGAGCCCTAAATGTGCCTAGGCTGAGGGTCTGAGATCTCCCTGTGAGGAAGGATTTGACCCATGCCAGCGCCAGGCCCTGGATGCCGGCCTGTTCGACACGGTGGAGAAGGATGTTATGGTCCACCGTGTCGAAGGCGGCCGACAGATCTAATAATACCAAGGCCTGGGGGGTACCCTTGTCAGCTCCGTCTCTCAAAGTGTCCAGGACAGCCAGGATCACAGTCTCCGTAGAGTGACCAGGTCGGAAACCGGCCTGGTTAACTTCGAGAAAGTTAGAGCTCTCGATGAACCTAGAGAGACAGGCAGTGACATGGGCTTCCAAGATTTTAGAGAAGAAAGGTAGGAGAGAAATAGGGCGATAGTTCGCCGGGACGGCGGGATCGGCTCCAGGCTTCTTCAGCAGAGGCACCAAGACGGCCTCCTTGAAGGAGCTGGGTACCGTCCCGGAGAGGAGAGAAGAATTAAGCAAGGGAAGGATGCAGTCAGATAAAGAGTGGCAGATGTCCCGTAGTATAGAAGGCGGACAGCGGTCGTCAGGGGAACCAGACTTAATGCGAGCGGCCAGAGAGGCTAGGGATGTAGGGTCTAAGGGGGGGAACTGAGTGATGAAGAGAGCATTATGGGGGGGAGTAACAGAATCAACGCCCGGTGAGGTGACCGGAATAGTATCCTTAATCCTTAACCCCTTCGACGCTCATGACGAGCTGGGCTCGTCATGAGGTAGCCTCCTCGCACGCTCATGACGAGCCCAGTTCGTCATGAATAATGGGTTTTTGAAAATCCCAGCGCAGGAAGGGAAAATGTGCCGCGAGGATGTGGTTAATCAAGACAATCTTCTGTATAAAAAAAGTGTTGAGAGCATTACAGGATTCCTGTGTCGGGGCCTGGGTCGGGAGCGTTCTGGAATCAGAAGTGAATTCATCCAGGACTCTGAAGATCTCCTTCGACTTGCAAGGTGCTAGTAAGATTCTCTCTGAGGCATAGGCTTTTTTGGCTGCAGAGATGGCAGATTTGTACTTATTGCGGACTGCCACATAGGTATCTCTGCTTGACGGACAGTAATCTCTTCTCCACTTACGTTCTGATTGGCGGAGTTCCAGCTGTATGGCTTTTAGATGGGGAGTAAACCATTTATGAGAGTTGCTGTGTCGGGATCGAGGGAACTTGACTAGAGGGGCAAAGATGTCGCTGGCTGACACGAGCCAGTCGGAGACCTGACCATCTAGCTCGTTAACGTCAATATTGTTAAGGGTAGGGGGACGTGTGTGAGACAGATGGGATAACAATTTAGAGGAATCGACAGCCTTCCACTTACGAGCTGTTCAATGAAAGATGCAGGGAAGGAGGGCATGGACTGGGGAGGGCGATAGACTACCATAAGGGTAACTGCGCCTACCTCAGTCCCAAGGCTGAGAACCAGATTGTCCACTTCAGGGAGAGTCATAGAAGTGGAGGCAATAACCTTGATGTTCTTACGTATTACCGCTGCGAACCCCCCCCCGGGGCGGCCCCCTTGGCGGTTGGTGTTAAGCAGATAGTAGTCTGGAGGTAACGCTGCCAGTATGTCCGGGAGGGAGTCGTCCGTGAGCCAGGTCTCAGAAAGTAAAAGGACGTCAGGCCTCTCGGTCAAAAGTAAGTGAAAAATGTCAGTTTGATGTCTGACCAAAGAACGAGTGTTTAAATAAAGTAAACGGATCTGTGACTCGGAGGTGATAGGAGAGGTGGAAGGAGTGACCGGGCCCAAATGAGGGGGACGGTCACCTACGATTCCAAGTGAAGTGATCCGTGTCCAGATCTCCAGCGGTAGGGGGCAGGCGGCAGATTGTAGGTGCATAAGGACAGAAGGAGGGTAGGTAATAGCGGTAGCAACGTCCCTGGCCCCTGGGCCCGTCCGGCCGCGGACGGGCGCAGACGGGCTTAACTCAGGCGCAACTCCGGCGCGCTGCCGGCGCGCCCGCTGCGCTCGTCCGCTGCGCGGCCGCATAGGGGGTGTTTAAATAGGCACGTGACGCAGGAGGTAGGAGGAGCCAACAGGGCGGGAGGAGTGATTTTTAAAAAAGTGGATGGCGTCCAGCGCTTGCGATCAGCGGGACGAAGGGCTGCTATTCAGTCAGCAGAGGAGGAAAGTATTTAAAAACAAGTTGTAGCGTCCAGCGCGCGCGAGCCCTCTGCCACCGGGCTGCTCGTCTGTGCACCAGAATGAAAGGGGGCGTGGCCTAAATAGGCACGTGACGCAGGAGGTAGGAGGAGCCAACAGGGCGGGAGGAGTGATTTTTAAAAAAGTGGATGGCGTCCAGCGCTTGCGATCAGCGGGACGAAGGGCTGCTCTTCAGTCAGCAGAGGAGGAAAGTATTTAAAAACAAGTTGTAGCGCCCAGCGCGCGCGAGCCCTCTGCCACCGGGCTGCTCGTCTGTGCACCAGAATGAAAGGGGGCGTGGCCTAAATAGGCACGTGACGCAGGAGGTAGGAGGAGCCAACAGGGCGGGAGGAGTGATTTTTAAAAAAGTGGATGGCGTCCAGCGCTTGCGATCAGCGGGACGAAGGGCTGCTCTTCAGTCAGCAGAGGAGGAAAGTATTTAAAAACAAGTTGTAGCGCCCAGCGCGCGCGAGCCCTCTGCCACCGGGCTGCTCGTCTGTGCACCAGAATGAAAGGGGGCATGGCCTAAATAGGCACGTGACGCAGGAGGTAGGAGGAGCCAACAGGGCGGGAGGAGTGATTTTTAAAAAAGTGGATGGCGTCCAGCGCTTGCGATCAGCGGGACGAAGGGCTGCTCTTCAGTCAGCAGAGGAAGAAAGTATTTAAAAACAAGTTGTAGCGCCCAGCGCACGCGAGCCCTCTGCCACCGGGCTGCTCGTCTGTGCACCAGAATGAAAGGGGGCATGGCCTAAATAGGCACGTGACGCAGGAGGTAGGAGGAGCCAACAGGGCGGGAGGAGTGATTTTTAAAAAAGTGGATGGCGTCCAGCGCTTGCGATCAGCGGGACGAAGGGCTGCTCTTCAGTCAGCAGAGGAGGAAAGTATTTAAAAACAAGTTGTAGCGCCCAGCGCGCGCGAGCCCTCTGCCACCGGGCTGCTCGTCTGTGCACCAGAATGAAAGGGGGCGTGGCCTAAATAGGCACGTGACGCAGGAGGTAGGAGGAGCCAACAGGGCGGGAGGAGTGATTTTTAAAAAAGTGGATGGCGTCCAGCGCTTGCGATCAGCGGGACGAAGGGCTGCTCTTCAGTCAGCAGAGGAGGAAAGTATTTAAAGACAAGTTGTAGCGCCCAGCGCGCGCGAGCCCTCTGCCACCGGGCTGCTCGTCTGTGCAGGTGGGAGGGTACAGAGCCCCAAGGAAGAGGAGGACCGGGTGTGGGGAAGCCCACCACAGCCTCCTGTCCAGCCGCTGGATACAGGTCCAGGACTGGTGGGTCAGTGCCAGAGTGTCAGACCTGACCTGACAAGAGAGGGAATGGACAAAGGGTGCCAAGCACCTGGGGCTACTGTCCCCCACCCTCTGACGCCACAGAGGTTTGAGAGCCATGAGAGGCATGAGGCCTGAGTCTCATCCCTGATCACTGTTGGTGGTCACTGTGGCTTGCTGTCGGTCTGTTGGGACATACCTGTGAGGAAATTAAGGTTAGGTGCTGCACAGGTGGTGTCCACAGGTGAGGAGAAGGGTTCCACATGGATTGGCATGGCGGACCCTGAGAGTATGGATAGAGTGATCCAACTGGGTTTAGGACGGCTTAGAACAGGACTGCCCTGCTGTGTGGGCCAGTTTCCGTGTTCTATCGCCTTAAGCAGGGAATCCCATCGAGGTATCGTTTGGTCTACCCTGGCTATAGGCTGGAAGGGGGTTGTGTTGGAACTGGCCCTTCTTGCAGGGTCATCCTCAAACTTTTTGCTTCTTCCTCCCTTATTTTTCCTGACCCGTGGCTGTTGGCAATAGGACTCTGCGCACTTTACCACTGCTGATCAGTGCTAAAGTGCATATGCTCTCTATGTAAATTGTTATTCTGATTGGATATACATGTTTGGCATATTTGTATCACCATGAAGTCCCTAGTAAAGTGCACTGGGTGTGCCAGGGTTGGTGATGACAAATGCTACTAGTGGGCCTGCAGCACTGATTGTGCCACCCACAGGAGTAGCTCTAAAATGGTGTCTCAGGCCTGCCACTGCAGTGCCTATGGGCAGTTTAGAACTGCCATGTCCTCCTGGTCAGTGTCCACACTGACCAGGCCTAACCCTTCCCTTTTCGTGCACATCAGCCACCCCTATGGAAGGCCCAAGGTACCCCCCTGGGCAGGGTGCAGTGTATGTGAAAGGTAGAGCATGTACTGGTGCAGGTAACATGTTCTGGTAGTGAATTACAGCCATTTTCGTTTTTCACTATTGTAAGGCTATCTTGCTCCATAGATTAACATGGGGGATGCTGGCTACAGTGGTTAACAGCATTTCTTCCCATAGGAACAAGATAGGACATAAGTATCTAGTATCCCTGAACTCAGAATTTAATAACACATCTTTTAGGAAAGGTTGTGTTTAAATCCTGTGTTTGAGAACAGCACTTTTAGAAAGTTGCTGTTCTCTTGTCTGACCCTTCTGTGTGCCTGGGCCTGTTTGTGTATTGACTGTCTGGTTTGTGAGTGACAGGGGCTGGGGAATTCCCCTGGAGGCTGGATGAGTCAGCACTAGGCTGAATGACTGCATTTGCAACTGGAGTGGTGGGAGGAGTTAGCACCTGGGCTGAATAGGGCTGTGCCTGCCTTCCACAATGCTGGCTCCACCCCCCTGCTGGGCGGCTGAGGACCCTGCCCCTCACTCTGAAAGGAAAGATGCAGCCAGCAAAACAAGTTGACGGCCGAGGAAAGGTGTCTTCCTGGCACGTCAGGACAACCGATTTTTAAGAAAGTACCAAGGGACATACTTACGTCTGAAGTGTGTGGTGACCTTGATGAAACAGGAGCGGCCGGTACGAGTGGCGTGGCTGTTCCCTGCACACAATAGAACGAGTGTCCAAATAAAGCGAAGTGGCAGCATTTGAGTGCAGCCCTGAGGAAACTGCTTTAACGCTACATAGCAGTGAAACATGTCGGCACTGGCAGTAGGTTATGGTAGGCATGATTAGCTACCAGCCTTTTTAATACAGCACACATTCACCGCCCTATGAATAAAATTGGGTAAGGGACTGGTGTGTGTGTTTTTATGCACTCAGTTAGTATTACTTGTATGTGGGTTGGTCACTAGCAGAAATTTCTGCAATTCACTATTTGTCACTTTATATGTTGTTTGTTTTGGACACTATTTTCCTTTCTCCTTATTTTTCTTTGAGAAGCAAGTGATCACCGATGATGAGACAGGGGCCTGTCTGGAAATTGTATACCAGTTACCCCGATGGTGGTGTTTCCGTGAGGGGTCACTTGCTTCTCTCACATTTTTTGGCTCTATGATGAGCGGTGTCCAATGTTGGGAGTGGACGAGTGTGTGACTAAGTACATTTTGGTGCACCCTGTTTTGGTGTTCTTGTGTGTTGCTTGGGAGAACAAGTTCTTAAATTAGGCGGAGGACAGTGCAGTGGTCTCCTTAGAAAGTGGATAAGAGACTAGTGGGGAGTTAGAGTTTCCTGGCACCCCCTTGCAGTCACTGATTCAGAAGTTCGCCATTGGATTGGGTCATATTTTGTATTGTTGATTTTGAGTGGAGGGCGACCCTTTCTGTTTTCCCTCTTAGCTCCTTCATTGTTTGAATGACCCTTCTGTGTGCCTGGGCCTGTTTGTGTATTGACTGTCTGGTTTGTGAGTGACAGGGGCTGGGGAATTCCCCTGGAGGCTGGATGAGTCAGCACTAGGCTGAATGACTGCATTTGCAACTGGAGTGGTGGGAGGAGTTAGCACCTGGGCTGAATAGGGCTGTGCCTGCCTTCCACAATGCTGGCTCCACCCCCCTGCTGGGCGGCTGAGGACCCTGCCCCTCACTCTGAAAGGAAAGATGCAGCCAGCAAAACAAAGTGCTCAGGGTCCACCCAGAACTGGTTTAGACCGGGCTCAGGGCCCACATGCACCAAGAGAACAAAGACTTTAGGGGTATAAGTACAGGACCCCTGACAACAGAAAATTAGATCATCCTGGAAATCAAGAAGGAACCTCTGCCAAGGAGAAAGCTGACTCTGAAGAAGGAAGATTGTCCTGCTGTTGCTCTGCTGGACTGACCTGTTGCTTTGCTGCCAAGGAAAGGGGAAGGACTTTGCTGTGTGCTGTGTCCCCTGTCTTGAAGGAATCTCCAAGGGCCTGAGAAGAGCTGGCTCCCTGTTTTGAAGCCCCAGGAACAAAAGGACTTCACCCCCAGCTTCCCTGAACTCTGCTGAGAGAGTTCTGTCCCTCCTAGAGTGCTTGATCCAGTTGTGGGGCCTCTGGAGGTTGGACCTGTCCTGGGAAGCTTGAAACTAAGCTTGAGTGACTTTTGAAACTGAAAAGTGTCGCATCGCTCGCTTGCGGAGCGCATCCCCGACAGTGCGAGAAGTTTCGCGCCGCTACGGAGGTCGAGATCCTCGCAGCACCTGACGCCGCTGCCAGAGACGTCGCATCCTTCGTTTGCGGGACGCACCAGACCGGTGCGGGAGAATCGAACATCGCTGCGAGTATCGTCGCAGAGCCTGTCGTCGCTGGGTGAGAACGCCGCACCGCTTGCTTGCGGACCGCATCACGTCGCTGCGAGTGTCGTCGCAGAATCATCGCATCGAGGAGCTGCGAGAGAAGGGATCACCGCTGGACCGCGCATCGTCGCCCCGGAGATCGTCGCAGCACCTACGAGATCGTCGCATCGTGCCTTTGCGAGAACAGACTTCCTACGAAACCTACGCACCGGGATCCATACAAGTGGCCTTCCTCCCCATACAGACCGGATTCGTCGCAACACGCCCGCTGCTGCAGCGGGGCTGTCGCATCGCCTCCCCAGGGTCTCAGGAGCAACGCATCGCTTGTTTTCCACCGCACCAGCTTCTGCTTTTGGAACTTTGTTGCAACTAAAGGTACTGTGAGTAAACGTGACGCAACTGTGAACTTTTCACGCAACCGTGGTTTATTTTACCGCAACTTGAAGAATTTTAACGCAACCTTAAGAACTCTTTTTGAAACCATATTCTTGAACTGTGTATGTTGGATTTTTGTCGTTTTGGTCTTGTGTAGTTTAGATTAAAAATACCTTTATTTTTCTAAGCTGTTGTGGAGTCAGTTTGTGGTGTTTTCACTGTGTTACTGTGAGTGTTGGTACAAATACTTTACGCATTGCCTCTGGTTAGCCTAGACTGCTCGCGCCAAGCTACCTAGAGGGTGAGCGGAGGTTATCGCAGAGGGTTATCTCCTTGCCCTGACTAGAAGCAAGGGTCCCTATTTGGACAGTGGTACCTACCTCTGCCAACTAGAGACCGCCAGATCTAACAAGCTCCATCACTCTTTTTGCAGACAGTAAAATCTGGCCTTCAGGAGCTCGAAAGCCTGCTCCACAGGCCTCCCTGTTCTTCCATGGGCCTCATTGAGGCAGACCTTCCCTGGCGTTGTTAGATTCCTCAGCGGTGCCAACAACCATGGTCAGTTAGAATAAGCGGAGTCTCCTAAATTAAAACAGAAGAGTCAAGATATGTATCACAATTTCCGATTATTCCCTTTGAAATTACTCAAAAAATATTATGTCAGATTATACTTACTAACAAGCCAGGCCCTCTCGGGTCGAAATTGAACATTTGCAGGGGTATGTTGCTGTTCCGCAGTTCAAAGGAATCATGGGCTGATCCGGGGAAACACACACAGACACTTGTGATGCACAAATCAGTTAAGCAGACAACCTGCACATTAAATGGAAGAAATACAATTCTGGTAGACGTGTTCCCTGGTGTGTGCTGGCACTAAGGCAATATGTGTGCCATCCATTGCCCCAACCCCTTGTGGAATGCAATCCCCAAACCATGAAATCACCCAAAAACATTCCTGCAATCCTCATGTCATGGAAACTGGATGAAGCACAAATAGCTCAAGGCGAAAATGGGAAACTAGCTATGCACCGCCTGCTAGTGTTAAAAACCGAGCTTAACTCTGGATTGACTCAGAAAGCTGCTGAGACATATAAAGCACACCGTAAAGAAGTGTACGAGAACGGGGAGAAAGTTGGCAAACATCTCGCACTACATACACGCCAGCAAATGTCCCATAATGCCATCACAAAGATACAATCACAAGGGCAGACGTTCACACAAACACCAGAAATAATTGTTGCATTTCAACAATACTATCAGACCCTCTACCAGGATGATAACAGAACCAGCAGGGCAGACGCAGACTTGTTCTTGAAAGATTTTCTTGAGCAACCAGAGGTAAACAAGACTTTAGATGATAATACCAGAGAAGAGCTTGAGAAAGAAATTACCCTTATAGAAGTCCAGCTTGCTTTGTCTTCACTGGCTTCTGGGAAGGCGGCAGGTCCCGATAAAATACCTCTGGAACTATATAAAATTCTCAGTCATACCCTGGGCCCACTATTAAATGATCTATTTTTAGGGATCCAATGGAGTGGTATCCCACTCAACTCACCTCATGGAGAGAAACAAATATAATTATCTTTCCAAAAAAGGGCAAACCTCAGGATCAATTATCATCATATCGCCCAATTTCCCTAATCAATTCTGACTCCAAATTATACGCTAAAATAATGGCCATCCGGCTCGGACGGGTCGTCGAACATCTGGTCTCCCCATGGCAGCACGGGTTTATTGCCGGCAAAGGTACGACCGACCATACTCGGAGAGCAATCTCCCTGTTTGATGCAATGTCTGCAACAGGAGGCCAGATGTCGATGATCCTTCTGGATGCCGAGAAGGCCTTTGACTGGGTGTCCTGGAATTTCTTATGGGCTGCCCTGACGCAGTTTAATTTCGGCCCCAAATTTGTCAAGGCTATAATGGCTATGTATTCTAAACCAATAGCAAAATTACAAATAATGGGCTCTGAATCAAGTATAATTAGAGTATCCAGAGGCACACGCCAAGGCTGTCCATGTTCTCCAATATTATTTGCCCTGTATATAAACCCTTTAATTTTGAAACTTTTAGAGAACCCACTAATCACACCAATAGTTGTTAACAAATTTGAAACCAAAGTATTGGCCTATGCCGATGATATTGCGGTACTAACGCCTAATCCTTCTGTGGCAATATCAGAAATAGAGGCAGTAACGCAAGCCTATGGACGCTGCTCTGGATATTCTCTGAATAAAGAAAAAACAATCATCCTATGTATGGATAACATTATTTGTAATGATCATAGGAAAACTTATAATGCTACATACCTAGGTGTTAGCATAAGACCCGATGTTACACAAATCTCTCAACTCAATTATGAGCCATTACTAAACACTGTAAGGAAAGACCTAGATTGGGTTAATAGTTTACAGCTGTCAATAATTGGTAGAGCAATTTTTTTTTAAATGAATATCTTGCCAAGGGTGCTTTATGTTTTTCGGGCTATTCCATTGATGCCTGAAGAAAAGGTCCCCAAAATTCTAGACTCTCTTATGTCCAAATTTATGTGGCAACAGGGCAAAACCAGAAGATCCTTGAAGCTTCTGTCACTACCACGGAATAAAGGTGGACTAGCAGTTCCAAACATTCTGCTATATCTCTGGGCTTCATTTCTCCAACAGATGGCCCCCCTTCTTTATGAGAATCCTAGCTCAGAGACCATGGAGGATGCACCTATTCCATCTATATACGAGCTATCCCTAGGGGAAAAAGCTAAAGGTCTTTTTCTGAGACAAGTAGAGAGAAGTTATTACAAGAAAAATAAATTCAAAGTTATCACAAGTGCCTGGACAATCTGGTTAAGGATTACGAAGTATATGCACATCCCAAAGCTTAATAGGTATTCTCCCCTATGGCATTCTAACCTTCTTCCCTAACTAGGGAGCGATGTTATCGCAAAAAAATGGCATTCTGTAGGAATTACCTCAGTTGGCGACCTTCTGGGTGCGAATGAGGCTTATACCTTTACAGATCTACAACAAAAATTTCATCTTCCAAATGGGCACTACTTTAAATATTTGAAGATTCATACTATGCTCAAACATAAGGACCCTAATATTAACTCGGAGAAAATTGAAATTATCGATACCATCGCTAAAAAAACAGCAAGAATAGGTACAATCTATGGTCAACTACTGGATAAGGTACAAGATGATCTAGATCATACAGAAATTGCGTGGGCAGACAGACTTGACAATCCGAATGTAGATATTGACATGAGTCTCTGCCTATCATCACGATTACTTCTGTCAGCTAGTTTAAAAGCCCAGACCTATAAAACTATCTATAATCTATACTATACTCCGGCCAAATTATATGCCTGGGGCAAAAGAGAGAACGATCACTGCCCCAGATGTCTTAAAGGCCCTGCAACGCTTATTCACATGCTCTGTGAATGCGACCAATTAACACTTATTAAAAAAAGTATCTGTGAATTCTGGGAGGAAGTGTTTGGCCATAAAATACCCGACTCCCCTACTCTATATCTGCTAGGCACTGATAATACACTAAACCTGAGCAGGGAAGAAGAGGACATGCTTTTTATAAGCTCGGCAGTCCTCAGGGTAATACTAGCAGCACGGTGGAAAGACTCAGATCCACCGAGTTTTCAAATGTGGTTAGCACGTCTTCTCGGGGTCTTCAATCAGGAGAGTGCCATCTATGCCACCAGAGGGCTAAGATCTGCTATGCGTGGTATGGCGATCTGGCAACTCATCACTAATTGGAGGAGGAGGCTTAGCACAGTGTGATAGTATGATAATAACTTACTCTAATATGTCGTTTTATATGTCTATTCATTGCCCTTTTTCTTTTCATTTCTTTTCTTCTTCTGTTGTTTTTTTTGCCGTTTTCTTCACTTTTATTTCACTCTCCCTCTCAATATGAGAATGAAAACGAATCAAACATGAAAGTAATTGTTTATTGTACAATATTATCGTATTTCGACTACTTTTTTTTGTTTGTACCTGTTTTATCTGGTTCTGAAAAATAAAATGTTTTAAAAAAAAAAAGGAAACTGGATGAAGCTGATGTTGTGTCTCATCATTGAAGAAAGAACTTCATGTAGCACACCACTGAAAGTTGGTTGCGACATTCCACCAGATACTGCACAGTGTATGGACAATGCCATGAGTTTGACAATTGGTGCAATAGATGTGGGATTTCTATAGTGAGACGTGAGATCTGTCTCAAGCTGATGACATAAATCCAGAAAAGTTTACCTATTCAATCTAACTTGTTTGATAATATCCTGTTCTTCCACTGTGGCATGGCCTGGAAATGGTCGGAACACTTGAGGCTATTGCCTCCTCACTCTAACTGGGTTCAAATGTCTGCATATAAATAGGAACTTTGTACTCTTTGTTGTTTAAATATTGATTTTCGGAGCACGGACACTGGACCTTTATAAGCTCCTTGGTCCCTCCCTCTCTTTTTGATACATATATTTAGCACGGCTGTTTAGCCGTGGGACCGTTAATTTTATTCTGTCCTTTCTTTCTTTTCTTTTCGTGAGGCACACGAGACAGGATTACTTTATCAGTGGGACTTGGTTTCACAGTATACCTGGACTTCATTGCCATTGCGATGCAGTGGTTATTTGCCCCACTTTCGTAACTGTAGATGTGCGCAAGGTACGTAATGGATAACCCTTTAAGATAGCAATTTAACAAATTGTAATTTAAGAAAGTGCTGGAGTCCATTTGAGTGTTCACGATTAGGTAGCAGTATCATAGGGCTATATTACTTACAGGACGAAGTGCGGTCCAGATATGACATTAAGATAACTCCTTTATGGTAAATTATGTGGCTATGGAGGGCATTGTACGTAAATTATTTCATGTTGCAAATTGCCTGTACGTTTCAGAGCACTTTTTTCGACAATTCCCGTTCCTTGATTATGTAGTGAGCCATTGCGCATGAGCAGGGGAGTAGTGTGCCCGATTAAAGCTCATGCGCGTTTATCTCCGGTGCTCACACATGCACATTTAGTTGCTTCTCACTAGGATTCCTTTCCTCCCCAGAAAAGGATACCACCTCACACCTGACCCGGCCTGTGCATTTAAACCGGCGGTTTTGCCGATGTGAGTCTCCTTTCGGCAGAAGCGTGGGCTTGGGTAGGTTGCAAGAAGGCAGCATACGCACTCATTTGTAAGTACTTCAAAGATGTAATATCCTGCACTGTGAGCACTCGGCCCAGCACTTCAGATGATTGGCTAATGTGCCTGTATGCTGCTGTCTCTGTGTTTGTTTTTAGAGCCCGGTTACTTGCGGGCGCCCATAATTCTGACCACGTAGGATTACTACACGCAGTGCTTGGTGAGCATATTCTTTGAGCACTTATAATTTTACAGTTTGTACGCTCGTTTTAAGTAAACAAACCAGGACAGATTGCTTTGTTGTATGGAACATATATTTTAAACTTTACTAGGTTGAGGATCACTTAAACTCCTCCCCACCTTTTTTCAATATTGATGCTATGTAGGGTAGGGGCCAAAACCACATTAAACAAAGCCCCCCCCCCCTCTTTTTGACCAGTTACGATCAACCTGTCCTGTGTGCCTTTCTACTTCATTGCTTAAGTGTAATTGATGTACACACATGTGGTACATTTTGCGGCATCAAGTTGCCATCGATGCTGTCTTATTACTTTGTTTTGTTCTTTTTCAATTTCCTAGGCTTCATTCAGGAGTGGCCTCCACCTATTAGCTGTGACCATGATAAGGGTACACAGGCTCTACTCCACCCTGATTGAGATAAGAGGGTAATTTTTATACTCACTAAATCACGTGCACTTTACATATTCTTTATGGTCCTGACGAAGCGCTAACGACCTATGGGCAACGGAAGCGCGAAACATGTTGACCTTGGCAATTGACACCTAGGCATAATAGGCCTCTTGGGTCAATAATTTTTAGCAGTATTGACTGCCAAGGGTATACTTTTAAACATATCGCTGCATGTTTACCCTTGTTTTAATTTCAATCTATCAAACTGGCACGATTTTTCTTTACCCTCCTCTTGACTCATTACCCGCACACCCGCATGCATCATCCGGCATTCCTCTAAAAGATCTCCGATAAAGTGACCCTTCGGGGGACCCGTAGGGAATTGCAGCGCCGGCCCTACGAGGAGCAAACGCCCGATGATGAAGCATGACACTCTTCGGGGTGTGTGAGGGCAACAGAGGAAACACAATGTCTTTCCCTCTCATAATTTTGGGTCTTTTATACCTAGGAATCCCCCTTTCTCTTTTTCCTTTCTTTTTCTTCAAATTTTTTAAGTATGGGTGACTTTTTGCACCACGATGCATGGGTGACTTTTTGCACCCTGGCATAGGAACTTTGTCCTCTTTGTTGTTTAAATATTGATTTTCGGAGCACTGACACTGGACCTTTATAAGCTCCTTGGTCCCTCCCTCTCTTTTTGATACATATATTTAGCACGGCTGTTTAGCCGTGGGACCGTTAATTTTATTCTGTCCTTTCTTTCTTTTCTTTTCGTGAGGCACACGAGACAGGATTACTTTATCAGTGGGACTTGTTTTCACAGTATACCTGTACTTCATTGCCATTGCGATGCAGTGGTTATTTGCCCCACTTTCGTAACTGTAGATGTGCGCAAGGTACGTAATGGATAACCCTTTAAGATAGCAATTTAACAAATTGTAATTTAAGAAAGTGCTGGAGTCCATTTGAGTGTTCACGATTAGGTAGCAGTATCATAGGGCTATATTACTTACAGGACGAAGTGCGGTCCAGATATGACATTAAGATAACTCCTTTATGGTAAATTATGTGGCTATGGAGGGCATTGTACGTAAATTATTTCATGTTGCAAATTGCCTGTACGTTTCTGAGCACTTTTTTAGACAATTCCCGTTCCTTGATTATGTAGTGAGCCATTGCGCATGAGCAGGGGAGTAGTGTGCCCGATTAAAGCTCATGCGCGTTTATCTCCGGTGCTCACACATGCGCATTTAGTTGCTTCTCACTAGGATTCCTTTCCTCCCCGGAAAAGGATACCGCCTCACATCTGACCCGGCCTGTGCATTTAAACCGGCGGTTTTGCCGATGTGAGTCTCCTTTCGGCAGAAGCGTGGGCTTGGGTAGGTTGCAAGAAGGCAGCACCCGCACTCATTTGTAAGTACTTCAAAGATGTAATATCCTGCACTGTGAGCACTCGGCCCAGCACTTCAGATGATTGGCTAATGTGCCTGTATGCTGCTGTCTCTGTGTTTGTTTTTAGAGCCCGGTTACTTGCGGGCGCCCATAATTCTGACCACGTAGGATTACTACACGCAGTGCTTGGTGAGCATATTCTTTGAGCACTTATAATTTTACAGTTTGTACGCTCGTTTTAAGTAAACAAACCAGGACAGATTGCTTTGTTGTATGGAACATATATTTTAAACTTTACTAGGTTGAGGACCACTTAAACTCCTCCCCACCTTTTTTCAATATTGATGCTATGTAGGGTAGGGGCCAAAACCACATTAAACAAAGCCCCCCCCCCTCTTTTTGACCAGTTACGATCAACCTTTCCTGTGTGCCTTTCTACTTTATTGCTTAAGTGTAATTGATGTACACACATGTGGTACATTTTGCGGCATCAAGTTGCCATCGATGCTGTCTTATTACTTTGTTTTGTTCTTTTTCAATTTCCTAGGCTTCATTCAGGAGTGGCCTCCACCTATTAGCTGTGACCATGATAAGGGTACACAGGCTCTACTCCACCCTGATTGAGATAAGAGGGTAATTTTTATACTCACTAAATCACGTGCACTTTACATATTCTTTATGGTCCTGACGAAGCGCTAACGACCTATGGGCAACGGAAGCGCGAAACATGTTGACCTTGGCAATTGACACCTAGGCATAATAGGCCTCTTGGGTCAATAATTTTTAGCAGTATTGACTGCCAAGGGTATACTTTTAAACATATTGCTGCATGTTTACCCTTGTTTTAATTTCAATCTATCACACTGGCACGATTTTTCTTTACCCTCCTCTTGACTCATTACCCGCACACCCGCATGCATCATCCGGCATTCCTCTAAAAGATCTCCGATAAAGTGACCCTTCGGGGGACCCGTAGGGAATTGCAGCGCCGGCCCTATGAGGAGCAAACGCCCGATGATGAAGCATGACACTCTTCGGGGTGTGTGAGGGCAACAGAGGAAACACAATGTCTTTCCCTCTCATAATTTTGGGTTTTTTATACCTAGGAATCCCCCTTTCTCTTTTTCCTTTCTTTTTCTTCCAATTTTTTAAGTATGGGTGACTTTTTGCACCACGATGCATGGGTGACCTTTTGCACCCTGGCATAGGAACTTTGTCCTCTTTGTTGTTTAAATATTGATTTTTCGGAGCAGGGACACTGGACCTTTATAAGCTCCTTGGTCCCTCCCTCTCTTTTTGATACATATATTTAGCACGGCTGTTTAGCCGTGAGACCGTTAATTTTATTCTGTCCTTTCTTTCTTTTCTTTTCGTGAGGCACACGAGACAGGATTACTTTATCAGTGGGACTTGGTTTCACAGTATACCTGGACTTCATTGCCATTGCGATGCAGTGGTTATTTGCCCCACTTTCGTAACTGTAGATGTGCGCAAGGTACGTAATGGATAACCCTTTAAGATAGCAATTTAACAAATTGTAATTTAAGAAAGTGCTGGAGTCTATTTGAGTGTTCACGATTAGGTAGCAGTATCATAGGGCTATATTACTTACAGGACGAAGTGCGGTCCAGATATGACATTAAGATAACTCCTTTATGGTATATTATGTGGCTATGGAGGGCATTGTACGTAAATTATGTCATGTTGCAAATTGTCTGTACGTTTCTGAGCAATTTTTTCGACAATTCCCGTTCCTTGATTATGTAGTGAGCCATTGCGCATGAGCAGGGGAGTAGTGTGCCCGATTAAAGCTCATGCGCGTTTATCTCCGGTGCTCACACATGCGCATTTAGTTGCTTCTCACTAGGATTCCTTTCCTCCCCGGAAAAGGATACCGCCTCACACCTGACCCGGCCTGTGCATTTAAACCGGCGGTTTTGCCGATGTGAGTCTCCTTTCGGCAGAAGCGTGGGCTTGGGTAGGTTGCAAGAAGGCAGCACCCGCACTCATTTGTAAGTACTTCAAAGATGTAATATCCTGCACTGTGAGCACTCGGCCCAGCACTTCAGATGATTGGCTAATGTGCCTGTATGCTGCTGTCTCTGTGTTTGTTTTTAGAGCCCGGTTACTTGCGGGCGCCCATAATTCTGACCACGTAGGATTACTACACGCAGTGCTTGGTGAGCATATTCTTTGAGCACTTATAATTTTACAGTTTGTACGCTCGTTTTAAGTAAACAAACCAGGACAGATTGCTTTGTTGTATGGAACATATATTTTAAACTTTACTAGGTTGAGGACCACTTAAACTCCTCCCCACCTTTTTTCAATATTGATGCTATGTAGGGTAGGGGCCAAAACCACATTAAACAAAGCCCCCCCCCCCTCTTTTTGACCAGTTACGATCAACCTGTCCTGTGTGCCTTTCTACTTTATTGCTTAAGTGTAATTGATGTACACACATGTGGTACATTTTGCGGCATCAAGTTGCCATCGATGCTGTCTTATTACTTTGTTTTGTTCTTTTTCAATTTCCTAGGCTTCATTCAGGAGTGGCCTCCACCTATTAGCTGTGACCATGATAAGGGTACACAGGCTCTACTCCACCCTGAATGAGATAAGAGGGTAATTTTTATACTCACTAAATCACGTGCACTTTACATATTCTTTATGGTCCTGACGAAGCGCTAACGACCTATGGGCAACGGAAGCGCGAAACATGTTGACCTTGGCAATTGACACCTAGGCATAATAGGCCTCTTGGGTCAATAATTTTTAGCAGTATTGACTGCCAAGGGTATACTTTTAAACATATCGCTGCATGTTTACCCTTGTTTTAATTTCAATCTATCACACTGGCACGATTTTTCTTTACCCTCCTCTTGACTCATTACCCGCACACCCGCATGCATCATCCGGCATTCCTCTAAAAGATCTCCGATAAAGTGACCCTTCGGGGGACCCGTAGGGAATTGCAGCGCCGGCCCTACGAGGAGCAAACGCCCGATGATGAAGCATGACACTCTTCGGGGTGTGTGAGGGCAACAGAGGAAACGCAATGTCTTTCCCTCTCATAATTTTGGGTTTTTTATACCTAGGAATCCCCCTTTCTCTTTTTCCTTTCTTTTTCTTCCAATTTTTTAAGTATGGGTGACTTTTTGCACCACGATGCATGGGTGACTTTTTGCACCCTGGCATAGGAACTTTGTCCTCTTTGTTGTTTAAATATTGATTTTCGGAGCACGGACACTGGACCTTTATAAGCTCCTTGGTCCCTCCCTCTCTTTTTGATACATATATTTAGCACGGCTGTTTAGCCGTGGGACCGTTAATTTTATTCTGTCCTTTCTTTCTTTTCTTTTCGTGAGGCACACGAGACAGGATTACTTTATCAGTGGGACTTGGTTTCACAGTATACCTGGACTTCATTGCCATTGCGATGCAGTGGTTATTTGCCCCACTTTCGTAACTGTAGATGTGCGCAAGGTACGTAATGGATAACCCTTTAAGATAGCAATTTAACAAATTGTAATTTAAGAAAGTGCTAGAGTCTATTTGAGTGTTCACGATTAGGTAGCAGTATCATAGGGCTATATTACTTACAGGACGAAGTGCGGTCCAGATATGACATTAAGATAACTCCTTTATGGTAAATTATGTGGCTATGGAGGGCATTGTACGTAAATTATGTCATGTTGCAAATTGTCTGTACGTTTCTGAGCAATTTTTTCGACAATTCCCGTTCCTTGATTATGTAGTGAGCCATTGCGCATGAACAGGGGAGTAGTGTGCCCGATTAAAGCTCATGCGCATTTATCTCCGGTGCTCACACATGCGCATTTAGTTGCTTCTCACTAGGATTCCTTTCCTCCCCGGAAAAGGATACCGCCTCACACCTGACCCGGCCTGTGCATTTAAACCGGCGGTTTTGCCGATGTGAGTCTCCTTTCGGCAGAAGCGTGGGCTTGGGTAGGTTGCAAGAAGGCAGCACCCGCACTCATTTGTAAGTACTTCAAAGATGTAATATCCTGCACTGTGAGCACTCGGCCCAGCACTTCAGATGATTGGCTAATGTGCCTGTATGCTGCTGTCTCTGTGTTTGTTTTTAGAGCCCGGTTACTTGCGGGCGCCCATAATTCTGACCACGTAGGATTACTACACGCAGTGCTTGGTGAGCATATTCTTTGAGCACTTATAATTTTACAGTTTGTACGCTCGTTTTAAGTAAACAAACCAGGACAGATTGCTTTGTTGTATGGAACATATATTTTAAACTTTACTAGGTTGAGGACCACTTAAACTCCTCCCCACCTTTTTTCAATATTGATGCTATGTAGGGTAGGGGCCAAAACCACATTAAACAAAGCCCCCCCCCTCTTTTTGACCAGTTACGATCAACCTGTCCTGTGTGCCTTTCTACTTTATTGCTTAAGTGTAATTGATGTACACACATGTGGTACATTTTGCGGCATCAAGTTGCCATCGATGCTGTCTTATTACTTTGTTTTGTTCTTTTTCAATTTTCTAGGCTTCATTCAGGAGTGGCCTCCACCTATTAGCTGTGACCATGATAAGGGTACACAGGCTCTACTCCACCCTGATTGAGATAAGAGGGTAATTTTTATACTCACTAAATCACGTGCACTTTACATATTCTTTATGGTCCTGACGAAGCGCTAACGACCTATGGGCAACGGAAGCGCGAAACATGTTGACCTTGGCAATTGACACCTAGGCATAATAGGCCTCTTGGGTCAATAATTTTTAGCAGTATTGACTGCCAAGGGTATACTTTTAAACATATCGCTGCATGTTTACCCTTGTTTTAATTTCAATCTATCACACTGGCACGATTTTTCTTTACCCTCCTCTTGACTCATTACCCGCACACCCGCATGCATCATCCGGCATTCCTCTAAAAGATCTCCGATAAAGTGACCCTTCGGGGGACCCGTAGGGAATTGCAGCGCCGGCCCTACGAGGAGCAAACGCCCGATGATGAAGCATGACACTCTTCGGGGTGTGTGAGGGCAACAGAGGAAACACAATGTCTTTCCCTCTCATAATTTTGGGTCTTTTATACCTAGGAATCCCCCTTTCTCTTTTTCCTTTCTTTTTCTTCCAATTTTTTAAGTATGGGTGACTTTTTGCACCACGATGCATGGGTGACTTTTTGCACCCTGGCATAGGAACTTTGTCCTCTTTGTTGTTTAAATATTGATTTTCGGAGCACGGACACTGGACCATTATTAGCTCCTTGGTCCCTCCCTCTCTTTTTGATACATATGCATATAAATATGCACAACATTTTAAAACATGTACACATTTATTTAGCAGTAAATTACACAAATGTCACGTGTAGCCAAAAATGTTTATGGTTTCTTTACATATCTTAACACAATATGCACATTTTTTAAAATCATCCTTTTTTACATGTCTGTTGATTTGAAAAAAATGTGTAAATATATTTCAAATGTATTGGTTACACCCTTTTGTTTTTAAATTAATACCACCAAAGAAAGTTTAAACAACATTGTACAACTATCGCATTAAACCACAGTATCGCACCACATATAAATGTTTTTAAAAAATAATTCAGTAACATTAGAATTTTGTATGTGCAAACAAAGTAGCCACTATTTTGAGTGGTAGTAACACACTTTACATTCACACTCTATTTGACCATATAAAATACCGTCTACCTGACCTAGCCGTCTGGACATTTGGAATCTGACAGCCATGGCGGACGTTGACCAGGTAGTGGGTGGGAAAGTCCACAACTGATGCTGTCATAGGCTAATGTATGTGACAGCAAAGTAGGAAACACAATGGCTGTGTCCATCATCGTTGATGATCTTATATGTCGTGTACATGTATGCAGAATTTCAAAAAAAGTTTGCTTGCCACCTAACACTGTCAAGACCTCCTCGACTTTTGTTGCCGTTTCCGACCTCCAGTTGCCAGGATTTATGGGAAAGCAGGTGACTGGGTCCCAGCCTTCTCACCAGAGGAGCTGGAGTTGCTAGCAACGGAGGTCGTGTCCCCCTACATACAGCTCTACGGCTCACCTGAGGAACAGGTACATTGTTAAAATTTATCTGTAAATGTGTCTAACTGTTTTTTTTTTTAAACACAGCCTACAATGTCCCTTCGAGTTCCAGAGTGAAGTGTAGTGGTTGCAGTGAAGTGTCATTTATTTTTTACATTACATTAAGAAATGATGCTGTGAATTTGTATGCACTTTATGAATAGAGAAGAAAACAAAATCAGCAAGGGGTGTGTGTTTTAAGCCTTACAATTTATTTGGTGTGTATTTTGAGATATATATGTATATGTATGTATTTCATATGAAATGTATACATTTCAAAGTATGTTAAAACAGAGAACACATTATATCGAATTTACAGCTGTCCTTATATATCATGTGTTGCAAATCATTACTCATTAGGCAAATGCAGTAATGCATCAGGGTGTACTACGTTGCATAATGTGAATTGCATTTGAATATTTGATGTAGAAGTTATATATGAATCACTGTATGTAATATTTTCTGTAATGTTGTGCCAATTTTTATCTAAAGTGAAGCCAGCATATTTTGTTAAAGAATTTCACAATGGTAAAAAATATGCACTAACTTGGGATATTTAGGAGTCAGATGTGTAAAAGTTTTTGTTTTGTCCAGAAGTGGATTCGAAATGTATCAAGGCCTATGAAGGTATGTTGTAGAAGTAATTTTTAAATCCACCTAACAATATTCTCTTAATGTTTTCAACAGCTTAGGTATCTACCTAGTGCATGATACATTGATACGCTACTTCAGTACAGAATTCATATAATATTTTTTACAGTTGACATATACTTTAGTTACTTGAAGTACATGTCACCATTGTGAAGTGCCCTAACAAAACAAACTGCTTTTCAGTTTATAAAAATATTGGTACAACATTGCAGTATTTTTTGACACACATTGATTCATATTTTACCTTCTGAGAATGAAAGTAATGGAGATTTTTGGGCCGTGTGAACACACTGTACAAAGGTATTTTTGGTTTATATTCTTTTTGATGATATAAGTTTACTATTGGAAAAAATAAAGCCCAACCATTCAGAAGTGTTAAATAGTTCCTGAAGAGACATGGATAAGAGTAAAGATCATACATGATATAGGAGTTATCATGAGAATTACAAAACTGTGACTAAATGGTTTCTGAAAATGATGCCTACATGCATGAGCTTATGCTAATGTAGAACCAAACTTAGAGAGCCTTGAAGCAGGTGAAATGTGAAAATGTGGAAACTGTTTTTGATCAATGTTCATGATCAGTTCTGTCTACACAGATTCAATAAAACTATTGCATGTCATTTTAGTATCATCAGGAGCAGGCAGAGGAGGCATTGGCCATGGAGGCAGGGAAGCAGTTGGCCACTGTAGTTCGGTGCTGAGACTACCAACACTGAGGGACCCAGTGGCATGGAGAGAGATGGGAATGCAACGGAGGCTGCCAGCACTCCATAGTATTGGCAGACTTGACCGGAACTGTACTAAATGCTCCCACCAGTTGACCAAACTTGCCCACATAAAAGAGGTGGTGTCTCATTTGCTTCAGGCACCTCACCCCCTGCATAACAAACACCTCAAGATGATGGACAGAGTGTTGAAACTTTTCAACCACTCACCAGCAGTCAAAAGATCTGGGTTTAATTCATTGTTCTTTTGCTCACTATGCCACCATAGTTTTGACCCAGCCACATGCAAATCAGTCTTGACCCTGCTCCTTAAGGGAATAGTCCAGCCCAAACTACCAGGTTAGGTCCTCCCTACATCGAAACAAGCATCCTGGCACCGGTTTTGGGGCATCACCCTTCATCAGCCTGGCTAGCTTGAATTGAGTGGTGCAGAGAGCAACTGGTGGTGAGTGGTTGAAAAGTTTCAGCACTCTATCCATGATCTTGTTGTGTTTCCTGTATTCGCCCTAAGTGGCCAAGGGTATTTCCAGACGTGGGTCCCTGGCTCATTGTGCCACTGAATTCAAGCTAGCCTGGCTGATGACGGGTGATACCCTTAAATCATTCAAGGTATGCTTGTATCTGGTCCAGGGAGGACCTGGCCTGGCAGTTCAGTCTAGAATGTTTCCGTGAGGAGCAAGGTCAAGACTTATTTGCATATGGCTCAGGCGGTAAATTGCGCTACGCTCATGGAGTTTGCGAAATTCCGGTACTCTGCACTCTGCGGGGGGCACAGAGTTCCTGAATTCCACTTTCTAGGTGAGAAACAGAGGTTTTTTTCCATTCCCTTGCTTGAAATTTGGTTTTGGCGTTTGCAAGCGCCACAATATTCATGGGCTGCTAGTGTGCATGTTCAAGGCTTCATGCCCACATACACAGCTTCCCACTGCAACAGAACCAATGTAATGCCGCTTGTGATCCTGAATTAACCACTTGAGTAGGTTTTGTGCTCAAAAAGCAGCTAAGTCTACCTTATGAGGTTTTATAGTGGAGTTGTTTTCTTGTGTGAGAAGCCTTTTTGTAACTTTTGTTTTCCAACAGGAAGGAAGTGCCCCAGAGACTCCAGCTTCCTGTTCCTGTCCAGCAGGCTCCTCCAAGTGCTTTGTCCATCTTCTGGTCACTTTCCATTTTGATTTGGAGCTGCAAGGATCACTCTCTTTGTCTTCTTTATATATACTACTAGCATCCCGTCCCGACGTTGTCCGGGTATGAATTGCTGCTGGCCAAAGAGTATATTGTTTTGTAGGATTTCGTTTTGATAGCATTTCTTATCTGTGACAGGCCTGTGAAACGCTCCGACTCACAGTGCACTGCTGATGCACTTAAGAGTGCGCGTTTAGTAGTGTGTGAACTCGAGTTTCCCTACTTTATTTTTCCTTTCAATATTATATAGCGCGAACTCGACAACATGGCATGAGCACAATTTACATTACAGAAGAACACATTCATTTGTGGTAGGCACGGGGAGACAAAGTGATTTGCCTGGAATCACAGGATGTTGAGCTGATGCCGAGATTCGAACGTAGCTACCCAGCTCTAAAGTTTGCAATTCTAGAACTTTTGGTGGGAGGTGTGGCTAAAAGTGTATGTCGGTGCTGGCCATTAATGAGAGAGACCTGTGCATTTTTTAAATGGGTGGTGAAAAAACATGAGTATGTTGCTGGAGATTTGGGCCGCCGTGCCACCAATGTACTTACCGGGGGAGGGTAAACACCCATTATTCCGCAACTTTCTTTCCGCATACCATCACTCCGCATACTTTCACTATGAAAGTACCATGACTCCGCAATGCCATTATAACGCATGGCATTACATTTTATATGCTTTTACCACGCATACATTTACAACGAAATTCGTTGTAAATGCATGAATGGTAAAAGCATGTTTTTTTTAATGTTTGGATAAGGTAAGTATGGGTTAAGGGGTATATGTTTTGGGGTACTGAGGTATATGTTTTGGGGTGTTTGGGTATTTTAAGGGTTCAGATATAGTTTTGGGTTATGGGGTACAGGGGTAGTTTTAGGGTTTAGGGATAGGTATGGGTTTTGGGGTACAGGGGTATTTTTAGGGTTCAGGGCTAGGTTTGGGTTTTGGGGTATAGGGGTATTTTTAGGGTTCAGGGATAGGTCTGGGTTTTGGGGTACAGGGGTGTTAGACCTGACACCCTTGGCGTGGTTTTTCCCCCATCTTTTTGCCTCTGACTCATGTATTTTTGATGCTGTGCTGGATTTCGTTTTTGCTGGTTTAGATGCTTTGGACACTCTGCCACTGCTGATCAGTGCCAGAGTGTAAGTGATCCCTCTGTAAATTGTCATATTGATTGGATATACCTGATTGGCATATTTGTATCACCATGAAGTCCCTAGTAAAGTGCACTGTGTGTGCCAGGGCTGGTGATGACAGGTGCTACTAGTGGGCCTGCAGCGCAGATTGCGCCACCCACATGAGTAGCCCTAAAATGGTGACTCAGGCCTACCAGCGCAGGGCCTGTGTGGAGTCAGTGACTGCCATGTCCGCCTGGCCAGTGTCCCCACTGGCTGGGCCTAACCCTTCCCTGTCTGTGCACATCAGTCACCCCTATGGAAGACTCAAGGTACCCCCCTGGGCAGGGTGCAGTGTATGGATAAGGTAGAGCATGCTCTGGTAGTGAGCGGCAGCCATTTTGTGTGCTCACTACTGTAAGGCTATCTTGCTCCATAGAGTAACATGGGGTAGGCTGGTCCCAATGGATACCAGCCTATCTTCCCATAGGAACAAAATGGGACATAAGTGAATGATATCCCTGAACTCAGAATTTAATAACACATCTTTTAGTGAAGGTTGTTTTTAAATCCTGTGTTTGAGAATAGTACTTTTAGAAAGTGGCTGTTCTCTTGTCTAACCTTTCTGTGTGCCGGGGCCTGTTTGTGGATTGACTGTCTGGCCTGAGTGTGACAGGGGCTGCAGAGCCCCCAGGGGATTGTCTGAGTCAGCCCGTGGATGAAAGGCAGCATCTGCTGCCAGGGAAGGGGGAGGAGATCACACCTGATAGTGACAGGGCTGTGCCTGCCTGACCACAAAGCTGGCTCCACCCCCCTGCTGGGCGACTGTCACCTCTGTCCCTGATACTGAGAGGAAGAAGGAAGCCAGGAAACCCCCAGTGCCTCAGCAACACCCAGAACTGTTTAGACCGGGCTCAGGGCCCACTTGCACAAAGACTTCAAAGGACTTCAAAGGACTTCAAAGACTTTTTGGGGTATAAGAGAAGGACCCCTGACTACAGAAAATCAGATTCTACAATCAAGAGGAACCTCTGCTGGAAGAAGGACTGCTGGAGAACTGAAGGAAGATTGCCCTGCTGTGTGCTCTAAGGGCTGACCTGTTCTGCTGTTTCAACTGAAAGCTGAGGAGGAGAAAGGGACTTTGCTGTGTGCTGGGACCCTACCTGCTTGATCTACCAAGACTTTGCTGTGTGCTGTGTCTTCACTGAATCTCCAAGGGCCTGAGAAGAGCTGGCCTCCTGTCGGGAACCCAGGGTTAAAGGTTCCTAAAGCTTTGCCAAGAATTGCTGCAAGATCGTGCTATTGTGGCCTGTAGCGCGTGGTACTCGACTGTGGAGCGTGAGTAAGGGATCGGTGTGCTCATCGGCACATTCCCAGCGAGGGTCGGAGGTCTGTGGTGCCTCCCCTCATGAAATCTGCTCCAAAGTGGTTGTGAGGCCGAGAGGGCGGTCTATTCGTGACCTGCGCCCTCAAAAACCATCTGCCGCCTGTTCACCGCCGCTGCCAGGGGCCAGGAATATCCCCAGAAGTTGCCGTTCGTGAACGGGAGCTGCAGCGGCGAAGATCCGAGCCGCCGCGCTCCCATTGGCTGGAGGAGCCGAGCCCCCTCACTAACGCCGCGACGGGATAGGCCCGTGCGCCGCAGCGTCATCAGGATTGCCGTGATTGGCTGAGGAGCGGAGCATCATCGCTGGTCTGTCCCGGGAGCCGCACTGCCATTGGCTGACTCCCGGGTGTGGAGAGAGGCTCGCCCCGAACGCCGCAACGGGATTGGTTCCCGTCCTCGGGACCTCTGGAGGTGCCGTGCGATCCCCGCCGAAGCCGGAGAAGGACTGACCCGACCTCGCCGAGGGATTCCTGGTGAGCGATCTCTGTCCCTGGCCTGAGTCCCCGCGCTGAAGCGCCGCGTCAGCATCCCGCCGCTCCCGGGAGACCTGCAAGCGGGCGGAGGGCTGCCGGGACCGGCCGGGACCGAGGGAAAGCCTACCTTGTTGGCGCGAAGGCACGAGAGTCACGGTGGGGCGCGCTGAGAGCGCCTGAGGCCACCGGAAGTGTGAGGCAGTGCCGCGCAAGAGAAAGGAGTCCCCCGTGGATCTGGTGAGGCGCGCTTGCAGCGCTAGGGGCTCATTGCTTTGCGGGCTGATCCTAACTAATAACAAATCCTTGGCATTGTTTCTACTGCTCGTTTTGAGAGCCCATTCAGAGGAAAGTCAGTATTACTCGTTTTTAGTGCTGATTCACAAGAGACTTGAGACTGCTTTGATGAAGAACTTCCTATTTACAAGTACCACCATTAAGATTAAGTGCAAAATATTATTGAAAAAGTGATTATCGTGCAACTGCTTTATTTACCTGCTGAAACTAGATAAAGATATATATTTTTATAAAATATACTTACCTGTGTGGTCTCAGTTTGTGGTGGATTGGGGATTACTGTTGTGTTAAGTGCAATTATTATACACATTGCCTTGGGGATAAGCCTGCCTGCTCGCGCCAAGCTACCTAGAGGGAGAGCGGAGGTTATCTACTGTGTGTATTCCTTCACCCTGACTAGAAGCAAGGGTCCCTACTTGGTCTAAGGTACTTACCTCTGCCAATTAGAGACCCCCAGATCTAACAAGGGGTATTTTAAGGGTTCAGGGTTAGGTTTGGGTTTTTGGGTACAGGGGTATTTTTAGGGTTCAGGGCTAGGTTTGGGGTTTGGGCTACAGGGGTATTTTAGGGTTCAGGGGTAGATTTGGGTTTTGGGGTACAGGGGTATATTTAGTGCTCAGGGGTAGGTTTGGGTTTTGGGGTTCAGGGGTATTTTAAGGGTTCAGGGCTAGGTTTGGGTTTTGGGGTACAGGGGTATTTTAGGGTTCAGGGGTAGGTTTGGGTTTTGGGGTACAGTGGTATTTTTAGGGTTCAGGGATAGGTTTGGGTTTTGGGGTACAGGGTATATTTATAGGGTTAAGATGGGTTAGTGTTTAAGGGTGTTGGGGTATTTTAAGGAGTAAGGGTGGGTTATGATTAGGGGGTGCTGGGGATTTAAAGTGAGCAGGGTGGAATTTGCACACAATATGAGACATGGCATGAAGTGCGGAACGTACTACACGCCCCCAGCGTTTGTCACGCCCCCAGCACACGCCCACAGCACAACGCAGACACGCCCACAAGGGACTACTTTGCTGGCACGGTTCTTTTACCTTTTTAATGTATATGGTGGGTGTCTGCATAGCCTATGTCCTTCTGTCTGCTGCAACTGCCCTTTCCAACGCTGTATTGGGTGTTGTGATTGGTGCTGTGGTTCCTGAGATTACCCGCCTCAAAGGTTTGGGCTTTCTCTTTATTATATTAGTATGGATTTAAGAACGTTATAATTGAGATTTCACAAGTAAGTTAAAAAACTCTTGTATAAGGTTTTTCTTTGTTTGATAGAGGCATGCACCAGTATTTATTTGTACTTTTATTAAAAATTTCAAATCTGTTGTGGTGGGCGGCTTGCAGTTTCAGCTGGGAACTAGTTATATTTTTGCATTTAATGTTCTTCTTTTGTGAAGGAACAATGTTACACAGTTCAGTAATGTTTCTCCATGTTTGTTAAATTTGCAATATTTATGTATTTTGCTATGTGGCATAGTCTGCCAAGGGAAAAAAAAATTGCAGAAAACAAGGAACCCCTAAAAAGAGAATTATTCAATTCCTAGGACAGGGAAGCAAATTGCGTGTATCAAATCCTAGGCAATTGGTCAAAAAAGGGGGAACAAGTAGATAAGGGAAGACACATAGGAAAAGATTTATAAAAACATTATATTTTTAATGAATTCTTCATAAGAAATTATTCATTTATCCGAAAATGCAAAATACATATACATACATAAATTAAATAAAACCGTTGTTAGAAAAACAACCACAAAAAATGAATTCATAAAACAAATTCCTTAATACAGTGGCACTAATGTAGTCGACGCACGTTTCGGCGTATTGAAACGCCTTCCTCAGGAGCCACAACTTTATTGATCCTTTCACCTGTATCTTTAATGTAGGATGTAATCTTAGGTATATGTGGTCTTAGATAAAAATCAATAAATTTGGATAAAGGTTCAGTGATGGTTCCTATTGTTGACACAATAGTCTGCCAAGGAGCCATCCAGTCAGTAGGCCCAGGCCAGTGCTTGTCATGGGTTCATGAAGCAACTGTTTCTCTGCTATATGTTGTTTTAAAACACCATTTAGGGCTGGAATGGTGTTGGATTGAATGAAAAATGTGTTTTTTTGCCATAGGCTTAAGGCAGCCAGATTTATGAACGAAAAATCGGCTCGCAAAGGGCCAGATTCTCAGAATCTGGCCCCTTGCAACCGCAATTTTTGAATTTGGGATTCATCATCCCAAATGCAAAAATCGCTATTTGCAAAATCGCATATTTGCGAGGAATTGCATTTGAGATTCCTTAAATGCAATTCATTAACCAATTTTAAATAGCAAATTCGCAATATTTGGCCGCTATTTACCACGAAGTCTGACTTCGTGGTAAATAGCGAAAAAATAGAAAAAAGCACTTTAGTACATTTTTCTCAGTTGCATGTTACACACACACATGTCCTTTGGACATGTGTGTGTGCAACACCTGTGTAAATTTGCATTTCAGGGGTGCTACAGACACCCCTGGCACCCTTGAAATCGCATCCTTAATTGCGATTAGCAAATTGCTAATCGCAAATAAGGAATAACTCCCGATTCATTCCTATGGGCCTGTAGGCCCATAGGAATGAATGGGAAGTATTCCTTATTTGCGATTAGCAATTTGCTAATCGCAATTAAGGAAGATGTAGGAATCGCAATATTTTTTGCAATTCCTACATGAATCCCGTTTTGCAAGTCCTTAATAGCGATTCCTTATGAATCGCTATTACAGACTCGCAAAACGGGACTTTGATGAATCTAGGTGTAAATGTGTTCTTTGTCGCTATTCCTCCTTGCTTGGTGTTGTTGTTTGGCCGTGTGGCACTGGCTGGCAGCCATTTTGTGTATCTAGCCAGTGTGCCTCTGCCATAGGCTTGCATGTGTTCTTTGTTCAAATGCCTTCTTGCTTGCTGTTGTTGCTTAACCATGTGGCACTGAATAGCAGCCATGTTGTGCATCCAGCCAATGTGCCTTTATTATATGCTTGCATGTGTTCTTTCTTACCAATGCCTCCTTCCTTGCTGTTTTTGTTTGACAATATGGCACTGGCTGGCCTGGCAGCAGCATTGGCAATCCAGCCAGTGTGCCTTTGTTATAGGCTTGCATGTGTTCTTTGTTCCCCATGTCTCCTTGCTCACTGTTGTTGTTTGACCATGTGGCATTGGGTGGCAGCCATTTTGTGCATCCAGCCAGTATGTTTTTGTCTTAAGCTTGCATGTGTTCTTTGTTCCCCATACCACCTTGCTCAATGTTGTTGTTTGACCACGTGGCGTTGTCTGACAACCATTTTGTGCATCCTGCCAGTGTGTCTTTGTCATAAGCTTGCATGTGTTATTTGTTCCCCAGGCCACCATTTTGTGCCATTTGCCAGTGTGCTTTTGCCATTGGCCTGCATGTATCCTTTGGTCCCATGCCTCCTTGCTTGCTGTTGTTGTTTGACCATGTGGCATTGTCTGACAGCCGTGTTGTGCATCCTGCCAGTGTGCCTTTGTCGTAAACTTGCATGTGTTATTTGTTCCCCATGCCACCATTGCTTGCTGTTGTTGTTTGACCACGTGACATTGTCTGACAGCCATTATGTGCATTTGTCAGTGTGCTTATGCCATAGGCTTGCATGTGTTCTTTGGTCCTCAAGCCTCCTTGCTTGCTGTTGTTGTTTGACCATGTGGCACTGGCTGGCAGCCATTGTATTTATACAGCCCATGTGCCTTTGCCATAGGTTTAACATGTGTTCTTTGTTCCCCATACCTACTTGATCGCTGTTATTTTTTAACAATGTGGCACTTGCTGGCCTGACAGCCATTTTACAGTAGAAAATATACTCCTAGGCAGTTTAATATATAACTCAATGTTATTGGGCTCAGTGTAACAGATCAAAACTGCACACATATATTTCAAATTATTTAATTTCCAATTATCAAATTCCTATTAATCATCTTCATTATTTAAAAATAACAACAAAAGACAGAATGTATTCAAAACATAATTTCTCTGCATAAAAATACAACAAAACCAAAATGTGGCAGTAGTCGAGTCTTCGACGCGCGTTTCGGCGCGAAATGCGCCTTCGTCAGGAATTGCCACTACTTTCTATTTAGGCAGATGGTAGATATCATAGGACTGGATAGGCTAGGTGTGTCACGTTTCTTTTTTCTGATGCATTAAAATCTTCGAATTCTCAATGTTTCATTCCTCTTCTGATCGGATATTTCAGAGAGTGTATTAGCGTTTCCTGATTTATGTTAAAATTCCCTTTCGTTTCTTAAAATTTAAATCTGTGTACGTCGATTTTGTCTGGTATAAAATAACAATCAACAGTAAAACCGGGTAGTCCACATTAATGGCGAATATCCATTAACTGAAATGCCGCTTTTCACACCTTAAATTGGGTATGTGGAATTTGTCTGATTTAAAATGATGAACAACACTGCATCAGGGTAGTCCGCATTGATGGCAAACACCTATTAAATGAAGTACAACTTCTGTGCTAAGATACTTATTTACATCGGGGCGCCATGCAAAATGGCTACCGGCTTCTCCTCGCTTGTGATACTGGCATCACTGAGCACAGAAGCTGTACTTCATTTAATAGGTGTTCACCATCCATGCGGTCTACCATCCGCCTAAATGTAAAGTTGTGACAATTCCTGACGAAGGCGCATTTCGCGCTGAAACGCGCATCGAAGACTCAACTACTGCCACTTACTTGGTTTTTATTGTATTTTTACGAAGAGAAATTATGTTTTGAATAAATTCTGTCTTTTTTTGGTAGTTTTAAATAATGAAGATGATTAATACGAATTCGATAATTGAAAATTAAATAATTTGAAATATATTTGTGAAGTTTTGATCTGTTACACTGAGCCCAATAACATTGAGGTATATATTAAACTGTTTAGTTGCCTACGAGTTTATTTTCTACTGTATATTTACCCTGTTCTAGGAATTGTGTTACTAATTTGTCAGGGGGTCCTTGTTATTCACATCTGACAGCCATTTTATGCATCTTGACAGTGTGGCTTTGTCATAGGCTTGCATGTGTTCTCTGTTACCCATGCCTCACTGCCTGCTGCTGTTGTTTGATCATGTTGCTGGTATCCATTTTGTGCATCGATCAGTATGTCTTTTCCATAGGCTTGCATGGATGGATGTGATATTAGTTTAATAATATGCTTGAGGATCATTGTAGTATGTATGTAAGAATACGATTTTCTTTATTTTGCACCTCCTTGCCTCACAATGTTTTTCTTCCCATCCTACCAAACAAACATTGGCAAATATTGAAGCAATTTACCACTGTCAATCCATCCATCCAGCCACCAAAGGTGCACAGGCACGCAACTGCATTCAGTTTTTTAGGTATAATTCTACTTCATTTTGCACACCCTGGCTGCACTGTACTATAGACACATCATCTTTATTAATTGCTTTAATGATTATTCAAATTTCCCCCTAGATCACATTGCCTGCCATAGGCACACACTAATCTCCATTTTTTAAAAGGTTATTTTTCCATTTACCCACACAGTTCCCTAGGACCAACGGTTTCTCCTTTTGAATATATGGACTTAAAGGAAAGAGCTCTATTTGTATGCTATGTTATTCTTATGGTTTTTCTTGCTTATTTGCTTTTATGTGCACAAGAGAAAAAGAGATATCAACCTCAGTACTGCCAAACAGAAAGCCTGGACAGTAATGTCAGTACTCCTATCTCTTCCGCTTGTGCAGCTTAGTGTGACTGCCAACTGAGAGCTTTAAGATTGCCCCAAGGAAAATTGCTCACAAGAAAGTGGTCAGTGAGAAGAAGCAGCTTTCCACAAGTGACATGTTGGCCCAAGAATTTTGCGGACAAGGTAGTGTGCCTGCCGCACTGGCCTCTGAGGAGTATGCTGGGATTAGCACCACCCAACCTAAACCCAAGACCATGTCTGTCAGTGAGGTAGTCACTGCAATCATGGCGATGCCAACAAGCAGTCATGTTGAATTGCATTTGTTCCTTTCACAAAAGTAGTACCTAATAATTTCAGGAAAAAGAGCAAAGTGGACTGCAGCTACAGCCAGCAATAGTACATCTTTCTGCCGTGGAGCAAAAGAAAGGTCGAGCTTCCTGCCGAGCAAGAACCTCTTCTTTCAGAATCATTGGCTCCCAGAGCTCCAACAAGGAAAGGGAAGGGTACTACACCATCTCCTCCAAGCACCACTTCTGATGACAATGATAGGGGCATGGCATGGACCCCGCCAGAGTCTGGGAGACACCAGGTGAGGCAAGGGAAGAGAAAAGTTCCTGAAAGCCTTCAAAATATGGAAGGTGATGATGAGGAGGATGATGATGACAAGCTAGTCATTGTGGAAGGTGACACATAGGGGTCCGACATTGCTATTCAACCTGCTGTGATGGATGTGGCACAGGTAGCACTGCCAGCCCCCATCCCATAAAGTCATAGTTGAGACCTGCACTAAACTCTACCTCAGTAGAAGTATGCACTGCAGAGAGGCAGTCAATGACATGCCAATCTGCCTCCAGTTCTTCTTAAGGCATTGTCAGTTGCCCAATAAAAAAGTATTTCTTCCCAGTTTGGGACTTTTTTACAGTTAGCACACAGGGGGAGCCCATTACATTATGCATCATTTGATTTGCTACACAAATATTCATTAAGGTAGCCTAGTTCACATTATGGTACTGAAGGTCAAATGACCCATATAAAACAAATCACTTAATCGAGTGGGAGGGGTACCTTGAAAAATTGCTGAACGTGGTTGTGGTGGTGAAGGTCAGGTGAGATGGGGAACATCAGCTGCAAGTCCAAAGTCCGATCACAATGGAAAGTGATGATGAGGAAGAAGAGGGTGACATCCTCGTGTAAAGCAGCAGAATTGCCCACCTCAGCGACTTCACAATGGCACAAGACTCAAAGTCAGATGGAGTCACCACAGCATACAGTGACTGCCCTACCATAATGAGCACCCAGGCTACCATTAAGGGGCATGCTTAGACAGGAGGGGCCATACGACAGCAACAACATAACAGCACGTTTGTACAATGGGAAGCTGGCAAAAATGTTAGCGCTGGACGTCCTCCCTTTTTCTTTTATGAAAGGAGTGGGATTCTTAGAATGTGTGGCAGCCATATGCCTGAAATGGAAGGTTCCCTTATTTTGCCAGAGTTGCTGTTCCAGTGCTGGATCACAATGTGTTGCAGTTGGTTGGACAAGCTTTGCAGCACAGTGTTGTTCATTCTATCCATCTGATGACAAACATGTGGACTATCTGTCAGGCGACTTATTACATATACATCACTACACACCAAATCTCTTTTACGGGGGTAAAGCAAAAGCTATCTGTTGTAATCCTTCTCTCCCTCCTTCCCTTGTTACATTCCTCCCACCCCTCCCCCTCCTCCCCCGTTGGTTTACCCGGGGGCTCAAGTTAGAATGTTGTGGAGCTCTGTGACATGATTCTGAGAGTGAATGACGATTAATAAACGCACTCTTACCTTCCTCCTGCCTCGTCGGATATCTTCTCTGGAAAATATTACACTGGCGACGAGGGTGGGATCCGAACCCACGCGTGCTGGCATAGTCGGCGTAATCCAAACCTCAAAACCAACAATTCAGTCATGCTGAAGAAACCCACTCATGTACAGACTGGACAGAGTAAATTTTTCTCTCCACAGATTGTCAAGAGCAAAGGGAAAATGTAGTGCGGTTAGAGAATGGACAAACCTGGAGCGGGGATAGAATTGCTCCGGTTAACTGACTGCTCTTGTATTCTCCACAACCTTGCACCTGTTTACTTGCTCCTTCCTTCTCTCCCCTTCCTGGGTAAGGAGATGTGTTGTAATCCTACTCTCCCTCCTTCCCTTGGTACATTCCTCCCACCCCTCCCTCTCCTCCCCCTTTGGTTTACCCGGGAGCTC
This sequence comes from Lissotriton helveticus, assembly GCF_964261635.1. Taxonomy (NCBI): domain Eukaryota; kingdom Metazoa; phylum Chordata; class Amphibia; order Caudata; family Salamandridae; genus Lissotriton; species Lissotriton helveticus. Next base: position 928,206,663 of record NC_136061.1, read on the forward strand.
AAGTTGGAATGTTGTGGAGCTCTGTGACATGATTCTGAGAGTGGATGACGAATAATAAATGCACTCTTTCCTTCCTCCAGCCTCGTCTGATACCTTCTTTGGTCGGAAATCAACAGTAGCCACGTTCGCTGTGGAGAAATAACATACAGCTGCAAACATCTTGAACTAATTTAACAGCAAAGCGTCTGATTGGCGGCAACACGGAGGTCTTAGAGTTGGATTTGTTGCCACGGACAGTGGCATTAACATAGTCAAGGCCATGACAGATGGTGGCTATTACAGGGTCCTGTGTTTGGCACATTGCCATTGCATCAACCTGGTGGCGCAAGACTTTCTCAATAAAGAAGACATAGTCAGCAACATACTGATCACATGCAGAAGAATATGCACTCATTTCAGCCATTTTTTTAAAGCCTGGAAGCAGTGGCGGGTTATTTAGCATTCTCATAGAGTACAAGTTAAAGCCTTAATACAGTAGGTGCCAACATGTTAGAACTCGACCTATTAGCTGTTGCAACGTCTGTTTTAGCAGTACAAACAGTTCAATGACTATGCCATTCATTCATTCAATTGACGACATTCAGTATGTATACACAACCATAAATGCAGTTACAGTGATAAAACAGTTGATAACAATTAAAACCGATAAAAATAGTACAAAAGAAACCATGCTTAAAAATAAATAAATAATTTCCACCATATTCCAAAGAAGCAACTATTACACATCAAGAGTTTCCAAAATATCATCATTTAAAGGATAATACTTTTTCGTACATTAATTGCTTTTAGAATAAAAAGTGCAACGTTAAAACCGGACCCGCTATTATGCAGATCAAGCATAATTTCAGGGCAACAATATGTAATCTGATATTTCGCTCCACCAAGAGGGTTTTTAAATAATGACGCAGAAAAGTTGAGACAAAATCACAAAATAGCACTAAGTAGATTGTGCTTTGCTTACTCTGTTTATCACAGGAATGGGGAATCGTATCTGGGGGACAAGATTTTATGTAATTCAAAGCAGAGGGGATGCAATTGGGAAAGCTATGACCATTGATGTGGACAAATGGGGCCTAGTCAAATGCTTGACACAGATGCCACGACATTTGTTTGAAAATGCTCTGGGGGGATCCGTCATCGGTTAGTTTCTAGTAATCAGGTTTCCTGGAATAAGCAAAGCTGGAACTGCTCAATTTACTACTCCCAATCTAGGTCAATCAATTTATGTTTTAAGCACCCAATATCTAGTGCGACCAAAAGTAACAACTCATTAGTTTTATGTTCACCTATCATGAAAGAATTATGCTCCACAATAGTTTCCATAATAGCACTTATAGTACAAGTTCTATCATGCTGAGTCCATAGAGGGATAGAATGATCAATATTTGTTCTCACCGTCAGTTCCTGTTTGAAAGTATCCATTCTTGGGGCATTCATCGCATGTTGGGGAAGGATGTCTAAGTGTCAGTCATCTGCATCCAAAATTGGAGAGATCTGTGTGAGCAAGGAAAAGGTATATTCAGCTTGAGTCTTATCAATATGTTGGGAGGTGGGGAAGAGCGTAGATCCATAGAGATCAGTCCATCAACAATATCTTTGGATATCATTTAGGAACATTTGTCTAATACACTTTATATTTCAATTTCTTAAATGAACCTTTAATGATTAAATCATGGGAACGATGTAAGAGCTGAAACTATAATTTTTTTAATGGGAGGGGAACTTGCGTAAAGGTCTTGCTGCTTGTTCTAGTTGCCAACGAACGTAAGAAGAGTGAAATGTTAATTGCCCTAATGCCTCTAGGCTCAGCTCTAGGGGCAGCCATTAAAATAGAGCCTTTTGTACCCCACAGTCCTTACACTTCCCATCAACACCATTCAAAATACTCAATCTTGAGCCACCAGAATTCTGGATGTGGTTTTATCTCTTCCCGACAGAATATGTAGATCCAATTCTATGGTACCTCCCTAACTTACGTGTGTGTGAGTGGTGAGTATGTGAGGTTTAATGACCATATAGAATTTCTCCAATGGGCCACTATTCAATCCCACCCCTTGAGCTTCCAAGTGTACTATCAGGGCTCCCTCTAGCTCTCTAAACTCCAAGGCCTATTTTGAGTGAGAGACAATCTTTGAGGTTAGCTCCCTCAGTGTAGATTTACCCACAGAAAAACGTGACCCATTGGGGGATCTAGAGCAACCACTCTTAAGTTCTTCCAAGGGAACAATGGTGGGTCTAGGTATTTTATGCCTCACAGGGTATGATTCACTGGCCTTGGGAGACTCTAAAGAGGACAATGGCAAAAACCTGTTAGAGCTACAGCCTCTTCCACTCACATCTACATAGGTCTATTTATAGTATAAATTGTCTCTTTCGGTTCAAGGCTATTGACTTGGTTGGTATCCCTCCTGGGAATTTCTATTTTCCCATTCCTCAATCTGAATGTTATGTGCAATTTTTAGATTAGATAGGAGTTTGTGCTCGCTTCTACGTTTCCTATAAAATGATGTTGGGTTAGGGACATGCGAACAGGTCAGTTTCTTTTTTATCACCCAATATTGACTCCACTTCTTCAATTAGGTCAACAATTTGGGAGATTATGCAATTATCTCCAGGTTTCTTCCTAATCCTTGGGTTTTTCCCTTGCCTAAATGGGCCTATAATGCCTTAGGCTTTGCCTGAGCCAGAAAAAATAAGACAAATTCGATTGAGACCAATAGCTAACGAAAATCTCTGAGGTGTTAAGCTGATATCTGGTGAACCAAACTTTGTAAATCCAATTTAGGATTACAAAGTTAAGATTCAATTTGCTAAATTAAAACATAAAATGGCGATAGGAGGAAAGTTTCAATTCAAACATGCTGGAAAATCTTTAGATACACAACAAAGCGAATAGAACTCGAAAACAAGGGGCCCGATAAATAGAATTAACTGGAGACAAAATCCTAAACTTACTACCATTTTGGTATTCACAGACGGCACTTACTCATTGATGAGTAAGTGCCTTCTGTGAATACCAAAATGAGTAAATGCACTTACTCATTTTGGTATTCGCAGGAGGCACTTACTCATCAATGGGTAAGTGCCATATGTGAATATCAAAATGAGTAAGTGCCTTCTGTGAATACTAAAATGAGTAAATGGTAGTAAGTTTAGGAGTTTGTCTTAAGTTAGTTCTGTGAATCGGACCCAAGGATTGCAATTTAGTCATAAAAAATAACAGATAATTATCAACATTCTTGATTATTCGTTTTTTGAGCAGAAAGAGGAGACAGACAAGATAGCAGAACCAAGGGGAGTGGCCCATCATTTTTCGTGCTATGATGGGTGACGACAGACCAGCCCTAGTCCTGATCTTATATTGAAGTTCACTTAACTTTCAAACTTACTCGTGCATGTGGCCTTGAAATATTCCTTTTGACTTTTCTCCATGCAGTCTGGCAGAGTATCACTTTCTTGCAGTTGTTAAGTTTTTCCTGTGAAAAATAGTGAGCTGTTGTGCTCTTTTTATAATTTGTCGTAATAAAGTTTACATTTTTGTTGCTCTGTTTGTTTTACAGCAAATTTTAGTGCCCACTGTGGGTGTTGATTCATTTTTTTAAGTCATAACCTTCAATGTTAACCTATAAATGTTTTCCTTGATGTCAATTAGTGTTTCTGTTTTACTTTTAATTCTGTGCATTTGAAGGATTATTGCAGGATTATTGTGGGACTATTGAATTAATGCACTTGACACGCAACTCACCCTCTCTCTCACAGATGACCCCACCACCATCAAAACAAACTTCCCCAGATGCACGACAAACATTGATGACTGAATTAAGAACAACTGCCTGCAGCTGAACAAAGACAAGATGGAAGTACTGATCTTTGACAACAGCAGCAACACATGGTATGACTCCTGGTGGCCATCAGATCTAGTACCCGCACTCACTCCTTGCGACCACGCCATAAACCTCGGAATCATCATTTACAACAGGCTCACCATGAAATCACATATCAACGCTATCTCCTCTACCTGCTTCCTCACTCTGCGCATGCTACGTAAAATCTTCAAGTTTCTACCCCTACACATGAGACGCACAGTGACACAAACCCTCACCGCCAGCCAACTGGACTACGTCAATGCCCTCTGCGTGGGACCATACAGAACGCACCAGTCAGACTCATCCTCGACCTTCCCCTATGAACCCACATCACAACCCCCACAGACAACTCCACTGGCTCCCCGCACAGAAGAGATGCCAATTCAAGCTGCTGACTCACACACGCAAATCTCTACACATCCAAGGACCTGCATACATTAACTACAGCCTAAGCTTCCACCAACCATTGAGAAAACTAGACCCGGCCTCCCTTTCACTTACCCATACTCCCCGCATCTAACGAAGTGGAGGATGCCACCACCTTCGCCTCGTGGCCCAAACTGTAGGAACCAATGCCTAATCTCATTTCTATATGACTGCCAAGCATAACCAAGCCCAGACCACCTCCCTTACTGCTATAAGCGTCCTATATTATTCTGTTTGAACCGAGGAAAAATACAACTTGATTTAAAATAAATCGTTTTTTTAGTTTGCCCTCCTCACAAATGTACATTCTGATCATACACCAGAGTGGAAACTGTGAACATCTGCTAATTCTAGGGCAACCTGTACAACTTTTACATTCAGAAGGTGCACTCAGTCTTGTCAATCAGTCAGATCTTGTTGCATAAAATGTAAAATATACAATGATAAGACACAGCTCTACGCACTTATATTTTATTATAGAACAGAAAAACCAAAACCATAAAACATCTAAAATGTCGATTAAATGACACAAAATAATTCTAAATTCAAAAGAAAGGCATGAAAATAAAAAATGCAGGAGAAATCGTTGTCATATTCATTATAAATGTTCACTGTCAAGATGTATGATCGCCCCACATTGCAGAGTTGCTGCTCAAATTAGTAGTTGCTACTGTACTGTAACCTTGTACTGGTCAGTTAGGAACATCTGAGATCTGTTTAGAAAAACAATGCTGTCACTGGGTCAGAAAAGCAGAAAATGTACATAGCTTCCTCAATAATGTTCTGGAAGCAGAATGTCATGCCCCTGGCATTTTACTTCTATTAAATTAATTTGAATATGCAAATCACAATAACCTCCTTTCAAGAAAGAAGCCTTTATTTATTTATTTTTGAATTTGTAGGGAGTGACAGCTACCCAAAAAGGGTTTCCCGGCGCCAGGGCAGGGATTGGGAGCAGGAAAGCAAGAATGGAAAGAAAATTACTGATTGAGTAACCAGGTCTTCAGGGAACTGCGGAAATGGAAATAGTTAGGTTCTTTGCAGGTGGCAGGAGGGAGAGCATTCCAGAGAGTAGGACCAAGATAGGAAAAAGTGCGGCCGCCCATCCTAGCAAGTTTAAATCTGGGCACCACAAAATTATCCAGAGAAGCTGAACGGAGATGGCAAGTAGGAAAATATGTGCAAGCCAAAGAGAGCAGATATTGTGGAGCTAAATCCCATTTGATCTTAAACATATAACTAAGGGCTTTAAATTTTATACGATTTTCCACCCTGAGCCAATGTAGGTCTCGAAAATAGCCGGAGATGGGTGTGAATCTGGGGACACTGCAAAGCAGTCTCGCTGCAGCGTTCTGCACCAGCTGCAGTCTACGGATCACAGCCTTATTAGCGCCCAGAAAAAGGACATTACCGTAATCCAGCTGTGAGGTGATAAGGGCATGGATCACAGTTGTCTGGGTGGTCTTAGGTAACATCCAAAGGATTTTCCTAAGCCATTTTAGGATGGTGAAGCAAGTGGTTGTGACCCTGATTGCTTGATGGTGCATGGATAAAGAATCATCAATATTAAAGCCCAGATTACGGACGTGACTGGCCAATGTAATGGGCCCTATAGGTCTTTCTCCTTGCCAAGAACTAAAACCTCATTTTTTTCACCGTTCAGTTTCAAAAAGTTCTGGTTCATCCATGTAGCAATACGCCTAAGGCCTGATTGGAGACAAGATGTAGAACCAGAATCAGAACGAGATAGTGAAAAGATGATCTGAGAATCATCAGCATAAGTTAAAAGAGTCAGACCAATCTCTTCAGCAATGTCCGCTAAAAGCCTAACATATATATTAACAAGCATTTGCAATGCAATTGGTCTCGCATTAGGAAAGTTTGAGCTATTGGTCTTGTAAATGACAAGTTTTTTATTTATGTGCTGGTTTTGGAAATAGCTAAATTAATAGCTCTGTCATTTACAATGCCAATAGTTATAACTTTCGCAAATGTGACACCTATAGCATTTGTAATGCAACATGTTTTGTATTTACGTGACTTAGATGTATTGATATTATAAATTACAATCGCTTTTAATTTTTTTAAATAAATAATACTTAAATAAAAGTGATTGTAATTTATAATGGCAATAGCTTAAACTTTTGTAAATAACTTTTGTAAAGATTATGTTCAGTGTATTTTATTGTGACAAAAATCCAAGAACAGAAGTGAAATATTAACATCTTTTTGTGACATTTGTAATAAAGCTTGAAACATTGAGAGAACATATTTGAACCAGTTGTTGTTGAATTGTTGCACAGATTGATGCTGGGGTGGCGCTGAGTGATGCTGTGGTGGTGCTGAGTGGTGCTGTGGTGGTGCTGGGTGATGCTGAGTGGTGCTGTGGTGGTGCTGCGTGATACTGGGGTGGTGCTGAGTGATGCTGGGGTGGTGCTGAGTGGTGCTGTGGTGGTTCTGAGTGATGCTGTGGTGGTGCTGAGTGACGCTGTGGTGGCGCTGAGTGGTGCTGTGGTGATGCTGAGGGGTGCTGTGGTTGTGCTGTGTGGTGCTGAGTGATGCTGTGGTGGTGCTGAGTGATAATGTGGTGGTGCTGAGTGATGCTGGGGTAGCGCTGAGTGATGCTGGGCTAGCGCTGAGTGATGATGTGGTGATGCAGAGGGCAGAAAGGCACAAAAAGCGAGTCTAACAGAGGGCAGAAGGGCAGAAAAACAAAGGAAAAACGAGTCTAACAGAGGGCAGAAGGGCACAAAAAACGAGTCTAACAGGGGGCAGAAAGGCACAAAAACCGAGTCTAACAGAGGGCAGAAAGGCCCAAACAAGTTATTGCTTTATAAAACACAGTGAATAGTAGCATGGCTCAGTAGAATGCTCTCTGCTGATACAAAATGGAGTGGTCATAGGGACACAAATCCTTTCTGCACACGGTCTATGCCCAAAATGCTCCACACAGACCACAACCAGCCAATATCACATGCAATCAGGGACTCTGGAATGATGCGACAGGCAACTCGGGTGGCAGTGTTTAAGTAACTTTAGATTTGTTTGAGTGTGAACCTTATTTTTGTTAAAATCTGCAAATTACAAGTGAGTTGATAGATTATGTGGCAAGTGCAGAAACTCCATAATGACACATAAAGACCGCAGCCACCGAACAGCATAATTCCAGTGGCCCTGCATTTAAACCATCATTACCCAATAAATTAGCCTATGCTGCACTTGTTACAGTGTTAAGTGGCATGAGCCATACAAATGGTAAAATTCTGCTATGCAAATTAACTTATCATACGTGTTCCATTTCAGGTTTTTCTTGTCAAATGAAATTTGTATTTCTCAATTCATTCCATAGGCACCTTTCTTTGATAACAGTTGCTACAAAAAGACCCAATTCAACAGTGCTCATTGAATCAACCTCGGAAGGATGAAAGTCTATGATGACCCAGCTGAGAGATTCAAACCACTGACCTTCAAATTACATGCAGATATCTGCAATAGGCACATAAACCCCCAGAACAAATATGGCCATTACATCCTGCACACTGATGGCACCTGGTCCCAGGCCCGTCCAGTGGCACAAGGTCACACGCTAAGAGAGTGAAATGTTCCCTGTAGTGCTGTGTGTGCGCTATTGTTTGTGTTGGCATGTATATGTTTTGCCGACCTCAAAGTGAACCCTTTCCAGTTACGCATTCATTTTTAACACTACCTGCATCACTTTCACTGTTTGTTCTTCACAAGCGGCGATAATGTTAAAGCCGTGGTTGATAATATGCCCCTATATTTCTACACAGAGCTCAAACATATGGCTTCACGGGGGTCAAAGCAGGTCAAACAGGTAATAATTGCGCATCAACACTCTAGTGGGAGCGCTCGGGGGAAGAAAAGGGAGGAAGGGGTTAAAGGTGGTTGCATAGCGGGAGGGTAACTCAGTGAGGAAAATGGAGAGAAACAGCCCTAAAAAATGCAGATTGTTTTAGACAGAGAGGATGTGGGATAACATCCAGAGTTGACGACTTTGGAATTGGGGAGCTGGGTTCGAGTTAGCGTTGGCCCTGTGTCTACAAAAAAAGAGAATAAGAAGCATGAAGAAAAAAAAAAAGAAAGAAAATTCAGTAAAGACATCTTCCCTATGGGCCAGCATCAATTTTCAGCCTTCAAGAGCCGTTACCTTGCAACATTTATCTGCAGCCACACCCTGACCAAACTGTGCTTGTCAAAAGAGGCTCATAGGAACGACTGTGCTCGAAGGAGGGCATCTGTACTGTCACTCTATGGTTTGCAGGAGATTAGTCCTTCAAGCCATGTTTTCGGTTATTCGAACTGGAGAACAGATAAAGGATATAAACACCAGGCCCATAAAAATTGTATGCAGCAAAGAACAGAATCTAACCTAGCATCAGGTAGCCGGACTCTGCTAGGTGCACAGCAACAAAAGGGTGTGGTGGGGATAAATCAAGCCATGGGGTGCCAATGCAGTACTGTTTATCGTCTACTTGACAGATCTGCCGGTTGGAGGTGAAGGGTATCAGGGGAGAGTATGCCTCAGCTCCCAGGGCAAGGATGCACTGCTGGCACAAGATAAGATTCCGCCCAGACAGTTGGCACACTGGCCGTCATACTTCAAAGCAAATTTTAGAGTGGAAAAAAGTGTAAATAAAGGCTGACAAGGAGACAGGGAACTGTACACAGTTACATTTGAGGCAGCAAGGTGATGAGTGCCTGGCACCTCCGATCGCGTCCCCTGAGCAAAGGCTCATACGTACATGCTCAGCCGAATCTGGAATAGACGTCTGGCTAAATGGATTCAGTTTAATCATGCCTGCCAACGAAGTAAAAAAACAAACAAAAAAAATAAAATAAAAAACAAAAACAAATACACCACCTGCCCAAGATGCTCATTTGCTACAAATATGAGGATCCTCAATGGCTTGGGGGCAAGTTTACTTAACTAGAACCAAGGACGAATGGAACAGTTAAAGATCAAAACCATTAGCTCCTAAAAACGATGGCCCAAGCAAGTACTGACCTGTAGGCCCTTGTCCAGCGTCGCACGTAAATGTCAAATTTGTTCACTTACTGAAACACAGGGAAGGACCAAAATGCCAACATGCAGCAGATACTCTAGTAGAAAAAGCAAGGAGAAAAAAAAAGAGACACGGCCTGGCGGCCGTGAATAATTAGGGGGGAGGAGAAATGCGAGACACGGCCTGGCGGCCGTGAAAGTGAAAGTACGGCCGGCCATGAGGGGAGACATGCCTGAGGCCGAGCGCACGCTGTGGGCTGAAGAGTGCGTGAATTGAAAGAGCGGCCGTGGGAGGTGGGAGGGAAGTAGGAGAGTGCGATGTGCAGGCGGGGGGCGGGGAGCGGAGCCTTTGAAGTGTGTGAGGAACTGACAGACAAATGGTGGTTTGTGACGTAGCTGGTTTGTGAACGCGCACGGGCACATGAACTGTGGCAAATCCGCCGTTGATTTCAAAGCTTATTTGGCCCTCAATACTCTCGTCCTATTATCGCTTGCGCGATTAATAGGACGAGACCTAAAAATGGTTAAAAAAAAACATAATCAATTGCCAGTAATGTCTTGAATAAATACAACTAATAAACGTACCTACTGAAACGTGAGAGCAGAGGTGCAAAACTGAGCTAACTAGCAAATAGGGTGAGACTGTGCAGCTAGATCAGGAGGGGGAGGGGCAGACACTTGAGTAAGGGTGCAATGGATCAGGATGGGGAGGGGCGGATACTTGAGATGCGGTGCAATTAATCAGGACGGGGAGGGGCAGACACTTGAGTAGGGGTGCAATGGATTAGGATGGGGCGGGCAGATACTTGAGATGCGGTGCAATTAATCAGGATTGGGAGGGGCAGACACTTGAGTAGGGGTGCAAAGGATAAGGACGGGGAGGGGCAGACACTTGAGTAGGGGTGCAATGGATCAGGACGGGGTGGGGCAGAAACTTGAGATGGGGTGCAATGGATCAGGACGGGGAGGGGCAGACACTTGAGAAGGGTTGCAATGGGTAAGGACGGGTAGGGGCAGACACTTGAGTAGGGGTGCAAAGGATCAGGACTGGGAGGGGCAGACACTTGAGTAGGGGTGCAATGGATCAGGACGGGGAGGGGCAGACACTTGAGTAGGGGTGCAATGGATCAGGACGGGGAGGGGCAGACACTTGAGTAGGGGTGCAGCAGGTGACAGGGCCCTGATGCATTTTTAATACGTTGCTTTACACCTTACAGATAAATAGTTGCGCTGTTTGATGGATACGGATCAACTGACACAAAATAATTTGCATCAGGGAATTGTTATGGTTTCATAGATTGATTTCCACAAATAGTAATAAAACTTAACAACTAAAGAGAGGACAGATGGATGTGTTCTTTAAACAAATGAACAAAACACACACATATTCACACATGGATACCTATCAATAACAGGTCAGCTTTGTTGGTGGCCTATTTACATTCAAAGGTATACCACCACATTGTTTGTAGCTGGGCAGTCAGTGAGTAGACAAAGCTAGCCGCATGTAAATGTGGCTAGCAGGCTAAGTGTGAATATACCAGATTATAGCGTTGGCTGGGCGGCTAGAGGTAAAGAGTACACTTAATAATAAATACATGGTGGGGTGCAACAGCTGAAAAAATACCAGCGTTAGCACTGGTCAATGTAATTAATGTTTCTGCCACAGCCAGGGATCTATATGTGGTTATATTCTGTTGGATAAACTTTGATAGAACATGTTTAGCAAAAAAATGCTTGGTATCTCCCTAGAGTGACCCTCCACACCTTTTCCCCAAACCCTGTTTCTCTCAAAAAGTCCTTGCATTGTGGAAAAGACTCAATATGAGAATATTAGCGGCATTAAATTTCCACAACGAGGGTGTTATTCTGAAATTGATCGGAGTTGCATTACTCCTCTGCCAAATAAACAAATGGGAATAACAAATCTGAAAGGATGAAACGCCTTTGGATGGCTGGACATATATTGTGGAAGATGAAAGAATAAAGTTGTTTAAAAATTGAACCAGTTTCATGGAATTAATGGACTGAATGCACAATGTATATGTTCGCATTAAGGACATTGCAATATTAATTATACATTCGTTTACTGAGTGCTCCTCCAGTTGCTGTATTCAATGTACTGTTTATCTGGGGTTTCTTGGGCAGTGAAACCTCAGGGGTGGATGAACCGAGATGGAGAATTATAAGGAATTGCTTTTTGGAGCAGTGCAATTTGGCTATAGTTGTATTTTTGTTGTTGGGATTTTTTGCAGTCCACATTGAAGCCTGCTAAGGAAATACTTAAGTGCCTAAATTACCTGTCTTGAATCAGTAACACTGATGTGTGAAGAGCACACCTGTGGGACAGCGAGGGAAATATTTGGAATAAAACTACCTTTAACATATCACAAAGTTTCAGTTAACATGAAATTGTAAAATACCATGATGAAGTCGACCAAAACCTCTTTCCTTATGATGCAATTTAACTCCCAGTAGAGTGTGACACAACATCATAATGTGGACAAGCAGGCAGTGTCATACTGACGGTAATAGAGTGTGCTTAAGTAGCTGCAATAATGAATGAGTGGGTAATGGCATAGACAATACATTGTTGACATTACATTGTTGCCTGGCTGTCCAGAGACAAAGCTATAACACTGTCTGAACTGCATGGAAGGTTCCGCCAAGTAATGGATTAGCTCCGGACCTTTCTGATTGCTGAGCTCGGTCTGTAATTATGCGGCTGTCCAAGTCAGCCGACTTTTACCCAAGCATCACATGGAAACAAAGCTGTTTTGCATTTAAGTAGTCGGCGCCTCACGTGCGCTGGGTAAGTGAATTTCAATCTTGTATTTTGTGCACTATAAAAAAGTAAAGATTTAGCAATGAGGGAAATCGTCTCTCTCAAAACTGACCATCAGTATCTGTCAAAGGACCCGGTAACACCACAAGGAAACGGAGCCCAAGACGCCAATGAAGGGCAGAATCACAACCGGGTTTCAAATACAATATACTATCAAATACCTCTGCGGATCCTATACTGGCAATCAAATAAAATAGAACCATGCCTGGCCATGACTGTTTTTATTCATTAATAATTAATTCATCTTCAGAAAGTAACGGCAATAGCCCACTGCAAAGGGACCCGAAACACAGCTGAGTTATAAACAAGGGGGCATATTACCAATAACTAGCGATAATTATCGCTATGTTGACTTAGCGGCAATATTTTATCGCTTAGGAACCTTGCTATTATCAAGGTTTATCTCCTAAGCGATAAAAATCGGCCGAAATGCATGAATATCGCTGAAAAGTCAGCGATATTCATGCATTACCGAGCTAATGCTCTTAGCCATGTTATCCACCTACCATTGGATAACATGGCTAAGAACTGCTCAGGGGCAGGTGTTAGCTTTTGGAGATATTCGCGCTTAGCGCGAATATCTCCAAAAGTTGGTAATAGGAGATAGCGATGTTAGCGACTGTTTCCAGTCGCTAACATCTTGGCACGCCCACTTTGCATGTCATTAGTGATAAATTTCACTGACATGCAAAGCGGGGCCCAAGATGGTCGCTATCTCCTACTAGCTGTCGCTAACTGGTGTTAGCGACAGCTAGGTAATAGGGAGATAATTTTATCTCCGCTTTCTTGGCTTTTAAAGCCAAAAAAGCGGAGATGAACCCCCTTGATAATATGCCCCAAGATACCGTAACAGTCGCCCCAATTCAAGGATGCGTTCTGGGGCAATATAACGCCCAGTCTGGTGTAAATGTATCATTTATAATAGTATACAGCTAGCATGGGTTCCCTCACTAAAACCTGGAGCGGTTGGAGACGTGATGCCTCCAAAGGACGGGCACAGAAACATCATCACGTCTGCACCGGGTTACCTCAAGAACCACCTTCACGAGAAGAAAAAAGGTGTACCCTTTCATAGGCAAGAGGTGACATCCCTTCCTGAGAAGGGTCGCTTGGAACCCAGGGGGTGCCCGAGATGGCACAAGCCCAGCCCTCCGAACAAAGCATCCAACCTGGCAACCGGATCCACCAGAACAAAGGGGAACCAAGCTGCCCCAACCACCTTGTTGCACAGCCAATGCCTGCCCGGGGTTGGACTGCTCATGTGCTGTATCCAGGCACCCCCTATCAGTGCAGCAGCGCCCAAGTGCAGCTCACCGTGCATGCAAAACACTGCACCCGCTGCAGCAGGACACACAACCAGGCAGATATGTAGGGCACAGGGAGCGAGGGTGGCAGACACAGGTACACACACATGTATTTATATATGGTACAGCAGTGGTTTCCTGCACTGGAGCTAAAACCAATAAATGCCTCCCAGTTCCACGGACAAACCTGGCGTGATAACAGCGCCTAGACAACCTTACCTGCGTCTGGCCCTTCCCTGCCTCCTGCAGCATTCGGAGAGCGGGATGGTGGAAAGGTACTGTGCTTCCTTCCCCTGTCCCCAAAGCCCTGCACCTCACCAAGTCCTGCGCCTCTGCCGCCAGTGCAGGGCCTGGCTCCCGGGACACATGATCTTAACCCTTCGCATGTCGGATCATAAAGTGTTTTGTTTTTGGCGTGACAGGCACAGACGACCGAGACAACAAAGGAGACATAATCGCAAAATCAAGGAAACTCAATTGTAGATTTCCCTACAGCATGCATCGGAGAATTTTTTTTATTTTCCTATTTTAGTTAAGGTACAGAATAGAAAGATAGTGATGGTGCTTGATTTCATGTGTGGTCGTGAAAAGTGCGCAATTTCCGAGTGTGTCTGGAAATAACCCTTTCATTTGCACGGTTATCCAATCACTGTTTTAGCGATGGAATAGCATGGGGATTTGAGGTTCCGCAACGAATCTCAGTAATATTTTTAAATGTATTATCACTTGTATAACTAGACCCAAACTTTGGTGGAGGATGGTGGAATGGGGGATGGTGGTACTTAAAAATGTAGGGGCAGAGCCATCATCAAATACTAACGTGAAAATAACACGTTGGTGCTTTCTTCATTTTTATGGTACACTCCAGGATATGAAGAGTCATTTTTCTGTACAATATGTGGCCAATAGTACAATGAACCAATTTGTATTGGTGTGAGCTAAAACATTCTTCATGGTAGGGGTACAGGTTCTCCTCAGGAAGTTTTAGCAGAATGGATGGAAAATGCAAAGTTGAAACAAGCATTACGGGCATTGTATTAAATAAAAAAGCCAGGTATTGCGAAACTCACCGCCGCAGCCGAGCTCGAACAGGAAGCCAGGCAACCTGTGTTGGGACGGGGGCGGGGCCGCAAAAAAGGCAGGAAACAGACGGGAGCATACCCCGTGATCCTGTGAAGCCAGCCGGAAGTGGGTGTGTGAGCTAGCCGGAAGTGGGTGTGTGAGCTAGCGGGGCTCCCGTGCTCGTGGAGAGCCCCGCCTGCTGCTGAGCCTGACCCGCTGCCGAGGGAGAGTGGAACACAAGGAAAGAGCCCGGTGAGTGGGGGGGTGGGAAAGGGGATGTGTGCGCATGTGTGCCTGCGTGTGTCTGTGTGTGCCTGCGTATGTGTGCCTGCGTGTGTGTGCGCATGTGCCTGCGTGTGTGAGCGCGCGTGTGTGTGTAAGCGCGCGTGTGTGTGCGCGCACGTGTGTGTGTAAGCGCGTGTGTTGGTGTAAGCGTGTGTGTGTGTGTGTGTAAGCGCGCGTGTGTGTGAGCACGTGTGTGAGTGCGTGAGCGCGTGTATGAACGCGAGCGCCCAGGAGAGTCAGCCCGCCTGCAGAAGCGCGTCCTCGAGGCGAAATCGCCGAGGTAATGCGCGTAACCACCCCCTCTCAGCCATTCCCAGGAAACCCACGACAATAGGTCTTTTGCTGGAGCAGTGCTATTCGCTGCTAACACCAGCGAGACCTAAAAAGTAAGGGACTCAGTATCGAGCTCTGAGGTACGCCAAAGGGAGATGGATAGATGTTAGACCGATCTGTGGCGGAAAAAATTACGATCATCCAGGAAAGAAGCAATCCAGTCCAGAGCCTTTGAAACCTATTTCTATAAAGAGTTTACCTTATTCTCGGATAGTTTTGCTCCAGCATTCAAAACAGTATTAGCTGTCTCTGCAGCAGCTCTGGAAGAGTTGAAAAATTAAATTAATTGGTCCATGACTAACTCTATTGAGGCAACAATTTTGCGTATATGTAAATTTTTGAGACTTTGCAGACTTGGATAGTTTGAAACTACGAAACATATTTGAAAACTGGGTAGGAACCTCTGCAGTGGGAATACACTGAACAAAAGGGAGCTTACCCTTATTATCTCATGGACACTTCCTGCAAGACATGCAAGTACAATTACTATCTTACCATTGAGCACCACATTAAGGGCCTTATTATGAGTTTGCTGGTGTGGGAGAGGGACTGCCCCGCTCTTGCACCCATCAAACCTGGAGTTTGTTACTGGTCTGGCCGGTGGTTCTTTGGCGTTCCCGGGGTGGTGCCCATGAAATAGGCACTGCAAAGGGAACACCAAAGGCAGTGCCTGCATGGCATGGGCACGCGCAGTCCGCGCCATGTAGGTACTAGGGTGCATGCACACAAGGGGGCACAGTTCAAGTGGTGGCCACCAAGCCTTCATCAGGATTATTATACTTGTAGGGAAATATTGGCAATTGACCATATGTTGCGACCCAATGTGTAATCAGTTATCTTTTATTTTAATGTCTAAACAGTAAGTACAGCATAGGTGATGTGTTTTTTTTAAAGTTGGTAAATAGTGAGCATGCTTTACTCTGGATTAACAATCTTTTTTACAGAACCAGTTGCACAATATAAAAATGGCATGATGCGACCCCAGGTCTTTGCTTTCTGAGAATGCATTAGGGATATCACTCACTCCACCATGCGGTGTGTCAATTTATTTATTGGAATATCACTAACAAAAATCTTGCCTGGCATAAACATTGTGACCTAAATATCGATTACCAAAATACCGCTCCGTTAGGTGTAGATTTTCTATTTTCAACTCCTTTGGAACGATATTTTTGTAAACAATATTCTTCTCCACTCCAGCAGTGGCTACTGACAAAATAAAGTGGCGGGCAGTGGCGACTGTGGGGCGTAAATGTTGGGCATGACTTTTATGTAGCGAGTAACGTGAACAAGTTTAGTGGACAAACCTGGGGTCCAGGGTGGGTCCCTCTCCTGAGAAAGAAATGCAAATAGATTGCAAATGAATGTAGCGATAAAGCAAGGATTATCAAGCAGAGGGAAAGCATAGTCCTAAAATATTAAACACATTAAAATCTTCCCCAAATCTTACTGCATTAATATGTTGAGCAGTTAATGTATTGTGTAAATTGTACAGCGTGACAACTTTTGAACTTTAAAATGTAAGCTTGCCCCCTGTCTTGCAGTGCATGCAGCATTAACCTTGGAAAAAATGCTCTAACCACCAGGCTTGGGAAGCACCCACAGCTGATGGCTGTCACCAGTCATACAGAAATATATGTAGACAGGTCATTAAGTGGGATGAAATAAGTAGGGGTTCTTTATAAAGGAGCACATCAAATGTACGTCTGAGATTCCCATAGTGTGCCAACTGACCAGTATTTTGGTTTACTAGTTCCTCTCTGAGATGTGATTGTATTCAGAAAAATGACATAGCAACTGATCTACACCTAAAACCTTTCACTACGATTGGCTTTGTTAATGGGTGTTAGCTGTTTAAAATAAATAAGTAACAACAATGATTTGTTATAAATAATTAACTTTGGAAATGTTTCAATTCTGAAATAGTGAGTTTGTGAATTAAATAGAATTGAGGCCTGTGGGAGGAGTTTTAGCCTTCAGTTATGTGTGCTCTGTTAGATATGTATCCTCTTTTTCTCTTCATATCTTGTCCATCTGCACATCGTCAACCACCTCTCTTTCTTTTTCAATATACCCATTTTTACTCTTCCCCGAATGCACTTCCTTGCATCTGTCACTTCACAGCCCCTAAGCATACACTGCACTCCCTCAAATGTAAGCACTTTATTTTCTCTTACTTTTGCCTTGAAAATATTTTGACATCTGTGTACCTCCTTCACACACACATAAACAGAATTTAATTTGCAAATGGAATTCATAAACATTGTTCTGTGTACTCTGCAGAGAGGCCAACCTACTGACAAGCCCTTTGTTTGGCTTCAGCCTTAGCGCCTGCACACTCAATCAAAGCCAATCATAAACCCCTGGCATTGCTCAAGTCTCAAATTATGCACAAAAACAATATTGCCCTGTCCTGTATAGTGTCTCCACCTGGGCTGTCTGAGTCCAAATCTGTGACCCTGCTTGGAGATCTCCTATCGGATACAATGTTCACCTCTTCAATTGACTCTTTGCTCAGCTTTCAAGCTATCTCTTGTGTAGTCTTCCTGATATTCCCTCTTCTATTAATTTGGCACCTTTCAAACTGCAAACTACGAGGTGCAACACCTCCATGTGACTCCAACCAGTCCCATACCTTCTTGGGGTCGTCGGAAAACGACATTTACCATCCAGCAACACATTAGCCTCACCAGGAACCACATCATGCATCATATGCCCAAGTTAGGTATAGAAGGAGGCTAATTGCTGTTACTCCACTGCAGTGAAGTCAGGTCACTGCATCATTTTGCTGTTGTCAATTACAAATGTGTCTGCTTTCTTTGCTTACTGCAGGAGCACACCTCTGCCCCAGAAGTCCATTAATGAGGTCACTACTTGTCTCAGGGGCACTCTCAGGGGTGGGAGTTGTACTAGGAAGGCACCCTTTTAAGAGTATAAATGTTTGACAGGCTCTGCGGCATGACTGTTGGAACCAGTCACGATTCCATTAAGTTGGATAACTCTGTATTAGATATGCTTTCAAAGAGACCCTCGATCTGTATATTATTTTGCCTAGATCTGCCCTCTGAACTCTCTTTCATGTACATCACCAAGCTCACAATTGGCCAGTTCTGTCACCTATTTCTGCAACTATTTCCGTACCAGGCTGCCAAGAGGCCAACGTGTTTTCAGTGGATTTCACTCTATCAGACCATTTTTGCTGATCATCTTTCAACAGTCCTAAATCCACCACTACTGAGTCTATTTTACTTTAATTTATTTCTCTGGTGACTGCAACAACCTCCAGCATTTTGCCCAGCTTGTAAGCGGCTTCATTTTGGGCACTTTTGCCCCTTGCAGCTGTTATCTCGCCTATGCATGAGGTGTCCTTGGCCATAGGAAGGTCTTTCTTGTGTCCTCAACTCTTGTTCAATATCAGTTTCCCTATGTCATTAATGTTTCCTGCAGTGGCTGGTGTAACTTTTGCACCCCTTTTGCTGGGTCCTTTAGTGTTGTTATCTTTCACTGCTTCCTCTCAGTGAGCCTGAAGGACTCAACCCCTATCAGACACGCCATAGATATAGGGAAGTCAGTGCATAGGTGAAGAAATCTAAGGTATATGGTTTGATTCAATTACCTTATGCCAGTTTTGTTGAATAAACAGTCATACACTGCTTACTCTCAAAGGGTGTGTGGAGGAATGATGGGAAAATGGATGAAGAAACAGATCACTGCATTGCCATATGTCCCTTCGTAGCCCCCTTGAACAGTATTTTTCAGTTTTCACTATACATTTACATTTTTCATTCCACTGAGGCCCACAGCATTTGGCTACTCTTAGGAGCCACAGGCACAATCATGCTGCAACAGGGCCATGTCCATCATGTCCCTGGTACCCTCATAGACACCCTCACTGGCAGCTACAACACTTGCGCCAGTTGTGATCTGTGAGCTCCAGCCAAGGGCTTCAAAGACACTATTTGGGTTTTGCCTGGGGTAATCTACCCCTTCAAGTTCGCATCACCTGAAGACTGCAGTTCCATTCTGCACTCATCCGTTGCACCGATAGGTGTTTGCGCAATCCTCTCTACATATGTGCATATTGCAAGCTTTATGACTGGAGACAGCTGCAGCTCAACTCAAAGTGAAGTCCATCAACATACGTTTGTCACCTTGAGCAGTGTAGGGTAGTGCATTCCTTCAAACCTGCCATGCATTGTGTGAAGTGCCCTGTAGAATTAACATTTTCACAGCAGCATGTGTTCAGTCCGTTTATTGTACAGGCATGCTATACACCACCTCTGACTACAGTATATGTTCAATTTCAGAGGTATGGGGAATGATCATATTGCAGGAAAGACAAACCAGGTAGACAGTCCCCCTCCACTGCAACCACACTGGTCATTCTAAGAGGCCATCTAATCGGCACGAACTCAACTCTCCAAATCTCTATTCTATTACCCCAGCACACCCAGTAGACACCAGATGAGACACACCCCAGCTCACCTCTACCGTTGCAGCACTGCTTCACAGACATTGTCATACAAACAAATGATGGACGGAATGCTGAAAGAATCATACTTTCACCCCAGTCAAAAGATCTAGGTTAAATCCATTGTTCTTTTGTTCACCATGCCACTTCCGTTTTAACCCGGTCATATGCAAATCATTCTTGACCCTGTTTCTCATGTGAACAGTCCAGCAGGAACTGCCAAGCCAGGTCTTTCCTGGACCGGACTCAAGCATCCTGGGATCGGTTTTGGGGTATTACCCCTCATCAGCCAGGCTAGCTTGAATCGAGTGACATAGTGAGCATGGGATCCATGTTTGAGGATACCCATCCCACTTAGGGTGAAAAGTGTTACGCAAACAAATGATGGACGGAATGCTGAATGAATTAAACATTCACCCCCGGTCAAGAGATCTGGGTTAAATCCATTATTCTTTTGCTCATCATAACACCCCAGTTTAGACCCAGCTATATGCAAAACAGTCTTGACCCTGTTCCTCATGGGAACAGTTCCACCTGAACTGCCAATCCAGGTCTTCACTGGACCGGAATCAAGCAACTTGGGACCCATTTCAGGATTTTATCCCTCACCAGACAGGTTAGCTTGAATCCAGTGGCATGGAGAGCACGGGACCCACGTCCAGGCATACACGTCCTACTTAGGACAAATGCAAAAAGAACAATTGATGGACAGAATGTTGAATAATATCAAACATACACCCCAGTACAGAGACCTGTGCCTAAATCCATTGTTTTTTGCTCCCCATCCCATTCTAGTTTAAGCCCAGCCATATGCAAATCAGTCAGTCAGTCAAATAGCTTTATTCGGTTTATGAGCAAACCCTAAAAGCAAGAAAAAACAATATATATAAACAGTTTGTAAGTACCTAATCCAATAAACACAATCAAGACTCATAAATATGTATAAAATCAATCAATAAAACCAGTAAAAACTATTTCATTTTAGACACAATATTAAAAAGGGAATGTACATGATATAGTGTTTAAGTTAATTTTCTCAAGATTCTTACAGCTGCTGATAAAAAATTAGCGATGTTAAAAGTTTCCCAGACATCAGTCAACATTTGCAAATGGAGAAGTGCTGGTCTCACTTGCACAAAGCCCTTGTTACTTAGAATTGGGAGAATAAAACGTTTCCTAATGACAATTAGGTGTTCACAGATAAAGAGGAAATGTATAGTGTATTGTTGCGAAAAATTATCGCAAGTGCAAGGGCCAATATCGTCTGCCCTCTTCCAACCTTTCTGTTCACCCAAAAGAAAATGGAGTTGGTTAAGTCTGAATCTAGTCAATAAGAAACGATGATTATTGTTTGTGACATAGCCTAGATACGGTTCCATGGATAGTGTTGTTTTACATAGCTGGTGAGCCCTTACTGTCCCCTTTACCAGCTCTCTCTGTTCCCTATCCATGGTGGCTATGCGCAAATACGTTTCCTTAGACCATTTTATATCTCCCTTCACTAAGGTTTCTGGGGAGTGATATAGTTCTGGTCGACCCAGTTTACCTGCGAGCTTCTGGATGTATTTGAGCCAGGGTATACTCAGCCCGCGGTCGAGTGACATACAGTCTTTCAGAATGGGGTGGTTGAGCACTAAGTCAGGGTTTAACCAGGTGGCTATCCATTTCAATAGGGGTGCCACAGCAATGGCATCTTCAACAAAGCCAATTCCAAGCTCCTGATGGACAATGTAATTAGCTGTTGTCTTAGGGACAGATAAAAGGTTCTTTAAAAACCGTGCTTCAACCGTCTGTATGTTCTTGGTGTTTTTTATGCCCCACAGCTCGGCCCCATACATAGCTAGTGAAATGCACTTGGCTCTGTATATTTGAATAAGGGCCTTCATTGGTATAGCTCCTAACTTTCTGGCGAAACCCTGTACAGCGAGGGTAGCCCTTATCAATACGATTTTTTTCGCTGTGATTTGGGTTACCCAGGATCCTTGGTCGTCAAATAGTACACCCAAATAAGGGAATGACGTCACCCTGGTTAATATGTGTCCCTCGCAATAAAACGTTTTAACCTTTGGGGATTTCTGTCCAATAACCATTATATGCGATTTTGAGAAATTTACACTCAAGTCTAATGATTTCATAAAGACAGAGAAAGAGTCTAACATTAACTGAAGTCCTACTGCCGTCCTTGCTAGGAGGGCGGCATCATCCGCATATAAAAGTGCGGGAATCAGGCGTTTCCCTGCACGAGGAATATCTTTACAGGCGGCAATTACGGCCGTATCTAGGTTATTAATATATAATGTAAAGAGCAGGGGCGCCAAAATACACCCCTGCCTAACTCCATTAGATATGGATATGTCTTCCGTACAATTACCCTGTTGGTCATACCTCACCGTTGCAGATAAATCCCTGTGCAGGTCAGCTAGGAAATAGACGATGTTTTTGTCTACTCCACAGGTTAGGAGCATGGACCACAGCTTCGACCTATTTACTCGGTCAAAGGCCGAGGACAGGTCCATAAATGCTACTAATAGTGGGCCTTTCTTTGCCACTGTATATATTTACCTATTAGTAATTGCAAATTTAAACATTGATCCGTGGTGCCCATCCCTTTTCTGAAGCCATACTGGGCCATAGAAAGCATTCCAGATTCCTCCAGCCAACCAGTCAGTTGGCCAAGGACCACCCTACCAAGCACTTTCACCGAGGAATCGATTAGGGAAATCGGGCGGTAACAGCTTGGGTCATTTCTATTTCCCTTCTTATATATGGGTATGATGACAGATCTTGCCCATGTAGAGAGCAAGCCCAATTGACAGGCATTTACAAAGACATTATATAAAATCTTCGACCAGGTTTTTACATCAGATTTAAAAAGATCTGCCGGAACTCCATCCGGCCCTGGGGCCTTGTTACTCGTCATTTGCATAATGGCCTGTGTTACCTCTAACTCTGTAAAGGACAGTGAATATTTCTCCATGTTTAAGACTGTCCCTTCCAGCAACCCATTTCCATCATATACTTGTTTAAAATGACTGTGCCATTCCTTTTCCTGGTTACCGCAATCAAGCTCACTATTGCTTTTATCCTGGAAAAAGGGCTTATTCACCACGGTCCAGAATTTGGCACTGTTTTTGATTACATCTATTGATAAAAGCTCGTTCCAAGCTTCCTCCCTAATTTCATTTCTTCGCTTTTTTTGTATTTGTTTATAGGTGTTCCTAAGGGCAGCAATTTCCGCTTTATCAGGCGGAACGGCTTTCAATGCTACCATCAACTTCCGATGGGCTAATGAACAGTTGTGATCAAACCATTTTTCCCCGTTCCTGGGTTGCCCCTTAACTGTTTTTTTGAGGTCACTATCGACCTGGGTGCATATTCTGCCATAGGCTAATAGGACCTCATCCCCTATGACACCATCTTTCAAACAGGTGGTCATATCTTCCCCAACCTTTCCCATCAAATTTCCCCTGAAATCTATCGGCACCACTCGGCACCATTTCAGGCGTCGAGCTTGATCGATAGGTCTTATATCATAGATTCCAGCTGTCTGGTTGGATTTAACTTTTTTCTTTAGATCGTCTGTCAGAGACACCCTGACAGGGTTATGATCTCCATAGGTAGACCAACTCATGTTATACTGACTGACCCTACTTTCTATATTTACGCTCACAAAAATATAGTCAATTGTTGACCCGGAACCTCTTCCTTTATAGGTTGGGATGTCTCCTGTAGACTTGGTAGGGTAAATCAAATCATTACTAGCCACCAAGTCTTCCAAGTACAATCCCTGCGGGGGGTGTTCAAAATGAGTATGATTTTGGTTCACCGGACCGAGACTATCCCGTGCAAAACAGTTACCATTACAGCGGTGAACATTAAAATCTCCAAGCACAATAACCGGTACTGTTAGCATTATACAGCTCCTAAAAATCATAAAGACTGACTAAATGTTCATTTAGAATACTCTTTTCAAATGAGTTGTATAAATTGACAATAAGCCAATTCCCAAAGGATTTAGTAAGAATTTCCACAGCTAGGCAATGCGGTGTACCTGTCTCCACTTTAGTATAAGTCCCCTCAAGTTTAAGTGAAATAAGGGTTAAGAGACCCCCCTTCGCCCTCCCTATAGGGGAGGCAACTGCTGCCGACCAGAAAGCCACATATCCATCCAAGAAAAAGGTATTCGTGGTGTCCCAAGTTTCCTGGAGCCCAATGATATCACAGTCAGTCAAACAATCCCTCCACTTTACATCGTTTGCTTTGCTCTTCAACCCGGCGATGTTCCAGCTGAGGACCCTCGTTCCTGGTCGTGGGGCCCTCTCTACCACCATGCCATCAAAACATCCAGCTTGACCGTCCCCTGCAATGTTCATAACATTGAGGTTTCCACCCCCACAAATACTAGCTGAAATTTCATTTAACCCACATTCCTCCTCCACAGCCAATGAAGAAGCTTCAACAACAGGTATGGAATGGTCCCGGCCGCGTTCAAGTCAATCATTTGAATCTAAATCACTCAGGGGTTGGTATCGGTCGAATGTGGCAACCCCACGGCTGGTAAACCTTTCAGTGCCAATTCCTCTGCCCCTACATAAATCGTTTTTTTTATTTTTTAAATCTGTTTATTAGCAAGTACATAGAGCATTAACATGCATACATGTCCACAGATACAAGCTTGTTTTCAATCCAGAAGATACATGCATGCGTTAGCTCAGATCATATAAAGAAACATAGCGAAATCGATTTTTAATTTTTACCGAACCAACAAACCCAGTGCACACCCGGTCCCACCCGCCACCCTCAGGAATCCCACCCGACACTCTCTCAGTTAGCACATAAATGAAATATCGAAAAAATGGGTCAATCCCAGTATAGTGATACACAGTGTAATTTGAACGCACAGGTATGGTAGAGTAACATGAGTGATGGGCCGGGGTCCCCCGTACCCCATCGCAGAGTACCATAGATTGTGTCCGTGCATGGGAACGTGTAGCAGGGCCCAGTGATACCAGATGTGGCTAGTCACTTGCTTCACCCTCATCCTCATCATTTCCAGCCTCGAATGCCCCCAGCATGGCAAACCAATCCATTGAGATTGGAGTTTTCCGGAGACCCCTCCGTTCCTCCCTCTGTAGTGCTTCACCCTCCGCTTTGCCCTAGCGCACTACTTCCGCCCGCCACAGGTCAGGGTTAGGTGGTTTGGACGACTTCCATCTGATCGTGATAGCGCGCTTTGCCAGCAACAAGGCCAGATCTGAGAAGCGCGCTGCCACGGTCCTAGCGCGTGCTGATGGCCCCAGCCCAAGCAGTGTACGTTCCAGTGTAGTGGGTCCGTGCAGAATACCAGCTTGTTCTAGGGAGTCATGGACAGCGGCCCAGAAATGCCCTAGTTTAGGGCACTGCCACAGCATATGTACCAGCGATGCATCGTCTGCATCACATCGGGGGCAGTCACTCTTGGCAGTAGGGAACATCACATGTAGGCGGTGTGGTGTCAGGTAGGCTCTATGTAGTAACATCAGTTGGATGAATTTGTATTTGGGGTTCCTAGCCACCTTTTTGGGGAACTGAAGTATGCGCTTCCACTCTGTGTCCCTCAGTGGCCTCCCTACGTCAGCCTCCCATGCCGCCCGGAGCGGTGACAGCGTAAGTGCCCTCCCAGCTCTTATGCCAGCCGTGAGCCATCTGGTCAGATGACCACCCGTTCCCATGAGATAAAGCATGGCGACGAGAGGGTTCGTGACCGGCTCCCGCCTTTCAGGCGACCATATGCGTGCAATATAATGGCGGAGACCGGCGTGCAGAAGAAAGGAGCCGTTGGGGACGCCCTGCTTGGTCCTGAAGTCCTCGAAGGATAACAAGTGCCCCTCTGCAAACAGGTCACCCACTTGTGTGACACCTGCGTCACACCAGGGCTCCAGTAAGGCCGCCGTGAGTGTGCCCGAGCCCAGAGGTATGCCCATCAGTGGGACTGTGGGGGCATAAGGTGTCCCGGGGGACGTGTACTTCAATGCCTTCCGCCAGTATGTTATCGCCAGTTTGAGAAGCGGTGGAGCGTTTCTAGGTAGGTCCGAGCCAGGCAGGATCAAGATGTGTACTCTCCCCTTAGCATGGTCGTCCTTCGAAGCATTAATCTCATGAAGATTACGGCCCGCCACCCAGTAAGCTAGCCATTGCAGCTGACACGCATAACTATACGCTCTGAAGTCCGGCAAGCCCATGCCTCCGGAGTCGGAGGGGAGCTGTAACTTGGCCAGGCCTATGCGTCTGCGGCCAGGACCCCAAACAAGTTCGGTAAGGAGGGAGTCGAGGGTCCTAAATGTCACCGCCGGGATCTGGAATGGCAAATTGGTGAAGTAGTAGATGAGACGGGGGAGCATCACCATCTTGGATATAGCCACCCTGCCAGGTATTGAGAGCGGTAATGTCAGCCAGAACTGAATTTGCGATTTCAGCGTTCTGATGGCCCTCCCCAGGTTGCCGTCCACCATCATGCCCGATTCTCTGTATATCTGTATCCCAAGGTATCGGAAGGTGGTTTCCGCCATCTGGAATGTATGAGGGGCAAAAAGCAGGGGGGTCGACCCATCCGTTGCTGCAAAGGTGAACCCATAGGACTTAGATTCACTGATAGTGAGGCCAGAGATCTCTCTGAAATCCTCAAAGATCCTGGAAACTGGACTCAAGTCGCCTCTCAAGTCGCGAAAAAATAATATAATATCATCCGCATACGCAGATACAATGTGTTTCGTACCGTGCCGTCGTATGCCATAGTGGGGGGCCATCAACCTAAGTCTACAGAGCAACGGTTCCAGGGCAAGGACGAAGAGGAGAGGGGAGAGCGGGCAGCCCTGCCTGGTGCCTCTTGCTATGGCTATGGGGCCTGAAATTTGATGGGAGGTGCGCACTCTGGCCGTGGGGAAGGTATATAGCAATCTGACCCAAGCGATAAATTCGGATGGTATCCCAAAGTTTGATAGGGTGGTGAACATATAGTCCCATCGTAGTGAATCGAATGCTTGTTTTAGGTCCAGAGATATGCAACCTTCGGAGGCCATGTCTACATTATCTCCGAGCATGAGCTGGGTTAAGCGCCTGAGGTTCATGGCCGTATTACGGCCCGTCACAAAACCACATTGATCGGGGTGGACCAGCTGTGGCACATATTGAACAAGGCTCGACGCCAGCACCTTGCTCAATATTTTTGAATCAGTATTGAGAAGGGACAGCGGTCTGTAATCGCCCATCTGCAGACCATCTTTGGCCGGTTTCAGGAGGGACGTGATCAACGCCTGCATGGATGATTGCGGTAGAGAGGATGTACGTAGGGCCTCTAAATAGACAGTGTGTAACCGTGGTGCCATGACGTCTATATATGTCGCATAGAATTCGGCTGGTAGGCCATCCGTGCCGGGGGTCTTTCCCTTCGGAAGGGCACGTATCGCCTGACTAATTTCCGCTACTGAAATAGTACGCTTCAAGTCCTTGCTCTGGCTGGCAGTAAGTTGCGGGAGGTCCAGACCCCCCATGAAGGCCGTAAGTGCTGGTACCGATAAGGGCTGCGGGGGACCGTACAGCGAGGAGTAATAATCCTTGAATGCCGTATTAATCCCTATTTGGGTGGTAACCGGGCAACCAGATTGGTCCAGGACCCTCAGAATGGGATGGCTTATCGGAGAGTCCCGTAGGAGGCGGGCTAGTAGCGTACCGGCTCGGTCTGCCTGTGTATGCTGTCTATTCGTGTATTCCCTATAGTCTATAAGCCGCAGATCCTCCAGGAGCTCCGCGTGTCTAATATGTGCCTCTTGCAGTGGTGTAAAGTGAGCATTGGTGCCTGCTGCCTCAGTCTCTAGGGGCGCCAGTGTGCCCTCCACCTCTGTCAGTTGGCTGATCACCTCCCGCCTCCTCCCCACCCTATTGGTCATAGCAACCCCCCTAATACAGACTTTGAAAGTGTCCCACTCTATCTGCCTGGAGCTGGCCGTGTTCTCATTCGTGGTGAAGTAGGTGTCAATAGTGTCGGACAGGGAGGAGCGGAAGACCGAATCCTCGAGGAGATCAGGAGACAGTCTCCAGGTCGGGATGGGAGCCAGCCTCCTACCCCATTGCCATTTAATTTCCACGGGGTTGTGGTCCGACAGAGTTTTCCCCATGTGCTGCGTCTGGACAATCAGTGCCATAAGAGAACGGGAGCAGAAAACATGGTCAATTCTGGTATGTAGCAAATGGGGGGGGGAGAAAAAGGTGTATTCCCTGTCCAGAGGGTGGAAGCTACGCCACACGTCCGCCAACTCCCAGCCTTCAGCCCAGCTCGCAAGCGCATCTGCCTGTTTCCTGCTCTCAGTAGCCTGTAAGGGGGGATGTGATCTATCCATCCTAACATCAAGTACAGCATTGAAGTCGCCCCCAATGATCCAGCGAAGATCAGCCCAACCCGCCAGTACCTCGTTGACAGTTAACAAAAATTCCGACTGGTTCACATTAGGTGAGTACACACATCCAATGACAACCGCCTCCCCATCCAACAGTCCCTGTACAAACACATAGCGACCCTCCTTATCAATCCGTTGTTCCAGCATTTGAAAGGGAAGAGAGCCACGGAGCCAAATCGCAGCCCCCCTTGAGAATGCAGAATAAGAGGTAGAAAAAAGCTGCCCTCTCCATTTCTTGCGCAGTTTCACCGCTTCAGCAGCGTTCAAATGTGTCTCTTGTAAGCAAGCAATGTGTGTTCCCCTGCGGTTGAGGTGCGCAAGGATTCGGTGTCGCTTGTGCACCGATCCCATGCCACGCATGTTCCAGGTATACAACTGGTAATTGTTAAGATGTCCCATTACCATCTGTGCGGAGCGGCAGAGTGAAACTACTGGGTGACCCCACCCGACTCGTCGTGCTATTAAATGAGAGTGTCTTGCAAACATGTAACCCCAGAACAAACGGGTCCCTGAGCCAACATACCCAGGAGCCAAACCATGGTGCCCAACGTGGGCACAAGTCAGTCAAGTTCGTGTGCATTCCGGGGGTGGTAAGCCTCCGTCGGACGTCACTGAACGGACTGCGTGGGATTGGTAGCCCACAATACAATGGGCCCCTGCACATACAACCCACCATATGTGAATGAGGGGATTAGTCATACGTTACCACCCGTAGAGGATCAACCGTGTCGTGGCTCAAAACTCCGCAGCCATCTGGGCCGTGACCTTCGGGAAGAGCTGCAAGCTGTCAATTGAGCCAGAAACCTCAGTGCGGGTGTCGGTGGTGTCGGTGAGTCTGTCTCCGGGTGCTCCCGCGTCGTGGGCGGCCAGCGCCTCCTCAGTCAGGCGCTGTTGCGGGGTTGTTGACGAGTGGTCCACTGCTTGGTGGCCAAGGGGATGCGCTGCAGACGATGTCCCGTGGGAGGTATGGTGTCCGGGGCTGCGAGCATCGTCTCGTCGGACTGGTGAGCTCCTGCGGGTGTCACTGCGGTGGTCTGCGAGAGGGTCCTGTGATGCCGGCGGGGCCAGAGTGACCTCCATCCACTCCGCTGCCTCCTCAGGCGAGTCGAAAAAGTGGGACCTGTTGTTATGTAGTATTTTGAGCCGAGCAGGGAACAAAAGTGCATATTTCATGTTCCTGTCCCGCAAATTGCGCTTCACCCCCAGAAAGGTGGACCTGGCCCGTTGCACAGTGGGAGTGAAGTCAGGGTATACCGATATGTTCTTATCCTCGAAGCGTATTGGCGTTTCTTCCCTGGCCGCTCGTAGGACCGTGTCTCGGTCTCGGAAGTGGAGGAGACGAGCGATCAGGGGGCGAGGGGGTGCTCCTGGTTGCGGGGGTTTCGCTGGCACCCTGTGGGCCCGTTCCACACTGTAGAGGGCGGTGAGTTCCCTCTGGCCCACCAGCTTTCGCAGCCAATCCTCCACGAACCGCGTGGGGTCCCTCCCTTCGCTTCTCTCCGGAATGCCCAGGATGCGGGCGTTGTTGCGGCGGGCCCGTCCTTCAGCATCGTCCACTCGATCCCATAGCCGCTTCAGCTGTTTCTCCACATTTTCCAATTTCGCGGAGTGTTCCGTCTGCTGCGGGATTAGGTCATCCAGCGCAATTTTTTGCTCCGCCACTCGGTCCGCCAGTTTATTATGGTCAGCCTTCAGTAGAGACAGTCCCGTCGCCATGGTGTCCATGCGCGATTCCAGCGCTTCTCGCGTTGCGCGAATTTCATTCAGGATCAAATCCAGCTTGGCGTCCTGTGACCCCTTACCGGTCGGCGGGATGATGTCCATGTTGAAGGAGGCCAGGGGGTCGTCAGAGCCCGTGGACTGCGCGTCCGTCTGAGCGCCCTGGGTCCGAGGCTTGTCCCTGTGTTTGCCCATGGATCTCGTTAGCAGGGTGGCGCTGTAATGGGTGCAGCTGCCCGCCGCAATCCCTTCAAGTGTGCGGTGGTGGTTGCGGGAGGACTGCCACGTATTGGGCAGAGGCTGAAGAAGTAAAGGTCCTAGCGTTGTAGTAGCGCAGGGTGTGGCTGTGTGCCTCCGGCGTCCCCTCAGGCGGGCATGACCCCAGGCCCACAGAGTCAGAGGAGGGGAAGAAGCGGTGGGGTCTAGGCCACTGCAGAGCTTGTCTCATCCGCTGTGTGCGCGACAAAGTTCGGGGCAGCAGCGCCGTGAAATTGCGCCAAAGCACGGTGAGCACTCCCTCACCTCAGACCCCTGTGTCCGAGGGCCGCGTGTCGCCAGTGCGTGTGTCCCTGAGCAAGGTATCCAGGTTCTTCAGTTGGCGAGTCAGGGGGAGGCAGGGCGAGAGTGCCGGGTCTCAGAGGTCTCGCTCAAGCCCCGGAGTGATGACAAGATGGCGCCAGGTTGCCAGGAAAGTCGGGCCGATCCGCGTTTCAACACCGGCAGCCCGTGCAGGATGAAGCCGGTCTCGCGGCGGAGGCAGCAGATTGCGTGCACTGCCCGCTCCTTGATTCCTGTCCCCGCAGTGGAATGCCTGAGTCCCGCTAGCTCCGCGGGTGGGCAGGGGGGACAGCCCCGCAGGTCCTCGCAGCAGGGCGGCCGGCCAGTGGTGGAGCAGCCGGTCGGGGGGGTAGCAGGATCCTAGTCAGGGTGGGGCACCGCACCGCCCGCCGCCGTCCCGGCCGGCGATGCAGTAGGAATCAAATCCCGGGTCCCGACCGGACCGCGAAGGAGGTAGGGGGTAGGCCGGCTTAGCCAAGCACTCGAGGCCGGGGTTCCACTCCGGTCCACAGGCCGCAGCGGGCGCCGTCTTCAGATCTCGCCGATAGTGCGGTCCAAAAGGGAGCAAGTCGCACCGCTGCACGCCGCTTGCCCCCGGAGACAATCTGGGGAGAGATCAGGTGGGCTGCAGTCAGGGTGTTACAGGATAATTAGCTTATTTTTGGGCCGAGGACGGAGCTGGGGAACTACACGTCCACCATTGACGGCTCCAGGCCACGCCCCCCCCTACATAAATCGTTAACGGGCTGCTGGGTTAAATGTCTATAAAAGTACCCCAATGAGCGAAGTGTAATATCCTGATCCGACTGTGGCAGCGAGGAAGCTCTTAGCAAAGCATTATTGACAAGGAGTGGGTTACTGAAGTTTATAATGACACAATCGCCACAGATGTTCTTTTGGGATCGTCCTATCCATGCGACTCTCCTGGTGGTTAGTATCTCATGTGATAGAGCTACTGGAAACCCACACTCTGTGTTTAGCCACGATACAGTTTTATTCTTTAGAGATTCGTGGGATTCTTGCTTATTTAGATGACCAGCCTCTGTAAAGGGTGGTACATTTGTCAATACTGCGACAAACGGGGCACATTCAGGAGGTAGGTCTGGCTGTGCACTAACAGTGCAACCACTCTTTACTTCTGCCAACCTTCTTGTGCTCCCTAGACATGT
The DNA here is from genome assembly GCF_964261635.1 of Lissotriton helveticus. Lineage (NCBI taxonomy): Eukaryota > Metazoa > Chordata > Amphibia > Caudata > Salamandridae > Lissotriton > Lissotriton helveticus. The sequence continues at coordinate 928,238,156 of NC_136061.1, forward strand.
TGCTGGTGGTATATTTTTACATACAGTTACCAGGGATACTGGGGCTGCTTTTTCTACGGTACAGGATCCCTCATTTGTGGGCTTTGTTGTCTCTATAATAACCCTAAGGTCCTTTCCAACAGTTTTATCAGCTTTATCAATAGGGGGTCCCAGGAGGCTGCCTAATCTGACAATTTCTGCAGACAGAGTGACAATTTTGGCCATTAAAGGTTGTATTAGCTCAGAAATGTTTGCCTCCATAATGCCAATCAGGCAATCTAATTGCTCTGTGTCTAGTTTAATCATGGCATTATTAGTTTCTACCTCCTTTAGATTTTCCACACTAACGAGTGGCGGGTCAGCTCTCTTATTGATGGTTCGGCCCCCCCTCGTTTGGTCTGGGTGTGCTTAAGGGACCTCAACACTCTCTGTGTTACCGGTGGCGTGGAGTGCTCGGCGTGAACATAGTTTAAATCACCCGTGTTGACCACAATCTGTGAAAAATCTGTGAGTGGGAGAGCAGATTCTGCAGTGATTACTGAATCATTTTGGGCAGCGTCACTACTATCACCCTGATTTGAGAGATGACGTCGTAGGCGAAATAGGCAATGTAAGAGGACTGTTTCCCTGGCCTAGTGATTTGCGTCTTTCACTATTTATTTTAGTCACAACTTTCACTAGATAATTATCTAGTGTCGCTACTGCAGGAGGTGTTTTGCCTATAGCGGATTTCTTCATTTTCAGAGATTACAATAAAACCTTTAGGGAATCTGATGAAGGGCAGAGGTAGAGGAGATTAGTGCACAATACAATATTTTGAAGTATTTCCACTCCTTATCCTGAGTGACCCACACCAATACTCTAATTTAAATACAAATCTCACTCAAACCAAAATAACAAGGGTCAGCCACGCAATGCAGGAGCCAAGGTCCGTGGCCCAGCCCAGCCTCTTTAGGCCTCTGAGGGCCACAGAGGGCCCGCCCTTGTCCCGGGCTTAGCCCGGCGCCGTCCGGGCGCGTCCGCGACCCGGAGGGGGCTGTGTTGATTTAAGCGCCTCCAGGCACGCTGCAAGGGAAGTGGGCGGTGCAGCTCTCCCAAGGCAGGCTGGGAGCTGTAGTTTACCCCACTCCGCGGCCGAGCGATGTCACCAGCTCGGCGGCGGGGGCAACCACAGCGTCACGACCCCAGAGGTGTTATGCTGCCGAGTGCGGGTCGCGGTGGGTCGCGATGAGCCGGTAAGCGTTGCTGTCCCCCTTCAGTGCACTTCACGAGTGTGTGTCAGCCCCCGCTCCTCCGTGGAAGCTGTGTTGATTTAAGCGCCTCCAGGCGCGTTGCAAGGGAAGTGGGCGCTGCAGCTCTCCCAAGGCAGGCTGGGAGCTGTAATTTACCCCACTCCGCGGCCGAGCGATGTCACCAGCTCGGCGGCGGGGGCAACCACAGCGTCAGGACCCCAGAGGTGTTATGCTGCCGAGTGTGGGTCGCGGTGGGTTGTGGTGAGCCGGTAAGCGTTGCTGTCCCCCTTCAGTGCACTTTACGTGTGCATGTCAGCCCCCGCTCCTCCGTGGAAGCTGTGTTGATTTAAGCACCTCCAGGCGCACTGCAAGGGAAGTGGGCGGTGCAGCTCTCCCAAGGCAGGCTGGGAGCTGTAGTTTACCCCACTCCGCGGCCGAGTGATGTCACCAGCTCGGCGGCGGGGGCAACCACAGCATCAGGACCCCAGAGGTGTTATGCTGCCGAGTGCGGGTCGCAGTGGGTCACGGTGAGCAGGTAAGCATTGCTGTCCCCCTTCAGTGCACTTCACGAGTGCGTGTCAGCCCCCAAATCAGTCTTACCCTAACAGTCCAGCCCGAACTGTCAAGTCAGGTCTTTCCGTGACCGTAATCAAGCATCCTGGGACCAGTTTTGGGATATTATCCCTCATCAGCCATGCTAGCTCGAATCCAGTGGCACAGTGAGCAAGGGTAACACAAGGAGATGATGGCCTGAGCAAGCACAAGGAGATGATGGGCAGTGAGCAAGGGACCCAAGTCTGGTCATACCCATCCCACTTAGGGCAAAAAGTGTTTTGCCAACAAATGATGGACGGAATGCTGAATGAATCATATATTCAGCCTCAGAAAGGGATCTGGGTTAAATCCATCGCTCTTTTGCTCACCATGTTTGACATTGTTCAACATTTAGTCCATCAAGTGTTCTTTTTGCATTTGTCACCCTGAGTGGGCGGTAATGCCCCGACGTGGGTCATGGCATTATTAGTTTCTACCTCCTTTAGATTTTCCACACTAACGAGTGGCGGGTCAGCTCTCTTATTGATGGTTCGGCCCCCCCTCGTTTGGTCTGGGTGTGCTTACGGGACCTCAACACTCTCTGTGTTACCGGTGGCGTGGAGTGCTCGGCGTGAACATAGTTTAAATCACCCGTGTTGACCACAATCTGTGAAAAATCTGTGAGTGGGAGAGCAGATTCTGCAGTGATTACTGAATCATTTTGGGCAGCGTCACTACTATCACCCTGATTTGAGAGAGATGACGTCGTAGGCGAAATAGGCAATGTAAGAGGACTGTTTCCCTGGCCTAGTGATTTGCGTCTTTCACTATTTATTTTAGTCACAACTTTCACTAGATAATTATCTAGTGTCGCTACTGCAGGAGGTGTTTTGCCTATAGCGGATTTCTTCATTTTCAGAGATTACAATAAAACCTTTAGGGAATCTGATGAAGGGCAGAGGTAGAGGAGATTAGTGCACAATACAATATTTTGAAGTATTTCCACTCCTTATCCTGAGTGACCCACACCAATACTCTAATTTAAATACAAATCTCACTCAAACCAAAATAACAAGGGTCAGCCACGCAATGCAGGAGCCAAGGTCCGTGGCCCAGCCCAGCCTCTTTAGGCCTCTGAGGGCCACAGAGGGCCCGCCCTTGTCCCGGGCTTAGCCCGGCGCCGTCCGGGCGCGTCCGCGACCCGGAGGGGGCTGTGTTGATTTAAGCGCCTCCAGGCACGCTGCAAGGGAAGTGGGCGGTGCAGCTCTCCCAAGGCAGGCTGGGAGCTGTAGTTTACCCCACTCCGCGGCCGAGCGATGTCACCAGCTCGGCGGCGGGGGCAACCACAGCGTCACGACCCCAGAGGTGTTATGCTGCCGAGTGCGGGTCGCGGTGGGTCGCGATGAGCCGGTAAGCGTTGCTGTCCCCCTTCAGTGCACTTCACGAGTGTGTGTCAGCCCCCGCTCCTCCGTGGAAGCTGTGTTGATTTAAGCGCCTCCAGGCGCGCTGCAAGGGAAGTGGGCGCTGCAGCTCTCCCAAGGCAGGCTGGGAGCTGTAATTTACCCCACTCCGCGGCCGAGCGATGTCACCAGCTCGGCGGCGGGGGCAACCACAGCGTCAGGACCCCAGAGGTGTTATGCTGCCGAGTGTGGGTCGCGGTGGGTTGTGGTGAGCCGGTAAGCGTTGCTGTCCCCCTTCAGTGCACTTCACGTGTGCATGTCAGCCCCCGCTCCTCCGTGGAAGCTGTGTTGATTTAAGCACCTCCAGGCGCACTGCAAGGGAAGTGGGCGGTGCAGCTCTCCCAAGGCAGGCTGGGAGCTGTAGTTTACCCCACTCCGCGGCCGAGTGATGTCACCAGCTCGGCGGCGGGGGCAACCACAGCATCAGGACCCCAGAGGTGTTATGCTGCCGAGTGCGGGTCGCAGTGGGTCACGGTGAGCAGGTAAGCATTGCTGTCCCCCTTCAGTGCACTTCACGAGTGCGTGTCAGCCCCCAAATCAGTCTTACCCTAACAGTCCAGCCCGAACTGTCAAGTCAGGTCTTTCCGTGACCGTAATCAAGCATCCTGGGACCAGTTTTGGGATATTATCCCTCATCAGCCATGCTAGCTCGAATCCAGTGGCACAGTGAGCAAGGGTAACACAAGGAGATGATGGCCTGAGCAAGCACAAGGAGATGATGGGCAGTGAGCAAGGGACCCAAGTCTGGTCATACCCATCCCACTTAGGGCAAAAAGTGTTTTGCCAACAAATGATGGACGGAATGCTGAATGAATCATATATTCAGCCTCAGAAAGGGATCTGGGTTAAATCCATCGCTCTTTTGCTCACCATGTTTGACATTGTTCAACATTTAGTCCATCAAGTGTTCTTTTTGCATTTGTCACCCTGAGTGGGCGGTAATGCCCCGACGTGGGTCCCGTGCTCTTGATGCCACTGGATTAAAGCTAGCCTGGCAGATGAGGGGTGAAGTCCTGAAACCAAGTCTCAGGATGCTTGTTTCCAGTCCAGGGAGGAACAGACCTGGCAGTTCAGGCTGGACTGTTTCCATGGGGAACAGGGTCAAGACTGATTTGCATATGGCTGGGTTTTAACTGGGATGGCATGTGGAGCAAAAAAAACAATGGATTTAGGCCCATATCTCTGTACTGGGGTATATGTTTGACATTGTGCAACATTCGGTCCATCAATTGTTCTTTTCAGAGACATTGTCAGCTTTCTCTGCGTGACACATGCTCAGCTTTGACTTCCCACTCACCTCCCTGGTATGGGAACCGGCTGTTCTCAGGTTACTCAACCATGGTTCAGCATGCAAAGTCCACCATCTTAGGTGTCTAGTGGTGTAACGCACAATGATGCCTTCCACCGCTGCCCTGCAGAAGGTGAAGCGGGCCACCTTTTCTCCCTTAACTCATAGATATACATTAGCTGTGTACTGAATGTGGCTCCCTTGAAGATTTTTGAGGCCCATGAAGGGTTGAAGGTCATCCTGCACCGCAGAGACACCCTTGGCCATGGTGGGAGTGTGCAAGTACTTTAGTGCTGATTTTCGTAGCGTCGCAGTGCAGCCATCTTTCGCCCCACTGCCGGCAAAACCCTGGACATCAGTATTTCACCTGCCTTGCACTGGCAAGCTGTGCGTTTGCAGGATCCATTGTGTCCTGTCAGCCCCTCTTACATACTTTTTAAAAAATAGAACTATGAAAACCATTTGGTCAACTAGAATGTATCCATGTATCTTACAATGAATTTCTTACTAAGTTGGTCATATAATTTTTTCCTACATCTAAACAAACTATAATAGCCATGAGCAGAGCTCCAGCTTACCATAAAACAGATAAATATTTAATCAAGAGTACCGATACCTTAAAAACAGAACATCTTGTAACTTTTCATGAGAGACATGCTATATTTTTGGCATGTCATACCACACGCCACTGACCATAAGAATCTTAAAATAATTAAGACATATGATTGCATAGTTCAAGCAAATAACTCAGCAGTAATACTGATACCACATATGCCTTACTGTGCAGGGAATTCTCAACATAAATGCTGGAAGAGCCACCACATGGATCAATTAAGAGCAATGGAAGTTACTGTACATATCGGAATTATGAGCATTGAGATAATAATTGCAGCTCAAACCTGCTGATATTTATTGGGGGGGGGGGGGGGGAACTACCCAGTAAATACTGGCTCATGCAGATTTGGTGCAGGGAACACCAAAATCTGCTTGTTATTCCCCAGTATCGGGAGAAACCATGTAATAGAGTAATATTTACTGCACCCAATACATTTTAACAGGTGACATAAATAAATATTGCACTAATGACTGACCCACTTGTAATAAGGGCCACAGTATCTTATTTACATGAACGATTTGCGTTTCATTTTTAACGTATTTTAGCTATTGTTATGAAGCCATTTTACTGTCATTTTATGTGCGCCCACAACCCTATTGTATTTTGCAAGCCCCTTACTACCTGCAGCACTTGGCCCTCCATTTCTTCTGATGCGGAATGTGAACCCGGAATCATAAACACACACATAGGCTATAGGACTGGCAAGGGGATGGACACGGGGAACACAGTGCCTTCTCGACTGGCAACCTTCCTAGAGGGAAGGATGCCAGAAACATGATTCAAAACCAGCTTTGTGTCCAATTATTGTGCATGAATTAATGTATAATTCAATATCAGTCTTTCAATCCTGTTTGTTGCTAACTCTGCACGATGGCTAAGTAAAAAACAAATAAATACATTAATTAAATAATTAAGATGTGTTTGGAGTTCCTGTGTGGTTGTTTCACGAAGGTACCACGCTTTTTTAGCTGCTTTTCTATGTGTGGTTCGATCATGTGCCTTCCTGTCGGAGACTGTCCTATACATCAGATTTAAGATTACCAGAGGGATTTCTATGGGGGAAATCTATATTAAGAGCATTGTTTCCGCAGGCTACAAACATTATATTTCAATGATAAACTACGTTATTTGCGCTTGATTAAAAATGCATAATTAAAATTATTCTCTTTATTTGTATATCGTTTTTAATTTATTTTCTAGGCTTGTATATCAACTTTAAATATTTTTCTATATTTGTATATCTTTTTGAAGATTATTGGCACTAACACCCTAGGGTGGTACTCCCCCAAATGTTTTGCCTGCATCCTTTCTGTTTTGATGAATTTGTTTTTGTTGGCTTTAGGGCTCTGTGCACTTTACCAGTGCTGACCATTGCTAAAGTGTTTGTGCTCTCTCCCTAAAACATGACACAATTGGCTTCAACCATGATAGGCCCATTTAATTTACTTGTAAGTCCCAACATATACCCATGGCCAATAAATTAAATGCTGCTAGTGGGCCTGCAACATATATTGGGACACCTATTGGAGTAGCTAGTTGACTTGGACTTTCCTGAAGGGTCATCCCTACACTGTTAACCTTCCTCCTCCTATTTTCTTTTTGTGCTAAATTAGTTTTTGTTGTCCTTAGGTATACTGTGCACTTTACCACTGCTAACCAGTGCTAAAGTGTTTGTGCTCTCTTCTCTAAACATGATAACATTGCCTTATACACAATTGCCATATTTAATTTACCTTGAATGCCATAGTACAGTGGGCAATACAGGTGTCCATGGCCTGCATATTAAATGCTACTAGTGGGGTGGCAGAGTGGGCTTAAAAACGGTGATGGATTAAACCCAGATCTTTTGACTGTGTGTGAGTGTTTGATTGGTTCAGATGCTCCGAGCATTACCAACCCCTTTTGTACCGCTTTTGGCTGCCATAAGTGTGGCAGGGTATGCTCAGACCTGAGTCCCTTGCTCACTTTGCCACTGGATTCAAGCAAGCCGGGCTGAAGACGGCTGTAATGCCTGAAACCGGTCCTCGGAAGCTTGTTTCCGGTCCAGGGAAGGCATGGCTTGGCAGTTCGGGCTGGACTGTTCCCATGAGGCACAGGGTCAGACTGATTTGCATATAGCCATGTCTGTACTGGGGTGGCAGAGTAGGCTAAAGAACGGTGATGGATTAAACTAAGCATGGGCGTAAAATCCGTTACGCTCGCGGATTTTTCGTATTTTCGGGGAATCCGCAATCCGCGAACTCTCGCGGATGCGGCGAGAATACGCAAAATCCGCGCGAAGCGGATTTTTTGTTTGTGTTCGCACTGCTCGCGCTGCTCGCGGTCCGCGGCGCGGGCAGGAACAATCTCGCACTAGCGAAAGTACAAAAATTACTTAGTAAAGGAAGTGGCCCAGTCTCCAACTTCCTGTTCCTGTCCAGCAAGCTCCTCCCATAGGGGTGGGGTGAAGGAAGTGCCCCAGTCTCCAACTTCCTGTTCCTGTCCAGCAAGCTCCTCCATTTCCTGGCCACTTTTCGATCATTCTTGACTGGGAAGGATTACTTTTTGTGGTTGCTGCTGGATATTTGGATTTGAGGCTTTTTGGATTACTTTTGGATTCGAATTTTGATTTCACAAAGAAGTAAGTTGATGTTGTTTGTTTGTGGTGATTTTTGTGTGTGTTTTTTTTTTCGACTTTTTGGGGGGAAAATCTGCAAGTTCGCGAGCTGAGGATGTTTTTGCTTGTGTTCGCACTGCTCGTGTCCCGCGCAGCAACAATCTCGCACTCGCGAAATTGTAAAAATTACAATTCTGCTGCACATGAATTGAAAACCACCAGGCTTATTTATGGGTGCATGGATGATACAACTGTTTTGTTGAAATTATTTTTGTTAACATGATTCTGTGCTCTGATGTCATCCATTATGCCCAGGGGGGCCCAGAATCGGTCTGTTCGCGGATTTTGTGGGTTTTTGCCACGTTCGCGCCGTGAAGCAACAATCTCGCACTCGCGAAATTGTAAAAAATGCAATTTTGCACCGGAAAACCACCAGCAGGCAGCATAAGCCTTCTGAAAATGGATGGATGGCATTGGATTGTGGTGATTTGATTTGTGTTGTGTGTTTTCACTTTTTGGAGTAGGGGTTGGGTGCTGGCTATGTTGGTGGTGGCCATTTTGAGGCATGGTCCTGGCCATGTGGATGGGGGGGTCAAGCGGCCATTTTGAAGGCAGGCAGTGAGCTATGAGACATAGGCCTACACCCATTGTGCCTTGCTTTCACCCATGGTGCCCAGGCGGAGTCAGGGGTACATGAAAGCACAACCCTCTGTGTGTGTGCTCTCTTGGATCAATGTTAAATTCCTGTTTCCCAAAAATTTAGCAAATCCTAATTTTGAAAATTCCATATTGTGTGGTGTGCACGTGTGTATTCATAAATGCCTACTTGCTAACTGTTTATTCAAGCGCTACATATGCAACATTTATATTTACTGATGTTCCTCTGTCTTCATTTGCGTTTAGGTGCACAAAACTACGCATCATCGTTGAGCATCAGTGCCAGGAAGAAGTGCTGCTGCGGCCTGTTGTTAAGACATCTGAAGAAGATGGCTCCAAAAAGAGGTGCCCGTAGGTCCTCTTCCAAGAAAGATGTCTCTACTAAGGAGAAGAAGAAGCAAGTGGCACCACTTACCAAGGCGACTGGTTGCTCAACCAAGACATTTTTTGGGCAACAACAACCAAAAAAACAAAGGCCCACCATGAGTGCTGCACAGGTAGCCTGTTTAGTTGTTGAATCACCAACGACCAGTGATGTTGGATCATCGCAAGAAAGTAGCAGCACGCCATCAACACAGGTTTTAACTCATCTCACAAGTACTATTCAACAACCAAAGCCGCAACAACAACTGCATGGGCTACTAGTACAAGCAGAAGTACATGCGCAAGGAGCTGTCCGAGAAGGAGCTGTCCGAGAAGGAGCTGTCCGAGAAGGAGCTGTCCGAGAAGGAGCTGTCCGAGAAGGAGCTGTCCGAGAAGGAGCTGTCCGAGAAGGAGAAGGCCGAGAAGGAGAAGGCCGAGAAGGAGAAGGCCGAGAAGGAGAAGGCCGAGAAGGAGAAGACCGAGAAGGAGAAGGCCGAGAAGGAGAAGGCCGAGAAGGAGAAGGCCGAGAAAGAGAAGACCGAGAAGGAGAAGGCCGAGAAGGAGAAGGCCGAGAAGGAGAAGGCCGAGAAGGAGAAGGCCGAGAAGGAGAAGGCCGAGAAGGAGAGGTCCATGGAGACTTGCAAGTAGAGGTCAGTGAAGATGGCCATGGAGCGGTGCAAGTTCCCACAATGGTTGTTCTTCCAGAAGTAGGGGCACAGGAGGAAATTGACTTTGGAGCCGGGGTATCATGTCAGGAAGACGAAGCCACTCATCCTGATGATTCATTTTCTCCCAGCTCCCCAGCAAGGAAAAGATCAAGGAGGATGTGTAGAAGTTCCTCTTCAAGCCCCGCTCCATCAGACGATGATCTGGATCTGGATTGGCAACCATCTCCGACGTCTGAGAGGGAGGCACACCATGAGCTGCGAAAGGTATCAAATGTTAAAAGGAAGGGCCCCGGAAAGCTTATACTTATGGATCCGAACGTCGGACTTGATGAAGTGGTGCATTCTGATGTTGTTGAAGAGGATGACAGCAATGACCTAGTCATCACACATGTCAGTCCAGCCACACCGGCCATGCAGCAGACAGACATTTACACCCTATCCCGACGTCATGCTGAGCGTGACCCTGGCGACGTGCCACTGGTAGCACCACCAACGCAGTCAAGTAGTACCACAAGTTCAACAAAACCTACAGCTCCCATATTTTCTCCCCGGAGGGGGACTCCATCCCGCTCGACTCCCTCAAGTAAGGTTGCTGCAATAATTGCACAACCCAGTAGATGTCTGCAAGGCTCATCCACCACTGCTTCATCTGGCATTGGCAGCAGTATCACCTCGTGCGGCAAAACCAGAAGTTTCCAGTCCCCAGTTTGGAACTTTTTTAGTGTCCATGAAAAATATGATAACATAGCCGTTTGTTGCATTTGTAAGACTAGAGTTAGCCGTGGTAAGACTGGTACCAACTATGGAACCGGAGGCCAGATAGGTCATCTTGAAAGAAAGCACGCTGTCGAATGGTTTCCGCACCTAGCAAACGTCAAGGGAAAGCGATCCCAAAGGGCAAGTGGCCAAAATATACCCATAGTAGGTGTTTCATCTGAAGATGATGGGGAGGTAGAAGAAGCGTCAGACATGTGTCCGGTTGCACCCAGTACCCCTTGCAGCATCACACCCTCCGTAACACATAACAGGCACACTGAGAGTCTGGGAGACACACCAATGCGGAAAATGTCAACACTGATCAGAAGTGGGTCGAAGAAGGCATCCGCATCATCCCGTAAATTTGTCCAGCGCACCATTTCAGGCATGTTCTCCTCAGATGCGCAATTTCAACGCAACCACCCAACTGTACGCCTCTATAACACTAAGCTGGCAAAAATGCTAGCGGTGGACCTTCTCCCTTTTTCGTTTGTCGAATGTGTGGGTTTCCTTGAACTCGTGGCAACATTGGCCCCTAAATGGAAGGTTCCTAGCCGGTACTATTTTGCCAGGGTTGCTGTTCCAGCACTACACAAAGAGGTGCTTGAGTTGGTGGGGGCAGCTTTGCAGAAGAGTGCTGTTCACACTATACACCTGACAACAGACATGTGGACCAGTTGCCAAGCCCTTGATTACATGTGCATCACTGCACACTGGGTCTCTTTTTCAGGGGTTATTAAACAGATAAATGCAGGTGGTGATTTGGTCGAGATTTTTAAGGGTGCTCGTAAACATGCAACATTAGCCATGTTTGGCATGGAGAAAAGTCATACTGCAGTCAACATTTTGGCTGACTTTAACAAAAAGGTCTTGAAATGGCTGCGCCCAAGAAATTGCAAGGTTGGTTATGTTTCTACAGATAATGGCAGGAATGTAGTTAAGGCCATGGAGGACGGTTTCTATATCAGAGTGCCGTGTTTGGCGCACTGTATCAACCTTGTTGTGCAAAATTTTTTGAAAAAAGAACTTGCAGTCGACAAAACACTGACCATCTGCAGAAGAATATGCACACATTTCAACCATTCTTTTAAGGCCCGGAAGGAGCTGAGGCGCAAGCAAAATGAACGTAGAATGCCAGTGAAAGCACTTATCCAGGAGGTAGCAACACGTTGGAACTCAACCTTCTACATGCTTGAGCGTCTGCATGAGCTGTTTCCAGTAGTCAATGAGTATTTCTACAACCTGGGTGGTGATACGACAGGAATGATGCTAGCGGTGGAGCAATGGCAGCTAGTTAAAAGCCTGACAGACATGCTTCGGCCTTTTGAGGTCTTCACGCGTGACGTGAGCAGGGAGGACTGTTCTTTGAGCAAAGCTATCCCACTGTTGCTGAAGCTCGAGCACCAAGTCAAGGTGGTGTCTTCACAATTAAAGGACGTTGGAAAGAACGAAGCACATGAGTTGGCGCAGAGATTATTACAACGCCTAGTTAGCAATGAACGGCTTGTAAATATCAAGAAACAACAGCACTACATTTGTGCTACTATTCTGGATCCACGTTACAAAAAGCCATTGTTTGGCAAAGTAATAATTCCTTTTGAAACATCGGATGTTACAGAGTACAAAGGTTGGCTAGCTCAGTCAGCCATTCGTTTTGAAATAGAACGGAAGGAAACTGTAGGAGAAGACAGTACTACTAGTGAATCAGCAGGCGATCAGGCGTCCCAAAAAAGCACTTCACCATCTGTGCCTGTGGCAGAAGGGAGTGACTTTCCCTCTGAGCCGTTAACCACACCAGCAACCGTATCATCTGCACCAGGCGCATGCGATATGTCTGAAGCGAGTTGGCTAACTCAGCTAGGGTTTCCTGGTCCTAGAAAGGACACAGAAGTGCAAAGTACAGGAATCCGGGAGGACATTCTTTCAATGGTGCAGGCCTATCTGGATGACTCAACAGAGGTCAATATTACTGAGGACCCATTGGCGTATTGGCATGGGAAAAGAAAAATATGGCGAGAGCTCACCAACCTGGCTATCAATTACTTGTCTTGCCCACTCGCAAGCGTGTCTTCAGAACGTGTTTTTAGTTCTGCTGGTGGCATTGTGACTTCCAAAAGGTCCCGCCTCTTGCCCGCAAATGTGGAGCGGCTCACCATGATAAAGATGAACCAGCACTTCATACCACCAGATTACAGAGTACGAGAATGCACGCAGGAAGAAGAGGACACCGCCCTACCCGAGGAAAGTTCTCCTCAGTTACCAGAAGTAACCCCGACTGATGATTTAGCAGAGTATGAGGACGAGTTCTGCTTCCCTGACAGCGAGTTCTGAAAATGACTCAATCATTCATTCATTAATTGTAAATAGTCCTCCTTATTCACTTTTATTCCTGTATGTCTGTCTTTCTTTAGCAAGTGCTTCATCACATTCCCAACAAAACTGTAATCACCCAATCAAACAACAAGCACATCAGCAGAACTGTCTTGATTTTGATGCCGCAGCATTCCTCCGGTTCACAACAGTTAGTTGACAAGAACTCAGTCCTGGTCGTCTATCCTGAGTCCTCCTCCTCCAGACTCACCCTATCCATTACCCATAATGCTGATGCCTGGATTCTGCACAATGAAGAAATGAAGAAATGAAGGAGCCAGCCCTCAAACACAAATTACAGGTAAGATAAGCTTTTGGATGGGAGGTAGTATAAAGGAGTATTCGGAGAGGCGAGAGAGTGACAGTGGTACTAGCAGCAAAGTCCTAGGGCTCTTGAATTAACAAAGTCTGTGACAGGCATTTACTTAGGAAAAAATGTGGCCTATTGCACGTGAACGTGTAGGCGTTCTATTGCTCGCTTGCCTGTCTCAGGGGTGCTGTCTCTGGGGTTTCTAGGTTTTAGGGTTGTGTCAGCACCGCTACCACATTTCTAATGTTGATTGCTTTTGATTTGCAGAAAATCCACGCCGGGAAACTCCAGTTGTGGCCCTGCTGCAGAACGCGTTAGGACTCTGTGAATTCCAGGTGGAGCCAGCCCTCAAACACAAATTACAGGTAAGATAAGCTTTTGGATGGGAGGTAGTATAATGGAGTATTCGGAGAGGAGAGAGAGTGACAGTGGTACTAGCAGCAAAGTCCTAGGGCTCTTGAATTGACAAAGTCTGTGACAGGCATTTACTTAGGAAAACATTTGGCCTATTGCACGTGAACGTGTAGGCGTTCTATTGCTCGCTTGCCTGTCTCAGGGGTGCTGTCTCTGGGGCTTCTAGGTTTTAGGGTTGTGTCAGCACCGCTACCACATTTCTAATGTTGATTGCTTTTGATTTGCAGAAAATCCACGCCGGGAAACTCCAGTTGTGGCCCTGCTGCAGAACGCGTTAGGACTCTGTGAATTCCAGGTGGAGCCAGCCCTCAAACACAAATTACAGGTAAGATAAGCTTTTGGATGGGAGGTAGTATAATGGAGTATTCGGAGAGGCGAGAGAGTGACAGTGGTACTAGCAGCAAAGTCCTAGGGCTCTTGAATTGACAAAGTCTGTGACAGGCATTTACTTAGGAAAAAATTTGGCCTATTGCACGTGAACCAACACGATGACAGTGTTCTGTTAAATGAAATTACTGCAAAACCACCACCCACCCAGCTCAAAAGTAGTAAAAAAACAGGTATGCTCAGATAAAGTTTGAAAAAGTATATTTATATCCCTAACAAAATAATCTCCCGCAAGACCCTCCCTAACCCCAACAAATAGTCCTCAAAAATCCCCAAAAAACCCAACTCCCAATTCCCACCCCCCAAAAGTCTCAAAAAAAGGGGCAAGGGACACTCTAGGGATGCAAGCTGGTAAGTTTGGCCTCCAGGGCATCATGCTTTAGGGCCAGGGCATCATATTTTTCTTGGAGGATGGCTTGCTCTAGGCGGAGGCCCTCCACCACATTTTGAAATTTGTGCCATTTCTGGACCTCCGCCTCTAGGTCTGACACTCTGCGGAGTGCACGGCGCAAGCGACCTTTAACAGTGCTGCGAGGTGCAGCTTTTGCTGCTCGGCGGTGGTGTCTTCCGGCACGGCTCCGGTTCGCTGGAGCACTGTGCTTACCGGCAGAACGTGGGGTAACAGAGGAGGATGTAGACGATGTTAAGTTGGATGCACTGGAGTGCGTGTCATCCCCCTCGAGTTCCACCAGTCGCCGATATTCCGCAACAGTTGCTTCCAGCCTCCGTTGCCGGGCCAGTACAGCCAGCATACTCCTCGTTGGTTTGGAGGTTTTAGTATTGCCAACTATATGAAGAAAGAAAGACATAATCTGTAAGCAATGCTCTTTAGGAATATGATTAACACAAAATGATTCAGCAGGAAGTTGTGTCACAGTACAACTAGCAACTAGCCAGGGCAGTACAAAACTATTCAGGCCAGTATCATGGGCGTCCGCAGGGAGGGGCGCTTGAATCACCATTTCCCTTCCCACAACTCTCTTGTATCCTTGGTTTGGTGCTCTTTCATATGAAAGAGATCTGGCAGAAGTGTGTGATTTTTTCTCTGAGCCGTTAACCACACCAGCAACCGTATCATCTGCACCAGGCCCAGGCGATATGTCTGTTTCCCTCCCTCTCTCTCTCTCTCTCTCTCTCTCTCTCTCTCTCTGTCTCACTCTTTCTGTCTCCCTTTGTCTCCCTCTACCTCGCTGTCTCTCTCTCTCTGTCTCCCTCCCTCACCCTCCCTCTGGCTCCCTCCCTCTCTATCTCTCCTTCTGTCTTCCTCTCTCTCTGTCTCTGCCTCTATCTGTCTTTCGGTCCCAGCCTGCTGTAATTACCATATTGTAATTTGTCACTGGGCCACCACTGGATACACATCATATCCTATCTAAGAGTCAGATAGTACCATGATCCAGCTTACCTGTACTCGCCACCGCCACTGTCTCCTTCCTCACAGTCTGTACTTCTTCTTGGTCCGACTCCTCTAGCGCCGCCTCCTCCCCAGATCGACCCTCGGACTCAGAGTCAATGATGACCACATCCGAGCTGGCCCCGCCACCAGATGTTCCACCTACAAAGTAGATTTAAGAATGTTAGATTACACCACTCCACTAGTATTTGGTCTATGAATGAAAAAATGTGAAAACAACTGAAAAATTAATTGACTGTCTACTCTAGTCTAAAGTAAATGTCCCTCCTTCCAGGGAAAGCTGTTGTCTTGCTTAATTTTTTTGTCACAATTGTTGAATGCTTGCTTAATTTTTTAACACACATTATTTTTCTCTGAACAGACAGAAACTGGACTTCTAATGACAAGAGAGGAACATCAACTTGAAACCAGGTGAAAGCTCGGCTCGACCACAAGAAATGTGTACCATTCCAGAACTCATCAAATCAGCACCAAGCACTTTTCCATTTCCAACTAACTTTATTTTAATATATGTGTTTACTTAAACTTTTAATAAAGCTTTTAAACTTGAATTGACTCTGTAGTTTTTCCTCTAGAGAGTCCGGACTAGAGTGACTGAGCGAAAAGTTTTGCAATTTTTGGAAGGAGGAATCTGTGCTGCTGACACTACCAGGTTTATTTATACAGTGTGCCAAACACGCCCCTCTGAAATGTTATTACTCTGGTCTTTGGTGTCCATAGTTCGGTTTGTGGAGAATTGTCCCTGCAACAGTAGGATTATTGATTTTGCTCCTATCTAAACACTATTTCGAAACAATTAAATTAGGAATGCTTGGACAACAATAGGTCCTCTATATTTAAAAGAAAACTTACTGGGGCCAGCAAAGGAGCACTCGCCGCCCTGGCCTGCATCCTCCTCCTTTGGAGCCACTGCTGCAGCAGATTTTTCGGTCCGCTTGCCCCTGGGCGGACCTAACGTACAACATGAAAGAAATAACAGAAAACATTGATGATTGCTGCTTGCCGATGTCCTTGTCAACCAAATCAAACATTTAGAAAGAACAAGAACCTACTATTTCATCCAAAAAGAGGGCTACAAAGGAAGGACTGCACCTGAGCCTCTACTCTAGGGGCAGATTTACAAGCCCCTTGCAGCTCTTCTGCTCCATTCTTGCGTCAATTTTGTGACGCAGCGCCACAAGAGAGGCGCCATGGTGTGGCGTATATTAACAACGTGGCGCATATGGGAGATGCATCCCATTCTAAAACCCTGCGCCATTAGGGAGCGTTCCAGCGCAAGGGAGGGCGTTCCTGCGCAGGAACGCATGCTAAAAGTGGCTATGGGGAATATATAAAATTTCAATCAGTCATTTAGGACAATGATGCGTCACTGAAACCCTGCGCCTGCATGAAGCAGACTTACGGCTTGACGCAGCATTGCTGGAGCTGCGCCATCGTTGCAACGCAACTCCATCAAAGAGCCGCCTTTACGGCACCGATGCGTAACGCTTCGGTGACGTTTTGGGACCATGGTGTGCCGCATTGTAAATACGGCGCACCATGGGTGGTGCTGCCGTGCCACACACTTTGCAGGGATGCGCAGGTAATTGCTAATCTGACACTTACGGGCATACTTACGAGTTCTGAGCTGCACACCTCCAGATGTGCACCAGAACAAATACGTAACACAAAAATAACCTTGCGTCACGGCAGATGCGCCGCTATTACAATGCGGCAAACCCTGGCGCAAGGGTAGGCAGATGCGTAACGCATCTCGTGACGAAATAGGGGCGCATCTCTAGAGTCGCTTCGCGGGCGCAATGCAACTATAGCAGTGCTCAGGGCTGCCCAATACTCTACATACCGCATCAGTCCTTACGCCTGCTTCAAGCAAGCAGGCATAAAGAATTGACATAGCAGCGTCGCGGAAGTGCCTGCGTTAAATCTTGTAGATTTCACGCAGGCACTTTTGCGAGGCACACATCTGCCTGACCGGCACCACCCACCCCCCACTCCCCCCCTGCGTGGGAACGCACCCATTGAGGCGCAGGCCCAGGCATTCACGTGGCGCATCTCCTTAGATGCATCACGTTGTGCATGACTCGCAGGGATGCGCCACGTTTACGTCGCTGTGCGTCAGGTAAGGCAGTGTAAACGTGGAACAAGGGGCTTGTAAATCTGCCCCTTTGTGTCTAGCATTACGCAGTTCTGTAAAATACACTCATACTCAGCCCAATTAAATGAACACAAAATAGATAACAAATAAGCAGTGGCACCGGCACAGAGAAGGAGAACAGTGCACATGAAATGCACAGAAGATTTTGAAATATTAATGAAAAAATTGCTACTACTACTCACCAAGACCGGGGACCTCCACTCCCAGCACGTCTAGCAGGTCACGCTCTCGGTCAAGGATGTCGGTCCAGCGGTGGGTGACCTGATTGTAGGTGCGCTGGACCCCCGTGATCTTAAAAAGGGCCCGGCACACCTGCGCCCACCGCTTCCGTCGCTCCTGGCTGTTGGTGTAACCAGCAGCAATCCTGCCGCCTGCCGCGATGGTCCTGGGGAGACGGCGCTGCACGTAAAAAACAAGTGCGCCCACCTCCTCAGGGCTGAAAATCTCCCGAGGCACCACCATTTCCGCCCTCAATCGACCACACGGGAGCCGGGCACGGGCTGCGGTGCCCGTCTTGGGCAGCTTCACATCTGTCTTGACCATGTTCTTGTTCTGGGCAGGTGTGAGCAGTAAAGAAGAGACAAAATGAAAAAAAATAAGAGTAGGGAAGAAGGAAAGTAAAAGTTTAAAAAAGTAGTTCAAAAGTAAACAAAAATAGCCTAAAACACAAAAATATAGATCTAGAAAAATACAGGGATAGAAAATAAGTTAAATAGATCAAAAAAATAGTAAAACAAGCAAAGGATGGCAGAGATATAGAGAGGATAGAAACACCATACCCAGACACATAGGAATGAATGAAAAACAAGATGGCGGCCCGATCACGTGCGAGTAAGTAAGTTCGCACGCGATTTCTCTCGCGAACTCGTGCGAACTTGTATTCGCAAGGCGCGAGTCGGGCGAGATTACACTTAGCGGGCGGAAACGGAAATACGTCACGCAAACAAAATGGCGGCGCCCATACTCAACCTTGAGGTAACTCGCACGAGTTCGCGGCTTCCACGGGCGAGTTCGCACTACGACGCGCCCCGCGAATAGGGCGAAATTACCGAAAAACGAGTTTTGCAAAAGCAAAACGAACGAGCAGGTGCAAAAGTTCGAGCTATTCATTTGTAACCATTTACCTGTAGTGCTTCCTGAAGGGGCCCTCCAGAATCCGGTTGCCTACTTGCAACTATTGTGTGACCCTGCTCTATCAGTCACAGAATAGTTACAAGTATGCCATTGCATCCTGTTAAAAAAAATTATTTACTTTGCATTTGCAACAAAAAGGAAAGGGAGCAGACAAGCAGGTGCCAGCCTTCATTAATGTCAGTTGGGGCAGGGCAGGTGTTGTTGTTTGCAAAACTTAAGGCACTTAGCAGGTGTTTGTTCACTCAGTGGTCAATCAGAGGGTGTTGTGATGACACTGAGGGTGGCATGGGTGTGCCAGCCAGAGGGTGGCATGGGTGAACCAGAGTGCCAGTGTTGACAGAGGATGGCAGTGCTTTGCTTTGCCCCAATAATGTACACTGGTGAACTAGAGGGTGATGTGATGACACAGAGGGTGACATGGGTGAGCCAGAGGGTGGCATGGGTGACCAAAGAGAGTGCCAGTGGTGACAGAGAGTGGCAGTGATGAAGAAAGCTTAGCAAACAGACTGGGCACGTACAAACAACAAGTTCGCTAAACTGGCGACCCGACAAGTAAGTTCGCAATTTGCGAAATAGTACAAAACCCTCGCGAACTTGCAGAAACCCGTGCGAACACACACACCCCCAAAAAATCCGCTAATCCGCGAGAATTCGCGGATTTCGCGTATTTTCGCAATCCGCGAATACGCAAATCCGCAAATTCGCGGATCGCGAATCCGCAAAATCTGCCCATGCTTAGATTAAACCCAGATCTTTTGACTGGGTGTGAGTGTTTGATTGGTTCAGATGCTCCGTCCATCACCACCCCCTTTTGTACCGCTTTTGGCCGCCATAAGTGTGGCAGGGTATGCTCAGACATGGGTCCCTTGCTCACTTTGCCACTGGATTCAAGCAAGCCGGGCTGAAGACGGCTGTAATGCCAGAAACCGGTCCTCGGAAGCTGGTTTCCGGTCCAGGGAAGGCATGGCTTGGCAGTTCGGGCTGGACTGTTCCCATGAGGCACAGGGTCAGACTGATTTGCATATAGCCATGTCTGAACTGAAGTGGCAGAGTGGGCTAAAAACGGTGATGGATTAAACCCAGATCTTTTGAATGGGTGTGAGTGTTTGATTGGTTCAGATGCTCCGTCCATTACCACCCCCTTTTGTACCGCTATTGGGCGCCATAAGAGTGGCAGGTTATGCTCAGACGTGAGTCCCTTGCTCACTTTGCCACTGAATTCAAGCAAGCCGGGCTGAAGACGGCTGTAATGTCAGAAACCGGTCCTCGGAAGCTTGTTTCCGGTCCAGGGAAGGCATGGTTTGGCAGTTCGGGCTGGACTGTTCCCATGAGGCACAGGGTCAGACTGATTTGCATATAGCCATGTCTAAACTGGGGTGGCAGAGTGGGCTAAAGAACGGTGATGGATTAAACCCAGATCTTTTGACTGGGTGTAAGTGTTTGATTGGTTCAGATGCTCCGTCCATTACCACCCCCTTTTGTACCGCTTTTGGCCGCCATAAGTGTGGCAGGGTATGCTCAGACGTGAGTCCCTTGCTCACTTTGCCCCTGGATTCAAGCAAGCCGGGCTGAAGACGGCTGTAATGCCAGAAACCGGTCCTCGGAAGCTTGCGTCCGGTCCAGGCAAGGCATGGCTTGGCAGTTCGGGCTGGACTGTTCCCATGAGGCACAGGGTCAGACTGATTTGCATATAGCCATGTCTGAACTGGGGTGGCAGAGTGGGCTAAAGAACGGTGATGGATTACACCCAGATATTTTGACGGGGTGTGAGTGTTTGATTGGTTCAGATGCTCCGTCCTTTACAAACCCCTTTTGTACCACTTGTGGCCGCCATAAGTGTGGCAGGGTATGCTCAGATGTGAGTCCCTTGCTCACTTTGCCACGGGATTCAGGCAAGCCGGGCTGAAGATGGCTGTAATGCCATAAACCGGTCCTCAGAAGCTTGTTTCCGGTCCAGGGAAGGCATGGCTTGGCAGTTCGGGCTGGACTGTTCCCATGAGGCACAGGGTCAGACTGATTTGGATATAGCCATGTCTGAACTGGGGTGGCAGAGTGGGATAAAGAACGGTAATGGATTAAACCCATATCTTTTGACTGGGTGTGAGTGTTTGATTGGTTCAGATGCTCCGTCCATTACCACCCCCTTTTGTACCGCTTTTGGCTGCCATAAGTGTGGCAGGGTATGCTCAGACCTGAGTCCCTTGCTCACTTTGCCACTGGATTGAAGCAAGCCGGGCTGAAGACGGCTGTAATGCCTGAAACCGGTCCTCGGAAGCTTGTTTCCGGTCCAGGGAAGGCATGGCTTGGCAGTTCGGGCTGGACTGTTCCCATGAGGCACAGGGTCAGACTGATTTGCATATAGCCATGTCTGTACTGGGGTGGCAGAGTGGGCTAAAGAACGGTGATGGATTAAACCCAGATCTTTTGACTGGGTGTGAGTGTTTGATTGGTTCAGATGCTCCGTCCATCACCACCCCTTTTGTTCCGCTTTTGGCCGCCATAAGTGTGGCAGGGTATGCTCAGACGTGGGTCCCTTGCTCACTTTGCCACTGGATTCAGGCAAGCCGGGCTGAAGACGGCTGTAATGCCAGACACCGGTCCTCGGAAGCTTGTTTCCGGTCCAGGGAAGGCATGGCTTGGCAGTTCGGGCTGGACTGTTCCCATGAGGCACAGGGTCAGACTGATTTGCATATAGCCATGTCTAAACTGGGGTGGCAGAGTGGGCTAAAGAACGGTGATGGATTAAACCTAGATCTTTTGACTGGGTGTGAGTGTTTGATTGGTTCAGATGCTCCGTCCATTACCACCCCCTTTTGTACCGCTTTTGGCTGCCATAAGTGTGGCAGGGTATGCTCAGGCGTGAGTCCCTTGCTCACTTTGCCACTGGATTCAAGCAAGCCGGGCTGAAGACGGCTGTAATGCCAGAAACCAGTCCTCGGAAGCTTGTTTCCGGTCCAGGGAAGGCATGGCTTGGCAGTTCGGGCTGGACTGTTCCCATGAGGCACAGGGTCAGACTGATTTGCATATAGTCATGTCTGAACTGGGGTGGCAGAGTGGGCTAAAGAACGGTGATGGATCAATCCCAGATCTTTCGACTGGGTGTGAGTGTTTGATTGGTTCAGATGCTCCGTCCATTACCGCCCCCTTTTGTACCGCTTTTGGCCTCCATAAATGTGGCAGGGTATGCTCAGACGTGAGTCCCTTGCTCACTTTGCCACAGGATTCAAGCAAGCCGGGCTGAAGACGGCTGTAATGCCAGAAAGCGATCCACGGAAGCTTGTTTCCGGTCCAGGTAAGGCATGGCTTGGCAGTTTGGCCTGGACTGTTCCCATGAGGCACAGGGTCAGACTGATTTGCATATAGCCATGTCTGTACTGGGGTGGCAGAGTGGGCTAAAGAACGGTGATGGATTAAACCCAGATCTTTTGACTGGGTGTGAGTGTTTGATTGGTTCAGATGCTCTGTCCATCACCACCCCCTTTTGTACCGCTTTTGGCCGCCATAAGTGTGGCAGGGTATGCTCAGACGTGAGTCCCTTGCTCACTTTGCCACTGGATTCAAGCAAGCCGGGCTGAAGACGGCTGTAATGCCCGAAACCGGTCCTCGGAAGCTTGCTTCCGGTCCAGGGAAGGCATGGCTTGGCAATTCGGGCTGGACTGTTCCCATGAGGCACAGGGTAAATCTGATTTGCATATAGCCATGTCTGAACTGGGGTGGCAGAGTGGGCTAAAGAACGGTGATGGATTATACCCAGATCTTTTGACTGGGTGTAAGTGTTTGATTGGTTCAGATGCTCCGTCCATTACCACCCCCTTTTGTACCACTTTTGGCCCCCATAAGTGTGGCAGGGTATGCTCAGACGTGAGTCCCTTGCTCACTTTGCCCCTGGATTCAAGCAAGCCGGGCTGAAGACGGCTGTAATGCCAGGAACCGGTCCTCGGAAGCTTGTGTCCGGCCCAGGGAAGGCATGGCTTGGCAGTTCGGGCTGGACTGTTCCCATGAGGCACAGGGTCGGACTGATTTGCATATAGCCATGTCTGAACTGGGGTGGCAGAGTGTGCTAAAGAACGGTGATGGATTAAACCCAGATATTTTGACGGGGTGTGAGTGTTTGATTGGTTCAGATGCTCCATCCATTACCAACCCCTTTTGTACCGTTTTTGGCCGCCATTAGTGTGGCAGGGTATGCTCAGATGTGAGTCCCTTGCTCACTTTGCCACTGGATTCAAGCAAGCCGGGCTAAAGACGGCTGTAATGCCAGAAATCGGTCCTCGGAAGCTTGTTTCCGGTCCAGGGAAGACATGGCTTGGCAGTTCGGGCTGGACTGTTCCCATGAGGCACAGGGTCAGACTGATTTGCATATAGCCATGTCAGTACTGGGGTGGCAGAGTGGGCTAAAGAACGGTGATGGATTAAACCCAGATCTTTTGACTGGGTGTGAGTGTTTGATTGGTTCAGATACTCCGTCCATTACCACCCCCTTTTGTACCGCTTTTGGCCGCCATAAGTGTGGCAGGGTATGCTCAGACGTGAGTTCCTTGCTCACTTTGCCACTGGATTCAAGCAAGCCGGGCTGAAGACGGCTGTAATGCCAGAAATCGGTCCTCGGAAGCTTGTTTCCGGTCCAGGGAAGGCATGGCTTGGCAGTTCGGGCTGGACTGTTCCCATGAGGCACAGGGTCAGACTGATTTGCATATAGCCATGTCAGTACTGGGGTGGCAGAGTGGGCTAAAGAACGGCGATGGATTAAACCCAGATCTTTTGACTGGGTGTGAGTGTTTGATTGGTTCAGATGCTCCGTCCATCACCACCCCCTTTTGTACCGCTTTTGGCCACCATAAGTGTGGCAGGGTATGCTCAGACGTGGGTCCCTTGCTCACTTTGCCACTGGATTCAAGCAAGCCGGGCTGAAGACGGCTGTAATGCCAGAAACCGGTCCTCGTAAGCTTGTTTCCGGTCCAGGGAAGGCATGGCTTAGCAGTTCGGGCTGGACTGTCCCCATGAGGCACAGGGTCAGACTGATTTTCATATAGCCATGTCTGAACTGGGGTGGCAGAGTGGGCTAAAGAACGGTGATGGATTAAACCAAGATCTTTTGACTGGGTGTGAGTGTTTGATTGGTTCAGATGCTCTGTTCATTACCACCCCCTTTTGTACCGCTTTTGGCCGCCATAAGTGTGGCAGGGTATTCTCAGACGTGAGTCCCTTGCTCACTTTGCCACTGGATTCAAGCAAGCCGGGCTGAAGACGGCTGTAATGCCAGAAAGCGGTCCTCGGAAGCTTGTTTCCGGTCCAGGGAAGGCATGGCTTGGCAGTTTGGCCTGGACTGTTCCCATGAGGCACAGGGTCAGACTGATTTGCATATAGCCATGTCTGTACTGGGGTGGCAGAGTGGGCTAAAGAACGGTGATGGATTAAACCCACATCTTTTGACTGGGTGTGAGTGTTTGATTGGTTCAGATGCTCTGTCCATCACCACCCCCTTTTGTACCGCTTTTGGCCGCCATAAGTGTGGCAGGGTATGCTCAGACGTGAGTCCCTTGCTCACTTTGCCACTGGATTCAAGCAAGCCGGGCTGAAGACGGCTGTAATGCCCGAAACCGGTCCTCGGAAGCTTGCTTCCGGTCCAGGGAAGGCATGGCTTGCCAGTTCCGGCTGGACTGTTCCCATGAGGCACAGGGTCAATCTGATTTGCATATAGCCATGTCTGAACTGGGGTGGCAGAGTGGGCTAAAGAACGGTGATGGATTACACCCAGATCTTTTGACTGGGTGTAAGTGTTTGATTGGTTCAGATGCTCCGTCCATTACCACCGCCTTTTGTACCGCTTTTGGCCCTCATAAGTGTGGCAGGGTATGCTCAGACGTGAGTCCCTTGCTCACTTTGCCCTTGGATTCAAGCAAGCCGGGCTGAAGACGGCTGTAATGCCAGAAACCGGTCCTCGGAAGCTTGTGTCCGGCCAAGGGAAGGCATGGCTTGGCAGTTCGGGCTGGACTGTTCCCATGAGGCACAGGGTCGGACTGATTTGCATATAGCCATGTCTGAACTGGGGTGGCAGAGTGTGCTAAAGAACGGTGATGGATTAAACCCAGATATTTTGACGGGGTGTGTGTTTTTGATTGGTTCAGATGCTCCATCCATTACCAACCCCTTTTGTACCGCTTGTGGCCACCATAAGTGTGGCAGGGTATGCTCAGATGTGAGTCCCTTGCTCACTTTGCCACGGGATTCAAGCATGCCGGGCTGAAGATGGCTGTTATGCCAGAAACCGGTCCTCAGAAGCTTGTTTCCGGTCTGGGGAAGGCATGGCTTGGCAGTTCGGGCTGGACTGTTCCCATGAGGCACAGGGTCAGACTGATTTGCATATAGCCATGTCTGAACTGGGGTGGCAGAGTGGGCTAAAGAACGGTGATGGATTAAACCCAGATCTCTTGACTGGGTGTGAGTGTTTGATTGGTTCAGATGCTCCGTCCATCACCACCCCCTTTTGTACCGCTTTTGGCCACCATAAGTGTGGCAGGGTATGCTCAGACGTGGGTCCCTTGCTCACTTTGCCACTGGATTCAAGCAAGCCGGGCTGAAGACGGCTGTAATACCAGAAAGCGGTCCTCGGAAGCTTGTTTCCGGTCCAGGGAAGGCATGGCTTGGCAGTTTGGCCTGGACTGTTCCCATGAGGCACAGGGTCAGACTGATTTGCATATAGCCATGTCTGTACTGGGGTGGCAGAGTGGGCTAAAGAACGGTGATGGATTAAACCCAGATCTTTTGACTGGGTGTGAGTGTTTGATTGGTTCAGATGCTCTGTCCATCACCACCCCCTTTTGTACCGCTTTTGGACGCCATAAGTGTGGCAGGGTATGCTCAGACGTGAGTCCCTTGCTCACTTTGCCACTGGATTCAAGCAAGCCGGGCTGAAGACGGCTGTAATGCCCGAAACCGGTCCTCGGAAGCTTGCTTCCGGTCCAGGGAAGGCATGGCTTGGCAGTTCCGGCTGGACTGTTCCCATGAGGCACAGGGTCAATCTGATTTGCATATAGCCATGTCTGAACTGGGGTGGCAGAGTGGGCTAAAGAACGGTGATGGATTACACCCAGATCTTTTGACTGGGTGTAAGTGTTTGATTGGTTCAGATGCTCCGTCCATTACCACCCCCTTTTGTACCGCTTTTGGCCCTCATAAGTGTGGCAGGGTATGCTCAGACGTGAGTCCCTTGCTCACTTTGCCACTGGATTCAAGCAAGCCGGGCTGAAGACGGCTGTAATGCCAGAAACCGGTCCTCGGAAGCTTGTGTCCGGCCAAGGGAAGGCATGGCTTGGCAGTTCGGGCTGGACTGTTCCCATGAGGCACAGGGTCGGACTGATTTGCATATAGCCATGTCTGAACTGGGGTGGCAGAGTGTGCTAAAGAACGGTGATGGATTAAACCCAGATATTTTGACGGGGTGTGAGTGTTTGATTGGTTCAGATGCTCCATCCATTACCAACCCCTTTTGTACCGCTTGTGGCCACCATAAGTGTAGCAGGGTATGCTCAGATGTGAGTCCCTTGCTCACTTTGCCACGGGATTCAAGCATGCCGGGCTGAAGATGGCTGTTATGCCAGAAACCGGTCCTCAGAAGCTTGTTTCCGGTCTGGGGAAGGCATGGCTTGGCAGTTCGGGCTGGACTGTTCCCATGAGGCACAGGGTCAGACTGATTTGCATATAGCCATGTCTGAACTGGGGTGGCAGAGTGGGCTAAAGAACGGTAATGGATTAATCCCAGATCTCTTGACTGGGTGTGAGTGTTTGATTGGTTCAGATGCTCCATCCATTACCACCCCCTTTTGTACCGTTTTTGGCCGCCATAAGTGTGGCAGGGTATGCTCAGATGTGAGTCCCTTGCTCACTTTGCCACTGGATTCAAGCAAGCCGGGCTAAAGACGGCTGTAATGCCAGAAATCGGTCCTCGGAAGCTTGTTTCCGGTCCAGGGAAGGCATGGCTTGGCAGTTCGGGCTGGACTGTTCCCATGAGGCACAGGGTCAGACTGATTTGCATATAGCCATGTCAGTACTGGGGTGGCAGAGTGGGCTAAAGAACGGTGATGGATTAAACCCAGATATTTTGACTGGGTGTGAGTGTTTGATTGGTTCAGATGCTCCGTCCATCACCACCCCCTTTTGTACCGCGTTTGGCCGCCATAAGTGTGGCAGGGTATGCTCAGACGTGCGTCCCTTGCTCACTTTGCCACTGGATTCAAGCAAGCCGGGCTGAAGACGGCTGTAATGCCAGAAACCGGTCCTCGTAAGCTTGTTTCCGGTCCAGGGAAGGCATGGCTAAGCAGTTCGGGCTGGACTGTCCCCATGAGGCACAGTATCAGACTGATTTTCATATAGCCATGTCTGAACTGGGGTGGCAGAGTGGGCTAAAGAACGGTGCTGGATTAAACCCAGATCTTTTGACTGGGTGTGAGTGTTTGATTGGTTCAGATGCTCCGTTCATTACCAACCCCTTTTGTACCGCTTTTGGCCGCCATAAGTGTGTCAGGGTATGCTCAGACGTAAGTCCCTTGCTCACTTTGCCACTGGATTCAAGCAAGCCGGGCTGAAGATGGCTGTAATGCCAGAAACCGGTCCTCGGAGGCTTGTTTCCGGTCCAGCGAAGGCATGGCTTGGCAGTTCGGGCTGGACTGTTCCCATGAGGCACAGGGTCAGACTGATTTGCATATAGCCATGTCTGAACTGGGGTGGCAGAGTGGGCTAAAGAACGGTGATGGATTAAACTTAGATCTTTAGACTGGGTGTGAGTGTTTGATTGGTTCAGATGCTCCGTCCATTACCACCCCCTTTTGTACCGCTTTTGGCCGCCATAAGTGTGGCAGGGTATGCTCAGACGTGAGTCCCTTGCTCACTTTGCCACTGGATTCAAGCAAGCCGGGCTGAAGACGGCTGTAATGCCAGAAACCGGTCCTCGGAAGCTTGTTTCCGGTCCAGGGAAGGCATGGCTTGGCAGTTCGGGCTGGACTGTCCCCATGAGGCACAGGGTCAGACTGATTTGCATATAGCCATGTCTGAACTGGGGTGGCAGAGTGGGCTAAAGACCGGTGATGGATTAAACCCAGATCTTTTGACTGGGTGTGAGTGTTTGATTGGTTCAGATGCTCCGTCCATTATCACCCCCTTTTGTACCACTAGTGGGCCTGCAGCACTGGTTTTAATACACACTTAAGTAGGACTTTAAACATGTTTCAGGCCTGCCAATGCAGAGCCTGTGTGTGCAGTTTAAACTGCAAGTTTCCCATCCCAAAAAAAAAACTATACGCAGTGTTTAATTTGAGCTGATGGTTGTCGGTGCTCGGCAATGGCCAGTGCTTATGATGGTCTGCCACATGGTAGATATGTTCATTTAATTTAGAGACAAGCTCAAGTCAATGGAAAATACCTTACAAATGACTAATAGATGCCCCCAAGCGATTCTTATAACTTTGGGGCTGTAATAGTCTGAATTGTCACACTTGTGAGAGTGTAATGGTTAGTAGCTGTGTTGGAACTGTCATTGGCGCTGACAGGGGCAATGGTTGTCAATGGGTGGTACAAGCAGCTGTGGACTCCTGACAAGGGCCCCAGCACTTATTTTTTCATAAAGTAAGCACTGCATATAAGTCACCCCTAGAGTAGGCCCTGGACAGACCAGAGGGCATGGTGCAATATGTTTAAAAAACAGGAGAGGCACTTTTAAGTTTTACATGTTCTGGTAATGAAAAACTCTTAAATTCGATTTTCACTACTGCAAGGTCTATCTCTCCCATAGGATAACAATTGGAGTTGCCTTATTACACTTTATGGGCCAGATGAACGACCTTTTTTTGGCGGCCACAAACGGGAGATCCTCCCGTTTGCGACTGCAAAAAAGGGTAAAGCATGTACAAATGCTATTTTGCGGGTCACTGACTTGCAAACTAGCATTTGCGACTCTCGCTATTAGGAAGGGGCGTCCCTTCCTAATAACGAGTCACCATGCCATGTACTATTGTTTTGTGACTGCATTTGCGGCCACAAAACACTCGCAGTTTACCATCTACTTCAATTAAGTGGCAAACCACTCGCGAACTGGAAGGGGGCCCAAGGGGACCCCTTCCTCTTTATGAGTATGTGAGAAAATGTTTTCAAGAGCAGGCAGTGGTCCCAAAGACCACTGCCTGCCCTTAAAACAATGAAACTGAAGAGTTTCATTTTTCTTTTTTAAATGCATCCCGTTTGCCTTTAAGGAAATTGGGCAGCATTAAAAAAAACTGCTTTATTAAAAAGGCAGTCACAGACATGGTGGTCTGCTGACCTGAGCATTAATATTAATGAGGCATGCAATTTGCGACCCCATTAGGATTAGCAAACAGTGTCTGAGACACTGTTGTGCATCCCAATATGAGAGTCGCAAATTGCAAGTCGCAAATGCGACGCAATTTCTGAGTCGCAAATTGGTTGGTCGTACATCTGGCCCTAAAAGTGTAATTGCCAAATTGGGAGGGATAGCAAGTTCATGTTTAGTGCCTCTGGAATCACAATTAAAATTCCAAACTCATGGTGAAGTCGGATTTGAAATTGCATTTCTGAAAATGCCACTTTCAAAAAGTTCACATTTTCTTGCCTTAGCCTTTGGTGCCTGCACTCCGTCCCTGGGCCACATGACTGGGTGTGACTGACAGTGGAACACTATGGGGGGCTTTGGTGTGACTGGATAGGCCATCACAGGCATGATGGGTGGGAGGAGATGGGCCCAGCCCCAATTACACTTGACTAGGCTGTTCACAGTCTCCACAGAAAGGGATGCATACAACCTATTCAGGAGCCAGGACCAGGACTAGGAAGATAGGGAATCTGTTAACTTCAAAGGCATGCTTCTAAAAACATCTCCCAAGTTCAAAGGTACAATTGTGTATAAATATTGGACCTTAGACACCAAGTCTTCTGTACACTTCTGGACCTGTGGATACTCTGCCAGGAAGAAGGACTGCTGTGCTGCTGAAAGGTCTGCCACTCTGTTGGACTGCTGCTCTAAAGGAACCGCTGCCCTGCTTCCTGCTGCCCTCTTGCCTAGGAGGAAGAGCTGTACCTTCATTGTGGGCCCTGGACTCCAGATTGACTCCAGATTGACTCCAGATTGACTCCAGATACACTCATTGGAGCCTCAGGGACATGAAATGCTCTTTGACATCCTGCATCAGCCTCTTGATCAAGCCTCAGTGAGTTCCTGATCCCCATGTGGTGTTTCTAAGGTCCTGGACCCTTGGTGTGGCTTAAGGGAGCTGAATTCAAGTTTTTTGGCTCTTCATGAATGCGAACGGGCCTATTAACACCAAATCATTGCTGCTCCCACAGCGGTTCAGCGCAAAGCTCCATAAGCCTGTTTCTTCGCACTCCAACATTGATTGCTTATGGGGACCACTAATGAGTAGCTCCATCAACGTGTGTCTGTGACACTTGTTGGCTCTTCACTCTACGCCAACAGCTCTACCTGCTCCTCGCAGCCCTCTTCAATGTCAAGGAGGCTCATGGTACAACCTGCGTTCCATCGTTGTCGGCCTGAAAGTGTAACTTTGATTGACCCAGTCCAGTGTGACCAGGTAGCCTGAGTTGGCTCTTTGTTCTTTTATGCGCTATTTTCTCTAAAATCTTAAAAAATGTGGTCCTGTTTTATTTATTACATTTTACTCTATTTTTCTCAATTCAGTTGTGATTCTTTTTGTGTAGTATTATTCACTTCACCAGAATCTCTGTTCACACAAAGTTGTGGTGCACACTCAAATTCGTAGTTTTAAGTTCATTTATTGTTCTTGCCCCGTGGCTGACAAACGCGTTTCGCCCATGACAGCCTTTATCAATGCCAGCATAACAACCATTATTTAAAACCTATATACACATCATTTCCTTTACCTTGATACATAAAGTAAGGATGGACTTTCAAGCAATTAATATTGCATCTAAAACATTGCTGCCATCTTGAAGTGGTCAAGGAAAATGTCAGGTAGATATGTGTTTCCTGTATCACAAGATACACTCGAACTTTGCACTCCTGGGTATTTTTCATCAATTTACACACGATTAATGAATGAAGTTCCTCTCAATTGATAATTTTGTTTTTCATTTATTTTTCAAAATAACGAGGATTTTTTCATTGTTGTCTATTTCCAATCATATTTTCATTCCATATATATTTTTCTGTATCTCTGCCCAATGCATTTCAAGCATAAAGCCCTTCTTCAGGGGACATTCATAGTTCTGAAATAATACAATATACCTTAATTGGTTCAAGAAAAGTTTCTAAACAAATATGATATTAGTCATGTCACTCTATTTGTGTCATTTTTTGTCGCATCACCATGCTTAATTCTTATGTAAAGGATATCGAATTTAGTCACCTTATACCCCTTGTGTGTTTGATGAGCGTATTTGTTCTAAGTGCTCGTGTTTTTACAAAGCGTCATGCTCCCAATGGGTTTTAACTTGTACATGCGGCGTAAAAACTGACCTGTTACTTTAATCAGCTTTCTTTGTGCTGAAATGTGAAAAATAAATACCGTCAATGTCCATAAGATGGATGTAGACGAATATTAGAACACTAGTTTGTTTAAAAATCGTAAAGTAAATCTGTGCTCACCTATGGGTATGTAGTCTCCTAACCTCCTCTCTCCTCGTTACTGTCGACACTCTATCCCTGTTACTCTATTTACTTCGTTCCGATCACGTGGGAACGAGCTTTACTAGGCATAGAAGACGTCTTCTCTAAAATGTGTTAGGCTATAGATTTCAACAAACTTTATTAAGGGTCACTATTAGTGTCCTCCAGAATATTAAGCGGACATAAATTAAGTAATCCTACGTAATAGATAGATATTGTTCAATAAAATACTGAACACCTAATTTTTCTGTCGATCAACATAGGTGATGACTCTAAAAAATTATATTAAAAGTGCCGCTAACACCAAATAATCACTACTATTAGGCACTAAATTATCAAAAGGGTATATGATATGAAGGTAACGATGATAGACTCCGGTCTTATGAGTGCATGTTTTTATATATGTGAAACCTAATTGTGTTCCAAAAACTATCAATATGTCTCTTGTACATTATACACATTATTAGCATTGTTCTGAATGGTACATGACGTCCTTCTAAACTGTACATGCGATCCGTATAACTTAATATTTTACAGAAAACAATTTAAGTCCATCCTTTCATTTAATCCTTACGGGTAAATGGTACATAGATAATTTATCCAAAATACTTCTCGTCTGAGTAACTGGCTGGTATTGTCTCTTCCTGGTAATATCGCTACATTTTCAAGAATGCAGAACTTTAGTTGGCTAGCATTGTGTTTTGCCTCATTGAAGTGCACTGCACTTGTGACCGTCTGGATCTGCTTCTAAGAGGTCGCTCCACCCACGCTCCCTGGCCACAGAATCTGCCTGCGCTCTGGTCGCGATAGCATTAGACTTTAAAATCATAGCGCATTGAATTGACACAGCGCCGAACCTCGCATGCTAATTCACTTTGAAGCGCAAAATTGTTTGTTTTAATTGTAACTACTGCCGCCAGTGACTCCATATTTCGTGCTGCTTTACTGTGTGCATTTATTACAGCAATTCCGCCTCATAGTAATCTGCCCCCGCTTCACATGCCATCCTCCATTTTAGCATCCTGTTTGTTTGTTGTTGACCCCTTGGCCCGCCTACCCTCCCCTGCTACCGCCTCCCAGCTGACCCGCCCACCCACGAATACAGCGCTCACCTCCTCCTGCTCGCAGCTGTGACCGTCTGGATCTGCTTCTAAGAGGTCGCTCCACCCATGCTCCCTGGCCACAGAATCTGCCTGATATCCTCGTCCCTGAAGCGCCTCTGCCGAATTGGACTTGGTATCGTACACACAGCGCTCTGGTCGCGATAGCATTAGACTTTAAAATCATAGCGCATTGAATTGACACAGCGCCGAACCTCGCATGCTAATTCACTTTGAAGCGCAAAATTGTTTGTTTTAATTGTAACTACTGCCGCCAGTGACTCCATATTTCGTGCTGCTTTACTGTGTGCATTTATTACAGCAATTCCGCCTCATAGTAATCTGCCCCCGCTTCACGTGCCATCCTCCATTTTAGCATCCTGTTTGTTTGTTGTTGACCCCTTGGCCCGCCTACCCTCCCCTGATACCGCCTCCCAGCTGACCCGCCCACCCACGAATACAGGGCTCACCTCCTCCTGCTCGCAGCTGTGACCGTCTGGATCTGCTTCTAAGAGGTCGCTCCACCCACGCTCCCTGGCCACAGAATCTGCCTGATATCCTCGTCCCTGAAGCGCCTCTGCCGAATTGGACTTGGTATCGTACACACAGCGCTCTGGTCGCGATAGCATTAGACTTTAAAATCATAGCGCATTGAATTGACACAGCGCCGAACCTCGCATGCTAATTCACTTTGAAGCGCAAAATTGTTTGTTTTAATTGTAACTACTGCCGCCAGTGACTCCATATTTCGTGCTGCTTTACTGTGTGCATTTATTACAGCAATTCCGCCTCATAGTAATCTGCCCCCGCTTCACATGCCATCCTCCATTTTAGCATCCTGTTTGTTTGTTGTTGACCCCTTGGCCCGCCTACCCTCCCCTGCTACCGCCTCCCAGCTGACCCGCCCACGCTCCGCCCCCTCCAACATCCATTTATGTCGAATGCCTCAACGTG
Organism: Lissotriton helveticus; assembly: GCF_964261635.1. NCBI lineage: Eukaryota > Metazoa > Chordata > Amphibia > Caudata > Salamandridae > Lissotriton > Lissotriton helveticus. The sequence continues at coordinate 928,271,192 of NC_136061.1, forward strand.
CAGCGTCCACGCGCTGCGGCCGCGCCGAAGGTGCGCCAAAGGTAAGCCCGTCTACGCCCGTCCGCGCCTGGACCGCGCCCAGCGCCAGACCCCCTGGTCCCCGCCTCACCCATCCTCCTCGCGTTACATACGCCGCCTCCTCCCTCCTTGCACTCAACCCCGGCCGACTCACTAACTGCACCCAAGCAGCACCAGGACACACCCATGGACCCTTCACCTGCCACTCCTGCAAATTTACCTGCGTCAAGTCCCAAACTAAATCCACAAACACCAAACAGAGAGCCAACACCAACCACCTCAAATGCATCCTTCTCAACACCCGCTCGGTTCACAAACACGCCATCAACCTTTGGAATCTACTCGACACCATTTCTCCGGACATCGCCTTCCTAACAGAAACCTGGATGAATGCCTCTTCAGCTCCAGACATCACCATAGCCATCCCGGACGGCTACAAGATCATCCGTAAGGACCGCCCCATCCAAACAGGAGGAGGCATCGCCATCGTCCACAAGAACACCATCCGCGTCTCAACCAGCTCAGATGACAACTTCGCTATCGCTGAACACCTTCACTTCCAGATCCACACCGACCCCAAGACCACACTCAGAGGCACCCTCCTCTACAGGCCACCAGGACCCCGTACTAAATTCAGCGAAGACATCACTGACTTTATCACCCCACACGCCCTGCCTTCAGAAGACTACATTCTACTGGGAGACCTCAATTTCCATCTGGAAAAGAGCAACGACAGTAACACCACCACCCTCCTGGACAATCTCGCCAATCTCGGACTCAAACAACTTGTTAACACCCCCACACACTATGCAGGACACACACTCGACCCTATCTTCACTTACAGCAAGCATATCTCCTTCACCCATACCACACTCCTCCACTGGACGGACCACAGCTGTATCCACTTTATCTACAATAAGACCTCGACCCACAACCACCCTCAACCAACTCTGCGAAGAAATTGGAACAAAATCACCATCGACCAGATCTCCACATCGCTTCTTCAAAACCCCCCTGCCTATTCAACGACCCCTAACCAAGCCGCCATCAACCTCACACAATGGCTAACCCAAACCGCCGACAAATTAGCACCCTTGAAAAAACATCAAACCAAGCAAGGTAGCAAGAACGCCCCCTGGTTCAACGACGAACTTAAGAAATCCAAGAAGCTCTGTCGTTCCCTTGAGAAAACTTGGAAAACAGACCCAAACACTATCACCCAAGCCGCCTTCAAAAACGCCACCCGCAAACACCACCAACTAATACGGACAGCCAAGAAATCAGCACTCAAAGACCGACTAGACAACAACGCCCACAACAGCAAGGAACTTTTCAACATCATCAAAGAATTCACCAACCCCACCGCCAGCTCTAACGACATCACCCCCTCTCAAGCCCTCTGCGACTCCCTTGCCTCATTCTTTCATAACAAAATCGCCGACATCCATAACAGCTTTGATAACACACCTGTAAACCAATCCACCCCACTCACCTCCGAACCATCACCCCCTCCGAATACCCTTCTCGAATGGAACCCAATCACCACAGAAGAGACCATTCGCCTGATGAATTCCATCCACTCAGGATCCCCTACAGACCCATGTCCCCATCACATCTTCAACAAAGCAGACTCCATTATCGCGCCCCATCTCCGAGATGTCATCAACTACTCCCTAAACTCCACCACATTCCCAGATAGCTGGAAACACGCCGAACTCAGCGCCCTTCTGAAGAAACCCACAGCTGACCCCAACGAACTCAAAAACTACCGCCCCATCTCGCTCCTCCCATTCCCTGCCAAAGTCATTGAGAAAGCCATTAACAATCAGCTCGCCATCTTCCTCGAAACTAACAAATCACTCGACTCCTCACAGTCTGGCTTCCGAGCCAAGCACAGCACCGAGACCGCCCTCATCGCAGCAACAGACGACATTCGAACACTACTGGACAACGGAGACACAGTCGCCCTTATCCTCCTTGACCTCTCCGCGGCCTTCGACACAGTCTGCCATAGCACCCTTATACAACGCCTCAGAAACATCGTAATTCAAGGAAAAGCATTGGACTGGATCATTTCATTCCTCGCTGGAAGAACTCAGAGAGTCCGCCTCCCCCCTTTTAAGTCAGAGGCCACCGAAGTCATCTGCGGCGTACCGCAAGGATCAGCACTCAGCCCCACCCTCTTCAACGTCTACATGAGCCCCCTCGCAACCATCGCACGTCAACACAACCTCAACATCATCTCCTACGCTGATGACACTCAGCTGATCCTTTCACTCACCAAAGACCCAACCATCGCCAAAAACAACCTACACGAAGGGATGAAAGAAGTAGCCGAGTGGATGAAACACAGCCGTCTAAAACTGAACTCGGACAAAACTGAAGTCCTCATCCTAGGCTCATCCCCCTCCGCCTGGGACGACTCTTGGTGGGCAACGGCCCTAGGAAAAGCCCCCATACCGACGGACCACGCACGGAACTTAGGCATCATCCTGGACTCCTCACTCTCGATGACCAGACAAGTCAACGCCGTCTCTTCTTCATGCTTCAACATTCTACGCATGCTCAAAAAAACATTTTGCTGGATCCCCACCGAAACAAGAAAAACGGTCACCCACGCACTGGTTACAAGCCGTCTGGACTACGGAAACACCCTTTACGCCGGTTCCACCGCGAAACTACAGAAAAAACTCCAACGCATCCAAAATGCTTCAGCCAGACTCATACTAGACATCCCCCGCACAGACCACATTTCTGCTCACCTGAAAGACCTTCACTGGCTCCCCGTCAACAAGAGAATAACGTTCCGTCTCCTCACCCACGCACACAAAGCCCTATACGAACTTGGACCTGATTGTCTCAACACGCGCCTTTCCTTTTACACCCCCCACCCGCCAGCTGCGTTCGTCCAACCTAGCCCTCGCCGCTGTTCCGCGCATCCGCAAAACCACCATGGGAGGAAGATCCTTCTCCTACTTAGCGGCCAAGACCTGGAATTCCCTTCCCATCCACCTCCGTCTTACTCAAAACCACCTAGCCTTCAGAAAACAACTTAAAACATGGATATTCGATAAGTAAACCTCCCCCCCCCTTCCTCAAGCGCCTTGAGACCCTACGGGTATGTAGTGCGCTATATAAATTCTGACTTGACTTGACTTGACACTGCCACTGTGGATTTCAGATTGTTCAACCGAATATTACTTTTATGTTCAATTATTCTGGTTTTGATTTTCCTTTGTGTTTTCCCCACATATGACAAGCCACATGGACATCGTAGCATATATATTACATTACTAGTGCGGTGGAGAAGTGTGGCTCAATGGTTAGAGCGGGAGACCCTGATGCAGATGTCCAGCCCGGGACCAGGGTTCAATTCCCTGCCTCGGCGGGTCTTGGGCTCAAAAATTCCACGGACCTGATAATTCTCGCCTTGGTGCATATTCCAATCATGGAGTCCCACTCTGCAACTCTGGGCAATAGCTTGCTTAATCTCCACAACGGCCCCCACAACGCTAAGGATGCCTGGCCTCCACCTTGGGAGTGCCTCACAGGGAAAGCCAGGATGGGTTCCACAGCGGTATTCAGACAAGCGCCTTGCGACCCTTGCGGGTGAGTAGTGCGCTATACAAGTATCAATACACAAGTTCCCGATACCTTCAATTTCACTGGCCTGCCTTTAGTGGGATGGTTACATTACTTTTGATTATTGCTGAACAGTTTCCACAGTTGTGGCATGGTAATGTGCCTTTATATTTTCCATGTTGTACTCGATCTGGTTGTTTGATAAGTTCTTTTAGATTTTTTGTTCTTTCATATGCAAATATTGGTTGTTTAGAAAAGATGCCTTTGAAGTCTTCTTCCAATGCTAAAAGAGGCCAATGGTTTCTGATTTATTGTTTGATCTTGTAACTTCTCGTCGAAAATTTTGAAATAAATACCATTCTTTGTTCTTCTTGTTTTGTCCTAGTAGACAATAAATGTTGTCGTTGTAATTTGTCTGCTCTTTCTGCCGCGGAAAATATCAGAATATCTTTTCAGTTTACCCACATCCGTCGTATCAGGTATTACCTCAACTTTCTTAAATAATAAATTCATCCATTATTATTCTCATCAATTCTCACGCGATACGCCTTCATATCACGATTACATCAATTCACATGTGGGAAATCTATACAATTCATTGTCTCCCAGTGAAGAGGCCAGCTCATTTATCAGTGACCCAAATCATGCCTATAATGGGCACACAATTCATCTTATACTTTTCCACTTACCACAATAGGCCCTATCGATAGGGCATAGTCCATTCCTAATCTACCTCTAAATATCAAAGTGACGTGTGCAATATAAACATAGTCAATAAGTGAGGAAGAAGAGAGAATGGAGGGATGAGGGTGGAAAAAAGATATGGAAAAAAGATAAGGGACAAATGGGAGGGGGCGGGGAGGGGATTCGGGGGAAAATAGAAGGGTGGGCGTAGGGAGGGCGGAAAAAGGGGAAGAGAAGGGGAGAAAACAGCATAAACATCTAGAACTACAATAAAATATATATAAATATTCAGATCCTTCATTTTCCTATTTAACTCATTTGTTAACAATCATTGTTTACCCTAACCAATGTGAACCCATAGTTCCTCTTCACTATTAAGTCCCTATGGGACCAAAGTTCAAAGTTTGATAATGGACTTTGACTCCAGTTGTCGCAGAACCCTCACCTTATCACCTCCTCTGTCCAGAGGGGGTACCTGATCTATGCAAAAGAAACTCATGAGTTGGCTATTGATTTTATGTTCATCTGCAGAATGTCTCGCTACTGGATAGCTACCGTCTTTCCTGGTTATTGCCCACATGTGCTCTAAGACCCTCTTTTTTGCTTGGTGTATCGTGCTAACCACGTAACGTAGGTTGCATGGACACACCAAACAATAGACAACAAAGTCTGTATTTCAGTTTAATAGCTTTGTTACCTGCTTGTTAGAGTCCTTGCCTGGAACCTGAAACTCCTTGATTTTATTATTATTATTATTATTATTTAAAATTTTATATAGCGCGCAGTTACCCTTGGGCATCCCGGCGCTTGAACAGAGCTTTACAGATAAAACAGTCAGTTAGTCAAGACAAATCACGCAGGAAACAGATACGTTTTCAGACCTTTGCGAAAGCGCAAAGTACCGGTCTCGGCGCGAAGTTTTAAAGGTAAAGAGTTCCAGAGCGTAGCTGTGTTCACTGAGAATCTTCTCCCGCCCGTACGCGATCTCTTTACTCTGGGGACAAGGAGAAGATGTTTCTGGTCGGATCTCAGCGTTCTATTCGCTTTGTAAGGCACTGCTAGATTTCTTAGAATAGGTGGTCCTGTACCCTGAAGAATTTTGTGGGCTATGCAAAGTGCCTTGAATTTTACTCTTTCACGCACTGGTAACCAGTGCAACGCCTTAAGGGCGGGTCTAGCTGATTCAGTTCTGGGAATGCCCATGAGCAATCTGGCCGCCGCGTTTTGGACCTGCTGTAATTTGTTAAAGGTGGATTCAGGGGCACCCAGAAAAAGGCCATTACTATAGTCAAGGCGAGATGTTATAAGCCCCTGAATCAGCAGCTTCCTCGATGGAAAGGGGAGAAGCGGAAAGATTTTACGAGCTGCACGTAGCAGGGCGAAACACACTCCTGCCGTTTTTTTGGCTTGGGTCCTGAAGGAAAGATCTTGTTCCAGCCAGACCCCCAAGCTCTTAATCTCCTCTTTCATAATGGGGAGATCACCCATACAGCTCGGCCAGCAGGTCAATGGCAATGAGGGAGCTTTATTCCCTAACAGCATAATCTCTGTCTTAGAGCCGTTCAGTTTAAGAGCTGATTCGTCCATCCAGGTGTGGACTTCCACCAGGCATGAGTGCAACAAATCGGGGTTATCTACCAGTTGAGGAAGGGCGACCACTAACTGAGTATCATCAGCATAGCTGATGATCTTGATGTTGTAAGGGGCCACCACATCCTCCAGGGGGGCCATATAAACATTAAACAATGTTGGGCTCAGGGAGGAGCCCTGTGGCACACCCCACTGGAGGGGGATAGATGTAGTCCGATTGCTGCCTTCCCAAACCTGGTATGACCGACCGTCAAGAAATGAGCTAAGCCACTTCAAGGCGGCCCCTGCCACCCCCACCTCTGACAGTCGCTGAATCAGCACCTGGTGATTCACGGTGTCAAACGCAGCACTCAGGTCCAGGAGGATCACTGCCACTGATCCTCCCGAATCCATGATGCGTCTGGATTCTTCTACGACTGCCAGGAGGGCAGTGTCAGTACTCTGGCCTGGACGAAAACCGGGCTGCGAGTCTCGGAGCAGACCATTCGACTCTAAGAAGTTTGACAGTTGGTAATTTGCTAGCTTCTCAGCAATTTTGCTGAGGCCTGGCAACAGAGATATAGGCCTATAGTTTGCCAACTCCGCCATGTCCAAATTAGGCTTTTTAACAGTGCCTTTACCACTGCTGTTTTCCAGCTTGGTGGCACCAAGCCCTGGGAGAAAGATGCATTCATCAAGTCCGTGATGGGCGCCACAATGGAGGTTGCTACTTGCTTTAAAAATTTAATAGGGACCGGATCCATGGGGGAGCCACTTTTCATGGAGACAAGAGCTTTCAATGTTTCAGCCTCTGAGACTGGGCCAAAAGTATCCAGAAAGATAGATCGCTCTCTCGGCTGAGTTGAGGAGTACTCTTCCTGGGTTACTTGAGGTTGTGTATTCTGGGGTAGGGAATTAAGTATCCTCTCTATTTTTGTATGAAAGAAGTCTGCCAACTCCTTACACTTCTGAATGTCATGCGTGGCTATCCGTTCAGGAACTTTAAGGAGTTCTTGCACCACTTTAAAGGTTTCCCTAGAAGAATTTGATGCTGATCGTATGCGTTCCTCAAAGAATTGGGCTTTTGCCAGTCGAAGGGCAGCTTTATAGCCCCGCATCGCTGCCCAATATTCCTTTCGCTTAATTGCATCGAATTTCTTCCTCCAAGCCCTCTGCAATTTTTTGCATCCTTTTTTAAGCAGGCGAAGCTCATCCGTGTACCATGGAGCGGAACCAATTCTTTTCTCCCTCTTTTGTACTGTTTTAATAGGAATGAGGGTGTCAAGCGAGGCACTCAACCATCGGTTAAAGTTGGAATCTCCTTTAATCGGGTCTGACTCGGGCGGAGGTCGCGAGTTTACCAATTTGACGGACCAGTCACTGATCGATAATCTGGACCAGGCTCTGTCCACCAGAAACGCTTGATGCGTAGGTGTTGAAGGTAATTTAACTTGCCATTCCGCCGAAACTAAAAATGATCAGACCACGGAAGAGGATATGCTGGCTTGGCCGTGAACAGGGGGATATTAGAGAATATTGGGTCTAATAAATGACCCTTCTCATGCGTGGCTCCTGTGTTGATTAAAGGGAGCTCACATGCAGCCAAGTCACCTTTGAGATCTTTGGCAATAACATCTGTAGTATCATCGAAATGGAGATTAAGGTCTCCCAACACGATGAAATTGGATGTAGATGAGGCCAGCAACGTTACAGTTTCCATAACGGAACTTACGAAGTTGCCCACACCACCCGGAGGCCGATAAATCAGAAGACCTGACAATGTCAGTGTGGGAGATATCTGTAATGAGAAATGGCAGCTCTCACAATCGGCGACAAATCCCTTCTGGGCCCTACATACGTAGTTTTCTCTATGTAGGATAGCAAGACCACCCCCACACCCCTCAGGTCTATCCAGATGATACAAGAGAAAGCCTGGCGGGAGGGCTTGCACAATGTCAGCATTGGAACTGGAAGGTATCCAAGTTTCCGAAAGAAACAGGATATCTAAGTCCTGATCTTGTATGAGAAGATTAAGTTCGACTGAATGCCGCGGAAGAGACCTGCAATTAAGCAGACCCAACAGCAGGGTATTCTTACCTGTCTGCGGAGGAGCCGGCGTGCCCACCCCACATAAAGGTGGTAGGAACAAACCATTGTCAACTGGAGGACAGTCTTCGGGAATAGGATTGCGCAAAGCGAGGAGATCCTCCCGGGAGTAAGTAAGTCTCAATGCTAAACTGTTGGGCATAGTGCCAGGCCCCAGGCCCGTCTGAGCCCGGACGAGCCCAGACGGGCAGGACTCTGGCTGGACTCCGGCGTGAGTCCGACGTCTCCGCTGCGCATCTCCGCTGCGCATCGTCATGGTGAGGTTTAAATAGGGGCGTGTAATCCTGGCTTGAAGACTAGGGCGCTGGCCGAAATGGCGCCGCGATGACTCCCTGCCTCACCCAAGATGGAGGTCAAGATGAGAGAGTGTGTTCAGGGTCTAAGTGATCCGCTCCCAACAGCGGTGAGTGCCAAATTTTAAATGCGGGTAAGCGCTATATGTAAAGAAAGTATAAAACGATTTTAAAAAGTTGAGGCAATATTTTTTAAAATATGCGCGTTAGACGCTGTAAATTCCGCCGCAAGCGCGCCTGGAAAACTCCATGCTGCGAGGTCGAAATACCTTGTTCAAGGCTGGCCAGGCAGGTATACTCACCTTAAGTAGGGGCGTGTAATCCTGGCTTGAAGACTAGGGCGCTGGCCGAAATGGCGCCGCGATGACTCCATGCCTCACCCAAGATGGAGGTCAAGATGAGAGAGTGTGTTCATGGTCTAAGTGATCCGCTCCCAACAGCGGTGAGTGGCAAATTTTAAATGCGGGTAAGCGCTATATGTAAAGAAAGTATAAAACGATTTTAAAAAGTTGAGGCAACATTTTTTAAAATATGCGTGTTAGACGCTGTAAATTCCGCCGCAAGCGCGCCTGGAAATCTCCGTGCTGCGAGGTCGAAATACCTTGTTCAAGGCTGGCCAGGCAGGTATACTCGCCTTAAGTAGGGGCGTGTAATCCTGGCTTGAAGACTAGGGCGCTGGCCGAAATGGCGCCGCGATGACTCCCTGCCTCACCCAAGATGGAGGTCAAGATGAGAGAGTGTGTTCAGGGTCTAAGTGATCCGCTCCCAACAGCGGTGAGTGCCAAATTTTAAATGCGGGTAAGTGCTATATGTAAAGAAATTATAAAACGATTTTAAAAAGTTGAGGCAATATTTTTTAAAATATGCGCGTTAGACGCTGTAAATTCCGCCGCAAGCGCGCCTGGAAAACTCCGTGCTGCGAGGTCGAAATACCTTGTTCAAGGCTGGCCAGGCAGGTATACTCGCCTTAAGTAGGGGCGTGTAATCCTGGCTTGAAGACTAGGGCGCTGGCCGAAATGGCGCCGCGATGACTCCCTGCCTCACCCAAGATGGAGGTCAAGATGAGAGAGTGTGTTCAGGGTCTAAGTGATCCGCTCCCAACAGCGGTGAGTGCCAAATTTTAAATGCGGGTAAGTGCTATATGTAAAGAAATTATAAAACGATTTTAAAAAGTTGAGGCAATATTTTTTAAAATGTGCGCGTTAGACGCTGTAAATTCCGCCGCAAGCGCGCCTGGAAAACTCCGTGCTGCGAGGTCGAAATACCTTGTTCAAGGCTGGCCAGGCAGGTATACTCGCCTTAAGTAGGGGCGTGTAATCCTGGCTTGAAGACTAGGGCGCTGGCCGAAATGGCGCCGCGATGACTCCCTGCCTCACCCAAGATGGAGGTCAAGATGAGAGAGTGTGTTCAGGGTTTAAGTGATCCGCTCCCAACAGCGGTGAGTGCGAAATTTTAAATGCGGGTAAGCGCTATATGTAAAGAAAGTATAAAACGATTTTAAAAAGTTGAGGCAATATTTTTTAAAATATGCGCGTTAGACGCTGTAAATTCCGCCGCAAGCGCGCCTGGAAAACTCCGTGCTGCGAGGTCGAAATACCTTTTATTGCTTCTCTTACATGCCTTACACTTCCAACAGGGGTAAAAACCTGTTATATCTGCAAGGCCCCTGTTGCTGAAATGGCTGTGTACCAGGAGATCTTTGAGAGAGGTATTTTTCCTGTAGATGATACTCAGATAGTGTGTGATCGTTTTACCAATTACCCCACCTGCCTGAAGGATATTCCAGTGCTTTCCCAAAATATGGCGTATTTCTCCAGAGTTTACGGAGTACGTCAGTACTTGGAAATCTTGGAAAGGCTGCTGGGTGTAACTCTCGAACTTTAGAGCTATACTTTTAATCACTTTTGAAGATCGGATAACTATAAAATTATTTTGAAATTGTTCTTAACTCGCTTAACTGCCACATATTCACCATAGACTGCTTTTATTATATAGTTTAACAATCACCAAAGTCTCTACCTGCACACTTGATTGTTCGCCGGCCCCCTGCCCTGGTCCATCACGGCAGAGTGCCGTTCATGTGGAGGGCAAGGCAGGTAGCATCGGGGACGTCAGCAAGGCACCTCCGGTTTGGGAGGAGACGGAGGCACTTTCCCACGCTCACCACTTCATTAGTCCGATGTGCCAGAGTTTGCGCCGTCGGCGTGCTGGAGGTGCGCCTAAGGCAGCCTGTCTGCGCCCGTACGGGACTGGCTGGGACTAGGGGCTATGACCCCTGCATCTTTTAACCCTTCTCCTAATACCACATACCGCTACTCAAGGGAGACACTGTTAGCGATATCCCAACATTCATCAAGTGATAAAACACAGTGAATGAAAGCTGATCCAGGAAACATGGAAAGTACATTTTCCTACCGTGGATGCAAATGGCATAACCTAGCACAACCTGATCGACCTCACATGGAGACAGTGGATCAGTCTAAAGTTAGATGCCTATACTTTAATGCCAGGTCAGTACCCAAACATTCTATTGATATTTGGGATATCCTAAATAAGAAGAAGCCTGACCTGGTTTTCATAACTGAAACCTGGTTAGATGAAAACAACTCCCAAGATATTGCCAATCCCCTACCCACCACACACAAAATACTAAAACAAGATAGGCAGGGACGGAAGGGAGGGGGGCTGGCTGTTCTGTTTAAAGAGCATCTCGCTTGTCTCCATACTGAAGTTTCACCACTAGGAGAACATGAAGTACTAGCCTTCCAGGTGTCTAGAGAGGGTCATGTAATACTCGGTGGAGCAGTGATCTATAACCCACCAGGACATCAAACAGAACTTAGTACCAAATTACGTGCCCAACTATTCCCTTCCTGCCTAAAGCAACAGAACTATCTAGTAATAGAAGACATCAATGTCCACTTTGAGAAAGTACAGAACCCCTCAGTAATGCACCTCGAAAATGATATGCAGATCCTTCAGCTTAAGCAATGGGTCAAAGGACCCACACATACAGCAGAGCACACCTTAAATCTACTATTATCTAATATAGAGTCTACAAGAATCCAGGAGATCAAACCCCGGTCCTGGACAGACCACTCACTTATATCCTGTTCATTCAGACTATCAGGAAACATAACCAAACCCCCAAAGTCCTTGCGAGGTGCAAACAGAGCCTGGAGGTTGGTCACCATAGACTTGTTTCAGTCCCATTTCTCCCCCAAGAAAACTATGGCTCACATAACTCTTCCGGTCAACATGAAAGCAGTAAAACTTGAAACTGAAATTACTAATATTCTGGACGGTTATGCTCCCAAACTAAAACCTAAATTGAGAAACCGATCCCTATCTGAAGAGTGGTACTCACCACAACTTAGGGCATTGAAAAGAAAGTGTAAAACGGTGGAACACGACTGGAGACTGTCCAAACAGGAAACAGACAGGACAAAATATAAGATAGAGTTGAGGAACTACAATAATGTGATCAAGAAGGCTAGGAAGACCTACTTTGTGCAGCCGATAAATGAGAACTGCAACTCGGCAAAAGAACTATACAGAATAGTGAGGGAACTTTGCAAGCTAGCTAGCATGTCCCAAACTCTGGTCCCCTCAGAGGAAGACTGTGAAAGGATCAGCAAATTTTTGCTGATAAAATTAGTAACATCTATTCCTCATTTGATACAAATACCCTGACAGTTGCAACAAACTGGGAACACCTGCCTCCACATCCAGATGCATCAGCATGCATGGGTAACCTCTCCTCATTCACAGAGGAAGGTGTTGTCACATACATGGGGGATGTAAAATCAGGATCCCCCCTGGACCCATGTCCCCATTTTATCTTCTCCAGAATCACACATACAATATGCCCATATGTAACTCACCTGTTCAACAAATCTCTTGACAAAGCAGTATTTCCAGAGATTTTTAAACAGGCTATAGTGACCCCCCTATTGAAGAAAGCTGGATCGATGTTCACAATCCGGAAAACTACTGGCCTATCTCTCAACTCCCATACCTCTCCAAAGTTCTGGAGACATTGGTGAACAGACAACTGTCCAATTGCCTAGAATCCAACGAACTACTGGACTGCTCTCAAACTGGCCTTAGAGCCACTAACAGTACTGAAGCTACTCTCCTAGCCGTATTAGAGGATATCAGATCAATGACCGATCAGGGAAAGGCTGTCGCCCAGATCCTGTTTGAACTGTCAGAAGCATTCGACACAGTCTCACACAAACTTTTACTGGAAACCATCCTTAAAAAAGGTATCCATGACAAAGCTCTTCAGTGGTTTAGCTCCTTTCTGAGCCATTGAACACAAACAGTACAAATGGGCCAGAATTCATCTAAACCAAAAACTGTCAACTGCGGTGTCCCACAGGGAGCCTTCCTGAGTCCTACGCTTTTCAATGCCTTTGTGTCATCTTTGGCAATGATCAGCAGGAAATGGGGATTTGGTCCCATGCGGATGACACACAGCTGATGATAGCCATTGAAGAAAGGCATGAGGACACCAGGGTCAAACTAAATAACTGCCTATCGGAGATGGCAACCTAGATGTCTGAATACTGCTTGAAGCTACATGCAGGAAAATCTGAAATCCTGCTCTTCGGAGGAGCCAATTGATCTGGGATGCCACGTGGTGGCCTCAATCACTAGGAGATGCCCCAGCACCCAAATCATGCACAAAAAACTTGGGTGTATTTATCAACAATACTCTGTCCATGCAGGATCATGTGCGGGTTCTATGTGGCAAAAGATTTGCGACTCTGAAGCTCTTAAGAAGGCTTTTCTCCTGGACCCCCCTAGTATGCAGGAAAACAATCACACAGGCCGTACTCATCAGCAAATTGGATTATGCAATATTTGTAGGTATGGCAGATTACCATTTCTCACACCTACAAGTGGTACAGAATGGGGCTGCCAAGCTGCTGTGCAATAAAAGCAAATTTAGCTCAGCATCTGCATGCATGAGACAGCTAACTGGCTACCCATGCGCCAAAGAGCAAGATTTAGGCTGATTAGTCATGCACACAATGCCCTGTCCTGCCACGGCTCAAGAATTCTACAGAACAAAATCGAATTCTACGTCCCCACGAGATGTCTAAGGTTACATCATCAGGCACTGATCAGGCCTAAAGGCATAAAGAAAGTGAGAGCAGTAGGCTGATCGTTCTCCTATCTGGCTGCTAAGCACTGGAACGAACTACCTCAAGCACTGCGTCCCACTGTGGACTATCTAACATTTAGAAAAAACCTTAAAACTCAACTGTTTCCCAAAGATTAAGTGCTGACAGTCTATATGCACCCAGGACTACCTCAACCATGCTTTTCCTGCTACCCAGCGCCGTGATATCCAACAGGATGAATGCCGCGCTCTATAAATAAATAAATATATAAATAAATAAATAATCTGGTTATCCCTTCTTTACTCTCACTTAATCTTTTTATTCAGGAGCTCCTCTCTCTTACTGTGACTGGCCCTTACTACAGCCGACTGCAATGATTTGTTCGGATAGCCCCTTTGACTAAACCTTTTCACAGCCTGACCTTTCACCATTTCATAATCTTCTGCTGTAGTACTATTCCTTTTTAAGTGGAGTAACTCCCCATAGGGGATGCTATTAACTAGACAGTGAGGATGCTGGCTGGTATAATGCAAGATAGCATTTCCTGCAGTTGGTTTATGGAACAGGTTTGTTTTCAATTGATTTCCACTCTCATAGACCAACAAATCAAGATAAGCAACCTTATTGGATCTTATAGGACTAGACAAGTGTAAGTTATTTTCATTGGTATTTGAACTGTCAATATATTCTTCCAACTCTTCATGGAAACCTGTCCAGATGATAACAATACTGTCTATGCAACGGGCCGAGATAGCCACTTTCTGTGCCCAAACCTCATTGTGTCCCGCCCAGGTCACGTGCCTCTCCCACCAGCCCACAAACAGGTTTGCGTAGCTGGGGGCGAAGCACGTGCCCATCACGGTGCCCTGCTTTTGGATATATAGTTGATCTCCAAAAGCAAACATTTTGTTATGTAGACAGAATGACATGAGTTGTAATACCATCTGGTTGTGTTCTGCATATTTTAAAGGTCTAGTCTTCAAACAGGTTTTAATTGCTTTCAGACATTGCATGTGATTAATGCAGGTGTAAAAACTGTCTAGAGTTACATTGAAGAAAATTCTCCTTCCTTGCAATATTGGCGATCAATTTGATAAAATCTGGGCTATCATACACAAAAGGACATAATGTAGTGTTCACCCATACCGTAGTGTTCTCCAAAAGACTCCCCTTGGAGGTACGTGATCGTTTGTATGTAGCCCCACGTCCTAAAAATCACATTTGCGCGACAGGATTTCTCGATATAGTTCTTTGAGTGTTTCCATTATTATTTGGTTGTGTTTTTCTTTGTGAACTGAAGACTGTCTTTCGTATGAAGTGGATATCTAGCTGTGCCTAGAAAAATTACCTGAATTCTAAATACATTTTGAAAAGAATGAATAAATTCATGGACATTGGATCTAAAACTATTGGACTTTTTCAATATTACAAGAACTGTTGATATTACATAGACGGTTGATACTACCTGTAATGTGCTCGGGGTCGATTTTGAACGGTAGCTATCCAGTTGGGAGGCATTTTGCAGAGCAACATAAAAGCAATAGCCAACTCCTGAGTTTCTTTTGCATAGATCAGGTACCTACTCTGGACAGAGGAGGTGATAGAGTAAGGGTTCTGCGACAACTGGGGTCAAAGTAAATTATCGAACTTCAAACTTTGGTCCAGTATGGACTTAATAGTGAAGAGGAACTATGGGTTCACATTGATTAGGGTAAACAATGATTTTTAACGAATGAGTTAAATAAGAAAATTAAGGTTCTTTATCATTATATATATTTTATTATATTTATAGATTTGTATGCTGTTGTTTTTTCTCCTTCTCTTCCCCTTTTCCGCCCTCCTTTTCCCCACCCTTCTTTTTTCCCTGCCTCCCCTCCCCTCCTCGCACCCATTCCCTCCTATTCATCCTTTATCTTTTTTCCATCCTCATCCCTCCATTCTCTCTTCTTCCACACTTATTTAGTATGTTTATATTTGGCACGTCACCTTGATATTTAGAGGTAGATTAGGAATGGACTATGCCCTATCGATAGGGCCTATTGTGGTTAGGGGAAATGTATTGTGTGCCCATTATGGGAATGATTTGGGTCACAGATAAATGAGATGGCCTCTTCGCTGGGAGACAATAAATTGTCGAGATTTCCCACATGTGGATTGATGCAATCATATTTTAAGGCATATCACATGGGAAATGATTATAACAATAATGGATGAATTTATTATTTAAGAAAGTTGAGGTAATACATGATATGACAGATGTGGGTAAACTGAAAAGATGTACTGATATGTGGAATTTGGTACACATGCATTTTCCTTGACCACTCCAAGATGGCTGCAATGTTTTAGATGCAACATTAATTGTTTGAAAGTCCGTCCTTACTGTTTGTATCATGGTAAGGAAATGACGTTTATTTAAGCTTTGAATACTGGTTTTTATGCTGACATTGATAAGAAACAAGTTTGTCAGCTACGGGGCAAGAACAATAAAGTAACTTAAAACTACGAACTTGAGTGTGCGCCACAACTTTGTGTGAACAGAGGTTCTGGTTAAAAATTGTTGCAGTGCACCGCTGCTTTGTGGCAGCACCCACCTGAAAGTTGAGCGGTTCTGGTGAGGACTGTTGGTGGAATATTATTCACTTCATGACTGCTTGAAGTGTTGCACAAATTCTTTGCATAATGCCTCTAAGTTAAGCCTGACTGCTCTGCGCCTAGCTACTAGAGGGTTGAGCACAGGTTAATTTAGGGATGGTTTGTGCCTCACCCTGACAAGGATTGTGGTTGCTAATTGACCGGTGCAGCTTAGGTTTTGTCCTTGTCCCTTCCAGCTCAAATTTCTAAGAATTTACAAAGTTTAACACTTTATATGTGTGCTCATGGTATGCATAAAGGAGTTAACACTGGTAAGAGTTAAAGATATCTGGACTTTTGGTGTCCAGATATGTTCGGATTGGCCCATTCAAAGTGGATGGATGGATTCTGATTGCCTGGCCACATCCTGGTGAATATGTTGTTGCATCCATTACACAATTCCTGAAAAACAAATGTTAGGCCACATAAGGGGGCAAGATAGGCACACCCTAAACACTCCTAGGCCCCATGGAGGGGTAGGAGGACTGAAAAGACCTCTCACCCTTCTTGATGGCTAGAATGAGCCACAGGGGGCAAAGGGACACCAACATAGTTCAAAATGGCGTACCAAGAGCCAACATAATGGAAAAGATGGTTGATCCCCCAGAGGGTGGCCGGGAACTGGCGCTTCATTTTTAAGCCTCCTGAGCACTCAGTGAGAGCCAAGGACTGGTCGTAGCACAAGGAAATAAAAAACAAACATTATAGAGGGTGGGCGGGGGCAAGTGAGGAGCCAGCCCCAACAGTCGATTTAAATCCAGGCTTCTCCATCCCTCCAGCAGCCACAGGAATGCGCACTGCTGTGCTCTTTAATTATATGTCACAAAGGACCCCCACCTCCCTCGACTAAGAAGAAGACGGACCAGGTACTGCTACTGCCACAATGCCCATGTCTTGGGAGGCAGGAGGGTCTGGCCTGAAATCTTCCACTATTGCTGACTGCTGGTAGAAAGGGTGCTTTGTTCCTGCTCCCACAGTCAGCACACATGGGAGCTAGCAAGGATGCTAGCTCGCACTTGGCACAGAAGAGTTGTGCAGGGCACGCAGGAACCAATAGGGACACGGGTGCATTGGTGCTCCCCCCGCAGCCCCAATGGAAAATAAATGTTGTGTTGACCAGGGCACACATTTGCAAAAAATAAGTACTTTTTCTGTGGCGGCCACATCAAAGGGCAGCTGTGGGGCTCCAATCAAATCAGGCCCAGAGGGTCCTATTAACCCTTCCAAGGAGTATTCATTATTTGCATATTCCACTTGCGGTGCTCAATGGAGGGCACAGGCATCCCAAAGATGTTTCTAAAGGTTTGTGGGGCTGCCCTCTAAAGGTTTTTTTAATGCATCCCTAAGTCTCCTAGGGCATTAAACTGGTGCAACCAGGAGAGTTTCCACATAGTTTGAAGCACTCTTAGACCTTGGAATTTTGCTCAGAGGCTCTGAGGTGTGGGAACTTCTGTGGATGAATCATGACGCTGTGCTTTCAGTATGTTGAAAGTAGAAGAAAGACTCACTCTTATATGATATTCAAATTACGATGCTTTGTTGATATTTAATCTTAATATAGCTTTCATAAGGTCATGGGGTGTTTTATTGATAATCATCTTGTTATAAGTGAGTCATTACATGTTCTTAAGAGTTTCATTAGGGTTTACCATATCCAGCAGTTTTAATGGGGTTGCTTTTGTCTGTTGTGGTATGTTTCTGCTTTTATGATTGTGGTGAGCTCCTGACAATGCCAGTAGGCCTGCCATATAACAACTACACCCCTTATAGTGTGTCTGTGGGGGATATTACAGATTTAGAACTCACGGCTCGCTAGAGGTTGTGTACAATTAGGAGGGTGTTGCCATAGGTATGTCCACCAGCATGCTTGAACCTATTTGTAAATTAATATATAGTAATATGTAGGACACTTAATAAGTCCTTGAAAGGGTGTTTAGAAATTTGCGTATTCTACTTCCGGTGCCCCAAAGAGAGCTGACACCACAAACATGTTTCTAAATGTTTGGGGTCTGCCAGGAGTTCAGCATCCTCCACAAGAACCACAATTAAGTGTTTTCAAAATTGACCTACGTCTCTTAGGGTATGCAATTGGTGATCCAAGGTAAACTTTTTAAACAATTTGAAGCACTCTTAGAGCTTGGAGTCTTGTTCATTGGCTTTGGCATGTGGGTATATCCGTTGGTTACCCCTACGATAGATTGCACATAAGGCAGGTTTTAAAAATTTGAAAAAAGACTTATTCTCATATTTTATAGAAGTTGTGATGCTTTATTGATAATGGCAAAGTTGAAGATGATGCAGTATTTGTCTTAACCCCTTAAATGAGATCGAAGGCTGCACTCCCTCCCTAGTGTGTCTGTTGGCCACTGGACAACACTAGGGGGGAGGGGTTTAGAAAGCACCCTCTGGTGCTTTCCGCCAGAGAGTTTTCTTTTTTTTCTACACCTCAGACATCTCTGGAAAAACTTCCTGAGCAGCCTGGGTTTTTAAAAAATATTTGTAATCATGATCAGACATCATTACTCCTGAAAGTGAAAGTAAAACAAGCCAATGGGCTCATTTACTTTCACTGATTCAGTGCTCAGGGGCTTATCTCAGCTGCTGACCTCTGATTCTCTCAGAAGAGGTATTGTTAGAAAGGAGATAATCTTCCCTTTACAATGGTACCTCGGCACAGCGGATCCCTGCATGGGGCTTGTCACAGGAGAACAATGCCGAAGCATGGATTCACCCACTAGACACCAGAGCTATGGTGAGCGGCCCATTAGGCAAGGTCTTGTGCTCCCTTAACCTCCTCTAAAATTATGCCTCCCGTGGGGACAGAGGGCAGTAAATACCGCAATCTGCCCCAGAGGGGAAAGAAAGCCTACTAGATAACAGGGGCTGAAATCATGCAATATGTTTAGGTGGGAGTGCCCCCCCTGGGCATGGGCCTGTCTTGTCCCCCCACCCTGGAGCCGAATAGACCTTCTGCCACTCCTGGGGGGTGGATAACGTATTCACCCCCAATCTGCCACCCCCTCACCGGGGGGAATAAAT
Source organism: Lissotriton helveticus (assembly GCF_964261635.1). Classification (NCBI taxonomy): domain Eukaryota; kingdom Metazoa; phylum Chordata; class Amphibia; order Caudata; family Salamandridae; genus Lissotriton; species Lissotriton helveticus. Next base: position 928,290,246 of record NC_136061.1, read on the forward strand.
CTCTCTAAACACCACTGATTTAAAAAATGCACCAAAATAAACAAAAGGATCAGTTGACTTACCCTCGCATCAAGCTATACTGTGCCCGGGTGGGGTCAACTGTGTCTTTCTACCCCCCCGGAGGCAGATAGCAGGCTTGTTTCAAACTTCCTCGGGTGGAGAGAAATCCACCTCACACCAGGGATTGTGCCTTACAGGCAAAAGAAAGTGGTGCGGGTTTTGCCCTCTGGCATTGGCCACACTCCACCCTAAAAGAGACAAATCAGCCTTTTGTCTCACCCAGGGACAGACAGTAGGTGCGCCTTCAATGTTTCCTTGGTGGGCAGAGAAAGCCCACTGTATGATGAGATATATATTTGTAATTGGTGTGGGTCTTGCCCATCCTAACATCAGACCCCACACACTCCCCTTAAACTTCAACAGTCTTTCCGCTAGCCTGCAGATTAAAGCATCCCATGCCAATGGCAATCGAGAGGACATTTGATTTATGTGAGTGTTATTTTTACATATGAGTCAGGAAAGTATGGCCCTCCCAATTTCATTCAACTTGCAATGGTATATGACTGCTCTTTTTGGGCTTGGATAGGCTGCCACCTGAAAATACCTACTTGACCCAGATAGTTCTAAAAACTAGACATCATGGGTAGTCCAGGGTGGAGTGCTTTGTATGCGTTCCACACCATTTTCCTACCCACAATGTCATGCAAACCTCAAACTATGACTAAAACACACATTTCCTTCCCATTTCCGTGAGGAAATCTTCTGGAATCTGTGGGGAGCCACAACCTTCCTACCACACAGCATTGCCCGAAGTCTCCAGATAAAAATGGAACCTCACTTGTGTGAGTGGGCCAAGAGACCTTGACACAATAGGCACTTAAGGGCTACGTGGGCAGATCAGAAATAGGGGTAGCTGCGGGATTTGAGGCTATGATCGGCTGCCATCAATGAAAACCTACCACCCAGAGACATTTTCAAAGACTAGACAACAAGGGGATTCCTGGGTGGCATGCCTTGCATGAATCTCACTAGGTTTTCTGACCCACAATGCCCTGAAAACCTCAACCTTTGCCTGCTAGAAGTCACACATTTTCCTACATTTCTGTGATGTAAACTTTAGGAATCCACAGAAATCCTCAAAATTCCTACCACCCAGGATTGCTCCACTTGTGTCGACAAAAATGCTGCACCACTTGTGTGGTTGAGCCTAGTGACTGCAACAGGAACTGAGGTCAATTGGAGTCCCCTTGCAAGGGCTCCCATTGACCTTAGCTCAGTCCGTTCCTGCCTGGGGCACTAGGCCCAGCCATACATGGGGCACAGCTTTTTTAATGGCACAAGTAGGGTAACGCTGGGTGATAGGAATTTTGGGGATTCCTGCAGCTTAAAAGAGTTTCCATCACAAAAATGTAAGGAACATTTGTGATTTTAGGCTAAGTTTGAGGTTTACAGGGCATTTTGGATAAGAAAACATCATGGGACCCAGGTAAGGGGGACCACCCTGGACTCACTCAGGTGTCCAATTTGAAAAAATGTGGCGGTTTGTTAGCTTTCCTTAGGTGCTGTCTGAGCTAGGGCTCAAAATCCACAGTTACCCACTTTGCAAAAAAGGGTCAGTTTTGAGTGGAAACATGTGATGTGTTCATGTTGCATTTTGGGCCATTTCCTGTCGCGGGCACTAGGTCTATCCACATAAGTGTGGTACTATTCTTATCAGAAGACTTGGAGAATGGTGGGTAGAAGCAAATTTGTGGCTCTCTGACGATTCCAGAATTTTCCATCACAGAATTGTGAGGAAAATCTATTTTTTAAGTTCAAAATCAGAGGTTTTCAAGGTATTCAGTATAAAATAAAACCTGGAGAGTCGATGAAGAGGTGGAAACGGAAGTCAGGAAAACTCTCTGTGGAAGCCAGCCAGCAGAGCAGGGCAGCGGCAGAGGCTGCGTTCAGCCTCAACCCCCATAAGCTTTTCAGCTCATCAGGCCGCACAAAAGCTCCTCAAGCATCGGATCAAAGCCTCGGATGGTGGCCGAGCCGGGCCAGAGGTGAGGCCGGGAGTGAGAGCCGGGACCATGCTTTGTGGCAGAGTCGGCAGGACTGGCTGCTGGACCGGCTACTGGACCGGCTGCTGAAGTCACCGCTCAGTCACTGCTGTGAACGGCTGATTCAGCTCACTGCCGCCACAAGGCTCTGGGAGTGTCATGTGCCAGGCGAGCTGAGGCTGAGGCTGAGAGGACTGGAGAAAACCAGGAGGAGGCCAGACGGAGACTGCAAGGTGGAGGTGGAGGTGGAGAGTCAGAACTGGGAGGTGAGCTGAGCCTGTACTCTGTTTCCACATCCCCTCCCTTCCTCCCCTCCCCACCCCTCACTAGCAGTGTATACCCTGAAAACCCTGCATAGTGTATACCCCACACAACAACCCTATTCAGCCAAGCCAGCCTTCCCACCGGTTGGCCTAGCGGCCTACCTAGGTCCCCCAGGAACCTTCAAGGGGACCGCTTGGATTGTAAAAGGTTCTGAGACAGAGATAAAGAGACTAGACACTAGGCATTACGAAAGCTGGAAAAAACGCTGGAACAGCTGATTCGATAACTGCCTATAACTACCTACAATTGCTGGAAAACACATAGAACACAAGGCCCAAGGCATCAGGCACAAGCAGAATACCTCGAAAGGAGGCATAGAGAACCCGACCGCCAGAAGGGGGTGGTTGCGGAATGTGTGCCCGGATAGCCCGGTTAGGTTGGGTGCAGCCTGTGCCAGGGAGCCCTGCTTGTTTGAAAACCACAAATTACCATACCCGCCCAACCAGCCAAGCCAGCCAGGTGTAAGCCCAAGGAGAGCAGTGGGGTAAGAGGCAGAGCTTGTCTGACAAATTGAGACAACCGCAGCCAACCGCAGACTCTCCTGCCACAACCACAAACAAATAAACAAACAAGTCTTGAGTGCCACTAGCGGGGACAACATCACCAAGGCTCCCAGAGGCACACTTTGAGACACAATTGAGGCACATCTGAATACAATTGAGCTCAACTGAGAAGCTCTCAACTGAGAAATGCAGGCAATTGCAGGCAATTGCAAGTCGGCCATCACCAAGGACTACAATCATTGAACAGGGCATCATGAGATCAGGCAGAGTGCGGAAGGCCCCAATAAAACCAAGACCGCAGGCCAAAGCAACAAAACGGAAGAACGATAGCAAGAGTATGCATAGAGATGCCGATCCACTTGATTTTGGTCTTGACAATCATAAAATAAAACACAAAAAACTTGACGAGATAAAGGAAAAGCTATCGACTAGCATGCTCTCCAGTCTCAACAACACATTGTCCCTCAATTCTACAACCAACTATGATTTTGTTAGCCAGGAAGGGAGTAACTCTTCTCCAGCTGCAACAACTGACACATCGAATATGAGGCGGGGCCAGAAGATCAGGACTCAACTAGACTGGAAGGGTCCCCATTAAGGAGAAACCCCTGGACCTTCCAGCCGAAAATATATACAAAATTCTTCTTTCTGAAGGACACCACTACAATTTTCTCCAATAGTGGCACATTAAAAGGACTGCAATCCCCTTTCCTGCCTTTAGAACTAAGCTGCACCAACCAAATCTTGCAATCCACAATGAATTTGCAAACAGTTGCACTAGTTCATTCTAATGAATGCTCTCCGGAAAAAGTCAATAGGAGCATCAAAGTGGAGAAGTCGCTCCTTCGGCAAAATTGCGAATTGGTACAAACAGTGGAAAAATAAATGTATCATGTCTTGACAAGAAACATGATAATATACAAGAGGACCACCAAGATCATCAATCCGCTTATCAGAAGGACAACGTCAATGTCCAAAAGAATAACTCTCCAATTCCACAAGAGGGTCACCATAATCATCAATTTGTTTATCAGAAGGACAACATCCCCTCCCAAATGATTAACTCTCGAATAATTCCACCAACTCAACAGAACACAATGCTCGGAAACTTCCTCCGTCCTCATATGTGTCTACGGAAGGACTTGAGGGTTTATTAGAGACAGCTAATTTAAAACCCCACAAGCAAGGGGAGAAAATGCCTGACCCAAACCCCACGCATCATCAAGCCACCCCTCAATCTCCGGTGACTATTCCTAGTACAGACACCCAGTGTAGTTCACACCAAGCAGAATCCAACCTGGGACCCACATTAAAGTACCAACATAGCTATCTGTCCAAAGCAGCTCAGCCGGAAGAACAGAAAATAACTGAACATAAAACAAATGAACATGTATCATCACCATTAAAGTATTCTTTCCTTTGTCCTTTATCAACCACCGACCCAGGATTAATAACATCTCCTGTGATCCTTTCGGCACCTGACATACTTTTTGAAAAATTCACACCACAGCACAGCCATCCGCCCATTTACGGAGACTTACCCAACTGTAATGGTGACATGACCTTTTTAGCCTCCCAAGAGTGGGAGGAATTAGTCGCCTCTTACCACCATGATCCTAAACCTTCAAAAACCGTCCCCGTAGAAAGAAGTCATCCAAATAAAAACTTAATCTGGGAATCGATACTAAGCACAATGCAATATTCAACGGCGGTTTTACAATACCAGTCACACTAAATGGATCGCCATCTGACAGTTCTCCAAACTTTAGCTGATTTTACCTCAGGGATTGACAGGAAATTAGCCGACCTGAATGGTTTATTAAAGAGAGGGCAGGAAGCAACCTACAATGTACAGCAATCGCAACAAGAATGTTCCTGTGCCCCAATAGTGGACAAGCTACTAACCCTTCTGACAATATTAGGTGACCTATTGTCTGTCCTGAAAGCAACTGTTACTAATCAGAAAACTGTAGGCAATGACAACTCCTTAGAGGGGAAAACAACATTGGGCTCATTACTCATAAAGGCGTCGCCATCAAATAGTGCACCTCCAACAGAAGGTGGTGGACGCCTGCAGAACAGCAAGCCAGAACCTTTGGAAGAAGTCACGTCTCTAGTAAAAACTGGTCGCAAGCAAAAAAGGAAAGGAAGAAAGAAGAGAACGCATCTCCAGTACCTACGCGCAGTCCTCCCGATTATACCAGACCACACAAGCAAGGGAACACCAAACCCTCCAGCACCAATTCCTCCAGCACCAGCTCCAGTGGAAGCCAGGAAAGAGGAGCAGCAAAGAGGCCCAAGTCCCACAGCCAGTGTCACTAATAAACCGCTAGGCAACCAGGATATTACTTGATAGTAACCTCATTCCAACCCCCTCTACCAATGAAAGTAACTCGGTAAAAATCAGTCTTATCACAGAATAACTTAAAACACCTTTAAAAAGCAAGACTCTAATCGAGGGGACACAAGTCACAAGGTGGAAGCATGGTTCAACCCTTCAGGAGAATTAAAAAGAGCTAAGCTTAACGTCGAGCCAAGCCCTCGAGCAAGCACCAATTAAGCAAAAAAAAACTCGGATTTCATCTGTCCAACTAGTATCTACTCATAATAATTTTAACCGGGAAACAAACATAACCAACGACTCTCCCTTGGGGCCCTCTACCCGTGCAGTTACTGGCAATATATGCACCTACGGCCCAAATCAGAGTGTTCTGCAAACACAGTAATTAATGGTGATAGAACATCTCTTCACAACCCGAAATTGCCAAAAGTGGTTGAGTTTGACACTATTATACTACTCCCGCAATATAAATTGTGAGGCCATATAGACATATTAAATAGGCAAAATGTGTTACGACTCTTAAACTCTATCCCAACTTTAACTGACATTACATTGTCTGACTTGTTGTCAACTGAATTCTTGCCAAACAACAATAGCCAAAACTCAGAAGCTACCAGAAGTAGATGGAGAAATTCAGTGGTCGCAGGCAGTATCTTACAGGAAGATGACCGAATCCAAAATTGGGGGATAATCACGAAACCAGCCCCCAAACCATTATATACAACTCCTTTAATAAACAATGACATAAACAGCTCAAGCTTGACAACACTCTCAATCCTGAATAGCGCAAGGAGTATAACTCCAGGCACAACGATTGAGGCGAATTTGTCAATTGCGGTAATACCAACTGAGACCCATCCCACACTAATACAATCTTCAGTAAACAACAACTGGTTGGGTATACAGCGTGTAATTACATCAGTACGCACAAATTGACAAGAGCCGGCCGTAAAACAAACACCCTAAACTGAGTGAGACGGTCTTAAAATATGTTTCTGGAATTTTAACAGTTTAGCTTCCAAAACAAGCGACCAAGAGTTTCTAAACTACCTGAAATATTTTCGTATAATCCTGCTTCAGGAGACTTGGGAAGACCAGTCCTTTGAACTGCAGGGGTACATATCTCATCTACTTCTGACAACCAAGGGATCTGTTTTTGGCCGTCGCTTGGGTGGCTTATTGCTCTTAACCTCTATAACAGAAATAGGTTAGACTGATCCAATGAACATTCGATTCATTCTGGGTACCAAATCAGGATCACCTCTAGATCTTTGTCCTCCCGCCATTCTTAACCGAATCCCTGAAGCCATTTCTCCTGCCTTGGCGTCCATCTGCAATGCCATGTTTACTACGGGCATTTACCCTTCAGTCTGGAAGGAGGCTATCATTAAGCCGTTCCTAAAAAAACCCACTCTCGACCCCCTTCTCCCTGCCAGCTACCGACCCATCGCCTGTCTCCCCTTTCCAGCAAAGATTTTTGAAAAAGCGATGAACTTGCAACTATCCAACTTCATAGACAAAAATAACTTATTAGATGAGACCCAATTTGGCTTCAGACGGGGTCATGGAACTGAGACCGCGCTACTAAAAGCAGCAGACGAAATCAGAATGACCCTGGACAATGGAGGAGCTGCGGTATTGATACTATTGGATCTTTCTGCGGCTTTCGACACGGTCGATCATGCCATCTTGATCAACCGTGTCTCAGCTATAGGAGTCAAAAACAAAGCGAAAGACCTTCTCGCATCCTTCCTAGCTGATCGTCCCCAAACAGTCAAAATGGCCCACTTCACTTCCCAGACTTTCACTCTCCCTTGTGGCGTCCCACAGGGCTCCTCGCTAAGTCCGACACTATTCAACATTTATGTTTCGGACTTAGCGAGAGTAATAAAATCCTACGGAATTGACCTGACAACCTACGCTGATGATACCCAACTTGTGCTCTCTGTACATAATAACGGTACATCAGTGGCAGCAAACTTTCAAATGGGAATGAGGGCTATCAGCTCCTGGATGTCATCTAATTGTCTCAAACTAAACTCTGACAAAACAGAGGTGATGACATTCGGGAGGCTGGACCCCATCTGGTCCCGGCGCTGGTGGCCATCAGAGTTAGGAGACCCCCTCAACCTGTCACCAAGGTCCGCAACCTTGGAGTCATTTTTGATGACAAATTGACATTTCAGCATCATGTCAATTCAGTGGTCTCTTCATCCTTTTACATCCTAAAAAGAATTAAAAAACTGCTCCCTTACCTTCCATCATCAGCCGGTAGAACCTTGATTAGTACATTGTTTTTTTCCAAAACTGATTACTGTAATGCCCTTTTCCTGAACGCTCAGAAAAAAGTCATTAACCAACTCCAAGTAGTCCAGAACGCCTCGGCTAGAGTCCTCTTAAACGTCCCCAAATTCATATTCATTTCTTCTCACATTCGCCAACTACACTGGCTCCCTGTCAGGAGCCGGACAATATTTAAGGCCCTGTGTATCACCTACAAGGCAGTCAACAACGTGGGTCCACAGTTCCTCAGAGCAGCTTTCCGCCCGCTCGAGTACCCAAGAACACTCCGCTCCTCCTCTGCACATTTGCTGAAAGTCCCTCGAACAAAAAAGGTCAACTGGGGTGACAGGTGTTTCACTATCTCATCTTCCAAACTTTGGAACACACTGCCCCTCCACATCAAAACTGCCCCGACCCTCCTCAGCTTCAGGAAAAAACTAAAAACATGGCTCTTCCCAGTATAACTTACCACCTCAGCGATGGTTCTGTATTCAAGCGCCGAGACACCCCCAGGTATTTGCGCGCTCTAAAAATGTCACAAACATAAACATAAACAATTATCACCTCCAAGTTGCATTCAGGCCATAAAAATAACGCTTAAGATTAGCCACAGGAAGTAATAATAATAAAAATCTATATACACCCAAAACAAAAGCTAAAAGCGGCAAAGGAGCTGTCAACTGAGTTAAAAAGACTGATGGACGAGGAGGCAATGGATCATATTATCCTTGCTGGAGATTTCAACATGCACCTCTTAGGAAACATTCAAGATAACGACGAAATTCAGGATCTAGCTGATGCGTGGGGAATTCCGACGCAAGCCCAATTCACAGCCACCAAGCCAGTGCGAAGTGCGAAATACCTGCTTCAGGAGCTGGAGCACTTGAACATGAGAGCTGTAAATCGCCACTTTAAGGACGATAATCCACCAGCTGCACATATCATTCTGCCACAGCATCGTCCCATCTAGACTATACCTTCTCAACTCTAACACACTTTAATCATATAGCCACTTTTGAGATCGGCAATAACGAACTTAGCGACCACATGCCACAAGAACCAAGTCTTAAAGCTAGCTCAAGCCAGACATTGCTCCTCAGTAAAACAATTGTGCAAACTGAAACCAGCAATCTTAAAAGAATAAGGTGTAATTCCATGAATAACATCTATTGCCAAAGATCTGTACAGACAAGGGGTAGAACCAGCAGCACAGCCTTTGAAATACTGGGACAACTTTGTCAAGTCACTTGGAGAAACATTTTTAAACAGGCAAGGTTTGAAATAGAGGTATGCTTCACATATTCCTCATAAAATGGCAAAAAGTCCAGAATCTACAAAATTGAAGCAACTTATAAATCACACACTAAAACAACTCTGCAAATTTCCAAACAATTCGAGACTGCAAAATTCTCTCCGCAAAGGTAAGAAATCATTATATAGGAGGAGATGGGCAATCAAAAGAGCAAAGAATAACAAAGCATGGGCAAAACTTCTCCATGACGCCAAACAGAAAAACAGCGCCAAATTTTGGCAAACAGTTAATAAATTACAGAGGCCCAACCATCCTGGCATCAACTTTAACATCACAGAAGCAGTTTGGAAAGAATATCTATTTAATCACTTCAATGACTCGAATCATAAATAGACACCACTCTCACTTACCAGGGCAATGCTAGCATTATCAGTCCAAAAAAAGAAGCAACTAGTCAACATTGTCCCAGCAAAGAGAACATTAGCAACTCTTGGCCAATACAGCAGGAGAAAGACTTATCAAACCAAAACTACCTACCCATTGCAGCAGAAAAGCATAATAGCCTAGTGGCTCTGGCCATAAAGAAGCAAATAGCTAAAGGCAGACAGGTGGGAGCTCCAGGCACCAATGGCATTCCACCAATGCTGTTCAAACAAGACCCTGATTTCTGGAGCAACGCACTGGTACCAGTTTTCAGACATGCTTTAAAAACTCCTATACTTCCAGAATGATGGAGAGGCTCACGTATCAGACAAATATATAAGAAAGGTGAGAGGTCTATTCCAAACAATTACCGGCTGATAGCCCGTATAGACGCTGAGGCTAAATATTGCACAGGGATCATCTTGAAAGAAATAACCAACTGGGCCTCAGAGAACAAAATTATCCCCACAACTCAAACAGGATTTCACCAAGGCCAAGGAACAACAACTAACATCATGGCCTTGACCATGCTCATGGACGCTGCGAAAGAGGGCAAATACCCCTTGTATCTCTGCTTCATAGATTACACAGCAGCGTTCGACCACGTTGACCTCACTAAGCTCTGGCATAAGTTGGCCAGCTGTGGGATACTAACTTCTCTTTTAGATCAACTTTGGCACTTGTACACCAACACGTGGATCAGAATAAAACAAGGAGGCGGAACACACCTCTCAAGCAGAATTCCCACAACTAAGGGTACAAAACAAGGGCGCGTCCTAGCCTCAGTGCGTTTTAATCTTTTCCTTGCAGACTTTTCACTGGAACTGTACTGCTGTTCATCTCATGCCCCGAAGTTAAGAGGCATAACACTGACAAACTTGTTATATGCTGATGATCTAGTTCTGATCAGTCGGACCCCAATCGGTCTTCAACATCTCCTGGAAGCAACTAGCAATTTTTCTCAATGGAACGCCTTAAAAATAAACCTTACTAAAACCAAAATGATGACAGTAAACTACCATAAGAAGACAAGTCCAAGCTGGTATCTTGACGGGAAACATTTTCATCAAGTAACAAGCTACAAGTATCTGGGGATTCTTTTAGATCAAAACAATATCTTCAAGCCGCAGCTGGAATCCTTACGAAGAAAGGGTGCTATGACCTACCTGGCACTTAAACCCCTGAAGAAGATGTTGCTGGACCTGTCGCTAGATCCTTTCTTAAAAGTCCTGCGAACCAAATTGCAGCCTACGATCACCTATGGTAGTGAGCCAATGAGAGGAAGAGATGCAGCAATTTTAAGTGGCATAATAACAACCTCTTACAGAGTAATATTTCAGCTCCCTAATACGTTTCCCCGGCCCAAATACGGCTGGAATTTGGGCAACAAAACCAAGCAGCAGAGAGAATGGGAGCCTATGCAAAATGCTGGCATAAAACCAGAGCCGCCGAAAATGGTTTCCTAAATAACCGTCTTTAGGTAGAACTAACACGAACAGGGAAATCACCAGCTAACAAATACCTCTTGGATTCTATCAAAGCTCTAGGTCTGACAGACCCTTGGAAACCTCAACGGCTCACTCTGTGTTAAAAAAAACTAGTCACAAAGTGAACAAGACCCAAATCTATTGTAGAGGATAAGGAAGCACTGTCAAAACGGGCTCATGGCTGGGTTGTGCTCAACAATTACGAAGCCGGTAAATCTCAACCTTACCTAAACGCAGGAATAAAGATAACTAAAGAAAACATTTTGAAGCTTCGCCTGGGAGTTGGTTCAATTAACAAATGTTTACCACCTTGGGAAAGTAGAGGAGGAGACCAGATATGCAGGCTATGTGCTCGTGGAGTCGAGAACCTCATCCACATCATTTGCATATGTGACAAATTAAAAGACATAAGGAAAACTTTACTAAAACCATCCTTTAACCAGCATGGCATCAGGTCCTGCAGACAGGCGGAAATCCTGTGCTTCAATCCAACCCTAGCACAGTTGAATTGCCGCCTCACAAAATACCTTGATCTCACTCAACAGAGACTGAAAAACATATCCCTACTGGCCTCGAACTAGCACCACATGATGGTCCTCGGAACTAATCTAGTTAACTTAGGAAAGTTATCCTCAATAATTTAAGCATAGCATCAGGACCACCCCATCAGTGACATCTTGAAGCTGTTTTTGTTGCCTCGAACAACCTGAATGACAAGGGAATCCCATGGAGAAAAACATTAACACACTGAATAAATACTCTCGACTATGGATCTGAGGGCGGATTGCTCAATAACACACCCACAAGAGATAGACTTTTAACTTGACTAAAACATTAACTGCATCTTTTATGTAAGAGACAGCATGGATTATTTTAAAACTGGTTGATATTTTTGTAACAGTGAGCTATTTTAAAAACTGGTCACATTTTTGTAATTGTGGATTTTGATTTTAAAGATTATTTAATGTATGCAACGGTTTTAATTAATCATGCATAATAAGAAATTCCTTACCTAAAATTACTTACTTACTGGTGAGAGCTATGCAAGTAACCCCACCCTAGATTCTCCTAGATTTTCAAAAATGTGCATGTTTTCTAAGGTTCTGGCTGACCTAGGGTCCAAAATCCACAGCTACCTACTTTTTAAAAAACAGGGTCTGTTTTGAGTGGAAAGATGTCCATGTTGAGTTTTGGCCCATTTTCTGCCATGGGCACTAGACCTGCCCACCCAAGTGAGGAACCATTTGTATCTGAATACATGTGGGAACATAGAATACTAGAGCATTTGTTAATACCAATTGCATTTCACTGCTTTTGTGCCTTCCAAATGTATGCCAGTGTGTAAGAAGGAAGTCATTTTGAAAAATACCCTCCAAATCTTATGTTAGTATGGGTACGCACAAATTCAGAGATGTACAAGTAACGCGTAAAGGCGGTGAAGCACTACTAGAAGATTTTCTAAAATGGATCAACACCTTGGATCTTAACCTAAAATTTACCTACACTAAGAGCCAACTTGAAGTTGCATTTCTGGATGTAGTAATTTCAATCAAGGGCACAGCACTGACAACGAAAACCCACCACAAACCCACTGCCAAAAACAATCGTTTGGAATTTTCTAGCTTCCACCCTTGGCCACTTAAAGAGAACTTACCATATGGCCAGTATTTGAGAATTAGACGCAATTGCAGTGATGTAAAAGAATTCCGGGAACAAGCTTCTGGCCTTACAGACAAACTACAAGCAAGAGGCTACCCAGTCAACATCCTGAATAAAGGGTATAAACGAGCACGCAACCAACCACGAGAGGTTCTTCTGGATGACAACTCCAGACAACCACAAGAGGTGCCTCTTACATGTGTCACTACATATAGTAAGAAATCCATCAATAAGAACTGGAAGATCATCTCCAGCACCAATAAAACGTGGACATAACAACTGTTTTCCTTTAAGAAAGGATAGAGCCTAAAGGACTCCTTGGTTCACACACGACCCAAAGACATAACACCGCTGGGCGCACAAACAATTACTGATGCTTGGGGGTTACTGAGAATCGTAGGCCATTTTCCCTGCTCGGACTGTAGTGTTTGTCACTTAACGACTCAAACCAAACACTTAGTTCTGGAACAGGGAAAAATATGGACACAACGGGTACACAAAAACTGCAACTCCATCAGTGTAGTTTATTTGATCACATTCCCCTGCGAATTAAGATACATCGGAATGACTACTCGTAAAATCAAACAGAGAATCTGTGAACACAGAAGCAACATAAGATGTCGGAGAGTAACAACCAAAATGAGCGAACACTTCATTCAGACGAATCACACCACCAACGACCTAATGTGGACGGTAATAGAACAAGTCACTTGGGGCAGAGACATAGCCCAGAGACTTTTTGAGAAAGAGCAAAGATGGGTTTACCTGCTGGGAAGCCATATCCACGGCCTCAATGATGACATCCCATGGCCATCAATATTGAAGAAATCCTAAGATAGCATTATACAGAATCTATTAAACTACATTGATCCCAGTGTCACAGCTACACCAGTGATCACAAACCATCTGACCGAAACAGCGTCTCTGGTCAAATATATGCCAGACACTTGGAGCACCAATAGCTCATCAAATGCCACTGATTATTCGGATTGACAATTTCCTAACTCACCATCCAGAATATTTAGCTTCAGTTCCATTACGAGTCCTTGCTTGAGCACCAACTTTAGACAGTAGCCCCTTTTTGTCAAGTGTCACATAAGGGCGCGTTCACACAAATTTCTGAGAACATGCTAGTAGCAAGATTACATATGGTGCCCTTATAATCTGTGGCACCCCTATGCACGTACACATATCCAATTTCAAATACATTATTTGAAATACAACATCAAGACTATCCTAGGCATCTGTCCGAGGTGAGTCCAGGTCCATACTCTCTTTAAAATCTGGCTGATACCCTTGTTGTCCGTGAAACACCAAAACAACTTCACGCTTCCCACTCTGTTGCCTCAGTGATCTTTAAAAGCACAGGATCGCATCTTTGATATACATACCAAGTAATATCATGAACATAATTCGTGGATCGCACATACCAATTAATATCATGGACACACATCTAGTGCTCTGTGTGACACATCGGTTACACACCTCGCTCATCTATTCACAACACGTAGTGAGCGTTAAGGTATTAAACTAGTTAACGTGTCATTATCACCCAAAGTGAGCACAAGTACCTATGTTCACGACTTCTGTAAAATCACTTGACAAGGGTTCCGAGTGAAGTGTGTATTAACCTTCGTGCACTCACTTCATATGTATTTATATCTTTTGACCCCGACAGTATTATCTTAATTTACCCATGTCCATGTGTTTAAACAGGGTCTCAATAAAGTTAACTAAAGCAGCGAACACTGGGCGACGCGGTCTAGTTCTTTCCTCACATTAGAGAGGGTCGTCTCCCCAGCGTGCAACCTGATTGGCCGTCAGGACGTCACCCGACGTAACCACGCCCACCACCAGCCCGAGCCGCACCCACGAGCAGCTTTCTCTTCGCCTTCTTATAGCATTTGACCACAGTTCCCAAACATCTAGAGGGTCCGGTTACAGAGGGCATTAGCAGGTTTCCAGTGGGTGCCTGGCGACGAGGGCGTAAGTCGAGAGCCTCCAACGCCATCACAAAGAGCTAAGTACCAGCGAAATAGAACCCATTGTCCAATGGAGTTTACTCTGGTTTTTTTCCCTTCCCAAGGGTGTGCCAATTTCGCCACCACTGCCCTCCCGTGATCCATGGTGTGATATTTTCTCACCTTCCAAGTGAGAAAAATTTTAACTTTTATTTTCTTTTGTGTGTGTGTATTTTGTTTTTTTTAAACAAAACCTCTACTTGGCTCACAGGCCGTTAGGGTCCATTCATCCTACAAACCGCACACGCCATATAATCCCCTAGAAGTGTGGGCAATGTGCATGTGACTTGTGCAGTACTTTTGAGCGCTTTTTGCATGTTTAGTTCAAACTATTGATCTATCATATACCTTTGACTTCACACCCCTTTGGAGCTCATTACCTAGTACAACTACCTACACTGGTTTGGTGTTAACAATATCGCTAAGCTATCGGATGGTAGTTTTTTACCAACCAGAGCACGTTGTCAATCACGAGTTAGACAAGCAGTAGACATACTCTGGAACAGAGAACTAGTTGTGTGTTATGTCTCCTTTTTGTGTGTCCTTGTCGCTTCCCTTTCAGGTGCATTAACCATTTTTGGTCCCTCAGAGATTGAGACGAACCCAGAAGGAATTTTTCCTTCCTGTGCACTTTTTTACACCATACTTTTTCACTTTCACGCCCCTAGGTTAGGGTGGGCCTTAGCGTGCCCATACCGCCGGGGTTTAGTCCACATATGGTCCTGATGAATGCCTGGTAAATTTACACCATACACGGCAGAAACATGTTGACCCACCTATAAGTTAAAGGAAACAGTCAAACAATCTATTTGGCTTTTTTTCCTACACTTTGTTTTTAATATGTCTAATTGATCAACCAATAAACATTTTTTGATACAACTTAGACATTTTTAAATTTAATCACTATCACCATCACTTAGCACGTACCACTTCACGAAACTAGCTCCGCAGTAAATCTGGCGTTGTAGCACACTGGGAAGGCATTCGGCCTCTCCCAATGGGGCCCTATGATGAAGCATGTCACCAACCAGGTTGGTGAGTGAGGGTTTTCTTCACAAACCTAATTGGTTGTATACCCCTGTATCCTTTTCCATCGTGGTTGTTATCACAATTATAGAAATTACACTCTTTTCTTGTTTGAAACAAGTAACTACTGCTTCTAAAATCCACATCTCATGCCATTCCGATTTTAGAAATACATAGGTTTCCTTGATACCCAGTTTTCACTCTACATTTTTCATCTTATGAATTGGTCTATACTCTGTAAATAATGAAAAACTATTGTATGGTACAGCACAGCTATTGGTTCTGGGTACCTTGGGTTCTTGGGGAACCTACATACTCAATACTCTTCCACAACCAGTCTAGTGGACGTAATGGTATATTGCTTTTGTAAATCACCCATCGTGACATTAAGTTACAGATGACAATGTTGTCACAAATGGCCTTTTTGTCCTACTTATTTTCAATATTTCTTTATTTCAACAGATACTTTTTGGGGAAAACCTTCTGGGATCTACACATGACCCCTTGCTGAATTCTGAGTTGTGTCTACTTTTTCCCTGGATTACCCACTGCTTTCACAGTAATTGTTTCCACAAACTGGAAGAAGGTTGAGAGCACAACAAATAGGAAAAATGGGCTACCTCTTTGAAAAATGCCAAAACTGTGGTAAAAAATGTGTTTTTTTCCAGCTCTGCATGTTCCTGAAAGTTGGGAAAATGGTGACTTTGGCAAAGTAAACTGTTCATTGGTGCCATTTTTGTGCAAAAGAAAAGCAAACACTTTTATTCAGAGCACGTTTTTCCCTATTTTTCCCCCACAACTTAAAATTGAGCAATATGTTGCCTATCTTCTTGGTCCCATCCAGGGCAATCCATAAACCCTGGGTACCTATAGAATTCCCAGGATGTTGGAAAAAAGGATGCAAAATTGTCGTGACTTCCTTATGTGGAAAAAGGTTATAGAGCCATAAGCATGAACTACCTCAAATAGCTCAATATGAGCTCAGAACTGGGGAGAAGCCCAGCAGTTAAGGGTTAATGAAGGTCATGACAGTGTTTTATTGATTAACAGGTGACACATGAGTCATTACAATTTCTAATTAATGTAATTGTTAGATGTTATCATCCCTAGCAGTTTAAATGGAGTTGTATTGCTCTGTTATGATCTGTTTCTGTTTTTTTTAATATGGCGACTCTCTGACCAAGCCAGTAGTTTTGATAACTACACGCCCTTATTGTGTGTGTGTAGTATATGTGGAGGGTATAATGATCTTAGGTTCACGAGCATTATAGGGGTGTGGACTATTAGAAGAGTTTCACCTCAGGTGTTTCCATCTGCCTTCTTATAAATGTTTGCCAATGAATGAGTAGTAAAAAGCAGTGTGTGGATAATAACATACTTTTCCTTTTCATAAATAAAAGCACTGGTTGGACTATGATTTACTGGGTATTGTTCACTGCATCCCTGTGGGCTCGGGTACTACATCACACCACTTCCTCTGAGTAGTCCTTGGACAGCTCTGCCTTCCTACCCTGAAAGACGCAAGTGCTACAATGGGTACTCGGTTGCAGACTTATTACTTGAGAAGGATACATATACTTTTCAAATAATGACCCACTTTCTTACATTGGCAGGGTTAGGTATAGGGTCTGGCCAGGCTCTGTGCCCAATCCCTTGTGTGCACAGCCAAACCCTGTGCCTAGAAGGAGCCTTCACGCCACAATTGGATGGACATAGGGCCTTGCCAAAGGGTAGACCCTGCGCCCAATTCTCTGTTGCACTCAGCCTACAGCTGTACATAGAAGGAGGTTGGGGGTAAGCAAAGGTTGCCTGAAGTAGTTGGGTGTAAGGACACCTTTGAACAGGCTCATAAAAAACAGAGAAAATCACTGACAAAAAACAAAAGTTAAAGTGACCTGATAGTTAGTTATGGTAACATGATCTTAGATTGTGTTAAACAAATTGCAAAAATTCACTGAACAAAATAAGAGTTAAAATGACATTATAGTTAGCTAGTCAGATGAGATTAAAGGTAATGTTGAAAAACCAAAAACACTGAATTTCTCCAGTTATAGTTTAGTGAGCAAACTATCACTTGAGTCACTATCATGCTCTGCTATGCCCTCAAATAGTACATCACTCATGACATGTTAAATGACATAATTGATGACATCACAGAATACATCCAAAACAGAGCAAGGTGTTTGATCTTCCCCCCTGAAGTGGTGGAAATGTAGTTTCTGGCAGTGGAGAACTCTGCCATCCCTTTGGCAGATATATTCCCAAATAGGCGCATAGTTGAAATCAGATCATAAGCTCACTAGCAGTATGCTTATAATGGCAGCATCTGAACCAATCAAACACTCACACCCAGTCAACAGATCTGGGTTTAATCCATCACCGTTCTTTAGCCCACTCTGCTACCCCAGTTCAGACATGGCCACATGTAAATCAGTCTGACCCTATGCCTCATGGGAACAGTCCAGCTCGAACTGCCAAGCCATGCCTTCCCTGGACCGGAAACAAGCTTCCTAGGACCGGTTTCTGGCATTTCAGCCAGGCTTGCTTGAATCCAGTGGCAAAGTGTATCTGAACCAATCAAACTCTCGTGGCAGAGAGGGCTAAAGAACGGTGATGGATTATACCCAGATCTGTTGACTGGGTGTGAGCGTGTGATTGGTTCAGATGCTCTGCCCATCACCACCCCCTTTTGTACCGCTTTGTTCGCCATAAGTTGGCAGGGTATGCTCAGACGTGTGTCCCTTGCTCACTTTGCCACTGGATTCAAGCAAGCCTGGCTGAAGGCGGCTGAAATGCCAGAAACTGGTCCTAGGAAGCTTGTTTCCGGTCCAGTGAAGGCATGGCTTGGCTGGACTGTTTCCATGAGGCAAAGGGTCAGACTGATTTGCATATGGCCATGTCTGAACTGGGGTGGCAGAGTGGGCTAAAGAACGGTGATGGATTAAACCCAGATCTGTTGACTGGGTGTGAGTGTTTCATTGGTTCAGTTGCTCCGTCCATCACCACCCCCTTTTGTACCGCTTTGTGTAACTCTAAAGCGGGGGGTACATTCCCCGTTGGGCCCATAGCGGACTCTTGAAGTTACTGTGGTGTAAATTCGAGAGAGAAATACTACAGTATTCTCTGGGGCACCCATCTCCCTTAAAGACAACCATATTTTTCCGGGGTTAACAAGGTCAAAAGCACTTGTGAAGTCAACAAAGCAAAGATGTAGTTTGCCCTCCTTTGCAACAGTATATTTACCTACAAGAGTTCGAGGTGAGGTTAACGCACTGCTCGATGGCCCCTATACCCCAATCTAAAGCCATATTGGGACTCGGTAAGGGTATTATTGTCACTTACTCAACTTTCTAACCTTTCTAAAAGGATTCTTCCCATGAGTTTAGAAGTTGAATCCAGTAGGAATGTAGGGCAGTAGCATTTTGCGTCCCCTATATTGCCCTTCTTAAAGATCGGGACTATCACACGTTCTGTCCAGCTAGTGGGCAGTACCCCCCCGTGCCATAGCATTACAAACTCTGCGTAAGATTGGTAACCAAAAGTCTATATCACATTTAAAAATATCTAAGGGAACCCCATTCCGGCCAGGTGCCTTACCATTAGCACTTTTATCTAAGGCCGCTCTAATTTCATTTGATGCTATAGGTATCACATTTGAGGGAGCCATGGTTGCAGTATAACTATTCTCTGGAATTATCAGATCTTTGTTTGGATTAAATATTAATTCAAAGTGCGATAGTGATTCTTCAGGAGGTACGATAGTCTCCATCTTGGTAACAAGCTCGTCTTTAGAAACGGTCTTCCAGAATAGTGTGTTGTCTCGTTTTTCTGCTGCCTGTACAGGCTTATCCCATGCTGATTCCTTGGTTTCTGCTTTTCTAGTATTTAGGCTCTGTTTATATGCCTTTCTCAAGGTGCTTACCAGTTCCCTGTTCCTAGTAGTATATTTTAAGGCTTTTTTCATTTCCTGGTTCAGTTTAGTCACTTTTTTATCAAACCATATTGGCTGGCAATAAGATTGTTTCTTGTTTTTTAGGTCTTCAGAAATAGTACGCGCTATGTTACAAAAAGCTGTGATGGCCTGTAAATCAGTGGAAGATTCCATCAGGCAGTCAACAATATTTACTTAACTGTTTTTTACAACATTTTTCATAAAGACTAGTGGATTTACACCTGACCATTTTATGGTAGTTCCATTTTCTTCATGAGATCTAATATTGCGCACAATGCACAGTTTTGGGTGTGTCGGGATTAACTTCAACACCAGGACTAGCGGGTGGTGATCCCTGAATATACTTCCAAGTATCCTAGTGTTCTCAACTATACTCTTACCATTTTTTGAAATCAGGAAATGATCAATATTAGATGAAGAGCGAGCTCCTACAAAGTTTTGCAATGCGCTTTCACCCTTTTCCCCAAGAGTCTCCAGGATTTCTAAGTTGTGTTTAACATTAGACCATTAATTGAGTCACCATAAACATTATGAGGGAAATGGGTGCTAAGGGTACCCTGATCACCCCCAGAACCACAGTAGTCCCCGGTCAAGATGTAAAAATGTTCGCATTTGAGGTCGCCCGCCCAAACTAATATATAATCTCCCCTAATATCTTTTAAAAATGTGTCTAGTTCCTCCTCTAACATCCTCACTACCTTGTAATTGGTGCTATCAAAAATATTATGATAGAAATTCATGACTATTATGCATTGTTTCCTTTTTGTAAAAAAACAAAGAAGCTGAAAAAAACTTGAGTTAGTATAAACATTTTTTAGAATTAACTGCGACGTGACTGAAATCAGAGCTACCAAGCCTACTTTGGCTCTCCCCTCCCTTGAGGGGATAGCCTCAGTTGAAATTGTTTTAAAACCATCAATATAAAATGACCTAGTATGCCAGGTTTCTTGTAGGAGGATCAAAGATTAGTTTTCAAACTCTGTTAACCATTCTCTATTGTTTAATTTATTTCTTATTCCTGCCACATTCCAAGATTTGATGATCAATCTTCTTAGCGGGGTAGATTGAGAAAGTTTAATAATAGAACTAGTGAACGTGGGGACGTAATCTGTGTCTGTCGACTGCTCTTTCTCTTCTAATAGTCAATCAAGCTCATTACAGCTTTTTAAGGGTAAAAACCTGTTTGATTCAGGTACCATTATATGCGTGTGTCGTGTTAGAACAAATATATTTCTTTTTTTATATACATATATATATATTTTTTTAGTGAGCAGAGCTTCAAGGAAGACAATTCATAGAAACATGTTACCATAAACTTATATAATAGATCTCTTTAAATGCAACCAAAAGCAAACCATACTTTGATATATCGAATTTTCGACTTAATTTAGCATAATATAAAAAAAGTTTCTAAACTGAAATTCTATTCTTTGACCGATCAACATTACTTACACCATACATTTACAATGCAATAACAATCCCAATTACAATCTGAAATGACATCTTTTCACCTATTACACAATAAAAACAAAGGCCCCAAAACCCAAGCTTAAGTTTCACAAACTGCAAAGTATTTTCAAGTAGCAGAAAACTTTTTCATTGCCACCTTACGCTTAGCATAAGCTTCTTCAAACCTCTTAGTACGCCTCATCTTATTTAGCCATTTCTCATATAGAGGTGCTTCCACTAATCTCCAATTTTGTAGAATTAGGGAGCGAGCCACCAAAGTAAATATAGCTAAAAAAGTCCCCACTGATTTGGACAACTTCCCCCCCCCCCCCCCCCCCCCGAATCGTTATACCAAAAAGAACGGCCTGCGCTATCAGAGCGTACGGTTTCTAGATTGCAAGGCTTATGTCCCACAAAAGGTTTTCCAAAAACAGGCCCAGTGTTGGACAGGTAAAAAATATATGTCTCCATCCCCCTTCAGTTGGGGTTAAACAATGGAAACACCTATTTCTACTTCGGGATAAATTCGGTTCAGGGCCTTTGGAGTATAATAAGCCAGCCAACAAGACAGAAACACCATTCTTTTAAAGTTGGCAGCTCCTAAGGCCCTATTTCCTGTTGTAGATAAAGTTTGCCTTTCTTGACTGGAAAATGCGTATAGGGTTTCTAAAGTTACTGTCTCCAAAAACTTTTCAACCAATGGTGATTCGTTTTGGGAACGCAGCAACCAGTACCAATTATCTACCTCTCTAACATTTGCGGAGAATAAGGAAATAGCTGCCTTAGAAGGGGCACAGCTTTATAGTAAATTATACTTATTTTTAAAATGAACGATTTGAAGAAAAGAGTAGCCTATTCCGATCGTAACACCTGGTCTGTACTTCTTCCCAAGTCATGACCCTTTCCTGAATAAAAAACTGGCTCAAAACCACTAAGCCACTATCCTGCCAGATTTTAAAATGAGTGGAGTGGATATGGAGGCCCAGGCCTATAAACTCACTTAGTTTTAGAGTATAAAAGTTGGAGAAACCACTTTGTTTAAAAAAAAAACGAAAGTCTGCTTGACAAATCCAGAAGCGTTTTATACCTATTTTTTGGGGGGAGTTTTGAACTTTTAAGAAATGTTGGGGTCTGCGTACCGGCTTCTTGAATCATCCTATTAAGAAAAAAATATCTAATTGTCCTGTACTAGACAATAAGCATGCTGCCAAATTAAGAAGTGCTGACTGGTAATATGTTCGAATATGAGGTAGTGCTAACCCACCTGAATTAGTGTCTAATTGTAATACTGGAAGTTTGATTCTAGAAGCCTTCTTGTTCCAAATTAATGATTTAATCATGGAATCGAGCCCTTTAAAATAGCTAGCATTAATCTTAATAGCTATATTGGTAAATGCATTTTTTTTTAAAGGGGAAGTATGGACATCTTGATAAGCGCAACAGAACCTATCAGGGTTAATGGAAGACTTGACCATTTTTCCAATAATTTCAGAATTTTATTGCTAGTGGCTTCGTAATCCAATGTAAATAGCTGGCCATATTGACCTGTAACAAAAATCCCAAGATATTGTATGTAATCTGTATTAAGAGCCTGTTTTTGGAAATCATCTGACAAAAACTCGACAACAGCATTCAATGCTACAATCTCCGTTTTATTTTGATTGATTCTGTATCCCCCAATTAGTTCAACTTGGCTAAATTCAGCCAGAGTCTGGTCTATGTTCTGCTTTTCGGGACTCAGATATGAAATGGCATAGTCGGCAAACAGCGTTAGTTTTGCCATACCTAGAATCGGGGCTTGAAGTTTCACATTAGCTCAAATTTTGATAGCAAGGGGTTCTATAAAAAAGGTAAATAATAAGGGCGACAAAAGACAACCTTGTCTGGTCCCCCAATTAATATCTACTGACCCTTCGTGATTACCATTATTCACTAGCTGAGCCTGAGACCCCTGATAGATATTCTGCCACATGAAGATGACTTGAACCGGAACGCCAAACCTTTCCAGCCCATAAAATAAAGCGTCCCAATTGACTAAGTCGAAGGCTTTTTCTGCATCGACCATCATGATGCAGGCCGGTGTCTTATATTAAAATAATCCAATGCTTGAATAAGATACCCTGTATTAGAGGACATAGTCCGTCCAGCGACAAATCCTCATTGGTCCACATGGATTACTTCCTGGGCCAAAGGGGTAAATCGCTGTGCCCATACCTTCATCCAGATCTTTTAGTCGGCGTTTAACAGACTGATTGGTCTATATGAATTAACATTGTTGGGTTTCTTACCGTTTTTCGTAAACTAACCACGATCACCCTCTTAAACTCTCGGGGGACAAAACTTCCAGTTTTTATATGATTAAATAATTTCTTCAGGAAAGGGATCAGCTCTTTAGCAAATATTTTATGAGATTTGATTGGCAGTACATGTTCCCCACAGGCTTTCGCTCCAGCAATGGACTTTATGACTGCCAAAATCTCTGATGGTATTATTTCGCTTTGCAACTTATCAGATAAATTCATGGGTATCCTAGGAAGTTCTACCCCTACAAAATATTCATGAATCGCTTCCTGGCTAACCATATATTTAGTGGTATGTTGCTGTTGGTAATGTTCGACAAAGACATAGGCGATGCCTACTCTATCGGTCACTACTACACTAGTCATAGGGTCTATTACCTCCAGGCTGATTCCTTTCGTGTCTTGGTCGACCATGCTAGCATTTTCCCCACCATTTGGCTTTCTTCATAGACCCGTTGTAAATAGGTTTCCTCAACAATAAAATAATCTCTCAACGCCTTCTTTGCTTCTTCCCACTGACCCCGTAATGGTGAGTTTCACAATCTAGAGGTGCTTTTAAGGGTTAGCTGTAATTCCGCTATTTTTTCTCGTCGTTTTTTTGCCTGTCCTACTGTCGCTGTAATCATTGGTCCATGATCTGCCGCTTTAAATCCACCCCATACTGAGAAGATTTCAGCTGTTCCTTCATTAAAACAAATCAAGTATCCATTCCTTACATCTCTCAACCCACTGAGAATCTTGGAGAAGGAGGCGATCCATCTGCCACCTGGACCTTCTCCTCCTCACGTCCCCAATTTCTAAATCCACTCGAACATAAGAGTGGTCCGAAAATGCATTCACCCCAATTTCTGCCTCTATAAGAACCAAAGAACGTGATGTTAGCAAGAAGACTATACGTGAGGCGGTCTGAAATTGGCGAGAATAGCAAGTATACTCACGAATACCCTGATTAACTTTCGTCAGGAGTCAATTAATTAAAGATCTTGAGTCAAGAACTCAAAAAAAAATGTTGGCTTTGGCTTCAACTGTTTCTTATTCTTGTTTGAGGTATCTGTTCTCAAATCTTCTATAAAGTTGAAGTCCCCCCCAATACAATCTGACCGTAGATACCGATAAGGAGCCCATGTAATGTTGATAATGTGGAAGGATCGTACATAATAGGCCCATAGTAATTAATACAATACAAAGTATTACCATTAATTTTCACCATGACCCAAATACACCTTCCCTGGGGATCTCACTTTTCCTAAACAAATTCCCAATCCATATCTGTAGAAAAATAAATAGCCACCCCTCTCATTGCCACCCCGACCGAAGTGAAAAAGGCCCCAGAAAATATTCCTGGGATAAAGAGCTTTGGTAAGTACGTTTTCGAATGAGTTTCTTGGATAACCAGAACTTGAGGTTGAAGTGTAGCAAGCCATCTTATCAACCCCCAAATTTTTGTCTATTCAGTATGCCATTGACATTTAACAATATAATACGACATCTTCTAATCGTATTCATATTTCCAGTCTTCAAAGAAATTTTTGAAGTTCCATTTTCTACTTTCTACTTCTCTCCCCTGTTTGCTACTGCTCTTTTTACTGAGAATCAGCCCAAACCCCAACCCTGAACTCTGCGACCCCCTAACCCCCCTAGAAATGTGGTCTTCCCCACTATCCACATTTCACCCCCCCTACTTCAGTGTGTGGTGCCCTGGTCTTGCACCGTGGATGACCTACCTCCCCTCAGATAATGCTAGACCCGAACATTTGTGAAAACATATGAAATGTCAACTTCACTAGGACCTTAAGTTTGGATTGCTGTGCGATACAAGCTTGTGCTCCTTGAGCTTTAAAAAGATACAAAAGTTTTACAAACTCATTACGCTTACATGTAGCCGCCACAGACATATCTGCAAAGATCCGACATTTTGTACCCTCATTGATTTTGAATTGTTTCTGCTGAATTACCTTGGTCAAAATGTTCTCCTTTACATGATAATCAGCAAAGTTAATTAATATTGTGCGGGGGAACTTAAAGTTAGATGGAAGATGACCTGGAACACGATGTGCCCTGGTTAACGTTAAATCTCCGAAAAATTCTGGGAGCACCTTTTGCTTAATGAATGACTTCACCCATTGCAGTGTGATGGCACCCTCATTCCCCTCCGGTAGCCCCACAATCCGAAGATTTGAACGCTGTGAGTGATTTTCAAATACTTCGATTTTGTTCTCAATGTATTATTTTATCTTGCACGGCTGAATTGACTTACTGGAGCATAGCATTCATCTGATCCTCTAATTGGGAAATCCTCGATTCGGCTTCTTGGATTCTAATAGGGAAGATGGCAACTGCCTCTTCAATTTTTCCCAGCCGGAGGTGCAGCGCCGCTATCTCTTGAGATTTCTACATGTCTCAAATCTCGTCCAATATTAAATTTAGCATGGTCTTGAAGTCAATCTGGTGTGTATTGCCCCAATGATTTGAGCTTCAGATTCAGATTCTTCAGGTCTCGTTTGGCTCACGAGTTTATCTTTTTGCACAGTTGGTTCTAGGCTGCTCTTATCTTTGATTGAGATCAGCAAAGTTTTCTGGACCTGTGAGCCTCCCTCAGTCTGCCGTTGCAAGATGGTTTCCCTGGTGGACGAGTGCGGGAGCCGGGCTGCTGAGATTAATGGATTTGTTTCACTGCGCACAGGACAAAGGTCTTCTGTCAGAAACTCTCCTGTTCCCGAAGCCTGAACAAAAACACCTGATAGCGGTAATAATATATTGGAGGACTGTATTAAATCTGCTGTTGATTCAGGTGTTACCTCCCCTGCCAAACCTTGACTCAGTTGCAGTGGTACTTGGGCTATGATAGGTAGGAGATTCTTTTTTACAAAGAGTGGAAAGTCTCTGGGGTTTTTTAACTCAGTTTTTTTTCATCCCAGCGAGAACCCCTGATGTTATTTCCTCCTCCTTTTCCTTCTCCTCATTGGTTGAGCTCTCGATTGGGATTGACTCATTGGGGTCTTCCACCCCTTGCTGAAATTCAGACACATCTACCTCTGAGCTCTCAGGACTAGAGTTCATCTCCGCCCGAGTTTACTGCTCTGTTCGATGACTGATTCAGTCTCGCTGTGGTGGCAGCGTCCTTTTTGGCAGCAGCTGACACAAGTTTTAAGTGTTTCCTCATCTCCACTCTAAGCCTCAAATTTGTTTTTTACAGTCAGTAGCTAACGGGACTTAAAGCCACAAACAGTAACTTTTCTTTTTTCCTCCTCTCCTCTCTTTTCCCGTCTCACCGTTCGCCCCACCACTCACCGCTCCCGTAGCTCACCCAACTTGTTTCTGTCTTAGCACCTCCTCACCTCATACCGATAGCGGTAACCTCCTTGCTTTGTTCCACTTCTGATCCGTACGGGCCTAAAAATCAGCGTCCGGCACTCAGGATCCTGATTTTCACTTCTCCGTCGTTTCAGGATCCTGACTTTCACTTCTCCGTCGTTAGCCTTTAGCCACGCGGGTTTTTTTCCTATATTTAGAGCCAGGTCGGACTGCACATCCGTACTGCACCAAGTTTACGCTCACTGGTCGCCGAGTGTACTTTACGATGTGCACCTCCGTACTGTTCTGTAGTTTTCGCTCACTTGCATATTGCTCGCCGGGTGAACTTTTCAGCGTGTAGAGCCTCGGCGTTAGTGACCAACTTGTCAGGCATGCTCCATTATAGAGGGGAGGAGCAACAGTCACCTGAGGCTAGGCGGAGGCGGGGATCTCCACAGCAAGACATTTCTTATTGTTAAAAAGTAATTGATTATGCACTGGATTATAAAAAAAAAATGGGACAGCAGTAATGATTTCGTTATCATTGCAGGGTACTCTTAATCACTATACAGCATTGCTCCAGACACCACAGCTTAACTCTTTATTTGTACTACCTCTACTTTTGATAGTAGAGGTGGTACAAATTCAGTCACTCTAAAAACAGTCCTGTATTTTCAGCGTATGCTGTTAGCAGAGGCAAACCGGGAAAGTGCAGTGGTGAATCATCAAGTATGAGAAAGAATTCAAAATGAAAGCACAAGAGGGGGGAATGAAGAGCAACCGATGCCATTCGCCTCAGGCAGCAGACTAAACTAAGGTAGGTGTGAGGAAGATGATGTTCTAGCTAAAGTGTGATCCGAGGAGTATGCCTACATTGATTCCCAATTCCAAACTATAGTGTTCTACTGCCTGGCACGCAGGTACCACAATTGCATCTCACCAATGGCAAGACCAGAAGCTGTTCAAGCTTTAATTTTTCCTCTGAGCTCTAGCATCCCCTGGTGTTTTTGCAAACAAGTCACTACTTTGTTTTACTAGTTTGGCAAATACTTTTTGTTGAAAAAACCACACAATTATCAATTTCAATTTTCAAGAAGTCTTTATTCGATTATTCATCATAAAAGACATGCTAACATGCAGTAATATAACACAATTTATACAAAGTTAGCTATACATTAAGAAAATAATTTAGTGAAAAGTTAAAAACACAATCTAACAGAATTAAATCACTTATATTTGACTTCATTTACAGGAATAAAAAGGTTAAAAAGTTTAAAACAGTTTAAAACAGCAAGCCATATACACACCCCATCTGTGTGAGTGTGTTTTCTTTTGGGAGTCATAGATCAAAAACATCCTGAGAGTACACAACATCAATACTCTTATGACAGATTAATTAACCGAGACCTTAAGGTCCACGCCCAACCAAGAAATTTAGCAACCCCAACAACAATCACAGTGGACGTATCTGATCTTAAGATTCTACTAGCTTCTGAAGCTGAGAGGGTGCCCAGATTTCTACAGACCGGGCGTAACCACTTAGATCTAGGGGCATCATATAGGGGGCATACAAAAAGGAAGTGACTAACACTTTCGCCCGACCCCGTGCATAAAGGGCATTGATCTAATCCACCCTTGCCCCAAGTTTTTGTGAAGGCCCTCAATGGTAGTGTGCCAGTTCTCAGTTGGTGGAATAATTTCCGATCCTGTGGTTTAGAAATAATGTCCCAATACGTTTCTAGGGACGAAACATCCTTCAGCAGAACAAATGCCGATGTGAGAGAGCTGGACGCTATTTGAGGATGCCTTCTACCTATGACCCAATCCCAGTATTGATCCTTCAGCTCCTTTTTAGAAGGAAAGACAGCTGAAGCTGGGTTAAGCCATAGTTCGTCGAGCCCCATTGCACTAAGGGTAGATCTTATTTCTTTAAACCACCCTATTTTGCCAGAGCCCAAAAGGTCCCTAACTTCAGAGCAAGCTTTAGCATAAAGCAGAAGCTCAGGCGTTGTCCACAGACGCCTCCAAAACGCTAAGGGGCGATATCTTGCTAGGTCCTCCACTGGTTGGCGTCCTAGGTCATATAGAAGTGGGATGCGCGGTGACGATTGTGGAAGACCTGTGGCTACCCTGAGAAATTTATTTTGAGGCACTTTAAGCGGATCAAGATTAGAATAGCCCCAAAGCTCAGCCCCATATAAAACTGAGGGCAGAACTTTTGTGCCATAGATTTTAATAAGAGGTGATATGGGGCGAGTATGGGAACTTTCATGCTCCTTGAGGAGGGCTCCTCCTAGTTGGGCATGTTTAAGAGCCAATAACTCAACCTGCGGTGTCCAACTGAGATTTTCACTCAATGTGACTCCCAGGTAGGTAAATAACTTAGCCTGCTCGAGGGTGGTACCACCTAGAGTGACCCTGGCAGCGACAGGTGTCAGTCCTCTTAATATCATGAATTTGGTTTTGGACACATTCACCTCTAGCTCATGCTCGCGGCAGAACAACTCAAAACGAGACAGGGCCTGCTGGAGTCCCTGCCTCATCTTAGAAATTAACAGAGTGTCGTCCGCGAACATGAGCAGTGGGATTTTCATCCCCGCCAGGGTGGGAGCATCAGTAGGATGAGATGTAAAGTAGTTAGTTACTCCATTAATAAATAGGGAAAACAATGTGGGAGCCAAAACACACCCTTGCCTTATGCCTTTGTCTACTGAAAATCTATCCGTGACCTCCCCAGGCTTTCCCCACCGAACTTGTGAAAAGGTATGGGCATGTAGGTTCACTAGAAGACGAACTATAACAGATGGCAAGCCTAGTTTCAACAAACAATCCCATAACTTGACCCTGGGAACAAGGTCAAATGCGGACCTTAAGTCCACAAAGGCTGCATACAGCTTACCTTTACCAAGGACAACTGTCTTCCAATATAAGAGCATAAACCTGAGTACTTGATCTAGCGTACTCACATGTGGCCGAAAACCTGCCTGTAATGGAGTAAGGATATCGAAATCACTAATTCATTCCTGGATACGTCCTAACACAAGTCGGGCTACTAGTTTTTGCACCGCATCTATGAGACTGATCGGTCGATAATTGGAGGGAACTGAACGATCGCCCTTTTTATATATTGGTAAAATTTCAGCCCCATACCAAGAATCTGGGATCTTTGCTCCGGATGCTAGTGCATTGGCCAGCTTAGTGATATAAGGAGCCCAAAGTTCCTGATTATGTAAAAATAAGTCAGCAGGGATGCAGTCGGGACCCGGTGCTTTACCCATTGGAATACTTTGTAAGACATGAGTAACCTCGGGATGGTGAAAATTAACGGTTCCTCATAATCAAGACAAGGAAGAACGACCGGGGCAACACTGTTATTCCTGAATTGATCTTGAAAAAAGGAAACCCACTGCTTTTGGCCAACGGATGCAGGACTTGGGTGGTTGTCCTGACATTTCCCCCATTTAAGGAGGTGCCAGAACTGCTTCATATTCCGATGACTGCAAGCTTCAGTAAGGGATGCCCACCAATCCTCATCCCAATGTATTTTTGCCTTGTACTTTGCAGCCTTATACGCTTCCCTACATGACTTAATACATACATGATTTTTAGACTTTATTGCCAAGAACAGAGCCCCTTGCGTTCGCTGACACTCGTCGTCAAACCAGGTAATTTTCCTATGCTGCTTCCTCTTAGCCTGAAACTTGTTGGGCTTAACAAACAATTTTTTTAATCCCAGAAACAGCTCAGTATGTATGCCTGTAATGTTTTCTATAATCTCTACCTGAGACACACAATCGTTCAGTGCTTCTAAGGAATTGGACACTAAGGTTCTAATCACTGTTTGTGCTTCTTCATCCACGGCAATTTTAGGCCACCGCACCCTTCTCATATCATTGCTAAGTATGGCCTCAACATGGGTAACCTCAGCAATACCACTTGCTGACCCTTGAAAGCTATAGTCCCTTAGGACCAGCATTAGCGGGTCATGGTCACTTTCTGGGCGTTCCTTGACCTCCATGTCAACAACTGCAGCCCACAGTTTCACATCGACTAAGATATAGTCGATACGACTACTGTGTCTACAATTGTTGAAGGTATGCCTACCCTGCATGTCAGATCTTACCCTACCATTTGCGGCTCGCATCCCCAGATCAAGGCAAAGCCCTTTAATAAATGTAGCAGAGCTGGTCCATTTCCTTATCGGTGGCAACTCCAGCTGTGGGATACCCCACAACAGGTCTTCCTCCTCTGTAAGAGAACCATCTACTAATCCCAGGGGCTCAAAACTCGTGTTGAAATCCCCCAGAAATATCCTATACCCATCCTCCGATACACTAGAGAGGAAGTCGTCCAAAAGCAGGAGTGTGGGGGAAACCCTACGCCCCTGCAGGCCCCAGATATAAACATTAACTAAAAGAATGTTTAGGCCTTTTTTTTATTTAAGCCTAACAATCAATATGTCTCGACTGTCTATAGCTACTTCCTCAGCCCAGACACCATCTCCCTGTCTCACCCAAATAGTCACCCCACCTACAGGACGCCCTCTAGGTCCCTTTGTGGCTTGCTTGCTAAAATTTAAAAACCCAACACGAAACACTGGGGAAAGTGCCCAAGTTTCTTGGAAAGCCCAAACATCCCCCTGATCTATATAATCAACCCAGTGTGGGTTACACACATGGGATTCAAGCCCCGCTATATTCCAACCTGCAATCTTGGTGTAGTCAGAGTCCATCGCGATTGGTATTATAACCCCAGACCGAGCAGGCTCACTAACTGGAGCAGTGGGCATAGGGACCTCATGTGGCGCTATTGAAGTAGCACCATGCCCGGTTTCTAAGTGCAATTCAGGGGAGAAAACCTCCAAACTTTTAGCTGTTATAACATATCCCTTCTCTACCCCACTGGCGTTTGTAGCCTGCCCTAGAGTGAGTCAATCATTCTCGTCAAGGTGTGACAAAGGAGCAAACCTACCCGCGGTGATCAAAGACTCAATGCCAGACCCATTGGTGGAGCCCTGAGAACGGATGGTATTAAACCGTACCATCCGCTTTGGTGCCACGTTAATAGTGGGGCGTATTTTGGGGTAGAAGTCTGAAAGCTCCCACGTCACAATGGAACCATCACCCCTTTGGGGTTGCCAACCTCTAAGAAAAGGGACCACATGGGTGCTCCTAAAATTGACAATTACCAGATCCCCTTCAATGTCCTTAGTCATATGGCCAAGCCACCCCACCGTACGAACATTTAATATTCGACCATCAATTGAGGGAGGAAGAGGCCTGTTTTTAGAAAGCCAATAAGCCACCTTATTTTTTAGCTCATGAAAGCTTTCTGGTTTCCCCTGCTTGTGCTCTGGAACCCCAGAGAGAACACACACAAACGGTGCAGCCTCAGGGGGAAGATCAATTCTAGGATTTTGACTACCTTTTGGCACCATAACAGTAGGGTCAGATTTTTTTTGCCCAGGAGATCGTTGGATATTAGAGCTGATCAGGTTTGGAATAGGCCCGGCTACAGGAGGGTTTTGTATTTGGTGCTGGGTTAAAACAGGACTGGTTGCCTCATGATGCTGCCCCCTATCTACAGGTTTGCTAGTAATCCTACCAGCAACACCTGGGCTAGGCTGGTTTTTAACTATATCACTCAGCCTGTTGACCTCAGTAGCAAGTGCGTCTATTTTTAGTAGCAGAGGTGTAACAATGTCTACAATTTTTGCCTCTAGCTTTACCTCAAAAGCAACCAAAAGTAGCTCAAAGTGAGCCATGCTTGAGCTACAACTTACTACAGGTTCTATCTGATCCGGTCCCCCAGACTTGCCTCTTTGTTTGCGTGGTGTTTGCTTATTCTCTATTACCAATCTAGGCCTACCACCACCACCACCACGTTTGGAGGGTTGTTTCCTGCAGGCCCTAACTGCTCTCCTTGATTTGGGGCTTTCAGTTACCATGGAATCATCAGCACTTACTAGTATTCTAGTATTACTAGTAATATTAGTATTCAGAACTGGTGGGGATAAGTGTACCTGAGCCTCAACCATAACCAACTCCCTGCTTCCCATACTGGTGTTAACATTAGGAATGGACGAAATTGAGTCGGGGGGAGTGTTAATGGGAGAAACCCCTGAAGAGCTGGATTTCCCAAATGAGGCTCTCCGGTCACTATTAATTTTGGAGACCTTTTTTACAAGGTAGTTGTCCAAAGTGTTGGCACCTTGTACTGTAGGAATGATCGTAATATTTGACATGGTTGCTAAAGAATTAACAACTTAAGACCTAGCAATAACAAAGCACACTTGCAACTAACTGCCTAAATAAAGTGATCCCAGAGATTGCCAATAACTCAACCAGGTAACACTTGCTAATGGACTGCAGGACAAGACGTGCAATAATCTTATATCCTGGATGCGTTAACACATATTCCACAAAATGTAGAAAAAAAATGTACTACTTTACTTTTACGGCCAAAGTCCATTGCCCAGTCCAGTCTCTGCAGGCATCTGAGGGCCACTGAGGGCCCGCCCTTTGCCCGGGCTTAGCCCGGCGCCAGCCCGCTTGCGGTCCCGCGATGCGGAAAGATGTCCTTAGCTTTATGCGCCTCCTGGCGCCGATTTCCCAAAAGCGGCTTCCGGCCCCGAGGGCTCTTGGGGTTCATTCATGATGTTTCTCTGCCCGACTTTAACGTCAATACTGGCATTCCAAAACACCTTCAAGGTATAAATATACCTTCACTTACCATGGCAAACCAGCTCGGCTGCATACTTGCACGACACAGCTCGCCACGACACTGTTCTGTGCACCACCTCCCTTCCCAGAAGACCCCAAAATCGGACGCCCCTGTGGCGTCCGAGAAAAGCTGCACCTGCCAAACCATCTTGTCATCCACAAAATCCAGCGACACACCATTTAAATTAGTTTAGACATGAACCTCTGCCACACACCTAGGTCTGCCCTGACTCCCATTGAGATCCTGACTCTGTGACGAGGGAGCAACGCACCCGCGTGGCCATGCCAAGACGTCTGCAGAAAGTCCTCCCGGCACGAACCACCCGGCACGCAAAATTCAACAACCCTAGGAGTCTTTGCACCGACCTCAGATCAATCTTTTTCTCCCCAATCAGGTGCAGCAGGAAAGCCTGCATGTCTGTCACCTCCTGCTCAGGTAACCTGGCCATTCAAGCGACTGAATTCAACTCGATGCTAGGAATGTCAGACTACAGCTGGGTTCAGCTGTTTTCTCCGGGGCTCAGGGAACCCTGAAATCACGTGCTAGAACTTGAAACTGACAAAGCGCCCTCTCACACTCACCAGACCGTGCCCTCCCGACTAACAGAAAATTGTCCAAGTAGTGAAACACTTCACAATGACAGCTCCTGCATGTAAATGCCCACTGCAGAAAGGAGCTGGATGTTTCAAACAAAGCACAGGCAATCAAGCAACCCATGGGCAGGACCTTGTCAACAAAGATGGACCCTTCGAACTGCATCCCCAGCAGGGAGGGGACAAAAGAGAAGCCGCCTGGACTCTCTCCAGACCCCGTCCCGGGAACCCTGCCGCGCTGCAGGACCCAGGAAGGAGCCCCGGGTGGGGAGGCCGCCCTCCCCGGGGCCCCTGGGGCTCCTGAACCCAGCCGGGCAAGGGGAGGCTCCCCGGGCACCACGGAACCCCGTCCTGGGCCTTTGGCAGTGCGGCAGGCCGGGGGGACAGGGCCCTGGGCCGGAGGAACCCACCCGGGGCCGGGCCTGGGACCCGGGACCCAGCCGGGGGCCCCAGGCCCGGAGGCGCAGGGGAAGCCTACCCCGGGCCCTCCGGACCCCGTCCCAGGCACCCTGCCACGCGGCAGGACCCAGGACGGAGCCCCGGCCGGAGCTCCTGAACCCAGCCAGGCTCCCCGGGCACAACGGAACCCCCGCCATCCCGAACAGTGCGGCCGGGGACCCCAGGCCCGGGCCCCCCCCTCGGACCCCATCCAGGGCATCCTGCCACGCGGCAGGCCCAGGGACGGACCCGGGTCTGGGGCGGCATCCTGGCATGTCCACCTGCCGGCCGATGACCGCTAGGCCGTGAGGGATCCCAGAGTACCTTGTCCCTAGTAATCCGGAGGAAGGCTACCCCTCTTTCTTGGAATAAGTGCGCAGCGCGAGGCTCAGGGGACCCAGGGTGCGAACGTGCCCGACCTCCTGGAGCCCTCGCTGGGACCCGGGAGGCGAATGGCACCTCATCGGGACTTCCAGGGAAGTCCGGCCATCTGGTCGCCCCATAGGAAAGCATTGCGGGCGACCAGATGGCCGAGGGGAGAGGGCCGACCAGATGCCCGGGACCGAAAGGACTCCCCATCTGCCCATCCCGAGGCCTTCGCGGTAGGGCTCCTGCCTGCGCACGCAGGGCTCGGGGGCTGCAGGGCTCCAGGGCTGCAGGGCTGCAGGGCTCTGGGCTCTGGGCTGTGGGGCTGTGGGGCTCCGGGGCTGCGGGGCTCCGGACCCATGGAGCCCTTCCTGGGGCCGCAGGGCTCCAGGGCTGCAGGGCTCTGGGCTCTGGGGCTGCAGGGCTGCGGGCTCTGGGGCTCCAGGGCTGCGGGGCTGCAGGGCTCCGGACCCATGGAGCCCTTCCCGGGTACTTTGCCACGCTGCGGGCTGGAGGAGGGAGTGTCATGAATCACATACATCCGGCGCCCACGGCTCCCACGAAAGTAGTTTGCCCCCTCAGGAAACCCACCCCTGTCCCGTGCAACCAGCACTCCAGATATGTCAGGTGTAGTGTTTGTAAACGATGTTTTAACTGTTCAAGTGTTTATGCTTTCACTTCAGGTGATCTGTATTCTGTCATTCAAGGTGAACGAAAGTAGTTTGCCCCCTCAGGAAACCCACCCCTGTCCCGTGCAACCAGCACTCCAGATATGTCAGGTGTAGTGTTTGTAAACGATGTTTTAACTGTTCAAGTGTTTATGCTTTCACTTCAGGTGATCTGTATTCTGTCATTAAAGGTGAACGCTATTGTTGGACATTATGAGGACACTAGAGCAAATGTTATACTTTTATTTAAATCAAGCATTTGCAGGCGTGTAATGTT
The DNA here is from genome assembly GCF_964261635.1 of Lissotriton helveticus. Lineage (NCBI taxonomy): Eukaryota > Metazoa > Chordata > Amphibia > Caudata > Salamandridae > Lissotriton > Lissotriton helveticus. The sequence continues at coordinate 928,325,667 of NC_136061.1, forward strand.
TTACCAGTTGTCTTACAGAGCTGTCAGCCATGCGAGCGCATGCAGTGAAAACGCACGCATAAGATTGGTGCGCTTGTACGGAGCTTTCAGCTATGCGAGCGCATGCAGTGAAAACGCACGCATGAGATTGGTGCGCGTTACGTCAGTAATCCCTGGGTGTGGCACAGCTTTAAAAGGCCACACCCAAAGTTGCTCGTCGCTTTGCCTTTCATCACCGCCCAGCTCAGGATCGTCCTGGAGAATCCTCGGAGCCTGCAAACGCCAGCCAACGCCCTTTGGAAGTCGAAGGTCTGGAACTTGACATCGCACCTAGGAAGAAAATACAAAAGCTAACTGAAAACTTTCTTTATTTGTTTAACTCATCAGGCGCCCAACGCAAGCAAGCGACAAGGGATTTGAAACTCGAAACAAACTTACCTGGACTTGGTTTGAAGATCTGATGTGAGACTTTGAATAGAGACTTTCTGAAAGGACATTCTTTTGGTTCTTAGGGCTTTGAGAAGAATCAAGGCTAACTTTTGAAACGTAGTCAGTTTGTATGCTTTTGTGCAAAGTGTTGTTATAATTTTATTTGTCTAGGAAGAAAAAGTGAAGGAAGGCACAACTAAGATACAGAGAGAGAGTAAGTGGGGAATAACATAGTAGGTATTGTGGTAGAAGTGACAAACTTAAGAAAGGAAGTAACTTATTCTTACCATTTGTTTCTCTAGTGGCAAAGTGATTCTCAGACAACTCATCTCTCTTCAACACGGTTCTACTCTGCCTCACCCTTCACGACGACAACACGGACGTGACGCCTAGACCTTAACAGTCGCAGGTAGGCTAGCACTTAATTTCTAAAAAGAAACTTAAAAGAAGGAAAAGTTCGTGCTGTATAATTGAGAATAGGAATACAATTGAGATTACAAAAGCTTTCTTTATTGCCTCGCAGGTCGACAATTAAGGAAGCAGGTAGCGTCCATGATCCGGCCTACCTCCCTGATTTCTAAATGATTACCTCAGTGTAATAAATATAATCACTAGGAATTGCCTAGAATTTGGGGAAGTTGGTCCATAACGTCTCTGCGGAATCCACCTACAAGCGACCTACAGGTAAGGGTGCTTGTATCCTTGACAGAAGGCAAAGCCCACGACATTTATTCCGCCCAGACGTTATGGATCCTTCCATTGCAAATTCTTTGCAAGATATGGCGAATCTGTTAACTGCTATTCAAGCTGATAACGCAGCTCTTCGTAGAGAGGTCGCTGATATTCGAAGTAATATGCAATCTGTACCCTCAGGTCCTAGTACTTGGAATTTCTCCCCAACTCAGAAGTCTGTGTTGAAACCTGCAACTTTTCAACCAGGGTTTCAAACCTTGCATTCTGATTCTGCTCCATCTTCAACGTCAACTCAGATTCAAGTTGTAACTCCAGTACCTGTTCCCTTAGCACCTCCAGAAAGGTTTTATGGAGATAGTAATACATTTTCCATATTTTTAAATCAATGTCATTTACATTTTATAGCAAAACCAGCAGCCTTTCCTGATGACTCCTCTAAAATAGCCTTTGTTCTTTCGTATTTAGGAGGAGATGCAGCCTTATGGTCAGTGCCAATAGTTGACCGTGATGACCCTATTCTTTATAATCTTCGTGCATTCAAAAATACCATGAAAAAACTGTTCGCAAAACATGTCTTTGTTCAATCAGCGGATCATGAGTTGTTACAATTAAAACAGGGTTCATCGGATTTACTGCATTATATTTCTCAATTTAACAGACTAGTAATTGAAGCTCACTGGCCAGAGGAAAAAAGAGTTTCCCTTTTTTACAAAGGACTCAAAGACGAATTAAAGGATATGGTCACACAGATCTTAGATCCTCCAGACTCTATAGAAGACTTCATAGACTTAGTGGTAAAACTGAATCATCGATTGTCAGAAAGAAGAGGCGAAAGAGGAAAGTCCGAAGTAAAGGTCTTCTCTTTTAAAGAGAGAAATAACAGTATGAGAACAGAAAGCACACCTAAGATTGATTTAGGAGAACCCATGCAGATAGGTACTATCAAGGGTCCTCTAAGTAAAGAGGAAAAAGACAAAAGAAGAAAATTAAACCAATGTTTGTATTGCGGCAAGTCAGGCCACTTTGTTAAAGAATGCCCAGTGCGCCCAAACAAGCCCAAGGGGAAGAATCCTGAGGTAGCTTTAGTACAGCAGTCGGAAAACTAACTAGCTCGGCAAATCAAGAGGTCAGATTGGAGTTCTGGACTTTTTGGTTCCGTCCAGAGGTGTCAGGGATAACACCCGAAGACCCCGGAGTTCCACCTGTCTTGGTGCACAAACAAACAGAAACACGGGCTTCTCGATGGTGGCGTCAAAGACCAAAGGTTTATTACTGCAGGGACACAGAAGTCACAGAAACTACACATGGGCAGTGTCTAGGAGCCTGTTCGATTTGTACAAAGAGGGTTGCTCCTTATATACTAAATATTGGGCTTCAGGCAAATTCTTTACATGTTACCACAGTTCTAAACATTCGTGTCTTAAACAATAAATATTTGGCGTTGCACAGGGATCGTCAACAGTATCTGATGTCAAAACATTACAAATGAGGGGTTCCCACTAGTCCATCATAATCCCATGTCAATTCTTCATTCAAGACCCGGACCGCCTCATCGTAAATTTCGTTACCTCCCCCTAATAAAGGCCCAGAAGGAAAGGAGCAGAGCCAGGTGCAGAAGATAGAAAGACAGGATAAGAAATGTTTGTGGGTCGTAAATGGGCACGGTTACCAGCTTCGGCCGCCTAATCATGATCAGGCCAATGAACACAAGAACCAGTATAGCAGGACTGGCCTCGGGCTGGGGAGGCAGTTCTTGCCGAGTCATGCTGCTACAGCGTTGCTGGCCTAAGGTGCACGTGTCACTAGCAAGGTGAATTGCCGGTTAAAGCCTACGTGTCCTTTAATGAAAAAGAGGTCATTGCGTGTCCATTGACTATGTGAGGGCAAGGAATACAAAATGGCTTCCGTGTTCTAAGATGGATGCCACGGGTAGAACAGAAATGTGTTTGTAACTGGAGTGCTCTTGCTCGTAGCATAGCGAAAATACCAGGGTATACTAAATGGATCATTTGCGGTTCGCTGATACCAAAATTATGTATTTACGACAATGTTACAAACACGAGTAAAATCGTCACGGAACCTCAGACCCTCCTTTTGCCCTTACATAGGCAATTACTCAGTCTATATCAGAGTCAGAGTCTAATTCTATGCTCATTAGGTCAGTGACATGTTGTTGTATCATCATCCTGTCTCGTGTCTTTTCTCCTAATGTAGGTGGTTTTCTGAAACTGGTTGCAGCACAGAGGCTACACAGAGCGGGACCACATTGGATAATAAGACAGCACGAGAACAGAAATACTAGGATGACACCAATGACCATCAGAACCTTCCATCCCCACGCTGATACCAGAGTCCAAAACCACTCCATGAAGGACCAGTTTCCCTTATCTACGTGTATAGAGTCGGAAATCTTATGTAGCTTAGAGATTGCTTCATAGACTGTTGGAGCATTATTTGGAATAAAGACACAGCAGCTCGATTGGATCATTCTGCATACCCCACCTCGATCTGCAAGTATTACGTCTAGAACCATACGGTTCTGCAACGTCATGAGACGATCCGCCTGAAGCTCAGCTGTTAAGTTACTAAGGGCACCAGCAGTTTCTGTAATTGTAGATTCAACTACCCGTGTTAGTTGACGAAGGTTTCTACTATTGGCCATAGGCCCCCAAAACGGAAGAAAACCCTTGAAGAAGTCTCCAGCTTCTTGACCAGCGGTATCTTCCTTGCTGAAGACACCTCTTGCTACTCTGGTTTTGTGATAATCTGAAGAAGCAGTGTATGTCGGGGGTAATAATCGAGCAATATAACATGAACCTGAAAAGTCAGCAGGCAGCCATGTATATGCTCTGTCCTGACAGATGAAGTAGGTACCCCTAGCAGTCAGAAAGGCAGGGGAGGAGTTAGACGGAAATACGTAAGTCTCAACGCACTCACTCCTCCCTAGCTGAGCTCTCGGATTTCTCCCATTTCCTTGCAAACAGACCTGACCTCGGTGAGGCACGACCCAAACTGAAGTGGAGCTTTTACGCTTGCTTTCTCCCAAACTAAGGCGATACTCTGTAGAGTTCCAACTCAAATACACCAGTAATTCATCTCTAGGATAAGATGGAGTATTATTGACGTCTTTAATCATATCAATAATTCCCTGGACTAAAGCTTTGTTGGCTGAGTTGTATTTAGTGGACCGTGGTGGACGCGGAGGATAGGTCTCAAGGGCATATGAAAAAATGGTCTGAAAAGCCTGAAATGATCCATTATAGCTGAAAGGCAAGACTAGATAGGGAATGCCTTTATCCATAGTGTGAGGTATCAAGCCACACACCCAGCAGTCTGTAGTATTAACTATCAGTTGGTGTTGATGCAAGAGCTGTACAAATGTATTGTTAATAAACTCTGAGCGTCGAGCTTGTTCGTGTTCAGGAAATGAGTGAAAAGAATGCATAGAAGAAACCGTAGAAGTAGTAGGATCAAGGGAAGGTACTGTAGTTACTGGCATAAAAATCAAATGTACACCAAAGACGATTCCACCCACCAACGTTATTAAAACAATTAAAAATGTAACTGCACATTGCATTAGAAAGCATTTGCTGTGTAGTATTCTGTTCAGTCTATTTCTGCGAACATAAATTACATTTTCTCGTTGTAGCTCAGGAAGCTCCATCTTCTACGACCGTTCGCGACCACTGATGATGTGTACGTAGATGAAAATGCCTCCATCAGCCCTGGGAGTTCCCAGAACTAACAGAAAGATCGACCTTGTGTCGGACCCCCGCAGATTCAACTAGGCACACAGCCACGACCCTACGGCTACCCAGACGGCAAGGCAATTTTAAAACAAAAAGAAACAATACAAAGTATTAGCAAACTTCCTGGCTGGAGGCAATGTATAGCAAATTCAAATTTGAAAATAGGCAGTTTCCTGCTTTATTTGTCCATATTGCGAGAACGTAAGTTGTATCTCAGTTTTGCAGGAGCTGTCTGATCTGGAAACAATGTATTTTCAGCTGACGTTGCAATGTTCACGTTCGCAGATGACAAATGTTCTTTTGGTGCAGAGGGCAAATGTTCAGGGTTCAAAAGAGCAGTTTCAGGAGGAGAGTCAGAATTTGGTGAATCCGTGATCAGTTCTGCATCGCTGAAAGGTATGAACCTGGGGACTTGCTCCGTTTCAGAGGCACCGATTCCTTTCTTTACCCAGTTGTCGTAAGGAAGTGGCAGAGGCACACGTTTAGCATGAGTCGTATGGATCCAATTTCTCCTTCCGGCCACACGAATAGCAGTTCTCGTTGCTAGCAGGACTTGGAATGGGCCAATAAATCTGGGCTGAAGATTTTTGGTTCTTGCAAAGTTTCTGATGACCACCTGATCACCCGGTTTCAGCTGATGGCCTGGACTCTCCGGTGGCTTTGGTAATGCATCGAAAACCTGTTGGTGAATAAGACTCAATTTAGCAGTCAAGTCGAAAAGGTAATCAATTAACATTGGGTATTCCAGCTGCTTAAATTCTTTCGGTCTAGGTACCCCCCAAACATTTGCAGGACGGCCAAAAACTATTTCGTAAGGACTAAGCCCTACTCTAGAATGTACAGTTGCTCTTGTTGATAGCAAAGCCAAAGGCAATGCGTCTGGCCAGGACAAACCCGTGGATGCTTGTATCTTAGCGAGTTTCAGTTTAAGGGTGCCATTGTAACCCTCGACTAAACCCGCGGACTGGGGATGATTCGCACTATGAAATTTCTGTCTAATCCCTAGGCCGACACACACACTCTGCATAACTTTCCCTACGAACTCACTTCCGTTGTCTGACCATACAATCCGTGGCATTCCGTATCTGGGGAAGTATTCTTTAAGAAGAATTTTGGCAGTGGATAAGGCAGTATTGTCCTTCAGTGGGTGTGCTTCGATCCATCTGGAGAAAGCACAAACTACCACTAGGACGTATTTCAGATTATTGCAACGATCCATGTGAATGAAGTCTAGCTGGATCACCTCAAAGGGGCAGGAAGGAGGAGCGAAGTGACCTGCAGGTGTGGGGATTCCCTTGCCAGGATTATGCATCAAGCATACCATACAATTTCTCACCACTCTCTCCGCACACTTACTAATCCCGTCATTCTTCCAGACCGGAGCCAACATCTTACAAATCCCTTTTGAACTGATGTGCGCTGTTCCATGTGCCATCGTTACTACTGCAAGCACATACGCATCAGGCAACATCCAACGCTGTTGTTCCGACAAGTCAATCCAACACCCACTCGAGTCCAATTTACCCGTGCTCTCTCTCCATGCAAGTTTTTCCTCCTCAGTCGCCTCTTTCTGAATTTCCTTCACGCTTTCAACTGTGTCTTCACACATTCCAGACTCAGAAATCCATCTTGCAGACGTTGCAACATACATTCTACTCATCATATTTCTAGCTGTCTGTTTTGCGATCTCATCAGCAAAAGCATTCCCACGACCAACATCATCCGTGATTGCTTTATGAGCACTGCATTTCACAATCGCAACTTCAGTCGGCAAGGTTAGAGATTCCAACAAGTCATTAACTAGCTGACCATGTTGAATCTTAGTCCCATGGGACGTAATAAAACCTCTTTCTTTCCACAAACGGCCAAAACTATGGGCCACGCCGAACGCGTACTGACTATCTGTGAACACATTCACTCTCTTTCCCTTAGCTAAAACGCACGCTCTTGTTAGCGCGATCAATTCTGCAGCCTGGGCAGAATTCTGACTCAGTCTTGCAGTCTCCACAATCGTACTCAAAGTTGTTACTGCATAAGCAGCAGTCACATCACCATTCTCCAATTTGAAGCAAGACCCGTCAACATACAACGTGCCATCTGGTTCTGACAACGGAGTGTCTTTTAGGTCGATTCGTCCTTTTGTTTCTTCCTCAGTTCTGAAACAACAGTCGTGTGGTTCGGAATCACTCGACTCTTCGCTAGTCGGCAACAATGTTGCTGGATTCAATACATTGCATCTTTTGATCTGAATATGACTAGCTAACAGTGTCAGTTCATAACCTGATAATCTAGCACTGGTAAGGTGTTGCGTCTTGGTTCGGTTCATGAGTGTATCCACAGCATGAGGAACCATGACTACTAGCATGTTGTTCATTACTAAACCAGCAGATTGTCGAATGGAAGCTGCAGCTGCGGCTGTAGCTCTCAAGCAACTAGGCAATGCTCTAGCTACTGGATCTAATGTTGATGAAAAATACGCACAAGGGCGTTGTTTATCACCAAATTTCTGCGTCAAAACACTCAATGCACAACCTTCTCTCTCGTGGACGTAGAGCGTGAATGGCTTACTGTAGTCGGGTGTACCCAATACAGGTGCTGAACATAGTGCATTTCGTAACTCAGAAAAACTCTGCTGACATTCAGCAGACCATGGTACCGGACTCGGAACACCTTTCCCAGTCAAGGCTACCAATGGTTTTGCTAGAAGAGAAAAATTTGGGATCCATTGCCTACAATATGAGGTAATACCCAAAAAGGCACGTACTTCTCTCTGCGTGCTAGGAACGTTCATCTGTGTAATTGCTTTTATTCTCTCTGGGGTCAACTTCCTTCCCTCCTTTGACAAGAGATGACCTAGGTAGGTCACTTCTTGGCAGCAATATTGCATTTTTGAAGGTGACACCTTGTGATTCAAATCTGACAAGTGATGCAATAAAGAAATCGTAGCTGTTTTGCAAGTTTCCTTGTCATCGGCAGCCACTAGAAGATCATCGACATACTGTACTAAAGCAGAACCACTAGGAAGTACGAAGGAATCTAACTGGCTTTTTAATGCTTGACTGTAAATGGATGGACTTTCACAATAACCTTGTGGAGCGGGTTTAAATCTAAAACTTCGTCCTCCTAGAGAGAAACCGAAGATATCTCTGCTTTCCTCGGCTATCGGAATGCTGAAAAAGGCATTTTTCAAGTCGACAACCGAAAACCATGCTGCTGTAGCAGGAATCAACGTTAACAATGCAGTAATGTCTGGAACCACAGGAAACTGTGGGATCACAATTTTATTGACCTCTCTAAGATCAATTACGAACCTATATACTGGAGGCTTTGTAGGGTCAGTTCGTTTCAAAATAGGCAGTACAGGACTATTACAGACATTTCCTCTAGTCTCTTCTACAACATCTTTCTTGATCAGGTCTTGTACTATCAGTAGGAGCGCACGCTCACCTTCACTAGAGATTCTGTATTGGGGAATTCGTGGAAGTTTGACATTTGCTTTCAAAGTTACTACATAGGGTGGAATTTCCAATAGACCTACATCATTAGGACCAGTCGCCCAAAGAGTATCAGGGAGTGAACGCAGCTCTGGTGGGAGCGCATCCATCGACAAGTACATCGGGGAGATTATTCTTTTACCCAACGTAAGCTGTACTCCTGCTGGAGAACAGTACAATGTCGCGTACAGGCGTTTTAACAAGTCTAAACCAAGCAGATTTTCGTTACAACCTGTCGTCAAAATCAGGGGTGCTTTCAATTGACGTGGTCCAACAGAAATAGACAAAGGACCAGAAACAGGGTTATGAACAGGGGCGCCCGAAAAACCTACTGAAACGTTTGTTGAGCCAGACAAAGGTGCGCCAGGGAGTTTCGCATGAATGATAGAACTTTTTGCTGCACCAGTATCCAACAGAAACGGTTCGACTATACCTGATGTTGCTACTGCGACATAAGGCCCACTCTGATCTACTGGAACTGATACTACTCCCTCTCTTTGTCCATGGCTGTCCTAGTACTCACTTTGCTGAATTTCCTCACTAGTTTCATAATAGTCTTCGACATGATACTGTGGAGACCTATTCTGTTGGGCAGATTGTCCATTTCGCTGATCGAAATAATTAGAGGGGCGATCACTCGTCTGCGGAGGCATAGCACCTCGTCCTCGACCTCTAGAGTTTTGCATAGAACTACCACGACCTCTCTGAGCTGCCGCAGCATTATTTTGCGTTCGAACTGGACATTCACTTTTGTAATGACCTTCCTTTTTGCAATAAGCACATTGGTTCCATTGGTATTGTGGCCTTTGAAAATTATAATCCGTTCTTTGATATGACCCTTGCTGCATATTCGTCTGATTCATGCGAGGCGGATAAGCTTGCTGTAAAAGTACTTTAGTTTTTAAATCTTTCGTCTTTTTATCTGATTTTTCCTTCTCTTCTTTATCCCTATTTTCATAGTACTGAGCAGTCGCAAGTATTTGCGCAGTCGTAGAGACAGCCCACGCACTTTCAGAATTCTTCAATTTACCACTAAGTTCTGGCAACAGATTGTGCACAAATTTATCAACAAATAATCTCTGGCCTCCTTCTGTGCTCATATCCTGACCACTATGATCCACGAAAGTCTCCTCGAATCTTGTGAAAAAGTCGGAGACGCTTTCGTCTTTCTTTTGTTTGCACGCGGACAATTTGTCCCAGTTAACGCGTAATGCTGGCATCAAGGTTTTCATTAAATCGATTATTCTACCAGGCAAATTAGCAATTAAAGGTTCAGGTTTGGAACCACCTATTTGTTGACCATCCGCTGCAATTATAGCTGCCCAGTCACCACCTAGGGCAACTGGATGATTCTCTTTACGAATTTTAGCCCAAATTGGTTGCGGTACTACATTACCAAATAGCAGATCTATGTCAGCAAGATTCAATACACAAGCGTCAACTGTTTGAGCCAACTCCTTGTAGTACCCTGCAGGATTTTTACGCGGATCTGGCAAGGCCTGTTTCACTGCTAATACTTCAGCTCGCTTCCATGGAATATGTATCCAGACTCTCTGGAATTGGGCCGGAGCGGCTGCAATACCAAGGTTTGCATTAGCTTGCACAGCTTCACGCCAAATTGGTGGAACCTCTCTCATTGGATATTGACGATTTCGTTTCGTACTACGTTTCTCTAATTCTCTCGGTGAACGAAGGGATGAGTCATTCCTATAACTTAAAATCAGTTCCATCGCTTCTTTTATATTTTGTCCAACTATCATACCTGCAGCAAACTCTTTCTGAACATTAATTAATTCTCCTAGATTTGATTCAGGGTCATCCTCTTCCAATTCCTCACGTAGAAGGAAACACATTTCATCGAACACATATCGTTGTGTCGGTTCGTTCCATTGCATAAATGTATCTAATACATTTTGTACATTATATCTTCCAACTTTCGAAACCCATCTAAGAGCAGTGGAATCTAATATTCCTTTTTCTTCAGTACTGGGAAGCTGACTACGTCTCTGCACAGAGTCAGAGGTAGGAGTCTTAATCAGAGTTTTATAGAAGGGGGATAGAATATTAGAGACAGAATCAGTGATTCTTCGACGAACAGAAAGCGGAGTCATAATATTAACAGAGGCAGTGAATAGAGTAGCAGTTGGAACAGATAGATCAGGAACAGTAGGGGTAGCAGGAAAAATAGCTTGTGAAGTAGCAGGTGTGAGCGACACAGGCATAGGTAAAGAAGCCGGCAACCCTAGAAGAGGGGTTGTCGAAGGAACATTAATATTGACCACAGGAGGTACAGGAACTTGATTCAGGGGAGCGGGAACAGGGACACCAGGTTGTCCAGCAACCGGTAATTGAACATTCGGTATAGGTGGAGCCGTAGCACCCTGTGCATACGGTGGGGGTGATCGTAACAAGTAAGACAACAGGGGATCCTTTTCAGGGTCCTCTACTATCTTAGCCGTACTCGATGGCAAAGCAGGATAGCACTTGTCTATCGCTAAATTACGCTCTCTATCGGCCACCTCCATCGCTTTCTCAGACTCGTTGAGTTGCAGCTGTCTAGCAGACTGTTCTAAAGTCAACTCTTGCTCTTTCTGTTCTTTCTTCAACTTTTTAATTTCTCTCTGTTTAGATTCTTTTCGCCAATAACGGAAAGAATCAAACATTGCCGGCCGGGCTTTCTTCTTAAACAACCTTCTTTCTAGATTATCGAGAACTTCAGGTTCAAAACTACCATGTAGTGGCCAACTAAGGACACCATCTTTTTCTGTGTAGCGGATCCATACCTCATTATAAGAGATAGGGCCCACACCAAATTTGCAATATAGATCATAAAGGGGAGTTCCAATCGGAGGAACCAAACACGAGTCCTCCAACTGGGAATCACTGTTGCAACTAAAACAAGACAACATACAATTTTTCCGACTTACCATTTTATAATCCGGAACACAAAACAAACAAGACACAAACAGAAAAGATGCGCACTCGAACCAAGAGCTTAGGCCTACCAGAACTGACAAATGTATCGATACCTGAACTGAACAGAATGATTATCGTAACCAGAATAACCAGTGATAACCTTACAGAACTGAACTGAACTGAGAACTAAAAGGATTATCCAAATAGGAGCAACCCTTACAAAATAACCAACTAGCAACCACTAAATACTTAACTGAGGCACTGAAGACGTCACCAAGGAGAAACCCGTCACGTTTCGCCGTACTGAGGACTGCACCTCGGGTCCAAGACAGGGCGACGGTCAAGGCAACGGACCACTGCAGCCGTCTGAACGGGAACCCTCGTGGAAGAGAACGTCGGGGCCACTTTTGCGATATGCCGGGATCGATGAAGTGGGGCGCCTCCCTCTGAAATCTTCACACGAAGCTCCTCGAACTCTTCAGGCTTTTGGACCGGTACCGAATGACGTCGCCCCACGTTGGGCGCCAATTGGAGTTCTGGACTTTTTGGTTCCGTCCAGAGGTGTCAGGGATAACACCCGAAGACCCCGGAGTTCCACCTGTCTTGGTGCACAAACAAACAGAAACACGGGCTTCTCGATGGTGGCGTCAAAGACCAAAGGTTTATTACTGCAGGGACACAGAAGTCACAGAAACTACACATGGGCAGTGTCTAGGAGCCTGTTCGATTTGTACAAAGAGGGTTGCTCCTTATATACTAAATATTGGGCTTCAGGCAAATTCTTTACATGTTACCACAGTTCTAAACATTCGTGTCTTAAACAATAAATATTTGGCGTTGCACAGGGATCGTCAACAGTATCTGATGTCAAAACATTACAAATGAGGGGTTCCCACTAGTCCATCATAATCCCATGTCAATTCTTCATTCAAGACCCGGACCGCCTCATCGTAAATTTCGTTACCTCCCCCTAATAAAGGCCCAGAAGGAAAGGAGCAGAGCCAGGTGCAGAAGATAGAAAGACAGGATAAGAAATGTTTGTGGGTCGTAAATGGGCACGGTTACCAGCTTCGGCCGCCTAATCATGATCAGGCCAACGAACACAAGAACCAGTATAGCAGGACTGGCCTCGGGCTGGGGAGGCAGTTCTTGCCGAGTCATGCTGCTACAGCGTTGCTGGCCTAAGGTGCACGTGTCACTAGCAAGGTGAATTGCCGGTTAAAGCCTACGTGTCCTTTAATGAAAAAGAGGTCATTGCGTGTCCATTGACTATGTGAGGGCAAGGAATACAAAATGGCTTCCGTGTTCTAAGATGGATGCCACGGGTAGAACAGAAATGTGTTTGTAACTGGAGTGCTCTTGCTCGTAGCATAGCGAAAATACCAGGGTATACTAAATGGATCATTTGCGGTTCGCTGATACCAAAATTATGTATTTACGACAATGTTACAAACACGAGTAAAATCGTCACGGAACCTCAAGATTGTCGAGTAAGGTTTCTAGTTTGGCCTCCATAACTCCGGAAATAACTTCCCAACATCTTAGTATAAAGGTCTCTTTACAGTCCCTCAAAGAAACAGGGAAACATTGGACGGTAGACGCCTTAATTGATTCAGGAGCCACAGGCAATTTTATAGACACTATGTTTTTGAAAGAATTAGATTTTAAGACTAAGTCCAAAGAACATCCAGAAGTTGTCAGGGCAGTTGATGGGAAGGAGTTATCTTCAGGTTTAATTCAATTTCACACTGAAACACTCGCCATGACTTGTTTAGGTGTCCATAAAGAAAACATAACCTTTGACATCATTGACGCTCCTCAATTCCGCTTGATTTTGGGTATACCTTGGCTTACTAAGCATAATCCCAAGATTGATTGGGTTAAGAGGACAGTGTTGTTAGACTCCAATTACTGTACATGAAGCTGTTTGTTGTCACAAGATTCAAAAGTACTGATTCAAGGTAGCAATTTCCCCTTGAATTCAAAAAGTGTTTTACTTTTGGAAGGAATTCCTGAGGAATATTCTGATCTTCTTGAAGTGTTTGACAAATCAAAAGCCAATACCTTACCACCTCATCGGGATTTCGATTGTCAAATAGACCTAGTGCCCGGGGCTACCCTACCGTGTAGTCGAATTTACGCACTCACCGATAAAGAAAACGAACATTTAAGAGATTATCTAGATGAATACTTGGCAAATGGATTTATTAGACATTCGAAATCTCCTGTATCCTCTCCTCTCTTTTTTATCCCAAAAAAGGGAGGTGAGTTGAGAACTTGCATAGACTATAGAGCTCTTAACAACGTAACTGTTAAGAACAGATATCCACTTCCTTTAATTCCAACTCTCTTAGACCAATTGAAAGATGCCGTCATTTATACTAAACTGGATTTGCGAGGAGCTTATCATTTAGTTAGGGTTCGAAGTGGTGACGAATGGAAAACAGCTTTTCGTACCAAATTTGGTCTGTATGAGTATCAGGTTATGCCATTCGGACTCTGCAACGCTCCCGCAGCGTTCCAATTTTTTATAAATGAGGTTTTAAGGGAATTTCTAGATATCTGTTGTATTGTATATATAGATGATATACTCATTTATTCTAAAAACACCACAGAACATGTACAACAAGTAAGAGCAATTCTTCAAAGACTTCTTGACAACTCCTTGTATGTAAAGCTTGAGAAAAGTACATTCCATACTTCTAGAGTCAAATTCCTAGGATATGTTTTAAGTCCTGAAGGAATAGAAATGGATCCGAAGAAAATCCAAGCCGTTCTAGACTGGAGTAGCCCTTCTTCAGTGAAGCAAGTACAGAGTTTTTTGGGGTTCGCTAACTTTTATAGACGTTTCATCTGTAATTTTTCTCATGTGATAACCCCAATTACTAGGCTTCTGAAGAAAGGTGTAAAGTTTGATTGGAATAATGATGCAGAGGAAGCTTTTCAGAATCTCAAAAGACAGTTTACTACAGCTCCTGTATTAATGCATCCGGATCCTTCTAAACCCTTTATTGTGGAAGCTGATGCTTCGCAGTTTGCCTTCGGAGGAATTCTATCCCAAAGACACAAAGAAACAGGTCAGATGCACCCCATTGCATATTATTCACGGAAACTAACCCCTACTGAACTAAACTACGCTATCGCTGACAAGGAGTTGTTAGCCATTAAAGCAGTCTTCGAAGAATGGCGTCACTACTTGTTAGGGGCAAGACATCCTGTAACGATCTATACTGATCACAGAAATCTGCAGTTTCTGCGCTCTGTGAAAGCACTCTCTGCTAGGCAATTACGTTGGACATTATTCTTTAATGATTACAACTTTGTCATAACTTATCGACCTGGAAAAGAGAACCTAAAAGCAGATGCTTTATCACGCTTGGGAATGTTAGAAGAAAAAGAAGGTTTCTCTGATAAAATTCAACCTGTTCTACCAGACAATTGTTTTAAGATAGGAGTGGTTCTTTCTAATGTAATGCTAGACATAAAGGAAAAGATTCAGGAAAAAACCTCACAAGATTGGTATGATTTGTATCCTCTGTTACAGTTAAGAGAAGGTTTTTTGTATATGAATGAACAAATTTTTGTACCCACGCCTGAATTACAAAACAAAATAATACAGTTACATCATGACACACTTATGTCGGCACACCCCGGAATCATCAAGACCAGTCAATTGATTAAAAGAAAGTTCTGGTGGTCTTCCTTATTAAATGATGTTAGATCTTATATTGAGACTTGTGTGATTTGTGCACAAAATAAAACACAACATCAAGCACCTAGTGGTCAATTGCTTCCTCTCCCGATTTCCCCTCAACCTTGGCACACAGTATCTCTGGATTTTATAGTAGAATTTCCAAAAACCAAGGAAGGTTTTAACACCATTCTGACTGTAGTTGATCATTTCTCTCGTATGGCGCATTTCATCCCATTGAAGAAAATTCCTTCTGCTAAAGAATTAACTCAAATCTTTTCCAAAGAAATAATCCGACTACATGGTATTCCTTCGGTAATAATTTCTGATAGGGGTCCACAATTTGTTTCACATTTTTGGCAACATTTGGGTGAAACCTTGGGTATGGATATTCGCACTTCTTCAGGGTATCATCCCCAAACCGATGGTTTAACAGAAAGAACCAATCAAACCATAGAGCAATTTTTAAGATGCGCCTTGGTAGAAGAAGAGAAGGAATGGTCAGATATTTTATGGGTGTTAGAATTTGCATTCAATAACATGGACAATTCTTCCACCACTCTTTCACCCTTTTTCTGCACTTATGGTTTCCATCCTAAAAATATTCCAGAAACCGTTTTGATTCCATCAGTTATACCCTCTTTGGAAGACCACATTATGAAATTAACTCATGTACAAGATTTGGCTCAGTATCATTTGGCTCAAGCAAAAGAAAGTCAAAAGGAATATTCGGACTTACACAGAAAACCATCACCTAAATACTCCATCGGAAATAAGGTATGGTTATCTACAAAGAACTTAAAAATAAATATTTGTAAAAAGTTTCGTCCAAAATTCATAGGACCGTTTGAAGTAGAGAAAGTAATCAATCCGGTCAGTGTTAAACTAAAATTGCCTTCTAAGTATAAATTCCATTCTGTATTCCATGTATCTTTGATTAAACCTTGTGACCCTAAGACTAGATTCAGGAAAAATCCAGAACCCCTACTTATTGATGGAACCCCTGAATTTGAAGTCCAGAAAATTGTAGATTCAAAAAGAATCCGAGGAAAACTATTTTATCTTATACATTGGAAGGGATACGGTCCAGAGGAGCGGACTTGGGAACCACTTTCCAATTTACAGAATTCCCCTCGATTACTTAGAAGTTTTCATCTTCATAACCCAAACAAACCAAGACCTGTTCCACACATTTTGGGAGGGCTCTTGAGAGGGGAGTACTGTCATGAATCACATACATCCGGCGCCCACGGCTCCCACGAAAGTAGTTTGCCCCCTCAGGAAACCCACCCCTGTCCCGTGCAACCAGCACTCCAGATATGTCAGGTGTAGTGTTTGTAAACGATGTTTTAACTGTTCAAGTGTTTATGCTTTCACTTCAGGTGATCTGTATTCTGTCATTCAAGGTGAACGAAAGTAGTTTGCCCCCTCAGGAAACCCACCCCTGTCCCGTGCAACCAGCACTCCAGATATGTCAGGTGTAGTGTTTGTAAACAATGTTTTAACTGTTCAAGTGTTTATGCTTTCACTTCAGGTGATCTGTATTCTGTCATTAAAGGTGAACGCTATTGTTGGACATTATGAGGACACTAGAGGAAATGTTATACTTTTATTTAAATCAAGCATTTGCAGGCGTGTAATGTTTTACCAGTTGTCTTACAGAGCTGTCAGCCATGCGAGTGCATGCAGTGAAAACGCACGCATAAGATTGGTGCGCTTGTACGGAGCTTTCAGCTATGCGAGCGCATGCAGTGAAAACGCACGCATGAGATTGGTGCGCGTTACGTCAGTAATCCCTGGGTGTGGCACAGCTATAAAAGGCCACACCCAAAGTTGCTCGTCGCTTTGCCTTTCATCACCGCCCAGCTCAGGATCGTCCTGGAGAATCCTCGGAGCCTGCAAACGCCAGCCAACGCCCTTTGGAAGTCGAAGGTCTGGAACTTGACATCGCACCTAGGAAGAAAATACAAAAGCTAAGTGAAAACTTTCTTTATTTGTTTAACTCATCAGGCGCCCAACGCAAGCAAGCGACAAGGGATTTGAAACTCGAAACAAACTTACCTGGACTTGGTTTGAAGATCTGATGTGAGACTTTGAATAGAGACTTTCTGAAAGGACATTCTTTTGGTTCTTAGGGCTTTGAGAAGAATCAAGGCTAACTTTTGAAACGTAGTCAGTTTGTATGCTTTTGTGCAAAGTGTTGTTATAATTTTATTTGTCTAGGAAGAAAAAGTGAAGGAAGGCACAACTAAGATACAGAGAGAGAGTAAGTGGGGAATAACATAGTAGGTATTGTGGTAGAAGTGACAAACTTAAGAAAGGAAGTAACTTATTCTTACCATTTGTTTCTCTAGTGGC
This sequence comes from Lissotriton helveticus, assembly GCF_964261635.1. Classification (NCBI taxonomy): domain Eukaryota; kingdom Metazoa; phylum Chordata; class Amphibia; order Caudata; family Salamandridae; genus Lissotriton; species Lissotriton helveticus. The sequence goes on from NC_136061.1 coordinate 928,342,976, forward strand.
AAAGTGATTCTCAGACAACTCATCTCTCTTCAACACGGTTCTACTCTGCCTCACCCTTCACGACGACAACACGGACGTGACGCCTAGACCTTAACAGTCGCAGGTAGGCTAGCACTTAATTTCTAAAAAGAAACTTAAAAGAAGGAAAAGTTCGTGCTGTATAATTGAGAATAGGAATACAATTGAGATTACAAAAGCTTTCTTTATTGCCTCGCAGGTCGACAATTAAGGAAGCAGGTAGCGTCCATGATCCGGCCTACCTCCCTGATTTCTAAATGATTACCTCAGTGTAATAAATATAATCACTAGGAATTGCCTAGAATTTGGGGAAGTTGGTCCATAACGTCTCTGCGGAATCCACCTACAAGCGACCTACAGGTAAGGGTGCTTGTATCCTTGACAGGGAGCCCCAGGCGCCTGGGAGGTGTTGCCCGGGAACACAGTCCCTCTGGTCCCCAGTAGGGAACCAACAGCCCCGGGAGGGTGTCCGGGCATACCTTTGCCCCTACTAACCCGGAGGAAAATTACCCCCATTTCTTGTAACCCGTGCACACAAGGTGACAGAGGGGACCCAGGGCGCAAAAGTGCCCGACCTCCTCCAGCCCTGGCTGGGATCCGGGAGGCGAATGGCACCTCATCGGGACTTCCAGGGAAGTCCGGCCATCTGGTCGCCCCATAGGAAAGCATTGCGGGTGACCAGATGCCCGAGGGGATCCGGGCGACCAGATGGCCGAGG